>NC_053165.1:72938453-73597681 GCF_016835505.1 Polypterus senegalus
TTACCGTATTTCCGCATTCTGCAGCGGACTGTGTTCTTCGATTGGTTGTTGGAACGCTTTGTACCGCCCTATCGTTGTGGCCGGTACCTCTCCTTAGTGGCGCGAAGGCTTGTCAATCACATTTCATTCGCTCAAGAGTACTTTAAAAGGACAAAGCATATTTTCGTGTTTTGCACAGGTGGTTCGGTTATTTAAGCTGGCGGTGTTAACATTTGCGGTTATCTCCAAACGTCAGAAGGTAAAGTTTGGTTTATTTTAATGTCCTCACATGCCCTCCGCTTACGGAAAGGTCTCCCGACATGAAAACGATACTTCGAAGGGAAAATATTTGTTTTACCAGTTTTATTAAAAGCATGAAAGTAGGTGCCTCCAAAGAAGTTATTAATATCAGTACGTATTGTTTAGATAATGTCTCCTGCGATGAACAAGCACTCCATATTCAGACCAGTGTGTGTATGCATTTATTTATTAATTCACGTAATTACTTAACTACAAATTCATGAATTTACTTATTCAAAGGGCTTCTATAAAAATCCAATTTACCCCCCGGGGGTCAGATAAATATCTATCTATCTATCTATCTATCTATCTATCTATCTATCTATCTATCTATGCTATATAAGTAAAATATATTATCTATCTATATATCTATTTATCTGCTACATAGCACCTTTTATTATCTATCATATATGCATTTTCTATATCTATTATACTATGCCTTTCCTGTCTGTCTAATAATATAGTTCCAATCATATCTGTCCATCTATATGACTAATTATTTAGTGCCTTTCCTATATCTATCTCTCCATTATATAGTGCCTTTCCTATCTATCTATCTAGTGTTATTTCTGGCCTTTCCTTTTGTGCTGCAACCCTGAATTGATTCAAGAAGACTGACATCATTGAACCCTCTCAGTCCCAGGCAGGATTCGAGTGGGATGGAGCCTTTCTTGGTAACATTAGATAAAGGGCAGGAACCAATCCTGAATGCCAGTCCATCTCAGGGCCCACTGGTGCACAGAACCCCAGTCCATTATTTGAAATTTAGAAGAAGCAAAATCAGAATGGCAGCGCCCATTTGGGGTTGCATAACATGCAAACTGTGCACAGACTGAATTTTGGATTTAGATGCAAGATGCTGGTTCTTTAAGGATTCATTGCTGGCCACTGTGCTATCTTCATTTTGATAAGATTAATTTATAGGTTTTTTTGGGCTTTTATTGATTATGTCATGTACAGAGTTCAAAGAAATTGCAACTTGCATGTGCTTTTTTTTGCTAATTTTTGTGCCATTTATTTATGTTATTGTTGCTTTTGTTGATTGTGTGCTTTGATTTTTTTTTTATTTTTGATCTCGTCTATAAGCTGGCCTGTGTTATGTTCCATGAGAATTTTGGGTGGTCTCCAAGTGGCGGGGCCAGCTGCCAATCACCCCCAGGAGCTGCCTGCCACCCTATAAATCTGGAGGGTCTTCCACAGTTCCTGGAATTTCATTTTTAAATGTGCTTGGCAGTTGTGTTTCTTCTGATTTTTTGAATTTCTAAACCTTATTGCTCTGTTTTTGGACCTCGTTCTGGATTTCTGTACCTGGATTGCTTTTTGTTTTAGGCAACTCCATTTTACCTTTCATCCTCTATGGAGCTTTGTTCTTGTTACAAACATTTTATGGAAGTGCACCTCTTTATTTTTGTTAAGATTCTGCTTTAACCTTTAATCTAGCCAGAGTTTCACAGTATACCTGCCTCTAGTGGCCATTTTTGAAAGTGTTTTCAGAACTTATAGGGCAGGGGTCTCAAACTCCGGTCCTGGAGGCCACCGTGGCTGCAGGTTTTCATTCTAACCCTTTTCTTAATTAGTGACCTGCTAATTAACTCCTTTTCCTTTCATTTTAATTGATTTGATTTTTTTAAGATTTGTTCCCCTGAATTTCTTCATCGTTCCTCTGAATTGCTTCATTTCTTTCCTTAAATGGCACCCAAATAGAAATGAAATGTGAAGTGAGTGAACCAACAGAAGACCAACTAAGGCAGGGCTTCAAACCCCAACCAGTTCATTAATGAGGCACCAATTCTTGTCGTTAATTAATTCCGTCGCTTTTCGCTGCTCTCGTGGTGCATCAGCAGACATTTCTGAAATTGTTGATTTTCTCTTTTCTAAGAGCACTGGGGACTTGAGCAGATCAACATTCCTGAGACCTTCATCTTTCTTTATTTTCAGATATTGTATGATGGACACCAGTTGTTTTGGCTCATTTTGTATCTCGTTATTGTTTGGCGGCTAATTAAAGAAAAAGAAACAATTATGGGGTCTGAGTCTTCAAGAGCAAATCAATTAAAATGAATTCAAAAGAAGTTCACTAGCAGTAAAAACAGGTCGCTAGTTAGGAAAAAGGGTTAGAATGAAAACCACTGCAGTCACTGGGGCCTCCAGGACTGGAGTTTGAAAACCCTGACTTAAAGGTTTGGCTTTTACAATTTCATTAAACTGTGTTCTCCTGGCTGGAGCCCCCAAACCTCCTTCTGTGTGCAGGACAATCAATAAACAAACAGGTATCGCTAGCTAAGCGGAGGCAAGTTACGCTCCAAAACGTGGTCAGAGGTAGAGCGATTCGAACGGAGGCTGACACGTGAGTGAGGAGGGCCCTGCCCAGCACCCCACTCCTGAGGTCACGCTTCATCCTCCCCTCAGCTCGCAGCCTCTCTCTCAGATTAGCGCGAATAAATCACTCCCACAAGCAAACTGCGGTACTTCACACGATGAGAGCAGTTGCAAAATCAGCTGGAATATTTCAGCAAATTACAGAAGAAAATCCAATCTAAATCTGTTAAAATGCCATATATGCTCACACATAAGTCGGGTCTTGAAACCCGAAAAATCGATCATATTAAATATAATAAATTTCATATTAAAATCGATCATATTAAATGAATAAATTAGACCCCGACTTATACGCCTGTTCAAAAATGCAAAACTTAATTGTTATTCATTTTCTTTCCATCTTTTTGCCTCCTCTAATCTCACATCAGTTTCTCAGATGCATCGAATTTTGTAGCAGCAGCGCAGTTACCAATTTCCTTCGCTACTTCAATGACTTTTAATTTAAAACCAGCTTCATATTTTCTTCTGATTGAACGCTCCATCGTCGATGATAGTTTCAGAATCGTGCGGGTATTACTGTGTGGTCACGTAGGCACAATAGAGAGAGAGAGGTTAGGAGCACCCACTGATACAGTGCATTGCCGCACCCACTTAGAAAAAAAAGGCCGTGTGCTCCGTGGTTCCTCTCTCAGGTGGGCGCTGGCATATCGTAATCTCTTGGCCCAATAGCATTGTAACAAAAGGTGCTATATAGATGCCTGACCCGACACAGATTCACACTGGAGGCACGTATAAGATAAATAAACTTTTATTTATTCTTCAGCTGAAGGGCACATCTTCCCCGTCTCCCCCAGCCACAACACAGTTCAAAAAGCTAACCACACAAAGAAAAGCTCTCTCCTTCGGCACCAGCACTCCTCCCAGGCAACCTCGTCCTCCTCCACCCGACTCTGGCCGCTGAGTGGTGGTTGTTGGCTCCTATTATTGGGCACCCGGAAGTGCTCCATGTGCTTGGTTGCCGACATCCAGCTGTACTTCCGGGTGTGGCAAAACCAGTGCCCAAAAGGGGCCAGCCGCTCCTGCTGCAGCACCCCCTGGCGGTGCCTGCGGAACCCAACAGGGCTGCACCAAACTCCAACTCCCATGAAACCCCGGGGGAGTCCGAGGCACCGCTGCAACCCAGGGAGGCTGCAGTCTGGCGTCCAGGGGGAGATGTTGTGTTTCTCATGCTTGGACCCCTGGTACATATGCTGCAGGGGCGTCCCAGCCAGGCATGGACCCCAGCCATCCATCACAGCGTAAGGTTTACGCATTCAACTTATATGACCGACATTATAAAATACCAGAAATTATACAGTAAAATCAAGCCCCAGGAGAACTTATCCACAAGTAGATATGGTAGTTCTCTCATGAAAAGCAGGCAGACAGACAGACATTGCATTTAAAATATAGAGAGATTATCTTCATTTCTTAAGCTGTCTGCACATTTCGTTTTTTTGGGTGGGGTAAATAAGCACCTTGGAATATTTTTTTTTTTCATGCATGTGTTAAACAGAGGTTTGTGTGCTTTTTGGAGACCATTTCATCCAGCAGGTGAATCAGCAATGAAAACGTGACGAGAGGCGATCGGCTGAACGTTAAGTCAAAGTCGCCGGAAGGAGTTGAGGAGCCGGGTGGGTTCAGCAGCTCATCTCAGGCCCCACTTTGTGGCTGGCATCCTGTTTCATAAAGGAGATCGTGCAGATCAGGGAAGCAGATGTGCGTCACTGCCCTAGTGGTGTGAAGTGGTGAGTCGTCCGCTTGTCATCGAGATGGCTCTCTCTTTTCCTTGTTCACACGACACCTCTCTCGGCCTTCACAATGAAGGAGAAAAAGAAGTGTTGAAATGCTGGTCTTGTTTATCACTTGAGCAAATGGCCTAACATATTTGCTGCGGTTGTGCCCACAATGTTTATGTCAGCAGCCATGAAGGCGCAGTGTTTCCTTTATTATTTTTAGCGTTTTGATGGCATCATGTGACTAAAGAAGGCCGCCGCCTTCCATCTGCATCCATCACTTAACACCACTAGGGCAGTGACGCACATCTGCTTCTCTGATCTGCACGATGTCCTTTATGATACAGGATGCCAGCCACAAAGTGGGGCCTGAGATGAGCTGCTGAACCCACCCGGCTCCTCAACTCCTTCCGGCGACTTTGACATAACATTCAGCCGATCGCCTCTCGACACGTTTTCATTGCTGATTCACCTGCTGGACCTCGTTTTAATGAGAGCTCCTTCTCTTTTAAGGCACAACAAAATCTGTTGGCAGCAGGAGACGCTAAGAAGGGAATCAAAAATAAGGGCCTGACAGAAACCTGATCTGTAGGCTAAAAGAGGAAGAACAATGATGGCCTGTAGGCTTGAGGCCCCCCTAGTTACCCCCAAAAGGCTGGCTAACCCAATGACAGCTGGATGATTGACAGATTTGCCAGATGGAAGGTGAATGTGGTGGATGCAGTTTTAGGATGGGGCGTGTCTTACAGTGGGCGTGACCAGGGGCGTGACCAGTGCGCATAAATGCTCTATTTAACTTGACAGAGATGACAGCAGCCTAGATTAAAATTTTATTTTTTTTTTAACTAAGGAGTTCCTCCCCCTGCTTGCTTTGCTCGCCCACACCCGGGTTTGGTTTACCGGATGTACAATTTAAAGAGATGGTCGTTTTCATGGGGATTGTTACATATGCATTATTTTCACTCTTTACTTTAAAACTTTAGTAAAAACAATATTTGGAGTTCACTTTTTGTCAGGATCGCATTGAATTTTGGACTTGCATCGTGACAACGCAACGTATAACCGCCTGTGACTTAATATCGTTTCTTTCTCTCTAATAAATAAAATGACTTTTTTCGAATGTTTGTCCCTGCTCTTTCCTCATTGCTTTGTAATTCACATGTCATCTAGAACATATAAAATTAATGTCCTGGTAAAATTTATAAGAGCTGAGAGCGCAGGAAATGTGTCTGACAAAAGCATTCACACGACTGAGAAGTTAGATGACGGTGGTCTTGTTTGAAAATAGTTGTAAGTATGGCGTGACTTGAAAGGATCTTACGTTCAAAGTCTCCATCTCACGGGACTTCATACTTCGTTTCATTCTCGCTACACAAACTCTGTCTGACAATAGCATTCACACAAATGACAAATGATTGACCCGTGTGCGTGGTCGTAAATGTTTTAGATGTGGGCGGGGCTTTTCCAAATCTCGCCGGGCTTGACGTTTTCTCTCGCAGGATTTCACTTTCACCAAACAACAAATCTTTTAATTCTCACAGATACGCCTCTTCATTGGGAAGTATCATTACTACTACCTGATGGCAACACAAATTGGACGATCTACAAGACTCTGACTTAAAGTTTAAATCTGAACAATATCTACATACTTCTGTCATATCACCTATGTCCATATATTCCATCTCTTTCCGCTGTTCCATTATTTCACTGAGTAATAATTTCCGTTTGTTTGCGCTAATGTGATTTTTACTATCCTTTTTTTGAGACTTTCGAATTTTCGTACTTCCATTATCTCTAACCTGCTCTGCATGTTTATCGCCTCAACGTTTTTGAATTCTTTACGACGTTCTACTTTGTCATCTACTCTTTGTCTTTTATTTCCAGCCCTGGGCATAGTTAAATCTCTTGGAACATAATTTTTAATTTTAATTTCAGTTAATTTACCTCAAGGAGCTGGAGAAGTGAACTGGGGTACAAGCGGCTTGCACACGCCTGCCTCTCCCAGTATTTAGCTGACTTGCATTGGCGATCCATTTTATAGTCAAGAGAGCCTGTCGGGTTTCTATAAGTCAAAGTGACCTCTGTGCAGATACTACTACAGGCCTAAACTTTTAAAACTTCATCCCTGGTAAGTTTTAGGGTCCTGAATGAGAACATCGCTTTCGGCCACCAGTATTGTCCCCTACATACTTGCATTTTAGTAGAAAAGGCTACTGGAGTTCATCAGAAACCAGTGGGAAGGAAATTACAACATTCTGCATCGCTAGCAGACACTTGAGGAAAACCTTATGCCGTTTAGGATGTGGTAGAGCGTCACGTGAGAAAACTTTAGGTTTGAAGAACAAGGAAAGAGTTTAATGGGAAGCAGTCGTAGTCTTAGAATTGGGTAACACTTGAGTTTATGTCCTGCAAAAATGCACTTAATACTCATCTGCTGTTGTGTAACACGACTTGAATCACCGGCTGCTTTTCCTCTCCGTAACACTTACAAAACATCAATAAAGTTAATACAGCCCACTAAAATAACTTTGCATGGCAGTGATCAGAGATAGCCGAAGTGAGACGTGGTTCACTTGATGTTCCATTTTTAAGTGTATGACCTGTAAATCCTTCATTTTCAGGAAGACAGGGAAAGGTTCCTACTGTGCCTCACTGCACAGAGATGAATTAGCACCTTACTGACATTATTAAGGCCAAGAGAAAAACTTATTAAGGTCTTGTTACGTAACAGTTCATGGATAATAAATGCAGTACCTAAACTAAAGTATTACCTGGAATGGTTACACGTTAGGACCTCCAGGGGGTGCCCCCAAACCCCAGACACGATTACACCAAAGTCAGACTCGGGTGCATATTCATTTTTTTTAATCCTAACCCCAATCTCTTCTTCAGTTTTCAAAACCCAGTGAAATGTCTCCATCCGCTCCTCTTCGTGAGTTTTGCCTTCTGTCTCCCAACCAGGGCTGTGGAGTCGGTAGATAAATCCTTCGACTCCCGGACTCCAGCTCCTCTGTATTTAATATGCTAATGTATTTTCTATGTTGATTGAGGGAAGGCAACATACACGTCATTTACCCACAGAACTACTGGCTAGGAAGCTGAGCCTCTGCCATATTGGCCAGATAAACAAAAGACACAAAAAATGATAACAATAAGGTTTTATTCATTGCTTTTAAGTGTCTATAAAGTAGTAGTATGCATAAAAATCAGGAACAGGAACTTTACCAGTTCAAAAATAGAAACCACATTCTTTGGTACCACATTCTTTGGTAGTTTTAAAACAAAAACAAAAGCTGGAAAACCTAAAACAGTCCGTCAGTCAGTCATTCATTATCCAACCCGCTATATCCTAACTACAGGGTCACAGGGGTCTGCTAGAGCCAATCCCAGCCAACACAGGGGGCAAGGCAGGACACAAACCCCGAGCAGGGCGCCAGCCCACCGCAGAACACACACGCGGGACAATTTAGGATCGCCAATGCACCTAACCTGCATGTCTTTGGACGGAGGAAACCGGAGCACCAGGAGGAAACATGTAAACTCCACGCAGGGAAGACCCGGGAAGCGAACCTGCAGGTCTCCTAACTGTGAGGCAACAGCGCTACCCACTGCGCCACTGTGCTGCCCAACCTAAAACAGTTTATGTATTAAACTCGGAGTACAGCTGTAGAGTAGAATAGGTGTTAAATAAAATCCCAAATGAACTCAATACAGTGTTCTAAGAAACAGAATTGCTTCTGCCAGATCCTCTTTCATAGAAGCTCTTAAATCTGACTTGATTATTTTTGGAGCTGAAAATTGTCTTTCAACACTGACTTGGGTGGGTGGCATTGCTGTTACACTTCTAGCCACATCGCTAAGGAAAAGGAAAAAAACCTAGTAGGGAAAAAAAAATGGAAGAAACCTCCAGAAAGGCAGTTCAGAGGGAGACCCCTTTCCAGGTAGGTTGGCTATGCAGAAGTGGGTCAATACAATACAATACATAGAACAGAACAAATCCTCAATACAGTGTAAAAATAAAAAACGTACAAGTACGGAGCAGAATTTAACAGTAGATAATATCCCATAATAGGATTCAGATTTGTTCAGAGAGTCCTGGAGACCTTGGCCATCAAGCTGCCTTCCCCTATTGGCCATTCCACAGCTGAGTCAGTGCTGGGCAAGCCAATCCGATGACAGGACCCCTCTGCCTGACGATTCCTGTGATCCACCATCAGGGACGACTTTACTTTAGGCAGGCAAAACAACTTGGCAGGTGGGCTGTGGCACCAAGTGCCACATTGGAGTACCGAGAAAGAAAACAGAATAGGTGAGGGTGAGGAACAAATTCGAACTGTCATGTGACTGATGTTTTAGTGCTAATGACTAACAACAGAGATGCAGTCTGCACAGTTAATCAGCAGCTCTAAGGAACAGCAAATCTCCTCCATGAATGTAATAGCAGAGACTCAGCAAGGCCCCTCTTGGCAGAGACTCCGCAAGGCCCCTCAATGAATGAAAGAGCAGAGACACTGCAAGGGCCCCAGAGACCCAGCAAGGCCCCTGTTGGCAGAGACACAGCAAGATCCTTATATGAATGTGATAGCAGAGACACAGCAAGGCCCCTCTTGGTAGAGACCCAGCAAGGCCCCTCTATGGATGAAAGAGCAGAGACACAGCAAGGGCCCCAGAGACCCAGTAAGGCCTCTCCATGAATGAAAGAGCAGAGACCTAGCAAGGCCCCTCCATGAATGTAATAGCAGAGACCCAGCAAGGCCCCTGTTGGCACAGACCCAGGAAGGCCCCTCTATGAATAAAAGAGCAGAGACACAGCAAGGCCCCTCTTGGCAGAGACCCAGCAAGGGCCCCTCCATATGAATGTAATAGCAGAGACCTAGCAAGACCCCTCTTGGCAGAGACCCAGCAAGGCCCCTCCATGAATGTGGTAGCAGAGACCCAGCAAGGCCCCTCTATGAATGAAAGAGCAGAGGCACAGCAAGGCCCCTCCGTGAATGTAGTAGCAGAGACCCAGCAAGGCCCCTCTATGAATGAAAGAGCATAGACACAGCAAGGCCCCTGTTGGCACAGACCCAGGAAGGCCCCTCTATGAATGAAAGAGCAGAGACACAGCAAGGCCCCTCCATATGAATGTAATAGCAAAGACCCAGCAAGGTCCCTCTATGAATGAAAGAGCAGAGACACAGCAAGGGTCCCAGAGGCACAGCAAGGCCCCTTTTGGTAGAGACACAGCAAGGCCCCTGTATGAATGTAACAGCAGAGACCCAGCAAGGCCCCTCCATGAATGTGGTAGCAGAGACCCAGCAAGGCCCCTCATGGCAGAGACCCAGCAAGGCCCCTCTATGGATGAAAGAGCAGAGACACAGCAAGGGCGCCAGAGACCCAGGAAGGCCCCTCTTGGCAATGACCCAGCAAGGCCCCTCCATGAATGTGATAGCAGAGACACAATATTTGTTTCAAAATGTAATTATTGTGTCAATGAATACAATACAATAGAAATTATTATTGAATAGGCCAAAATCACACAAGGAGTGCCACAATGGGCTTCATCAGGCCCTTCCTTTTCACAGCCACCCCTCCAGACAAGAAAAAATGTCCAAAAAAAACCCTAGTAGGGAATAAGAACTGGAAGAAATCTCTGGAAAGGCAGTTCAAAGAGAGGCCCCTTTCCAGGTAGGTTGGGAGTGCAGTGGGGGTCTTAAAGAAGGGGGTCAATACAATACAATACAATACAATACACAGAACAGAACAAATCCTCAATACAAATAAAAAAATGACAAGTATGGAGCAGAATTTAACAGTAGATAATATCCCATAATATGATTCCAATTTATTCAGAGAGTCCTGGAGACCTCGGCCATCAAGCTGCCTTCCCCTATTGGCCATTCCACAGCTGAGTCAGTGCTGGGCAAGCCAATCCGATGACAGGACCCCTCTGCCTGACGATTCCTGTGATCCCTAATCAGGGACGACTTTACTTTAGGCAGGCAAAACAACTTGGCAGGTGGGCTGTGGCACCAAGTGCCACATTGGAGTACCGAGAAAGAAAACAGAATAGGTGAGGGTGAGGAACAAATTCGAACTGTCATGTGACTGATGTTTTAGTGCTAATGACTAACAACAGAGATGCAGTCTGCACAGTTAAACAGCAGCTCTAGTCAGGGTGTGCTAAACTGAAGTCGTGAGTCTTCAGCCTGAGAGTGAAGGGGCATCTCTTATAGTAGCAGGCAGACCAGTAGTAGTAGTAGTAAGACAACTATGCACTTGGCTTTATTCTTACATCAGAGATGTACTTAATTAGGACTCTGTTTTGTGAAATGGGACATTTGAACTTGTATTTTTTTCATTATAATTTAAATTTCTTAGGAGTCAGAGTCTGTACATTTTTGCCGACTCCAACTCTAGGTACTCAAAATTGTCTCTGACTCCTCGACTCTGACTCCTCAACTCCGACCACAGCCCTGCTCCCAACTCAATCTTTGAAGCTTTGATTTTTCGTAGATCTGGGAGTACCTCTGGATCTTCGGCCTCACATAATGGAAGCAGTTCCACATCACATGGAAGCCTCCAAAACCAGGGAGGTTTATTCCTAACAGCACACCCTGGTGGCACCCAAGAACCCCGTAAGGGTTGCCCTTTGAAACTACAAGTCCCAAGCAACCCTGCAGGTGTCAAGACTGGGGCCAGAGCAGAGGAGCACTGCTCCACCTTTACAGGGACGTGGTGAACTATTTAGAATCCTTACTCGCCCTCCCAGTCCATCCATTATTCTTTTATTCTATTCAGAAATAATCAGCATCCCAGCTGGGTGGCACCTCCTCCCACATGTCCGTCCATTACGTGGGAGTCACCCTCCATCCCAGCTCATGGCACTTACAGTGTACAACGTGCAGCACATCTCCATGCTCTGGCGCCATAATACACAAGAATGTGTTACAATACAGAGCCCCATTTTATGTAATGGAGTCCTGCCGTACTTATCCCATAATGTAGTGTATCCTGTAGTCCAAAGCAGAACTGTATTAATTACAGGCTACTGAATGATCATCAGATCACGAGGCTAACAGCACAGGCATCACAACAGGAAATGGAACAGCAAAAAGAGGAACGAGCTTAAGTCAGGCCTGTGGTCATCTGTGTGCAGCTGCAGCTTGACAGTGCTGGCTTATCATCATTAGCCAGTATGGGTGCAAATTAAAAAATAAGTAAAGTATTTTGCACAGAAACTTGGCATTTCAGCTGTCCTTCCATCTTCTGAATTATCCTAACTTTTGAATGAATGCCATGTTGCTGCATGGAGTCGCCAATTAAAATGCCACGTCTGTGGGGTGTAAGCCATGTTGATTCAGAACACTGCAGGCCAAGAACTTGAACCCTGTCCCTTGGGCTTGTGAGGCCCTGGTGTTAGAAAACGTATAAAGAAACCTTCTCAAATCTACTTAACTGGTTCAGGGTCACAGGGTGGGCAAGAGTCTGACCCGGAAGCATGAAGAACACAAGCAGGAACCAAACTTGGACCGAGTATTAGTTCATTGCATTGTCCAGTCACGGGCTCACACACACACACACACACACACTTGCATGGGCGCTTTTTGGATTAATTCATCCAACCCACCTGAGCACAATGTAGGGGTCTGAGTACTTCCATGAATGAGAGATTACAGTTTTTGATTTTTCTGAAAACACAAATTCGCTTTGTCATGATGGGTTGTCGAGCGTAGACTGATGGGGTGAAAAAACAGCAAATTAAGCCATTTAAAATACAATAAAGTGTGCAGAATGTGAAGGGGTCTGAATAGACTCACTTTATGTACACAGCCTGTGACACTAGAGGGCGCTGTCGCTCCAGGCACCAGGTAAAAGCACTCCAAAGGTTTTTCTTTATTCTTTCCTTCGTGCCTCTAAGCACCCCAACCACCATAGACAGACAAGTAATATAATATATACAATAATTATTCTCTCCTCCACACCTCCCAGCAAGCTCTGTCAACTCCCTGCCAACTCTGGCTTGCTTGTTGGGTCTCCACCAGTCCTTTATATGGTTCTTGACCAGGAAGTGCCCCTGCTCTTCTTCCCACATGACTTGCCAGCACTTCCGGGTCAGATGGAGAATCTCAAGTCTTTAATCAGCCCAGAACTACCGTGGGGCTTCCCTCCTCATGACTTCCAAGCACTGCAAGGGAAACGTGACTCCCCTCAGGTCCTTTCACAGCTCCCTCTGGCGGCACCCACAGTACCCAACAGGGCTGAGAAACCGGACTCCAAGTCCCAGGATGCCCTGCGGGAATCTTGGGCACCGCTACACTCAATACAATACAATACAATTTATTTGTTGTAGAGACCAAAATCACACAAGAAGTGCCGCAATGGGCTTTAACAGGCCCTGCCTCTTAACAGCCCCCCAGCCTTGACTCTCTAAGAAGATGAGGAAAACTCCCAAACTAAAAACCGTTGTTGGGAAAAACTGGACGAAACCTCAGGAAAGGCAGTTCAAAGAGAGACCCCTTACTAGGTAGGCTGGGCGTGCAGTGGGTGTCAAAGAGAAGGGGGACAATACAATACAGTACAGTACAGTACACAGAGCAAATCAAATCCTCAATACATTATAAAAATTGAATTTGATTAGAAAGCCTTTATTGTCTTTGTACCAGGACAGTGAAATTGTAAAAGCTACACCTGTAAACAGTGCAAGTACAGCACACAAATAATATAAAAAGCACACGTCCTACAACAAATACATTAAAAGAAAAAATGACAACAGTTCTATGAGTTTTTAAAATTTAAAATTCTGCACATCTTTTGATTCTACTCGTAATGCTCTTGTACCGCCTGCCGAGCAGCATTAGCGTGAACAGTGAGTGGCCGGGATGGGAAGGGCCTTTAATGATTGGTCTTGCTCTGTAGAGGCATTGGGCGAGTATCCAGCAGGGGGCGCTCGCTCCCTGGAACGTCGCTATTGATGGCGTCTCCTCCGGTCCCGGTGACATCACCTCCGATTCCGGTCCAGAGGACGTCACTTCCTGTCACAGCCTTTAAAGTCACCATTTTATCCAACCTGAGTCAGTTCTGTTTTGGCCTTCAACCTGAGTTAAGGAGGAAAGAGGTGTGGAGCTCGGGCTGATAGAGCGCATTGCCGCACCCACCACATGACAAACCAACTCAGGATCCCAGAATAGGACCCGAGTGCAGCCATGCGACAGGTAACACCTCGGCACCACATTAGTACAGATGGAATGGAACCAATGTGAGGTTTTTTATGGTGCCTGGAGTGCCAGTTCCGCCACCAACTGCAGGCTGGAGGGCTGGGTGCATATTAACGTCATACCCAGGACCAACCTGAACTCAACTCATAACAATTCACCTTTTGCAGCCAGGGCATAATATATGGGTGGCTGCTCCAAACCTTTTTGATGTACCTGTGTCACTCTTATCACAGGCGGTATATACAGTAAAAGTCAACCTTTGGTGTAAAATCCCATTTGTCTTTCTTTTGTAATGCCAGGTGGTGGCTGGCAAAGGAGTGAAGACCGGGCACACAGCAAGCGCTTCATTTCTAAAGGTGAACAAAAGCAGCCAGGACAAAGCCGTTCAGAAAAATTCCTGATGTTTTTATTATACCAGGTAAATCAAGAATCGCAAATATCATTGATTAAGCTCTAGGACAATGTAGTATCAAATACATTTTACAGTAGGAAAATAATGCCCTGGAATGGTAACCTACAGTAATCCCACAATGCACAATTAGAGACACTCCATTAAAGAGCAAGATGTCCTGCTTAGATGGCTACCCAAAGTCATCAAATGTGACATATATTGTCACCAGACGTCATGTCGCAAAGCCTACAATTCACACTAGCTGGCATGTACAAGAACAGGCTACAGTGATCATTACAGGAACCCTTCGTTTATAAGAACACCGTGATGTGGACGTACACCGTGATGGTTCAATGGACAAGCTGGTAAGAGACACCCGTCAGTTTCTTAGCATATCTGTTCCATGACGCAGCTTTAAGTGGCTGGACCCAATTCTGGGTAAGGTGCCAGTCTACTCAAAAGTGGGAGAAAACCATTACATATGTAATCTGTATTTATATGTGTATCAGTTCTGTATTAATCATTAGTATAATCTACACTTTGTATTTTCACTGAGAAGTGTTCACGGCGGTCTGCGCCTGCACTCAGTAAAGAGTGCTATACAAAAGAATAGCTTGTATTGTTGTTCCATTGTTATATATAAACTCCACACGGACTAGGAGATGAACCCAGGTCTGTGAGGCCATTCATTTTCCCGGGTGCCTTTCCAAAGCCAGACATAAAATCCCCAGTCAGTCCGTGCAGGGCTTAGTCACCTATTTGGTTACTCACTCGCTCAATGTAAACCAATTTATTGCGGCCACTTAATCCAATTTGGAGATCTTTTAAGACGTGGAAAGAAATCAGAAGAGCCTCGTACACGCAGGAGGAGAATGTGCAACGTAAGAAGCATTCCTATACGAATCCTCTACGTGGATCACCCCAGAGTGATATAACCGAACTTGAGTCTTTGTTGAATGGCCCAACTCTTGGGGTCTTCTCATCACAGGAAGTGATTTGGTGCTGAGATACATCTAAAGGAGAGAGACTGCTGCCATTTCTTTTAGGCTAGCAGGTTATTAGGGGCACAATATTCTTACTTCACCGGGTGAGGCCTGCTACTGGAAGTTTCCCAAGCCTGTAAACGATCCATCCATACATCTTCTGTACAGACTTACACAGCTGGAGCCTATCCCAGCAAGCATTGGGGCACAAGGTAGGAGCGATCCCTAGACATGGCACCATCCCATCACAAGGTAATCTGACACACACATATTAGGGGGCTAATTTACCATTGGCGGTCTCTCTCTCTCTCTCTCTCTCTCTAACCTTAACCTTTAAGCAAAAGAAGATCAAGAGGTGACCTGATTGAAGTGTTTAAAATTATGAAGGGAATTAGTCCAGTGGATCGAGACTTGTATTTTAAAATGAGTTCATTAAGAACACGGGGACACAGTTGGAAACTTGTTAAGGGTAAATTTCACACAAACATTAGGAAGTTTTTCTTTACACAAAGAACGATAGACACTTGGAATAAGCAACCAAGTAGTGTGGTAGACAGTAAGACGTTAGGGACTTTCAAAACTCAACTTTAAGAAATAAGTGGATAGGACTGGCGAGCTTTGTTGGGCTGAATGGCCTGTTCTCGTCTAGAGTGTTCTGATGTTCTAACCTGCACGTCTTTGGACTGTGGAAGAATAGCAGAGCACCCAGAAGACAACCCACATGGACATGGGGAGAACATGGAGATACCACATGGGAAGCGTCTTCTTCCAGCACCATGCCACTCCGCTGTAAATGATACTTAGTGGATATTGTTTGAATTATCCCTTCCTTCATTAATTTAAATTACGGTTACGAGAGACTGAAGCAGCACTGGGTATAAGGCAGGAATCAGTTGTGGATGAGGCGGACAGTCATGCCAGGCCATTAACATCTTCATGTGGGGGATGAAAGCTCATACAAATATGGAGAGAAGGTGCAAACTCCACACAGACAGAGCCCAGGCCAGGACCTGAATGCAGAATGTATTGTTTCTTTGAACTCTATAGTTGTGACAAGACGATGGGTTTCATTCTCTTCTAATGGGGGTCTGCACAGGTAGATTCAGGTTTCTAGTCTGTGATTTATTTTCTTGACTGCCATAACACTTTACTATTATGAGACTAAGAGTTTCCATCAGCATTATCATCCTAATGTCTGCGTCTTCTATTTGGATTGACTAGAAAAACTGGGGGTGTAATTGCGGATTACCAAAAATACTCTTAATTTTCCAAACTGGAAAATGAAATCCCTGAGGCTCTTTTCTATTCCCATCCCTCTGTTACCTATATCTCATTTTTTTCCCAGCTCAAAGCTCATTCATTCTGGCCTAGATTTTATGACAGTATCGTTTATAGCAAGCAAGACCCGATCAAACACATTATGATCATCTTTTCAGAACAGGTTCTGTGGCTTCAAAAAGGGGAATGTAATCCCAACCCTCCTCATTTACCAATCATCTGTACACCCACACTAGTAACCACAGAAAATCAGCAGTCCTGTAGCAGCTCAATGGTTCAGAGTAGTCTGGTCCTTACTGGCAGTTGGCCGCTGCCCCCGTCTCCTGCGCCTGCGTCTCAGCCCCTCGGTCAGGTAGCAGCACCTCCACATTGAAGCTGACCTTCTTAGCGTGGAACAGACTGTAGGTATTGTCAAACCGGAGCACATCTGAACAAGAGAAGCAAAGCCAGAATGAGACTCTAGAGCAGGGGTCTCCAACTCCAGTCCTGGAGAGCTACTGTGGCTCTGGTTTTCATTCTAACCCTTTTCTTAATTAGTGACCTGATTTTGCTGCTAATTAACTCTTTGCCTTCATTTTAATTGATGCACAGCTAAAGACTCCGGGCCCTTAATTATTCCTCATCAGTCAGTCAGTCATTCGCCCACCCACTATATCCTAACACAAGGTCATGGGGGTCTGCTGGAGCCAATCCCAGCCAACACAGGCCGCAAGGCAGAGAGCCACCTCAGGGCTCACACACACACACACACACCAAGCACACAATAGGGACAATTTAGGATCGCCAGTCCATTTAGCCTGCATGTCTTTGGACTGAGAGAGGAAACCCATGCAGACATGGGGAGAACAAGCAAACTCCACGCAAGGAGGAGACAGGTCTCCTTACTGCGAGGCAGCAGCGCTACCACTGCGCCAACGTGCCACCTTAAGTTAGGAAATGTCACTCTATAATGCAAAGGTAAAAGGGGAAACCTTCTTTCCAGCTGACTTTGGTGCTCTGTCTTATCTCCTGGGGTCATATACAGTCATATGAAAAAGTTTGGGAACCCCTCTTAATTCTTCAAATTATTGTTTCTCATTGGCTGAGCTTTCAAAGTAGCAACTTCCTTTTAATATCTGACATGCTTTATGGAAACAGTAGGATTTCAGCAGTGACATTAAGTTTATTGGATTAACAGAAAATATGCAATATGCATCATAACAAAATTAGACAGGTGCGTAAATGTGGGCACCCAACAGAGATATGACATCAATACTTAGTCGAGCCTCCTTTTGCAAATCTGACAGCCTCTAGACGCCTCCAATAGCCTTTGATGAGTGTCTGGATTCCGAATGGAGGTATTTGTGACTATTCTTCCATACAAAATCTCTCCAGTTCCGTTACATTTGATGGGTGCTGAGCATTGACAGCCTGCTTCAAATCACCCCACAGATTTTCGATGATATTCAAGTCAGGGGAAATTCCAGAACATTGTACTTCTCCCTCTGCATGAATGCCTTTGTAGATTTCGAACTGTGTTTTGGGTCATTGTCTTGTTGGAATATCCAACCCCTGCTTAAGTAATTTCAACTTTGTGACTGATGCTTGAACATTATCTTGAAGAATTTGTTGATATTGAGTTAAATTCATCTGACCCTCGACTTTAACAAGGGCCCCAGTCCCTGAACTAGCCACACAGCCCCACAGCATGATGGAACCTCCACCAAGTTTGACAGGAGGTAGCAGGTGTTTGTCTTGGACTGCGGTGTTCTTCTTCTGCCATGCAAAGCGCTTTTTGTTCTAACCACATAACTCCACTTCTGTCTCATCAGTCCACAGCACTTTGTTCCCAAATGAATCTGACTTGTCTAAATGAGCATTTGATACAACAAGCGACTCTGTTTGTGGCGTGAGTGCAAAAAGGGCTTCTTATCACCCTGCCATACAGATGTTCTGAATTGTAGAACGATGTCCAGATACACCATCTGCAGCGAGATGTTCACGCAGGTCTCTGGAGGTGATCTGTTGGTTGTCTGTCACCATTCTCACTATCCTGCTCATATGCCACTCCTGTATTTTTCTTGACCTGCCAGACCCGCTGGGTTGGTTTAACATCAACTGTGCCTGTGGCCTTCCATTTCCTGATTCTATTCCTTACAGTTGAAACTGACAGTTTAAACCTCTGAGATCGCTTTTTGTAGCCTTCCCCTAAACCACAAGACTGAACAATCTTTGTTTTAAGATCTTTTGAGAGTTCCTTTGAGGATCCCATGCTGTCTGTCACTCTTCAGAGGAGAGTCAAAGTGAAGGAAGCACAACTTGCAATTGGCCACCTTAAACGCCTTTTACCACTCATGATTGGACACTCCTGTCTGTGAAGTTCAAGGCTTAACGAGCTAATCCAACCACGTAATCAGCACTGAGCAGTGACAGGCATTCAAATCAGCAAAATTACAAGGGGACTCACATTTGTGCACAGCCAGTTCTTCACATTTGATTTAATTTCATACAACTAAATACTGCGCCACTAAAAATCTTTGTTCAGAAAACACCGCAGTACTCAGATGTTCCTAGGAAATGAAAGACATACCACTGATATCTATATTGTCGAAAGGAAAGTCAATTATTATGCAGGCTGAGAGGGGTTCCCAAACTTTTTCATATGACTGTATATAAGCGAAAGTGGGAAGAATTTAGCTGTAATAGCAGCCAACCATAAGTGACCATAAATTTAGTTGCAGGTTGCATCTGCATCTTTGTGACAGGTCAGTGACTGTATATGCATATGAGGGGTATACTGAGGATTTGGGACACTCTGTTTAGGTCGACAGTCTGAAAGCAAGAATGGGGTCATCCTAGATTTTTAAAACGGTTGAAGTGATGTCATCTGTGGCACCACTGATCATCACATGATGGGAATCAGCATGGCAATCTGCAGCCATGGGAAAAAAAAAACAAACAAAATGGCATGGGGGCAAAAATATTAATAGAAAATAATACAAATGGTAATTCCAAATTTGGAAAACCTGATATAAATAACATTCATCAACGTTCATCATAGGCATGTTATCCAAGTGCCAGTTCCCTTGCTCTTTATTTTTGCTTAGGGTAGCATACTTACAGACGCCAGGTTCCTGACAGGTGAAGGAATCGTCTTCGGGTACAAGGTGGGCATTATAACGCTGATTTGGGACCACCTCAACCATGTCACCCACCCTCTGCCGCTCATCACTTTTTGTCTTCATAAAAATGCCAAAGCCAATGTCTGCCCCTTCACTGCAAAACTGCCACCTGAAAACAAAGCAGAGCGGTCAAGGAGAGCTCGCGATCTGAGAGAGCTGGCACACATTCGGAAGGAATGCAAAGGAGCACAAGGAGCCAGATGTAATCGGGAAGTTCAAAGGACATGGTCAATTTTTAAAAGTAGCCTGCTTTAAAAAATCTTCAGGGTTTGGCTCTCTTCAACAAAATTACTACTTTGCAGTTTGTGTTTGAGTGTATAAGTCAAAACAAATTAAGAAAAGACACAGTGTCCTGAGATATGGAACCTAAGGAAAGGAGTGAGAGACAAAAGAGTACTGTGACTGTAGCTGATAAAAGGTCTAAAGCAGGGTTATTATAGTTGATGAAAACTAAAATCAAAACTGAAACTATTATTAAAAAACATTTTCATAAACTGAAATAAAATAATTAACAAAATTGAAATGAAAAACTAAAACTAAACGAAACTATTAAAGTAGCTGGAAAGACTAACTGAAATAAAATAATAACATTTTAAAAATATTTTTCATTTTTGAATGAATATTCTCGCTGTTAGTCTTGAACCCTAAAACTCTAAAACAGAAACTCATCCACCACGAGCTGCCCGCATCTATTCATCCATTGAATGGTGACTGGTGACGGAGGGCGGGTGTTCACATAACATTTGCAGTGACACAGCGAACGGACTACGGGCGTGTGAAGCGTGTGAAGTAAAAAACGATTTACTGTGCCTCCTCTTTTTTGTGCTTCTTGTATATCAAGATGTAATTCAAACTCCTGAAGTCGGAATGTGCTGGTCAACAAAACCTTTACCATATGGACAGAAGAATCACAAGTGAGTAACATTTCAGTTTATTTCTCAGGTGCCTGCGTTATGTTGACAATAATTCACCTTCCACTTCGCACAGGAGAACAACAAAGTATGGGAGATTTTTGAATGCAATATTGAACGCATTCATTATAAGCACATTGTCTTAGAGCGAGATATGTTGTGTGCTGTAGACATTTAGAGTAAAAAAAAAACTCGAACCTTAACATTCACCTAAATATCATTTCAAATTGCCCCATTCTGGGCAAAAAAAGATTAAAAAGTGGCAATAATCAGTGCATATTTTTTCAGCACAAATGACAAAGAAAATATTTCTTTAAATTATTATGTAAAATTGCTCATATACAGTATATAGTAAACAATGTGATGTAGTTAGCTTTTAAACTTATATCCTAACCTTCTAAGTGTACAATTCTGACTGTGACACAAAACTAAACTCCATAGTAGCTCTTTAACCAGACCATAATTACTAAAGCTAAATATATAAAAATAAAATAGAAATGTCTTTGTGAAATAAAAACTAAATTAAAACTAAAAATATACGATGAAGGAAAACTAAAACTAAACTGAATTTCCAAGTAACGTCAGAAAAAATATAGAAATTAAAACTAGTAGAAGTCAAAACTATAATTACCTTGGTTTAAACAGGACAGACCAAAAAATCTGACAGAGTCAACAATCTTGGTCAAAACACAAAAGCAAAAGTACCAGCAACCTACAGATTTTATGTCTAACCAAACTGCTAGCCAACAGAAAGTCACTTGTTAAGAAAATATCCATAAACTTGGATGTGAAACTTGTAGTGCTGCCAGCTTACATACTGGTCACGCAATTATGTTACTCGTCATGACACTTGAATTCCATGTGGTGGCAATAGATGTCATTGCTTCTGTCTTTCACTATTGTTATGATTAGGTTAGATTAGTTGATAGTTGTTGCAATTGTGTCTTTGTTTTTAGTGGTTTTCATTTTATAGGTTTAAAGGATCCTATGTGCTACCATCTAAGAGACCTCAGTGTTAACGTTTGCACTGCATCACCTATTGAAATGTACTTTGCAAAACATGTAGTGATAAAATGCAATGCATTTGTCATTCCAACAGATGGTGCACCCTAAACAATATTGTGTTAAAAATATTTTCTGTCGTGTCTGCATTATTCAGCCTTTACCACTCCCCTCTGCACCGCTCGCCCAATCATTACTTTCTTTGTACCACCCCATGACTCTGTCGGCGCTGCTAACTCGCCCTTCAACAGTTGGTTACAATGGCTAAGGCATAAAACCAAATCGTATATTTAAGAATGTCAGATTTTAGATTGCGATGGAAAAGGAGCAGCAAGAGCTGATAATGAACGTTGAAGAAAAGAAAATGAACAAAAAAAGTGCAGCAAATAATGAAAAAGAGAAAAATGTCCCAAACAATATGTAAACAGAAATGCAAAAATGCACCATTTATAGAATATGTTAAAGGATAAAGTCATACATAATATTGTTTTTGACGAGGAGTTAATGTAATTTCATTTTTTGTTTACTTTTTATTATGTTTTATTACATTTTACTTTTTTACTTCTACTTTTACTTTTTGCTATGTTTTATTATTCATTTGTATTTAAAATAGACAGTTGTAATGAAATACTCAAGTAACTGATTTTCTGTCTATAATTACTAAGGACCAAACTGTCTTTATCCCGTGCCCCTCAGACTCTTCTAAATAACATCACTTTAAATACAACGGAGGAGCTCCCTGACACCCTTTGAGCGGCCCGTTTGCTTTGTCTCTGACATTACAGAACATGGTGCATAACAAACATTTTTAGGAATAAAATACATTGCATTTGTCATTCCAACAGATGACGTAGCAAAAACATTAACACTGCTTTTATAAATCCTATACCAAATAGCATGTAACAGGGACCTCTGCATTGCATTTCACATTCCAACAGATGGCGTCTCATAAACATTTGTGGTAATGCATTTTATAACTACAAATGTTTAGGATGTGCCATCTGTTGGAATAACAAGTGCAATGCATTTTATTACTACATGCTTTGCAAAGTACATGGTGCTGTGCAAACGTTCAAGCTGAGGTCTACTTGGTTTTCAACCCACCTTGGACAGCTAGCACAGCTATAAGCGTATAAAATTAAAACTACTGAAAACAGAGACACGCTATCCATCCATCCATCCATTTTCCAACCCGCTGAGTCCGAACATAGGGTCACGGGGGTCTGCTGGAGCCAATCCCAGCCAACACAGGGCACAAGGCAGGAATTCAATCCCGGGCAGGGTGCCAACCCACCGCAGGAGACACGCTATATAAATAAAAATTATTATTATTATTTGCAGTAGCTATCAGCTAGTTTCTCCAAAGAAAGGCTTACGGACCAGAAGCAAAGCTCAGCAGTCCATTTCACTTCCCATTAGTTAAAAAGGTCAGTCTCCATAGGGTTCTTATGGCCTAATCCAAGTGGATTTTTTTTTTTTTTTGAAGAAGTATCACTTCTCACATAAAATTCCTGACCTCAACACACAACCCGGGAAAAGGATCTCGTATTCGAGCTTCTGTGACGAGCCTCGGTTGATTGTCAGAGTTTGTTCATACTGTGGCTTGATGGAATCTCGTACATAGTAGGACCGTGGGACATCTCCGCCATACTTGATCTACAAAAAAAAAAAAGAAAAAAATATTCAGTCAAATTGTTTCAAATTGGCACTTTGGAAACCAGACACATCAAACACACGAAGTTAACGCAGAAGGAAACGCAAGACCTGAACGATTCAAATGAAAGGCCTTATGAGAAGCTTCACAGCAGATAGTCTGTTTGGCAATTTTAGCCCTTGCAGTTTTCATGTTGTTGGTCCAGTCAGGACACCCCACCACCGTTTTTCTCTTGGGCCAGTTGAGACACTCTTGCAGGTAGTCAGTCTGACAAAGATGTCAGAGGGCTGTCTCTCTCTCTTTTTTCTTGTCTTGTGACGTCTCTGGCAGTGCCTCTGAATCGTTTCCTTTGTCAAGTGCCTTGGTGGGTGATCGTGAAAGAGGCCGAAATCGGACAACTAATGATTTTCAATAGTCTTGTTATTTGTCAGTGAAGCTACTGTTAGCTAAATATGATAACAAGATGACAACAAAGCTTCATGTCCTTAATTCATATCTACTTACGAGCACACACACTCTGGTTAGTTGTTCTAAACTTAAATATCATCCAATCTTTCTGACTAGTTTGATCTAAATATTACACTATTGTAGTGCATTTTCATGTGTGTATGTGAGAGCTATAAACCCTGTCCTGGCGGTGCCACGCAGAATGCTAGGGGCACAGTCCTATGACTGCAGGAT
Source organism: Polypterus senegalus (assembly GCF_016835505.1). Taxonomy (NCBI): domain Eukaryota; kingdom Metazoa; phylum Chordata; class Cladistia; order Polypteriformes; family Polypteridae; genus Polypterus; species Polypterus senegalus. Next base: position 72,962,088 of record NC_053165.1, read on the forward strand.
ACTAACAACTAATAAGGCTTTATTAATTTTTTCCATTAATGTAACTACTTCAGAAGCTTTGACATACACTCGCCAGCCCTTAGTGTTGTCCTTTTTCAGACAGGGGTGCCCTACTTGGGGTTCAGCTTTATCTATATCTTACCTCGTATATATAAACGCCTACGCATGGAAGTGTGTGTCTGTCTATCCGGCCCAGAAGTGCGAGGCTACAGCATGAGGCTGAAAGAACGTGACTCTGTCATCAAAGTGAAACCACCAAGGACAGACAAACGAGAGGAAAACTCACTTAGCCGCGGATAGACAAAGAGGGCAAGCAGGTCCGCAAAAGGAAACCGGCGACTCTGCATTTTAGTTTTTTTTCCGATGTTTTCAATACAGCACAGGCTTATACAGCTAGTGTGTATATATATATATAGATTTGTTTTAACATACACATCTACGACGTACTGTTGGAATTGTTCGCCGCTAGAGTGCAAAATACTAAATGTATTCCTCATTGCTAATCTGTACGCGTAAAATTGGCATTGAGTAAGCCTTATTCACTTGGCGGTTCTTTTATCTGGAACATGTTGTAAATCTTTGTGCCAGCCAATGTCTTCGTAAAGGAATAAAAGTGGGTAAACCATAGGATCGCAATTCATATTGAGCGTGGAAATCTGTTTACAGAAGTTGCCTATGGGATAGATACAAATGTCCCTTTTGGCAGGCAGTTCGCCATCTTCTCCGACGAAAATCGCTACAACATTGGTGTGACATGTCGGGGCATTGTATCGTCATAAATCCTGCCTAGGGTTTTCCTCGAGAACTATTCGTACAGATGCTGTTGGATTGGACTGAGAGATTTCACGCATGTGTTTGTATGATTTAATGAAGGTTTTGATGGTTCTGAGCATGGAATCTAGCTGGAGAAGTACATTTTCACTGCATGTAGAGTTTGCTTTATTTTGTAAGTGTACATGAGAAGCTTGGCGAGAAATGCTGTGTCAGGTGTGCGTGGGCGAGACCGCTCTTTAAGAGGAGCCACTGGCAGCATGGGGTGGGGTTTGGAAGAGGACAAATAGGAATCGAGAAATGCCATGTTGGCTGCGTGTGGGCGGGACCGGTTTTGAGGTGGAAGCAGGACGATGGTTCTAGCTTCCTAGCTCTGATGGTATGAATCAGGTTTTTGTAGACAAAGGTTTTCCCTGTTCCTGCAGAACCATCTAAGAAGAAGCATGTTTGTCGCGGATGGGAATCGCTGTATGCAGCGTGTAAACATGTGTTTGGTGAGGTGTTGTGGGCGGGCATATGAGCAGGCAGTGCGCTTGCCTCGAGAGCGAGGGTGGATGCGGGAGGAGGGTTAGAGTTGGCGGGTGGCGCTCTGTCGTGCGTATTCCATGGTCGGGCGACTTAGTCAACTATATATGTAGATACCAGTAACAGTGCACTGCTATAACGATAACGTGCAGTGAATCCACTTGACTTGAGCATTTCTAGTTTTCATCCTCATTCTTTCTCTGTACGTTTACCATTTGTTTGCTCAGAGGTTGATGCGCCTGCTCCTTCCTGAGCAGCTCTTCTTGTCTCCTCCCAAGCGGCCCGCTTCTTCTCTTCTTTCTTCTGCACCTTTTCACGTTAAAACTGATTAAGTCAGTGTTTGTGTTGCAATTACTTAGTATGTTTTCCTTAATTTTTCACTTAAGCTGGCACTTAAGTCTTCAATCTGCTTCAAGAATGACTTAAGATATAAAGTGACAGTGAAGGTGGTAGGGATGAGAACGGCACCCATACGCATGTGCCACCCTGCTGCCGAGAGCTGATTCTACAATAAAATAAAATAAAAATTAAAAGAGGAATAACCTTGGAGGTCAATCATCACCCCAAAAGCGGACAGTAGACGTCACGTAGTATATGTGTACCAAGTTTCAGGTCAACAGGTCAAACGGTTTGCGAGCTACAGGTGATTTAAAACCTTGGACAGACAAACAAACAGCCACGGTAAATTATTATATGAGAAGATAGATATAAATCCAACGGTTGTCTGTCTGTCATTCAGCTTTTCAACTACTTAAAAAATTTTTTCTATAATTTGCATGAACATTCCAGTTGACTTTGCGACTTCTCTCATTGCGCTAAGTATCAGAGTTTGCAGGGCCCTCCTCACTCGCACACCAGCCTCCGTTCCAGTCGCTCTTACCTCTCGCCACGTGTTGGAGCGCACCTCGCCTCCTCTTAGCTAGCAATACTAGGATATAGCGGGTTTGATAATGGATGGATGGATGGATTGTTAAGAAATAATGTTTGATGTTTTTGAGAGAGAGATCAGAGCTACATGTGTCTTAGGGGGTACCTGTTCATTGGCCACGTCCTCTTCTCCCCATGTGGGGGGCGCTCTCCTGTCGGAGCTGAACACGATCAGATACAGTGGCGATGTTTGACCTTTATTTTTATTGAGTAGTCCAGTGATTATTTTTTTCGATTAGTCAGCTGATCTAATAAACAACTTGTCGGTCAAAATAAGAATTTTGGACTACTCCGTTAAAAATCTAACGAATACAAAAAAAAAAAGCAGGCACGAAAATGTTTATCATGACGGAAACCCTCACCCTCCACAGTTGTGTAGGGTTCTCATGTCCATTATAATTATCTGAAGGATGCCATCGGAGAGCTCAGCAGTCATTTGTGGTGTGCCAAAACTCAAGCACACTGCTTTGCCTTTTCCTTAACAAGAAAGAGAGAGTATTTTAGTGGCGTATTGTACAGTTTCTGCGCATGTCTGTGTCACGGTAGTCCTCCAGCTAACTAAATAATATAAAGTGAGAGTAAAGTAACGTACCCTAAACCTCACGATAATCACTAGCTGATACTATGTTATCCTGCTTATTACGTACATTACGTTTAGATCATATCTTTTTTTTTGCTAATTATGAGCTTCTTCCGAAATAAAAAAAAAATTCTCTTTATTCGGTGCTAGCCTACCACTGCATTTTTGCTGATGTGATGCATCCTTTATGAAGTTCAGCACTCAGGAAAATTTAAATGAGTGTAGAATGGAACGATTTACCCCTCAGAACTAGATAGATAGATAAATACTTTATTAATCCCAAGGGGACTAATACAAGTAATTAGAATGTACAGCGCTGTCTTGGCAGCGTCTTCACGGAAAACTCCAGAATGCTTCTGTCTTGTGTTGCGCCGCCATGATACTCTGTTTCACATTTACAGAGTGTACAGAACACAGTTTGCTTAAAATACTCTCAAATTTTAGAAGGTCTGCGGTGTTTTACACAAAGGACCTGCAGATGAATATGGCGCTGCCATGTTGATTTCTTGAAAGGTGTTAAAAACGTGACTCGCTGATGTATACTGCGTATTTAAATAAACGATTATGTCGACGCGCCATAACAGCACTGGTTGTTATGTCCCCCCGAGAGGTGGGGATTGAGTGGAATTATATACCTGGACAATTTGTTGTCTTTTCTTTTAAAATACACATAGATGGTTCGGTGGGGCCTCCTACCAGTCACTGCCAGGAACTGCCCACTGCCCTATAAATGTGGAGGGTCTCCCACAGCTCCTGGCGGTTCAATTCAAACGTCCCTGGAGTCGGTGCGTTTATTTTGTACATTTTTTTGTTTCCTGGGTGTTGTGATGTGAAATTTTGCATACAAGTTGATAAATATTTTGTATGTCTTCATTTGTAACTTAGGCAAAGAAATGTAATATTAGTGTTACTTTAGTGAGAAGCATTCATGTTTACCCCTGCCTTTTGGGAATGAGTCTCTTTGAATTTTACGACAGAATTGGGGGAAGTGCCTCAAACCAGTTTGGCTAATGTTTCTCTGAAGTCTGTCAGTCAACCCCCTTAGGAAAGTCCGGCTGCCAAACTGGCAAACTTTAGCTCAACAAATGGTTTTGGGGGGTGGCAGGTGTGAAGATGTTCTATCCTCCCATTGGTCTGAAGTATGGCTGTTTGGAATTGGCTTGTATCAGAAGCCTTTAAGTACCACGACGTCCTGTTGGCTCTAGGGGTTGGACAGAAAACCTATACATTTGCTTGCTTAACCTCAGTCTCTCTGTCTCTCTCTTACCAAACTGATGCATGAACTGAAAAGGACAACACAATGAAGAGCACAGCACGGCAGCCATATTGAGACAGGCATGCGGCCTGTTCTGAAGAAAGCTGACCACAAATGAGGACTTAAGTAGAGACATTAAGTAACTAACAAGTCTGTGTGCCGCCTGAAACTACACATCACCATTTATCAGGTTGTATGGCTGCCAATAATCAAATGTACTTTACTTATTGTTATAACCTAAATATATTAAATTCTTTTCGCGTTTGAAATGGAAATTACGTATGACCACAGAACATATTATAATACACTACGTAATGGGTTTGATTAAAAAAGGAAATGGTGGTATTGTTTTCCTTGATGCTCCAGGAGGAACAGGAAAAACATTCTTAATAAACCTGACAGGAAAAACATTCTTAATAAACCTGATTCTTGCCGAGATACGAGTGAATGGTAACATAGCTCTGGCTGTAGCGTCATCAGGAATCGCTTCTACATTATTAGATGGAGGCCGTATAGCACATTGCGATTACCATTAAACCTCGCTAACAACGAAAATCCAATTTGAAACATGCGTAGCGTGTTCTCGGGTGGGTACACCAAAAAATGTAGACATTTACGTACCTAATCGGCAAATAGAAAATGTAGTTTACCCGAAAGCACTGCAGTAGTACTCAATGTATCTTTACTTCTTAAATGTTAATGTTTTACTATTTAATAATTTATACGCTTCTTATATGTTGTTCAAATTCTTTTATCAAAATGTTTTACTGTTTAATAATTTATATTTATATACAATGTGCTTCTTATATATTACTTCATATTCTCATATGATAATGATGTTAATAGTGTTGTTTAGATTGATTTCTATGTTATTGTAAATGCACATTATTTGTTGAAAAATAAAATTGGTAATTAACAAACTTATTTTATAAATACTGCATTTTATTTTTTTCCCTTGCACTCAGTGAGCGAAGCCACTGGATAATCTAGCTAGTTTATGAATCTTATCAATAATACATTATTTAAAGTGTAACTTAAATCCTGCTTGTCTTTTACTACACCTAATTGCCTGAAGTTATAAATGTAAAAGGGAAGGTGGGGAGAAGTTATATACTATAATACCTTATAAACAGTGGTAAGTCTATGAGATTTGAGGCATTCCCACAAAGGCTACATATTAATAATAAAAAAGGGGAAAGGAGAGCAATATGTTACTCTACCAAGACAAAAGACTGGGCTTTGTGGATTGCTGGAGGGACTTTCTTCACCTGGATTGCCTTTTGTTTTAGGCAACTCCATTTTGCCTTTTGTCCTCTGCGGAGTTTACTTTTGTTTCAGAGCATTTCTTGCGTTAAGAAACCTTCTTATTTTATCATGTTTGGTGTTTGCCCGTGTTACTAGCCGGGTGCGATGGTTTTTCCGTCTACTGGACATTTTTGGAAGTGTTTTTTTTTTGGGGAGCAATCTACAAGATTCAGCACAGGCAACTCCTGTATGTTGAAATGTAAGTTGACTAAAACGGCACAAAAGAAGACCCGGGTCACTGCAGGCTTTGCCAGCCACTCTTGGCAAAGGATAAACATTTTGCCCCCACCAATTTGTCCTCCCCAGCAGGAAAATTACCATGGTTTTGCAGAGCGGGTCTCCATCGGGGTCTGTGAGTGTCCCACCATAGCAGGCTGGCAGCTTGTCAGGTTCAATGTACTTTTTCAGCACCTGTTGCCAGTTTCCTGTTTAAAAGGCACAGAGAAGGCGATTATCTTGGGAGCCCAAACTGTCATGACAACATGAAAAGAGTTGCAAGAATGCCTGCTGATTGTCCTTCCCAGCCTGCAGGCCTCCTGCTTCTCCTGGAAAATGTATTGTGAGGAAGTGAGCACTTCATGGAGGCCGGATTCCAGTGCTGCTTTGAGCTACGGGGGGACACTAAAGTTTTAAACAAACCATATGAGGAGCAGGTCAACAAACCGCACTGCATTTGTTTTACATTTATTACAAGAAAATTCATTATTTTTCCCTCAATTTGATCACATCCAAAATGTATTACGTGCTGATCAGCAACAAACTTGTGAATGCCGATGGGGTGCATTTAAAAGAAGTACAAGCTGACCAGAAGAGACAAAACTGAGTTAATAAATAAACTCCACTCCGCTGAGATTATTCTCCCGACTGAAGAAATGCCCAAGTTCATTTTGGATCATGTTTCAAGGCACCCGTTGACAACACAGCAGAGGAAATGCCTCACCTCCTAGCACCATGATCTTCCGTCGTGTGTCCTCACTCAGCAAATGCTTGATCAGGTTGTATGCCACTGGAAAAAGCTTCGGAGCTGGGTAAATAAAGGAGAGATAAAACAACTTTAGGGCTTTACCTGGAGTGCCTCTGTGTGGGGATCTCGCCTGCGTACAGCATTTTGTTTCGGTGTTGACTTATGGTCAGGCAGTAAAGGAGGCCATAGCTTTAGATGTGGCAGGTACAAAAGTGAACACCGCACTCGCTAGACCAAGGGTCGCCAAGTCTGGTCCTGGAGGACCACCGTGGCTGCAGGTTTTCATTCTAACCCTTTTTTTAAAAATGAGTGCCCTGTTTGTGCTGCTAATTAACTTCTTGTGAATTAATTTTAATTGACTTGTTTTTTAAGATTTGTTCCCCCTGAATTTCTTTCTTTATCGTTCCTCCGAATTGCTTCACTTCTTTCCTTCAATGGCACCCAAACAGACATGAAATGTGAAGTGAGTGAGCCAACAGAAGACCAACTGAGTCAGGGCCTCAAACTCCAACCAGCTGCTTAATGAGGTGCTGAGTCTTGACGTTCATTAATCCCGTTCTTTAATTCCATGGCTTGTTGCTGCTCTCGTGCATTAACAGACATTTCCAAAATTCTTGACTTTCTCTTTTCTAAGAGCAGATCAGCATTCCTGAGACCTTCATCATTCTTTATTTTCAGATATCATATGATGGACACCAGTTGTTTCGGCGCATTTTGTATCTCATTATTGTTTGGCTGCTAATTAAGGGAAAAGAATCAATTAAGGGGTCTGAGTCTTCAAGAGCAAATCAATTAAATAATTAGCAGCAAAAACAGGTCACTCATTAAGAAAAGGGTTAGAATGAAAACCACTGCAGCCACGGTGGTCCTACAAGACTGGACTATGTGACCCCTGTGCTAAAGCACCCCCTCTCAGTTTAGACGAATGAAAGTAACAGTTTAATATTTACGCTTGTGGCCACCTGAGGTCACTGCAACGCCTCAAACCCGGAACACAAGTGCAGTCATGCGGCTACAATTAAAGTGGTTTATTAAGTCCAGCACCTCCTACAGGTCTTAATCTTCCATAAACGAACTTCTCTCCACAATAAATCCTCCGTCTCTCCTCCAATGCAAGCTTTGTCCACCTTATCTCAAGACCTGGGAGTACATCCAGTGTCCAATGATTACAGCCTGGCAGCACTTCCGGGTCAGGTGGAACCGCCTTCGAGGTGTGCACGTTTTGTACAGCTCCCTCTGACGGCACCCACACTTCCTGACGGGGTTGCTCTCCCACACTACGTGTCTGTAGGAGTTTGAATGGGAGATCAGCCCGAGGGATGCTGCCACCTAGTGTACTGCGGGAATAAACAGACCCCCAGAAACAGTCCTTGTCCCTGTCTTTTCATTTTATCCCAGCTAGGAAAGGTACTGAAAACGTGCCTGCCCATCCACCTGGGGCTTCCTGTCCGGCTAAGGAACCTTCCACTTTCTTGGTTGAGATACCTTTTCATGCACCTAGGGCCTTCTGCCCAGTTAAGGCACTTACATACTGTATTTCGTTTTGTGTTTGGAGGAATATTATGGACAGGATTAAATAAATAAGCAACGAAAAAATATTTTGTGGCATGTTTTATTTATTTACGCTCACATTTCACACTTTTTATTTTTATTATTGGAGCATTATCCCTTAGGTGGGCTACCTCTGACCCCAGACAAAACACTCCTACTGATTTTTCACAGTGGCAGCATCACAGGAGGATTGCAGCCGATCCTAAACAACCCCTCCAATCGCGCTCTGACGACCATGCTTAATTCACCAATGAGGAAAATCACTGACAATCACGCTTAAATCACCTAATGCTCCAAGGACCACTAAATCTGATGATCGCTTTCAATTCACCAAGGGGGGGCACCCCTCTCTACTGCTTAGACAATCGTGCTAAATTCATGGAGGAGGAACCAGTGTGCCACAAACACACTGGCATATCAAAAACTGGGACATGACACCACAAATGCTGGGAAACACTGATTTATTGACATGTTTTACAGTACTTCTATTTCTCTCTTTTATAAAAAGAAATCTAGGGAGGGAGACGAGACATGATATTCTCAGAAGACAATTTGATGTCCCACGAGAGACAATTTAGCGTCACACGCGACAATTCAGTGAGACAAAAGGACAGCTGCTGTACAGGCTTTTAAATGATCGATGCGCAACGTGACAAGCAGAACACTCACCTCGGCAGCAGCAGCACAAAGCCAGCAGCTGATCTGTCTGCATCTCCTTAGCGAGCATTCTGCTCCCCCTGTTCACAACACAAGTGTGAGAGACGCAAAGTGGCAGGAGCGTAGTGCATCTCGGGGGAGTTGAGCAAAGCCATCGAGACGTGATCATCTCGGAAAGAAACTTTGACATCATGCGAGACTAGACATTACAATCTTAGGAAGAAAACCCATGAGATGGTGATTTTGGCACGTCATGCCCTACTTACAAACAATTTAAAAAAAGTCCATTGACATCTAACCTAGCAGTTGTTGGAATGCTCGTGGCAGACACACTTCATGTGCTCCCAGCTCTTAAAACAACAACAAGCGGCAAGCAAAACACGCAGCACGCCAGCAGCAGCAAGCCAGCAGATGATCCAACTGCATCTCCTTACTCCCCCTTCACAACGTGAGCAGCATTATAAGTCCCGCAAGAAAGATTTAACCACACCTGGGGCCGGAAATAAAGGACAAATATTGTTTTTAAAGAAGTTTTAAAGTAAAGGTGAAAATAATGCATATGTAACAATTCCCATGAAAATAACAATCTCTTTAAATTGTATATCTGGTAAACCGGTGGGTGGGCAAGCGAAGTGAGCAGCGAGTATAGCCCCCTAATATTTCTATATCTTATTTATTTTATATATGTTGTGACGGATGGCCGGGGCCCTTGCAGCATTTGTACCAGTGGACCAAGCATGGGAAACGCAACATCTCCCCTTGGACACTAGATGGCAGCCTCCTTGGGTTGCAGCAGTGCTTCGGACTCCCCAAGGGCTTAATGGGAGTTGGATTTTTGTGCAGCCCTGTTGGGTTCTGCAGGCACCACCAGAGGGTGCTGCAGCAGGAGCTGCTGGACCCTTCTGGGCACTAGTTTTGCCACACCCAGAAGTGCAGCCAGATGTCAGCAATCAAGCACCTGGAGCACTTCATGGTACCCAATTAAAGGGAGCCAGCGCCAGAGTCGGGTGGAGGAGGACGAGGTTGCCTGGGAGGAGTGGTGGATGGTGCAGGAGAAGAAAGTGTGTGGTGTGTTGTTGTTTTGGGACTGTGTTGTGGTTGGGGGACACGGGGAAGACGCTTTTTATTTTATATGTACCTCCGTGTCCATCTGTGTCGGGTCAGGTGCCCATATAGCGTCTTTTGTTACACTGTTCATATAACACCCTTTATTGGTTATTTATTAAGCAGACTTTTTACTCTAACTGACTTAACTAGCTAATTCTTCACACGCGTGCCCGACCTGACTGGCAGGTGAGATGACTAGCTGGGCCACTAGGGGGCCACACTGCACCACACCACCCCACTACTCGACAATTCGAGCCGTTCTCACACACAGCCTTTATTCAAATCAACTCAGAGAGATCCGGTTAATAAAAACACGTGCCCGTGACCACCAAGTCGTGTTTTGTGAGGGGGGCAAACTCTACAGAAAAGGGTAACTTAAAAAGAAAACGGAAAGAATGCAAATGTCTGTGGATTCCTTAAACATGGTTGTAGGCCAGATGAGTAAACGAACACGTAAATTAAAAGTATGAATGACGCAATGGCTTTGAAATTGGCTGGGATTAAAAACCTGCCGGAGTTGGACGTCTCAATGACTGAACCAGAAGGCTCCTTGTCCCAAATCACTTTCATCACCCAGTGTTTCTGTTGTTTGGATGAAGCTACTCGCTTTGTCCTCCTCCTACTGCCTACCCTTTATTTTGTGAAATACTAGTTGGAAAAATGGAGCTAAGAAAGAGCTCCCTGTAATCAGAAAGTATACATAAATCAATACCTTTAATAACAAACAGGCGTTTAAGACCTTCTGGGTAATTTTCTTCAAACATGGTGAGCACCTGCAGTGAATCAGAAGCAGAGAGAGGAGACTGTCAGGGGCTTCTCAGCAGGGGGCTCCACAGTCCTACCATGTGTCTCTTCTCAATATCTCGTTAAGGTTGATTGTTTTCTTGTTTGACCTGTTAAGTATTATGGATGATGAATAATGTGACCTCCCTCCATTGGTTCAAGGAGATACAGTATGGGCATGAATTATACGAATGCAGCGAATATCCTGAAACCAGAGAAGGAGTAAGGAAAACGGGAAAGCAGATCTGAAACTGAATGAACCCGTCCATCCTTTTAGTGAAGCACCATTGGGCGCCAGAGCAAAGGGTAGGAAACGGCCCAGGACGGAATGCCACTCCATTGCCAGGTTCTCCAACGTATGTTTAGAATGGGCCATTTTAGAGGTGGTATTTATTAGCGAGGAAACCCAGATGAATGGTGAAGAAAATGTAATCCTGTGTACATGTTCCATGTATTCTGTACCCCTTCACTTTCTTCACACTTCATTGGGTTGTAGATTTCAATTGAAATGGTTACATTTGCCATTTTGGCCCATTAATCTTCACTCAGCAACCCATAATTGCAAAGTGAAAATACGTCATCAGAAAGGTTTGCAACTTTATTAAATATTAAAGATGGAAATCTCTAATTTGTAGAAGTATTCACACCATTATTTTGTAGAAACCATTTTAGCAGCAATTCCAGCTTTGAGTCCTACTGCGAGTCCTCTACATGGTTTACACAACTGGATTTGAGCTGTTTATCTGTGATGATTGCTGATGACATTGTGATCTGTAGCAATAGTAGGGAGCAGGTTGAGGAGACCCTGGAGAGGTGGAGATATGAGGAGGAGAGGAATGAAGGTCAGTAGGACCACTACAACAGAATACATGTGTGTGAATGAGAGGGAGATCAGGGGAATGGTGAGGATGAGGGAGTAGAGTTAACGAAGGTGGATGAGTTTAAATACTTGGGATCAACAGTAAAGTGTAATGGGGATTGTGGAAGAGAAATGAAGAAGAGAGTGCAGGCAGGGTGGAGTGGGTGGAGAAGAGTGTCAGGAGTGATTTAGATGGGTATCAGCAAGAGTGAAAGGGAAGGTCTACAGGATGGTAGTGAGACCAGCTATGTTATATGGGCTGGAGACGGTGACAGGAGACAGAGCTGGAGGTGGCAGAGTTAAAAATGTTAAGATTTGCATTGAGTGTGATGAGGATGGACAGTATTAGAAATGAGGACATTAGTGGGAAGGCTCAGATGGGACGATTGAAAGACAAAGTTAGAGAGGCGAGATTGCATTGTGTCTGGACATGTGCAGAGGAGAGATGCTGGGTATAATGAGCGATGGGTGCTAAGGATAGAGTGGCTGGGTAAGAGGAGGAGAGGAAGGCCTAATAGAAGGTTTATGGATGTGCTGAGAGTGGACATGCAGGTGATGGGTGTGACAGAGCAAGATGATGAGGACAGGAAGATATGGAAGAAGATGATCTGCTGTGGCAACCCCTAATGGGAGCAGCTGAAAGAAGAAGAAGAAAAAGCTGTTCTAATAGAGGCAGATTAAAGTTGTTTAATACAAGGTCTTCAGATCCAAGATGATGATTTTTATCTTTCAGGATGGTCCCAGATGTCCACTATAGAACTCATATGTTTCCCATTCTTCCTGGCAGATCCTCTCTACCTCTTTTAGATTTTAGGGTAAGTGTCTGTGAACTGCCATCTTCTGGTCTCTCCATACATGTTCTACAGGGTTTGAGGGATGCCACCTGGAGATTGGCATTCCTGATTTGAACTATACTGAGATCCTTTTCTGGCCAGGACAGCCATGGTATGGAAGGAGAGGGGGAGACAGTTTGTGTAGTGCATTGACTACCCTGAAACGGTAGGTGGCAGCCCTCCTGGGTTATGGTACCATCACAGATTCCCACAAGTCCTTAGGCTCAGCCCTGTTGGGTTCTGTGGATGATAGTGAGCTCCACCTCAATTTCACGGCCACAATCGGGAAGAGGAGGATGAAGTTTGCTAAGAGGCGCAGAGGACAGAAGGAAAAAGAGGTTGCTTAGAGTGGAGAGTGTGCTGTGGGAAATGATTACATGTGTAAGAATTTCACATAATAAACCTCTTTTCATTAGAACTTGTATCTGCGTTTGTTGTGTTGGGAGTTTGGGGAGCTGCAGCCCATTCTACAGGCCACAAGGGGTTAAGCCTGGGACACTGAAAGACACTCGGAGAATTGTCTCCGAGCCACTCCAGCATTGTCTTGGCTGTATGCTTCAGGTCATTAAACCATCAACTCCAGTCTAAAGATTTCATGCACTCTGGAGAAGGTTTTCATCAAGGACGTCTCTGTACTTTGTCTCATTCATCCTTTCCTCCATTCTGACCAATCTCCTCATTTCTGCAACCCCATTGAATGATGTTGCCACCCACTATGTTTCACCATAGGGATGGAACTAGGCAGGTGATGAGGAGTGCCTGGTCTTCAGCAGCCACAGTTGTCGGAGTTCTGTCCAAAGAGCTCCGCTTTTGTCTCATCAGACCAGAGCATCTTTTCCCACTCTGTTTGGCAAACTCCAAATGTGCTGTCATACATCTTTTACTCAAGAGTGGCTTCCGTCTGATTGACGGAATGCTGCTGAGACGATCGTCCTTTTGATAGGTCCTCCCCTCTCAGCAGATGACTATTAGTCCTATTAGAAATCCTATTAGAGTGACCATTGGGTTCTTGGTCACCTCCCTAACCAAGCTGAATGACCAACTCTAGGAAAGGTCCTGATGGCTCCAAACTTCATCCAAGTCACAATTCTTGAGGTCACTGTACTCCTGGGAAAACTCAGAGGTTTAGAAACGGTTTTATCTCCTGGCCCTGGTCTGTGCCTTACCACAGTTTGAACCAGAGGTCTACAGAGAGTTCCATGGCTTGGTGTTTGTCCTGACATACAGGACCTTCTATACTCTGAATCTACTACTTTGTAAACCAAGCTCGTTTATGTTAATTTGGTGAAGATGGCTTAATTGAATCCTGGCCTGATAACCCCCTATTGAGTTGCCTACTGTGATTACGTGACCTGGGTTTGTGGGTGGGGTGTGTTAGAAAAGAATCTTTAGGAGTACAGGGTGAGAGAAGAAGGATTTGGGGTTAACAGACCAAAGTATGGAGAGTGATGGGTTTGGTGGTCTGGCTTTGGATTCTTCTGTGCTTGTTAAAAGAAATACCATTGTTTAAAGCTGGCCATCTGGGCGGGTACTGTGGAGTGTGTCTATCTGTGCAGATTCTGTTTAGCTAGATACCTAAGTTAGGGAGATCCTCTTACCTTGCTCCCATTTTCTGTGTAACTGTCCCCACATTTTGTGAGGTTTTCTGTTTGAAAATAAGCAGTGTCTGTTCTTTTTTTAGATGGTTTAGTGTTCTCCTTTTTTGTCTTCCCCTCTCTCTCATTTGTGTGCGGCTTACTTACGTACCCTTAGGCCTTTAGTAGGCCATGACAGCAGGTCCACGTGTCTCTTTCTAGACAATGTCCCATCAATTCAGTTTACCACAGGTGGACTCCTGTCAAGTGCTTGACACGTCACCAGGAGGCAAAGCAAAATGAAGCAAAATGGAGGCACCTAAGCACAAGCCCAGGGTCTGAATACTTCTGTGAGGGAGAGATTCAGGTGTTTATTTCTAATACATTTTGCAAACCTTTCTGGCTACTTGTGTTCACTTTGTCATTACGGGCGATTGAGTGTAGACTGATGGGCAAAAATGGCAAATGTATCCAAGCAGAATTAAAAATGTCGTGTCATTTTCTAACCAGGGTCACAGTGAGGGGCTGGAGTCTATGCCATCTAGCACAAGGGTCGCCAACTCCGGTCCTGGAGGACAACCGTGGCTGCAGGTTTTCATTGTAACCCTTTTTTTTTTAATGAGTGCCCTATTTGCACTGCTAATTAACTTCTTTTGAACTAATTTTAATTGATTTGTTCCCCTGAATTTCTTCATCGTTCCTCTCAATTGGTTTATTTCGTTCCTTAAATGACACCCAGACAGAAATGAAATGTGAAGTGAGTGAGTTGACAGAAGATCAACCAAGTCAGGGCTTCCAACTCCAAACAGTTGATTAATGAGGCGCCAATTCTTGTTGTTAATTAAACTTGTTCTTTAATTCTATGGCTTGTTGCTGCTCTCGTGGTGCATCAGCAGACATTTCTGAAATTTGTTGACTTTCTCTTTCTAAGAGCACCGGGGACTTGAGCAGATCAGCATTCCTGAGATCTTCATCTTTCTTCATTTTCAGATATCGTATGATGGACACCAGTTGTTTTGGCTCATTTTGTAGCACATTATTGTTTGGCTGCTAATTAAGGTAAAAGAAACAATTAAGGGGTCTGAGTCTTCAAGAGCAAATCAATTAAAATTAATTCCAAAGAAGTGAATTAGCAGCAAAAACAGAAAAGGGTTTGAATAAAAGCCTGCAGCCACGGTTTCTAGCATACGGCACAAGGCAGGTGCCAGTCCATCACAGGGCGATCACGCACCAAACACACACTTAACCATTTCACCTAACATGCATGTGTTTGGAAAGTGGGGGGTTAATGGAGTAACCTACAGGGAGAACATGCAAACACTACGCAAGGGGACATGAACCCCGGTCTCCGTACTACGAGACAGCAGCACTACCACTGTGCCACCCTGGAATTAAGTATGTAAGATTTAACTGATTGTAATGCAGCACCACTCTTATAGTAATGTCAAGAACAAAAAATAACAAATAGTATAAAGGACTGAGGGAGCACTACGCTGAGGGTCTCCAGCTACAGGAATGGGCACCATGAATGCTTTGTCACTGAATTAGATTGGCAAACTGGCAGGCTGCCTTTAGGGCATTGGCTAAAGACATACAGACCTGTTTGTATCCTGAGTAGAAATAAGAGCTCCGGCATGCATATCTGAAACGTCATGCTGCCAATGGAGGTCATTCTGTATGGGGAGACCACACACTGGATGTTCAAGGGTCTAAAATGCTTGAGGGCAGCAGAAAACCATCTGCACCCAGCTTACCGCAGGGTGTCCACCCGGTTTGTCTTCTCCCCGTTGCTCCTTGACGAGCACGTTTACCGAGAGTCTCTTTCCGACACGGTGTGCTATACGTCATCATGGGCTCTTGCCATTGTGCCCATCTTAACTCTGGCCAGTTATAAGAGTGACATTTGTTTCTGTAAGGACTATGTAGACATTGAAGGTACTTTTGGTGCATTGGGTGTGTTTTAAAACAGAGCCAGTGATATTTTTCCCTTTGGGTATCAATAACCACAGCATATCACTCTCTTGATGACTTATTCTGAACAGGCCTGGACCTCCCTGGTGACAAAGTTGAAAATCGTCTAGCAGCATTAAAAAGTGACATTAATATAGAAAGGGTCTTCTCAAAACAGTTCAGTTCAGGGGCTTCAAGAGTTTTGTTTCCCCTCCTACCTCCCCAAACGCCTCCATAGCTGGCTTCCACAAGTGCTTCATTCCCAGTCCCTCACAGTCGTAGACCATGGTGATGGCTTCCACATGCTTGCCCAGCTGAAAGAAGAGATGAAGGAGAGTTCAGTACACCCCAAGACTGGCATTTCCTCCCATTTTTCTTGCTTGTTTCAAACTGATTTCTCACCAGAAATCAATCTGTGATCATTCCTTAGGGGGCTTTCCCTGTCACCAGACCCCTGTCTGTTTCTTGACAAAGAGCCCAAGCTTCTCCTTACTGTTTTCAACAACAACAACAACATTTATTTATATAGCATATATATTTCATACAAAAAGTAGCTCAAAGTGCTTTACATAATGAAGAGAAGAAAAATAAAAGACAAAATAAATTAAAATAAGACAACATTAGTTAACATTGAAAAGGAGTAAGGTCCGATGGCCAGGGTGGACAGAAAAAACAGAAAAAAAAATCCAGACAGCTGGAGAAAAAAAATAAAATCTGCAGGGGTTCAGAGGCCACGGGACCACCCAGTCCTCTCTGGGCATTCTACCTAACATAAATGAAATAGTCCTCTTTGTAGTTAGGGTTTCATCCTCTGGTGGGACAGGCTCAGCATTTTACCTTCTGATCCACCATACCTCTAATCCCGATTCATGAAAAATAATGTTTATTTGTTATTACGGTGCACTTAAATCCGATTACAGGTGCTGAGTGCACGCAGTCAGCTCTGAACGTTAATTTTAAGTTCACGGCGACAAGTGGCCTGGAAGAAATGTTTTGAACTGAGCTTTTGTCATTTCTTATCGTCATGCGATATTTTTAAGTCCCCTTCCACAGCTCTCGTGTTCGGCAGGTTGATTGTTCGAAAGTGGTAGACAAATATGAAACAATTCTTCCCTTTCTGAGCTTTATGTGTTTGTATAACTATTTCTATAAAAAAAACAACTCCTAATTGCTCACTCATTACAATGAATACTCACTTGGAAGGCTTTTTTCTTTTGTGCTCTTAATGAGAAGCAGTTTAGGATTTCTAGCTTTAAGCCCACCCTGCGATCCACACAAAGAGCTCGTCAGGCCGCATTCTTGTGGATTGTTCTGTTTCTGCAGCCAAAGCCGGATTTGAAATGAAGCAAAAACCTTTCACGTGTGTGTGTGTGTGTGTGTGAGCAGCTGGTTAATGAGGTGCTGTCAGACCCCTTCACCTTTTACACATTTTGTTGTGTTGCAGCCTTGAGCTCAAATCATTTCAATTCATGTTTTTTTCCCCCTCGTCAAGCTACACTCAGTACCCCCAGAATGACAAAGCGAAAACAGGAATTTTTGCATATTTTAAAAATAAAGTGATGCAAGTATTCAGACCCACCACTCATTACTTCATTGAAGCCCCTTTACAGTCTGACAAATGCGAGAAAACAATGCTACCCCTTGTTTAATGACCATTTGAAAAAGGTAATGCCGTAATGTCATCTTTTGGTTTTACTATGGGTGCCACCATTTTACAGCACATGTATTGGGCGTTTCCATGGCAATCCTACCCAGACTGTTGCATGAGTGATGTCACTGTGCATTTCTGGGGTGTCCAAGATTGCGGATAATCTCTGGTGAAATCGTTTTTCATAATTTTTGTAGCCGCAGAAGTGTAAGTGGCCAGTGCCATTTTCTGTGGGAGCAGCATGAAAGTGGCAGACATCAGGAGACAAAACAAACTAATTCAGAAGGAGAGAAACTGGACAGCTTGGAAACTGTGGCAGATCACAGAATGTTGTCCAGGCTTTGGTCTATTATTGAAAATGCTAATCAGCCACTTCATAGTGTTGTGGTTGGACAGACGAGCGTTTTCAGCAGTAGATTGACTAGCATCAAGTGCTCCACTGAACGTCACAGCCATCAGACTTTAGAACTCCTTTCCTGGTCACTCACCCACACTTTATTACCCTTTTTCTTTATTGGATATCCAGGAACATTTTTTTCAAGTACTTGAAATGTGCGTCATACTATCTGTTCTTGTGCAATAAATTGTCTGCTCTTCACATGAGAATAACCTCATTTGTTCTCAGAATGTGAAATATTAACTAAAGATGCAACACTCTGTACTTTAGTTTGATACTGTACTTACATTTATTATACTTTATTTATATTGACATGATTACTTTTATATGTGCTCTTAGTGTAACAACTTTTTCTTCTGTACGCTTTAGATAGATAGATACTTTATTAATCCCAAGGGGAAATCCACATAAACATACAGTGCAGCGCTTACAGTTAAGTGTTTTGTCCTACATGTTACTTAGCCCACAAGACACACACACAAGGTACGCAAGGCCTGGTTTAAAACCTTGTGCCCTCTACGCCTTACACATGGCAAGGCTGGTCACTAACTGAAAATAATGTTAAGACAGAAATAGCTAGAATATACCAATTAAATTAAACTTATGCTGGTTATAAGAACCTCCCATAGATTATGCACTATCATTTATGTATCTTATGTAATAAGGAAATCCATCCATTATCCAACCTGCTATATCCTAACACAGGGTCACTGGGGGTCTGCCATAGCCAATCCCAGCCAACACAGAGCGCAGTGCAGGAAACAAACCCCGGGCAGGGCGCCAGCCCACTGCAGGGCGCGTACGCAAACACACACACCAAGCACACACTAGGGACAATTTAGGATCGCCAATTCACCTCACCTGCATGTCTTTGGACTGTGGGAGGAAACCCACACAGACACGGGGAGAACATGCAGACTCCACGCAGGGAGGACCCGGGAAGCAAACCCCGGTCTCCTAACTGTGAGGCGGCAGCGCTGCCCACTGCGCCACCGTGCCGCCCGTAACTAGGAAATGGCTCCTTACAATTGTCTTTACTGGTTATAGGTCTTTGTGTTTCGGTTAGCGTTTCGATTTTTGATGTCGTCCTTATCATTCTATACATACTGTCTTGCCCCAAGCCAGTAAAGCCTCTTGATTTCACATTACGATGTCCAACTTTAAAGATTTATTCCATACATTTCTGTGCAGTGTTTCTTAAACTGTGAGTCGTGACCCATTTTGGGTGATCTGATGTCTGACCTTGGGTCGCGTGGAGTGGTGAATTACAATTGTACGGAGTGAGAAAGGGTCACAAACAGTTTTATGCAGAAAGCCTTGCGATGGGTCTCCCAATAGGCGAATTCGGTTGGAAGGAAAAAAAAAAGTTTAAGCACCAACAATTATATGGTTTTGAGACTCAAGAAATTCAAAATGAGGTTTGATTTTGTCTGGAACCTGTTTTGAGACCTGTTGCAACACCATTTTTGTTTTCCATTTAGGTGGCACTGTGTCAAGTTTCTGCTTCTACCGTCTCCACGGAGATCTGGCACAGAATTCTCCAGGGTGCGTTCATTTTTGTGACACTAATCTCGCAATGATACGAAGGTCATCCTCTGCCATTTCTAGGGTATCCTACCTTGATGGATAAACCATGTTTCGTTTTGCTTCGCTTTATTTAGTCTTTCTGTTGTTTTTTTTTAAAGCTCTGCTATTGTTTTTGACTCGCATTTTGGCCTCCTTGGACATTGGACTTGCCTTTTAGCCTGTTGTTTGACTTCTCCTGGCCATTTTTATTTCCATTCTACTGTGGCTTGTGAGTAAGTATACCCGGTTTATTTCTTGATTGCATAGTTTTGACCTTTGACTTTCCCTGACCATATCTTTTTACTTCTGAATAAAACTCCTCAGATTCATTCTGTGTCACTGTCAGTGGTGATTACAAAGAAAAGCCTCCTGTAAACTAACAAAGAGCAGAGTTCTTAATAGTAAGAGCAATCAGCACTGGCACATTAGTAGTAGTAGGAGAAGCTTTTCATTCTTGCCCACCTTTTCGGTCTGTAGCCGGCACTCCTTCTGTAGCCTCTCACAGTCGCGCACCTTGGTTTTGAGGAAATCCTGCTTGGATGCAGATAGCAGGAGCCCTTTGGGATCCAGGGGGCCTATAACTTCAAACCAAATAGGACATCCATCCCGATCGTGTCCACATAACCCACCCGAGAGATAACGCTCAATAACCTGCAGGATCAAAGAACAAAATACTGTAAAGCAAAGTGTAGGCAGCAATTCTATTGTTATTGTCGTTGTACATATCCAGCAAGACCTAACGTAAATGAGGTGCTATAGAAAAACAATATCAAATAGTAAACATATTAAATATAAAATAAGCAACAAAGCAGTATTTAAATAAAATATAAGGGCAAATATAAAGCAGTGATCACACTGAAAGTACTGTCTGAAATAAAATGATTTCAGCAGTGATTCATTTGTGATTGCTTTTAATCAGTTCATTCCCCATATGTTGGATTATTATACTTAACAGACAGCCATGCTAAGAGGACGCTAAGTAGTAGAAAAGAATAGTTCTGTCAAAAAGGGGTCTAAGAGTGATTTAAGACCCGCTCCCAAACTCTGATTTATTATCCGTAATCCCCACCCCCTTTGGGGTAGATATGTCATAATTTATAACCCCTCCCATTTTGGGGGAGAGGCATCAGAAGACACGCCTCTGCCACTCCCCTCACCAAACCCTGCCCAAGAGGTGTGTCTTTGTCTCCTCTAATAGCCTATGGGGTCAGAGGGGTGTGTTGCAGCAACCTTCCAAGACAGGAAGGGAAAGAATGTTATTTTTTTAATATATATATTTTTTTCTTTATAAAGATTGTTATATTTTATATATATATATATGGAAGAGAAGGTCTGCAATACGTTTTGCATATTTGCAGCTGGAGATCCACAAAGGGAGAAACTGAATCACGTACCATAAAGTAGTTTTTATTCCTGAGGTTTGAGCTTTGAATCTTGGCTATCAAACAAGAACGCCATCAACATACATTTGAACATAAATCCAGCATATGTAAACTTAAGAAGAACACGTTCATAATAAACTAAACTTTACAACCAATACCCCCCACCCCGCTCCTGATCACACTGGCTTACCCTACATAATTTTTGCAGTCTAAGCATCATCCTCTGATGAAGGCCCCTGGAAGGGGCTGAAAGATCAGGAATAAAAACTACTTTATGATACATGATTCAATTCAGTTTCTCACTTTCTGGATCTCCAGCTGCAAATATGTATATATACTTTGTGTGTGTATATATATATATATATATATATATATATATATATATATATATATATATATATATATATATATATATATATATATATATATATATATATATATACATATATATATATATATATATATATATATATATATATATATATATATATATATATATATATATATATATATATATATATATACATATATACATAAGGCGCACGGTGGCGCAGTGGTAGCGCTGCTGCCTCGCAGTTAGGAGACCCGGTTCGCTTCCGGGTCCTCCTGCGTGGAGTTTGCATGTTCTCCCCGTGTCTGCGTGGGTTTCCTCCCACAATCCAAAGACATGCAGGTTAGGTGGATTGGCGATTCTAAATTGGCCCTAGTGTGTGCTGTGGGTGTGTTTGTGTGTGTCCTGCGGTGGGTTGGCACCCTGCCCAGGATTGGTTCCTGCCTTGTGCCCTGTGTTGGCTGGGATTGGCTCCAGCAGACCCCCGTGACCCTATTTGGATTCAGTGGGTTAGAAAATGGATGGATATATATATATATATATATATATATACATATACATATACATATA
Source organism: Polypterus senegalus (assembly GCF_016835505.1). Classification (NCBI taxonomy): domain Eukaryota; kingdom Metazoa; phylum Chordata; class Cladistia; order Polypteriformes; family Polypteridae; genus Polypterus; species Polypterus senegalus. The sequence continues at coordinate 72,983,623 of NC_053165.1, forward strand.
CATATATATATACATATATATATATATATATATACATATATATATATATACATATATATATACATATACACACACATTTTTTTTTACACTTTGAGCTTAATTTATAAAACTTTTTACTAAATTAATGTTTCTGCTGCTCAGACATTCTAGAAACCAAGCTTATTTGCATTTCATTGTTTGAGCGTTACAGTCTTGCATTTTAATCTAGTTATTTTGTATTGTTGCACTGCTTTTTGTTTAGCGTTATAAGGTATGTTAAATGTATGTTGATTTTTCTATGCACTTGTCACTGTAAGGACTGTAATTTTGTTCAACCATATACTACAGTATGTATGTGGATGAATGACAACAAAAGTTGAGTTGATTTTCTTTTACATAGGAGCATTCACAAGGCCTTCCACCCTGTGTGGTTTGAAAGTCCCAGTGATATTGCTAAAAGGATAGATTTTTATACAGTCCAACCAAAATAAAAAAAAAATCTCTTCCCGCCTTGTGGGTGGAGCGATACACCCCTCTGACATTATAGGCCATTAGAGAAGACAAAGACACACCTCCTAAGCAGAGGTTCAGTGTGGTAGTGGGGGTGTGGCTTCCAGTGCCTCTCCCCCAGCAGGGGAAGGGCTTAAAGGTCATACATCGTGACAGATATCTACCCCACTGGGGATGAAGCTGAAGGATCATAAATTGTGGTTTGGGGTCATAAATCACTCACTACTGGCCATTAAGCACTCAACACTCAAAACCCCAGAATGACAAAGCAAAAACAGGAGTTTGGGAATTTTTACAGATTTATTAAAAATAAAAACTGAACTGTCCAATTGACACAAGAATTTGGACCCTATGCTAGTTAGGAAGCCATGCTACACAGAGTTCAGTTCAGTAATGGCTCTGGGATAAAAACTGTTTGTAAGTCTGGAGGTGCGTGTCTTTATAGCCCTGTAGCATTTCCTAGAAGGCAATAAGGTAAAAAGATGGTGGCTGGGATGGGTAGAGTCTTTTAGGACACTTGTGGTCTTGTGGGGGCAACGTGTTCTAAAACAAAATGTCCTCCAATGAAGGTAAAGGGTGGCCAGTTATCTCCTGACCCTTTGCAACTGTACAAGTCACAAACCATACTGTAATACAGTATGTCAGTGGAGCAGTGGTCAAAGGGGGCACAGTAAGTCTCCGCAATGAAAAAGTAAGGCCATTGTTCTGCCCTTTTAACCAGAGCACTGGTGTTACTTTTCCATGTCAAGTCTTCTGTGGTTTGTGTTCCCAGAAATTTGAAGCTCTCTCCACAATGTCTTCATTGATCTTGAGAGCAGAAAAGTCCACATGATGCATTCTGAAATCGATATTAAGTGTTATTTTCCGTGTACCACACAGATAATTTGCAGACTTCATAACCTGTCTTCTGTCTCATCCCCATGTGAGGTTAACCCTAAGACTGTTGTGTCACCTACAGAATAAATGATCGCATTTGTGGGGTGGACAGAGGTGCATTCTTGAGTGTACACAGTGTAATGGAGAGGACTAAGCACCCAGCCTTAAGGGGCCCCAGTGCTGGGTTTCAGGCTGGAAGGCCAATAACAGCCCAGTCTAATGAATGAATGAGAGGTGGAGGCCTTTCTCTGTCAACTTGGAGACAAGCTGTTTGATTGAGTTTTAAAAGGCCTTCGGGTTAGGAAACGGGTTAGAAAGAAGACGAGTAGCTGTGAGAGGTTCTCAGGGTTAGGGAACCGGTTTCTGATTCTCACGCTTCCTACTGACGCTTGAAGAAGAACACTTCAGACCTCAGGGGGCTGCCACTCTGTCAGGATCGTGTCTGCCTTGATGTACTTCCGGAATTCAACATGCTGAAAAAGAAAGAGGTAAAGAGGAATAAGAACCCATTTGTGGGATTCCATTGGCCGTTTCACTCATCCCCCCCATTGAAACCATGTGCAATACACATGTCTGGAGACAGACAGAAGACGTTTATCCAAAATATTACATCAAGAAAATGCGGTTGAATAAATAAAGAGCAGGTTAGCCTCCTTCTCATAGGAGTGCTTTATCGATTTTAGGCTGTGAAGTTTTTGCAGAGCATTCAGAGAGTTGTTGGACCTCTTCACTTTTTACACATTTTGTTATGTTGCAAGTCGTTTAAATTCTCTTTTTTGCCTTCTCATTAAACAACACTCAATACCCCAAAATGACAAAGCAAAAACAGGATTTTAGGAATTTTTGCAAATTGTACACTGAAATATCCCACTGGTATGAGTATTCAGACCCTTTACTCCACACTTCATCCAAGCCCCTTTGGCAGCCATACCAGACAGTAGTCTTCTCGGGTGACGTGACAAGCCTCACACACCCAGATCTGTGGATTTTCCGACATTCTTCTCTGCGCAGACTCTCGCGCTTTGTTAGGCAGAATGGAGACCGTCCATTGACTGCAATTGTCAGGTCTCTCTGGAGACGTTTGATTGGGTTCAAATCCAGGATCTGGCTGGGAAACTTGAGGACATCCAAAGAGTTGTTCCTAAGCCATTACTGTGTTGTCTTTGCTTTGTCCTGTTGGAAGTTGAACCTTCGGCCCTGTCTGAGGTCCAGAGTGCTCTGTGCAGGTTTTCATTAAGGATATCTCGGCGCTTTGCTCTGTTTGGCCTTCCCTCTACCCTGTCTAGCCTCCCAGTCCCTGCCTCTGAAACACAACGCCACAGAGTGATGCCGTCATGGCCATGCTTTTGGAATGGTTTTGACGTGACAGGCTTCACACACCTGGAGTTGGAGATTTTCTGCCATTCTTCTCTTCAAATCCTCTCAGACTCCGTTAGGCTGGATGGAGACAGTCGGTGGACTGCTATTGTCACGTCTCTCCAGAGATGTTTGATTGAATGTCCTTGAGATGCTCAGCCAGATTCCAGATTTGAACCCAAAGAGCTGACACTAAGTGACTCCTGTGTTTGTCTTTGGTTTGTGACCCTTTGTCCAAGTTTGATGTCCCTTAACCTAAACCGTTGTCACACACGTGCGCATGGGAGGCAGCCAGAAGGACCAAAAGAAGGTAATTGCACGCCAGGCCAGGGGGTGGCGGGGTGCGGTAAACCTTTCTCTTTTATATCTGCAGACCAGAAATTCTGCATGATTCCAACATCGTCACTTCTGGCTTTGGCCTAATGACATCTCTTCCTGTTTCTGACTATGAGATCGTCACTTCCGGTCCTGGCCGCATGGATGTCACTCTGGTTCTGGCTACAAGAATCTCACTTACGGTTCTGGCCCCAAGAACTCGCTTACGGTTTCGGCCTCCCCTGTTGATGTCACTTCCTCTGACCTGCTTTAAAAGCATAGCAACCTCCACTCATGTTCAGCTCTGTTTTAGACTCAACCTGTAACACTTCTGCGTTATGTGGAATATGGCTGGCAGCTTCTCCCGGCCAATAACCCCAAGCCGCCAGATGGAGCCCTCCCTGCAACATGGAGGTGCCCTTAATTCCAGCAGGGCAACATGGACATTGGAGTCTTTATTCACAGCCCTGCTGGATACCGTGGGAGCCGACAGAGGGCACTGCAGGGAGGCTCAAGGACTTCTATTTGCCTTATAGCCTGGAAGTACTTCCCAGTTGAGGGGACTAGAGATGGGAATCGAAAACCGGTTCCCACTGTTTCAATTCCTTGGAATTGTTTGCCATTTTTGCAAACGATTCCCCTATCGATTCCAGTCGCCTCGAATGACATCACCACGTTGTGTAGCGTCATTTACCCAGCAGGAAAAATGGCGCCTAAGCGGCACAGATGCTCAAAAGTTTGGTTATACTTTACGAGAAAGGATGACAACAGGGCAACTTGCAAAGTAGATATTTCATCAAAGGGAGGGAACACTACGAATACGCAAAAGCATTTCCTCACAAAACACGTGATAACCTTAAATGAATGTCGTGTTTTTGATCCGCTCCGGACTAGTGAATCTCAACCCAGCAGCAGCGGTAACGTTTGCATGTCCTCTCCCGTTAATACGGCAGGTAACTAATCAACTAAAATTGCATATTATGTTAGCGCGCTTTGCCTTATTGCAAAACCTGCTATTACTGTGCATTGCATTTAGATGACCATGACGAGAGAGACAGACAGAGTCTGGCTGGCGCAGATGCTGGCAGTTCTCGCTGCAGTCTACCGGTAGCTTCTCCTTTCACAGAGGCGGGGAAAAGTAAAATGACACAGGCCAGGATAGACGAATGTCACCGAGCAGTGACTAAGTTTGTGGTAAAAGGCTTGCACCCATTTGCTACAGTAGATGTTCAGAAAGATCACGTATCCATCCTGAAAAAGCAGATATGCTTATATTTCTGCAAAAGAATTGTTAATTCTCCATAGTTGATGGTTGCAGAATTGCACAGTGCACAGTTCCATTGGACTTGAGTTGATTGTATTTGTTGCTGGCTGATGTAGTTTTATTTTTGAGTGCTCAGCTCATCATATATACTTTTAAAAAGGAGAGTGTAAATGTTACTGGACATTCTTGTGTAATTGCCACAGAATAATTTTATGTTATACTTTGTTATTGCTACAGAAGAATATTTATTTTATTATTATTTTACATTTACAGTTTTTTTTCTGGTGACCCCGTGGCACCCCATCGAGGAGCCGTAGGCTGTGGCTCTCTTAAGATCTCACTGTTGGGTTTGTAAGGTCATGCTACTCCGACATTTCTATCTTTTTCAAAGATAAGATATAAAACAAAGTTCTAAGCTAATCGACCTGTGTGTTCTCCTTTTTTAAAAATAAAAATCGATATGAGAATTGGTAAAGAATCGAATTGTTAAACAGAATCAAAAATGGAATCGGAATCGTGAAAATCTTATCAATTCCCATCCCTAGAGGGGACAGAGGAAATGACGTACTTCCGGGCTGAAGAAAAAGTAGTTTTCACCTGACCCAGAAGTGTTTTAAAGTCACATGAACTGAGGGACAGAAATACTTCTGGGTCAAGGACTTTAAAAAGGACTGTGGGAGATCCCAGCGCTGAGCCGAGTTGGGAGGAAGGGTGACTGAGCTGCTGGGAGGTGTGGAGGAATTAGTGATTGTGTATTGGATTATTGATTTATTTGAGTATAGTGGAGGCGAAGGGGCTTTGTGCACTTTATTATACAAATAAAATTATTATTTGGACTTTTATCTGGTGTCTGGCGTCTGGTCTGAGGGTTCAAGGGGACGACCGTCACATTTGCCAAATCTCAGTTCTTGCAGCCTTATTCAAGTATACGGGTGGCTGTCCTAAACCTCTTTTGGTGTCACGGTCCATTCATCTTATGCTGTTTATACTACACGTAAACCGCACTAACCCCTGACCGTAACTTCTGCTGTGAAACTGCAGGTGACGTTTGGTGCTGCGTCTCTGCGGCTCTGCGGTTGGATATCATTGGATAAAATGAACTGAAATGATTTTAACACAAGGCTGCAACATTACAAAATATGAAAAAAAGAAAAGGGGCCTGAGTACCACTGAAGTGGTTTTAAAGTTGCCTCTTGCTTATCGTAGCTGAATTTACCCAAAATTACTAAAGTTCCACGGCTTTAGTTTACTTTAAGCACTGGCTTGATGCGTTGAAATGATGCCATAGACAAAGTATCTTCGTTTTTAAAAGCTTTAGCAAAAATGAAAAGTAAAACTGTTCACACAAAATATAGAGAAAAAGTTGGTATTGCAAAGTAAAGAGAAATTCTGGTTTAAGAAAAAATATGTTCAAGGCTTGTTTCTTTACGTTTTCTAGTGCAGTCAAACCATTTCTGAACGGTCCGAAAACTGTAAGCTTATGCCACTTAAATACTGTAAACGGGTCTTGCAGTTCATGCTAGCAATGGGACTAATTCTAAAACACTGTCTTAATTAAAACACTGTATAATAAATATCTCTCTTTATATATATATATATATATATATATATATATATATATATATAAATATATATATATATATATATATATAAATATATAAAATCCAACATCTGTCTGTCTGTATGTCTGCTTTTCACGAGAGAACTTCTTAATGGATTTAAATCGGGATTTTTTCTATAATTTGCTTGAACATTCCGGTTGATTTTGTGACTTCTGTCATCACGCTAAGTATCATAGTTTGGTTGTGGCACCGATTTATTCATGCAAATCTGAGAGACAGGCTGTGGGCAGAGGGGGGCGGGGCCCTTTTCACTCACACGCCACCATCCATTTGAGTCACTTGACCTCTCGCCACGTGTTGCCTCCTCTGAGATGGTGATATCTGTTTGTTCAGCAGACATTATCATCTACAGATTGTTAAGGAGTAACGTTTGATGATTTTGAGAGAGAGATGTTTTAGGGGGTAGCTGCTCATTGGCCACGTGCTCTTCTCCCCGCGCAGGGGACGCTCTCCCGTCAGAGCTAAACACGATCATATACAGTGGCGACATTTCACTTTAGGGTATACCTGCGTTCCGCTTGGCCAGAGATACCTTGCCAACATTTTACATTTTTGGCAAAGGGGTCACAGCTACATTCTCACCCACTGATAGCAAAACCAAAAATATTGTATATCAAGAGGCCCACGGATATGAAAGCTATCAATATAAATCCTTCTCAATATAAATTATTACATTTAAAAAAAAAAAATTTGTATTAAAGTTTGTCCTGTTTCACTACTATGCAGGTGGAGCCGCGGTGGGCAGCTAGTAGCTAATGTGATTCTATCTAATTTATGGGGGTCTGTGGCTATGAAAGAAAATTAAATTCTGTTCAAATTAAGCAAACACTAATATGAGTTTAACTTAAAACTTGAACTTTATAAGATTGGCTCTTACACTTATAGTCAATAAATGATTAGTTTTGGGGGTGTCAGTGCTCTCTGCTGTCCATAAACATCTGTACCCACTGCCATGAAGACAATAACGGCACTGTTTCCGTGAATGATCTGCACAGCGTAAATCTGCCACTGCCGCCGCAGTGCATACATCAAAAAGCAAGGGTGAGGATTTAAAAAAAAATGTAAAAAAGAGGTGTTTTAAGTTGTAAGCGAAGCAAATCTTACCTTGCGAAGCATTGCTTCCGATTTTTGAAGGTTAAAATTCCTGGCTGTAAAATAAATAAGGACATAGATATGTTAATTCGGCGTGCATATTTAATTCTGTTCACTTTATTTTTGCCTCACGCTCTTCACTGAGTGCAGGGTAAAGGAGCTTTACAAATCAGTAATTGCATTTATACTCTGTACACGTGACAATAAATGTCATGTTTCAGGGTTTCTCTCCCTGGCTGGGGTTCAAAGTCCTGTTTCCTTGTCTCCTTTGTTCACTTTTTTTTCCTTTTATCTATGTTAACGTTACTTTTGTTCATTAACTGCTTTGTTGTCAGTGCCTGCGTTATGTTCCAAGAGACGGGACCACCGGCCAATCACCACCAGGGACTGTCCCCTTCACCCTATAAATACGGAAGGGTATCCCATAGTTCCTGGCGGTTCATTTCAAATGCGCTTGGGAGTTGCGGTGAGTACTTGAGTGTTGTTTCTGTGCTTTTGATGTTTACTAGATTTTTGAACCTGTGCTCTGTTTTTGGCTTCATTTTTGGATTCTCAACTAGGAATCTGTTTGCCTTGGGTTGCCCTACCTTCGCAGGCAACTTCTTTTTGTTCTTCTTGTGCTACAGAGCATTTGTGTTCAAAATTAATTTTTTTTATAAAGATTAGGGGGCTTCGCTCACCAACCACCATGTTTGTTTTTCCAGATACACACTTTTAAGATTTTTTTCTTTGAATTATTGTTATTTCATTAGTTTCACTTTTATTTCAGAGCTTCGGTAAAAACAATATTTCGAATCTTTCGAGTCCTAATATGCTGATTCTTTTAAATGAGGTCCGTGAGACATGTTTAATGACTTTGTACCATAATTCAGGATAGGTTTCACTGTTTGGAATTTCAGCACAGACAAAACCATCTACATCATCAGTAGATTATATTTTTTTTTTGCAAAGGAACCAATAAATGCATGTGAGGTAAACCCCGTTTTTGAAATTCTCTGACTTAAACTTCAAAGCCTTGCAATATTTAAATACTTCTGACATATCACCTATGTCCATATATTCGATCTCTATTCGCCTTTTCGTTATTTCTCAGAGTAATAATTTCTCTTAATTTGTGCTAATGCAATCTTTACTTTCTTTGCTTTGACACTGTCATTTTTTTCTGCTTTCATATTCTGTATCTTGCTCTGCAAGTGTTTCGCGCCTACGTTTTTTCTGAGTCTTTTGAATCCCAGTTTTCATTATCTCTAATCTCCTCTGCATGTGTTTGGCCCCCTTGTTTTTTAACCTCTTTATGACATTTTACTTTGTTTTCTACTCTGTCTTTTATTTCTGACCTCGCTTTGTCCTGTTTTTTTTCAATGACACCTGGTCCGTGGTGATTATTTTCCCTTTTTCGAGTAATAATTTCCATTTGTTTGCAATACTGCGATCTTTACTTTCTTATTTTTATACTTTCTAATTTTCCTTCTTTTATAATCTTTAACTTTTTCCACATGTGTATGGCGCCAACGTTTGTGAACGTCTTCATGAAGTTCTACTTTGTCTTTTACTCTCTGTCTTTTAATTCTGAGCCTGACTGGACCTGCTTTTTTTCTTCAATTCCACTTGTTCCGGGATGATCATTACTTTCCTTATTTTCTGAATTTGCACCTCGATTATTCTTTTTTGCTCTTTTTTCTCTCCAACACTTTTGAGTCTCTTTTATTCGCGCTGCTCTTTCTTCTTCACTTAGTCGTCTACGTTTCATTTATAACGTATTGTCCTTATACGCTTTATATGTTGTGACAGATAGGGGCACTATCGCTCCCTTGAACCCATGTCCACGACTACAGACACCAGGTAAAAGTCCAATTGTTGACTTTATTAAATTGCCACAGTGCACAAAGCACCCTCTCCTCCACTATTCTCATACAAATCACAATACTCAATAATAATCCAATAAACAATCCTCTCCGTCTGGGAGCTCTCACAGTCCTTTTATATTCCCTGACCCGGAAGATTTCCCAATCCCAGTCCATGTGATCCTGTATCACTTCCGGGTCAGGTAAAAATGGCTTTTCTTCACCCCGGAAGCCCGTCGCTCTTCCTTTGATGAACTTCCGGGTCATAGGGCACAAATAAATCTTTGGTCCTCCCTGCAGCTCCCTCTTGCGGCCCCTGTGGTATCCAGCAGGGTCTTGTATAAAAACTACATAGTCCATGACTCCCTGCTGGTCTTCGGGGCACCTCCATACTGCAGGGAGGGCTCCATCTGGCGGCCTGGGTTGTATTGGCCAGGATGACAAGCCGGCCACATCTCACAATGTGCCGAGAGCCCTGGATCTGAGTGTGCTCAAAGCACGTCTGAATGTGTTGTTTGCTGCCCGTGCTCTTATTTAGTGGTAAGTAGGGGTTGTCTTGCAAGAATCTCGGGTCCTGGGTCAATCTCTTGGCACAAAGTCTCATATTTAAGATCCCCGTGAGATGCTCCTTGGCCATTCTCTTTTGTCTCGCGGGTCTTTTAAGTGTCTTCCATGATTTTAACTCGTCTCCTAGTCTTTCTCTTCCAGGATTTATTTTTATAATATACTGTAGAGATTATTCAAGGCCTTTTTAGTGTCTAGCCAGCGTTTTTGATGGTAAATCCCCTTTAAGTAAGTAATTTTGGAAGTACTTATGGGACTTATCTGCTTTAATGACCCATCTTATATATAAATGTCTACACGTGGAAGTGTGTGTGTCTGTCTCTCTGGCCGTCCGTGAAGTGCGAGGCTACAGCATGAGGCTCAAAGAAAGCAACTCTGTCACCAAAGTGAAACTGCTGAGAAAAGAGAAACTCGCTTAGCCGCTGATAGACAACGGAGGCGAACATGTCAGCAAAACGAAACCACCAAGGAAAAAGAACCTCACTTAGCCCCTAATACACAACTGATGCGATTGATTAATTGATTGATCGAAGTCCAACCCCAGGCTTACACAGCTATTCTTATACATAAACATCTACGTGTGAAAGTGTGTGTGTCTGTCTGTCTGGCCAGGAAGTGCGAGGGTACAGTATGAGGCTCAAAGAAAGTGACTCTGTCACCAAAGTGAAACCCCATCGCCACTAATACACAAGCAAGGCGAGTACATCGGCAAAACTAAACCTCCGAGGAGAGAAAAGCTCGCTTAGCCACTGATAGACAACAGCGGTGAGCATGTCGGCAAAAAGAAACCGATGAGGAGCCGCTAATACACAACCGATGCAACTGATTGATTGAAGTGCCAGAATCCATAGTTTCTAGAAGACCGGGCTTTTTACAGCTCAGGCTTACACAGCTAGTGTTATATATCAGCGTCTACACGTGGAAATGTGTGTCTGTCTGTCTATCTGATTCGGAAGTGCAAGTCTACAGCATGAAGCTCAAAGAAAGCGACTCTCGCCAAAGTGAAACTGCCGCCGCTGATTCACAAGCAAGGTGAGCACATCGGCAAAACGAAACCGATGAGCAGCCACTAATACACAACCGATGTGATTGATTGATTGAAGTGCCAGACTCCATGGTTTCTAGGTGTCTGGGGTTTTTATAGCACAGGCTTACGCAGCTAGTTAAACATAATGCATAAAGATAATGATTTCCTTAAACACGCAGTAAAACAAAGCACCGTCTGCATGATTGATTTGATAAGGTGCCATCAGACTCTGGAATGACCTACCGAAATTAATCAGGTCAGCTGACGCCATGAATTCTTTTAAAACTCATCTGTTCAGGAAGGCATTTAGCTCTAATTGACTTTATTACCCTTCTCTCAGTTTACCTCCATGTCAAGATGTCATATAACCTGTGTGTGTGTGTGTGTGTGTGTGCGCTGGACCATCAATTGTGTTGTCTGTTAGGCTTTTTTTCTCTGAATTTACTGTCTTAACCTTCTTTATTTATTTATTTGGTTTGTACAATGCTATATACTATATATCCTGCCGTTCTTTCTTATATTCTGTAAGTGCTTTGAGCATGGGAAAAGAGCTATATAAATAAAATGTATTATTATTATTAATATTACACGCATGTTAGGGATCAAACTAAAAGAAGTGGTACTTCTGGGTGCAGCTGGCAGCAGAATTGGCTCAAAATTGATGGTGTGAGGAACAGTATCTGAATTGGCTGGTGTTAACAATGGTGTCCAGCAGGGGGCAGTGGTGGGGCTGGTGCAATTTTTAATACTTATAAATGATTAGGATAGGAATTTAAGTGACAAGGTGGTTAAGTTTGCCGATGATACCAAGATAGGTGGACTGGCAGATAATCGAGAATCTGTTGAATCATCACAGAACTTGGACAGCAGCAGACAGGCTTAGGCAGATTTGTTGCTGATGAAATTTAATGTCAGGGAATATAAAGTATTAGTACACATAGGAAGTAAAAATGTGAGGTTTGATTACACAATGGGAGGTTGGAAAATAGAGAGTCCACCTTATGAGAAGGACTTAGGAGTCGCAGTGTTAGTATTCAGAAGCCATTGAGAAGGCTAACAGACTGTGAGGTTATATAGCGCCTTGATGTGTGGAGTACAAGTCACAGGAGGTTCTGCTCAGGCTTTATAACTCACTGGTGAGGCCTCATCTGGAGTCCTGTGTGCAGTTTATGTCTACACAAAGACTCCGCAGCACTCGAGAAGGTCCAGAGACGAGCATCTGGGCTGATTCAATGGCTACAGGGGATGAGCTATGAGGAAAGATTAAAAGAGCTGAGCCTTAAGGAGATGAAGAGGAGGAGACCTGACTGAAGTGTTTAAAATGATGAAGGGAATTAGTGCAATGGATCGAGATGGTGACTTTAAAATGAAAACATGGGGACACAGCTGGAAACTTGTGAAGGGGAAATATTGCACAAACATGAGGAAGTGTTTCTTCGCACAGGTTACAATACGCAAGCTTTCAAGGCAGCTCAGACCCTTTTTTTCAGGCAAGTGGAAGTTTTTCTTCACACAAAGAACCACAGACACATGTGGTAGACTTTAGGGGCTTTCAGAACTAGGTTTGTAGAATTACGTGAATAGATCTGGCAAGCTTTGTTGGGCTGAATGGCCCGTTCCTGTCTAGATTGTTTTGTTTTTGTAAATTTAATTGGAAATTGAGAAATTCCAGTCTACACTCAATAACCTACAATGATAAAGTGAAGACGGGTGACCAGAAAGGTTTTGCAAATTTATTGAAATTGAGTCCCTCGGTGTGTTTAAGAAGACCCTCTTTTTCGCTGTATTTCTGTCTGTTGGGTTTTTGTAATGTAGGAATTCGGAGCTCCTCACTTTTGGTGATCCGTCTTGCCCGGTCACACTTGTTACCAAACAGTACCCCAGACTGGTGTTTACTTGATTGTGTGCGCCATTTTTTGTAAGATGTTTTGGATTAAAGTGTCTGCTAAGCAAATAAACATAAATGCAGATTCCTCTTTTATGCCATCTTTACCTCAAGCAGAATGTTACTTGGAAATAGCAGGGCACCAAGAGACCCTCGTAGCGTGGAATTCTAATCGTAACCAAACATTCAAAATTCCCAGCAGCCCACAAACACTGAATTTTAACCAACTATCGCTTAGACCTGCTCATCAAATTCATCAATTAATCAATAATCAAGTGTACTGTATGGCACGTTCACAACACACACAAACATAGTGTAGCAATGAAAAAGGTGACAGCTAAGGGCTTTTCAGAATAAAGTTTGCAGAGCATAACCTTTCTAAAGATTTTATGCTCGTCTCTTATCATTTGATGACAGTATTTGCAGCGTTCCTCCTTGGTACCGTTTGGAATTTGCCCACTCTATTTACTTTTGCTAATCTTATCGATCTGCTTGGGACAGTGACCTTTGTTTTTAAATCATGTCTAATCTGATAATCTACTGTCCCGTTAAATTGACTTTCCTTGTCACTCGGACAAAAGGCAGCGCAAAAAAAATGAGAATTTGGGGCACACAAGCCTATTAGCTTTTAAACGCCATTTCATGACCAGCCATTTTTATCTTTACGGGGTCAACTGGCACAGTCATGCACTGCTATCCTAGGACGGGTGCCAGTCTATGCACACAGCAGGCCATTTTAGAAATGAACCTGGACTCGCACCCCTTTGGGACGGACGTGAACACCAAGCACAGACATGTGAGCAAGACATCTATCCTGCCGAGAAACGGACAGCTGAATTATTTACCGAGCTAGACCAGGAGAAATGAGTGAAAATTGGGAAACAGAACAAATAAAAATAAACCAAGCCATCAAATTGCAAAAAACAGGTAAAGCGGTCAAACCAAATGCACAATAACAAAAGATTTCTTCTTTTTTTTGGTTTTATTATAGGCACAGATCGGATGAGCAAAGGGACCCCCAGCCAACTTTGTATCCTGTGGCACCGATTATTCAAGGAAGGAACACACCTAGCAAGGTGCCAGCAACAGCTCTCAAAATGGCGGCGTTAGAAGGAACTCAAGAATAGCGGTCAGAACGTTAGAAAATGCCAAACGAATTCAACAGCGAACCCCAATCATGTCACAGTCATTCAAGCCATGAGGCCATGAACCAAAGCAACACTTATAGGCTGCCCACCAGAAATCTGTCACTCTTCATTATAGGTAACACCAGTTAATGTGTACACTGTCATGTGATATGCAGTCCGTTTAGAAAGCATTCAGACCCCGTCACTTTTTTCACATTTCGTCATGTGGCAGGCTCCTGCTAAAATTATTGAAATTATTTTTATCCCACAACACCTCACAATGACACGGTAAATAACATCCATCCATCCATTATCCAACCTGCTATATCCTAACTACAGGGTCACGGGGGTCAGCTGGAGCCAATCCCAGCCAACACAGGGCACAAGGCAGGAAACAAATCCTGGGCAGGGCGCCAGCCCACTGCAGGCAAATAACAGGGTTTTAAAAATCTGTATTTGTTTCAGTGACAGCTGTCATTTTCACCTGTTAAACCTGAGAGAGGGTGGACTCTAGCAAATGCTGTGCCCTGATTGGTGAATCTTTGGCCATCAAAGTGCCACATTTATAAGCAGACACCACACATCAGTTTTAGAGGAGGAATTTGAAGCTTCTTCAATTGAACTAGCTGCTTCATATAATACATGTACTTATTTGGCTGACACCGTTATCTTAGATTAGATCTTCTTTTTCTTTCGGCTGCTCCCGTTAAGGGTCGCCACAGCAGATCATCTTGTTCCATATATTTCTGTCCTCTGTATCTTGTTCTGTCACACTCATCACCTGCAAGTCCTCTCTCACCACATCCATAAACCTTCTTTTAGGCCTTCCTCTCCTCCTCTTACCTGGCAGCTCTATCCTTAGCACCCTTCACTCATTATACCCAGCTTCTCTCCTCTGCACTACACAAACTGTCTCCCCCTCTCCTTCCATACCATGGCTGTCCCAGCCAGAAAAGGATCTCAGTATTATTCAGGTCAGGAATGCCAGTATCCAGGTGGCATCCCTCAAACCCTGTAGAACATGTGGGGGAGACCAGACGATGGCAGTTCACATACACTTCCCCTACAATCTAAAAGAGGTGGAGAGGATCTGCCAGGAAGAATGGGAAACATACAAGCAATGTTCCCTCTAAGGAGTAGCATATAGTGAACAAAAGACATTGTTTATGAACGACATTTTGTTTAAGCCAAAAATTTATGAGCACCAATTTTTGCGATAAGTACGAGCGACGCCATCGGAATGAGCGATCGTGCGGGAAGTATGAGCGACGCTCTGAATTCGTGTGAGCGATCGCTCACGCGCTCAGCTTAGAGGGAACATTGCATACAAGGTCTATAGTGGACATCTAGGACCATCCTGAAAGATAAAAATCATCATCTTTATTCTGCAGACCTTGTATTAAACAACTTTAATCTGCCTCTATTAGAACAACTTCTTCTTCTTCTTTAAGCTGCTCCCATTAGGGGTCGCCACAGCGGATCATCTTCTTCCAATCTTCCTGTCCTCATCATCTTGCTCTGTTACACCCATCACCTGCATGTCCTCTCTTACCACATCCATAAACTTTCTATTAGGCCTTCCTCTTGTCCTTTTCCCTGGCAACTCTATCCTTAGTACCCTTCACTCATTATACCCAGCATCTCTCCTCTGCACATGTCCAAACCAATGCAATCTCGCCTCTCTGACTTTGTCCCCCACCCGTCCAACCTGAGCTGACCCTCTAATGTCTTCATTTCTAATCCTGTCCATCCTCGTCACACCCATGCCACCTCCAGCTCTGTCTCCTGTCACCGTCTCCAGCCCATATAACACAGCTGGTCTCAATACCGTCCTGTAGACCTTCCCTTTCACTCTTGCTGATACCCATCTGTCACCAATCACTCCTGACACTCTTCTCCACCCATTCCACCCTGCCTGCACTCTCTTCTTCACCTCTCTTCCACAATGCCCATTACTCCAAGTATTTAAACTCATCCAGCTTTGCCAGCTCTACTCTTTGCATCTTCACCATTCCACTGACCTCCCTCTCATTCACACACACCAGAGGGTCTCCTACAGATCCCGGTGGTTCAGTTTCGAATGGGCCTGGAAGTGGGGAGCTTACTTGTGTTTCTTAGGAATTCTGTTCATTATTATTGGATTGCGGACATTTCCACTTTTGACCTTGCCTTTGGAATCTGTTTTGGTGCTCGTTTGATTTGGATTACCTTTGCATTTTACCTTTGTGCTCCGCGGAGCTTCATTTTGATTGTAATAGTTTTCCTAAAGAATACATCTTTGGGGTGCCACGGTGGTGCAGTGGTAGTGCTGCTGCCTCGCAGTAAGGAGACCTGGGTTTACTTCCCAGGTCCTCTCTGCGTGGAGTTTGTATGTTCTCTCCGTGTCTGCGTGGGTTTCCTCCCACAGTCCAAAGACATGCAGGTTAGGTGCATTGGCAATCCTAAATGGTCTGTAGTGTGTGCTTGGTGTGTGTGTGCCCTGCGGTGGGCTGGCACCCTGCCCAGGGTTTGTTTCCTGCCTTGTGCCCTGTGTTGGGTGGGATTGGCTCCAGCTGACCCCAATGACCCTGTAGTTAGGATATAGTGGGTTGGATAATGGATGGATGAATGGATCCATACAAAAGCCTTAACGCTGGAATTAAGGGATTGCTTTTGCCAGGGTTTGGCTGTTAAGGTAGATGTCATGGTGGATTTAAAAACAAAGTCCCACATTGTGAAGGTGTTAGAAGGGAGAGGCTTCTAATTTGAGAGAATATTGAAAAAAAGAGAAAGTAAATACCATGTCCATTACAGGATTGGAAAAGGAAGCAGTGGTTTAGAAAGAAAAGACGTTATCCTCTTCAAGAAAGTCAGACAAGGCACTCTGTGGTTGGTGACTCAGAGGTGTTTTATGTGAATGTATCAGGATACAGTTCTTCTAAGAAAAATAACCAGGTCAGCCTATGGACCACCTGGCAGCTGCTCATGTACCACCAGTGGTCTGTAGACCAACTTTGAGAACCATTGATTTAGAGTTATGTGTTAAAGTGCAGAAGTGAACAACTTGATTGGAGAACCTGAATTTTGTTTTGTTAAAAAGAACATACCAGCTGGGTAGTCATCATTTCCAGGCACATTAAATTATCTTTATTTTCTCCCAAAAGTTATCATGTATCATTTTAAGAATGTTCCACATAAAAATAATTTCTCCAAATATATTTCACTTAGAGGGTGGCATGGTGGGTAGCGCTGCTGCCTTGCAGTTAGGAAACCTGCAGGTTTGCTTCCCGGGTCCTCCCTGTGTGGAGTTTGCATGTTCTCCCCATGTCTGCGTGGGTTTCCTCCCGCAGTCCAAAGACACACAGGTTAGGTGGATTGGCGATCCTAAATTGTCCCCAGTGTGTGCTTTGTGTGTGTGCGGTGGTCTGGCGCCCTGCCCAGGGTTTGCTTCCTGCCTTGCGCCCTGTGTTGGCTGGGATTGGCTCCAGCAGACCCCCTTGACCCTGTAGTTAGGATATAGCGGGTTGGATAATGGATGGATGGATTTTGTTTAATAAAGATTTGTTGCTTGCCCTTAGTACTGGCTGGGGTTTGACAGTGCTATTGCCCTATGCCTTGAGATTTACTACAAATGTAAAGTGCCCTATAAATAAAATGCATTATTATTATTATTATTATTATTATTATGCTTTGGAACTCTTTGGTGTTTGTAACTTCTAGTTTACAAGGCATGAAAACCCAAATCAAGTATTTTTTGTCAGAATGCGGATAAATTAGAGTCACAAGTGCTGGATCTTAAAGGTCGAGCTCATGACAATGCGTGTCACACAGTCCCACGGAACTCTGGGAATGTTGCCGAGGCAGCAGTTGACATTCCTGACACAAAACAGCAGCACCCGTGAACAACCCAAAATGGCATTGGGGGAAGTCATCAATAACAATATTCAATTTTCAAAGGAAGACAGACAGCGAAAAACTAATTTGAAAATTAGATTCCCTTTACTGTATTAAAAAAAAAAAAAGAACTAGTTTAGCTGCACGGATTTTAAAAAAGGAGAAAGAGAAAGGTGCAAAAAATATAGTCATTGTAACAGCAGGTGGTGTCAAGAAATAATGACATTGTTGGGAGATGGAGTCTCAAACATGGCAAGAAGGACACCAGGCCTCTCAAAATAAGCCACCAAAGCATAGCCATAAGTCGGCCAGTCCCCCAAATTCTACCTCCAGGCTTCAGGCTAGGGAGGCCTAAAATGGAGAACCTGTTTTAAAAGTTGAAACATTCAACGGAACTGCTGTGTTTCTTGTAGTTTGTGGTTAGATCCCCCAAGAGGCGGGGGTCACCCTTACCTTCATCATTAGGGATAATGCACCCTGTCCTTTATACTCTGGCCAGAACAGCAAGTCGGTGCTTTTCATTCTGCTGTGAGTCTGGCACCACAAAATAGCAAAAATGGGCAAGGCCTTCAAAAAGACCCACAGCAAACGGGCTAGAAAACTCATTTGGGTGGACACCCCCTCCACTTGTTGACTCCATCACTCCTTATAATGTCAAGTACTTTTATAGGTAAGAAAATGCACTTATTTAGAAATGCAGCAAATTGATAGCACATAGCATTTCAGTTCCCATCCAATTCTGCTTGCCTTGGCAGCACTGGGCTCACAGTCCAGCTCTGAATGGGGTGCCAGTGCGTCACAGGGGCCCACTCATGCACACATACACCCTCACTCTCAGGCCTTTTTGGGATCACCAACTCATCAAATTTACAGGAGAAAGAAAACCCACCCAGACATGAGGAGAACATGAAAACTCCACATGGACAACATCCAGAAGCAGGATTTGACCCTCTGATGCTTGATCCAGGCATCGCTTATTAAACAACTCAATAAAAAGAGTTTATCTTCCATATAAAATTAATATAACTTAATATATTTTATTAATATAAATGTTCTTTACATCGTCTTGCGCCTTCAATAAAGCACCTCTAATGGCTTTATTCCAGTCTACAACAGACCTGACTGTCTTAAACCTCTGGGCTCCATTTAAAGAAGGTTCTAATGACTTCATTTACTTACCTCTGAGCCAGCGCAATAAGAAGTGGTCATGTTGGGCAGGCAGGCTGGGCAGGATGTCTTGAATGTTCTCCCGAAACTAAAATAGAGAAAGAAAAAAAAAAAGAAGAAGATGAGAGCAGAACAGTTGGAAAAGTCAGCTGAGCTGTCAAACATGTCTGCCCAGCCCGGCTAGTTAACCCCAGACGCAGAACAAGACACTCGGCCTGATTGATGTGTGACTCTTATGTCCCCTACTCCTCCACCACTACCTGGAGACAGAATTGCTCAGGTTGCATTTATAAATTTAACTAAACCCTTTGTGAGGGTGAGACCTTGTCCTCGTGTGGTGTCCATGGCTGGCAGGCTATGGATACCCTGAATTAGACTTGAGAATGTTGCACAATGGAATGTGGTTTGTACTGGAGTGTCTGCTGTTGGTGTTGCACTGCTAGTCTGTGGGGACAGGCAGATGAACATTCAATTGGACTCTTTAGAGGCAACAAAAAATCTGAACTTAAAAGCCTTATAACTTACATTTTACCTGAAAACATGTCACAGCGCTCTGGGGCTGCACTGCATGAAGAGCTCTATATAAAAATGAGGTGAATTCAGATGAACCCACAGAGAGAGTGAGAGCAGCACTCAGGTGAACCCACCACCTCTTGTTCTTCCAGAATAAAAAAGTCAACTGCAAAACACAGCAGCATTCAATATGCTGGAAGAAGCCCACCATAGCACAGGGAGAACATGCAGACACAGCAGAGCCTTGGGCAATTGCTGTATGGACCCCGTGTGGATGGCTCATGTTCAGGTTAAGCTGTCAGAACATGCCTAAGTACAAAGAAACCTTACACAGCAAACATATTCTGGTCTACGAGAACGGAGAGTTAGTTAGTTGAAAGGCACTCAGATAGTTAGGCAGATAGATATGAAAGGTGCAATATAATAGATATCAAAGGCAAAAATGATAGATAGGAAAAGAACTATATGATAGATACAGTGGTGTGAAAAACTATTTGCCCCCTTCCTGATTTCTTATTCTTTTGCATGTTTGTCACACAAAATGTTTCTGATCATCAAACACATTTAACCATTAGTCAAATATAACACAAGTAAACACAAAATGCAGTTTTTAAATGATGGTTTTTATTATTTAGGGAGAAAAAATCCAAACCTACATGGCCCTGTGTGAAAAAGTAATTGCCCCCTTGTTAAAAAATCACCTAACTGTGGTGTATCACACCTGAGTTCAATTTCCGTAGCCACCCCAGGCCTGATTACTGCCACACCTGTTTCAATCAAGAAATCACTTAAATAGGAGCTGCCTGACACAGAGAAGTAGACCAAAAGCACCTCAAAAGCTAGACATCATGCCAAGATCCAAAGAAATTCAGGAACAAATGAGAACAGAAGTAATTGAGATCTATCAGTCTGGTAAAGGTTATAAAGCCATTTCTAAAGCTTTGGGACTCCAGTGAACCACAGTGAGAGCCATTATCCACAAATGGCAAAAACATGGAATAGTGGTGAACCTTCCCAGGAGTGGCCAGCCAACCAAAATTACCCCAAGAGCGCAGAGACGACTCATCCGGAGGTCACAAAAGACCCCAGGACAACGTCTAAAGAACTGCAGGCCTCACTTGCCTCAATTAAGGTCAGTGTTCACGACTCCACCATAAGAAAGAGACTGGGCAAAACAGCCTGCATGGCAGATTTCCAAGACGCAAACCACTGTTAAGCAAAAAGAACATTAGGGCTCGTCTCAATTTTGCTAAGAAACATCTCAATGATTGCCAAGACTTTTGGGAAAATACCTTGTGGACTGATGAGACAAAAGTTGAACTTTTGGAAGGCAACTGTCCCGTTACATCTGGCGTAAAAGGAACACAGCATTTCAGAAAAGAACATCATACCAACAGTAAAATATGGTGGTGGTAGTGTGATGGTCTGGGGTTGTTTTGCTGCTTCAGGACCTGGAAGGCTTGCTGTGATAGATGGAACCATGAATTCTACTGTCTACCAAAAAATCCTGAAGGAGAATGTCCGGCCATCTGTTTGTCAACTCAAGCTGAAGCGATCTTGGGTGCTGCAACAGGACAATGACCCAAAACACACCAGCAAATCCACCTCTGAATGGCTGAAGAAAAACAAAATGAAGACTTTGGAGTGGCCTAGTCAAAGTCTGACCTGAATCCAATTGAGATGCTATGGCATGACCTTAAAAAGGCGGTTCATGCTAGAAAACCCTCAAATAAAGCTGAATTACAACAATTCTGCAAAGATGAGTGGGCCAAAATTCCTCCAGAGCGCTGTAAAAGACTCATTGCAAGTTATCGCAAATGCTTGATTGCAGTTATTGCTGCTAAGGGTGGCCCAACCAGTTATTAGGTTCAGGGGGCAATTATTTTTTCACACAGGGCCATGTAGGTTTGGATTTTTTCTCCCTAAATAATAAAACCATCATTTAAAAACTGCATTTTGTGTTTACTTGTGTTATATTTGACTACTGGTTAAATGTGTTTGATAATCAGAAACATTTTGTGTGACAAACATGCAAAAGAATAAGAAATCAGGAAGGGGGCAAACAGTTTTTCACACCACTGTATATAGTTGATAGATAGATGTCAAAGGAAATGCAGTACACAATAGAGATAAATAGATATTATTTATATAGCTCCTCTTGATAGATCGATATTAGGGTCTTTTTTGTAACCTATAAATGGCACATTTGTAACCTGTAGGGCACATTTGTAACTCTAGTAAGGACCTTTTCTAACTTTATGGCCTTTTTGTAACACATAATAGATAGATAGTTCACCGACAAAAGCGCGATAGACATATGCGCCCCGACAAAACCGCGACGGACAAATGAGCGCCGACAAAGCCGCTAACTGGTTTTCGACAAATGCGCGCCGACAAAATCGCGAGAGAGGCCAAGAGAGTGGGACGCCCTTCCTGCAATTCTTCCTACATATGCAGGGCGTATTCTTAAGGACTATCTGCGTGCCGTGCTGATGGCATGCCGTGTCTCATAATATTGACTTCTAAAATAAACATTATTATATATGCTTTAAACTAGTAATTCATATTTAATGAAACTTTCGCGATTTTGACGATGCGTTTTAATCGGCGCTATTTTGTCAGCACGCATATGTCTATCGTGCAAATGTCGGTTTCACATAGATAGATAATTAGTATTTGGTACAGTAGACAGGATTTAGATAGATATGTGAAAGGCACTATATAACAGACAGCAAATTATGTGTCATTATGTGAATTACCCCTTGGGATTAATAAAGTATCTATCTATCTATCTATCTATCAAATGCAAAATATGATAGGAAATGGAACTATATAATAGATATATGGTTGATAGATAGATGTCAAAGGAAATGCACTACATAATAGAGAGAGAGAGATAGATTTTATTTATATGGCACCTATAGATAGATGGATAGATGGATGTTAGGGACTTTTTTGTAACCTATAAATGGCACATTTGTAACTTTAGTAGGGACCTTTTGTAACTTTAGGTTCTTTTTGTAACACTGGGTAGATAGATAGATAGATAGACAGTAAAGGCATTATGCAACAGACAGATGTGAAAGACACTATATAAGATATGACAGGCACTATGTAATAGATATTTAGACATGGAAGGTTCTGTATAATACACAGATATATACAGCCTGATATGGTAGATAAATAGATATTAACACCAAAGGGAACATACAGTGTTTTGCAGTTTTTACAGAAATGATATAACAAACGTTTACTTTTTATCATCACTTGTTTAAAAGCCATAGTTTGTCCCCTCGCACATTACATTTCGTACAATACAAAAAGTCATGTTGGCTGCACTGTAGCGCTTTTGCAGCACGAAAGACGTATCTCGGGTTCGCGTGCTACGCCTGTCCTTTTGGGGTTTGCACGCTATTCCTTTGTTTGTCCGACTGGGTGTTCTTCCAACGTCTCAAAGACTTACGGTGTTGATTAATTTGCGACTATTATTTCTTCTAACCATAGGCTCGCGCGACCCTGATTTGGTTTAGCTGAGAATGCTAAGTGACGATGTAACGCCCCGTTAGTTGTTTTCTCGGCTTTTTTTTCTATTGTGAATGTCCCATTCTAATGTGTATGCCAAACATGACCTTGCAGAGTGTGATATTTCGGAACTCTTAGATCAGATTGTTTCCCACTTTTACGTCGTATTGCCAGATCAGTTAAATGAGAGAAATGACAGGAGGTACCGGTTAGACAGCAGCAGGCTTCTGCACCAGATACCGGCGCGGTGCGTTTAGGAACCGCGGAGATGATTGTGCGCATCGGGGAAAGGAAATGCGTGTACAGATCGTTTTGGCGATAATTGTACACTTTTCTTCCTTTCCCCTTTTTAAATATGTAAGCACTAGTTTAGTAACTATTGTTCTTAAAAGTAGTTTGTCCATTATCGCAAACGTGCGCGTGGTTTTACGGCAGCGACTTCTGTTCTCCCCCACTTTGTACTTGACAATACTGACATTATAAACCGAGAAGCGTGTCGTCTGGGTTTCATCAACTTTATCATCACGTGTTCCTTCTTTGATTGGCTGCTGACCTGAGCCCAGGGGTGCGGGGATAAGCCTGTCGACATCGCTGAGTTCAGATAATAGGCGTGTGCAGGTAGATATACACGCATAGTGTGCAGTCCAAACTTGAAAGTCCAGTTCCTGTAGAGATGACGCCTCGCCATTGCATCACAAAGAAAGTTGCCTTTGGACTGCACTGCCTGGAGTTTCATTTGGTGAAGCACACACTATTAACACAAAGAATCGAAGGACAGCGGAACAATAAATTACATCTTCAGATCCATTCTGAGTTGGCTGGACGTTTGGGAAAACGCGCAGGAAAAAGAGACCCAAGTGGTCTTGCATGGAGTTTTTATGTTCTCTCCTTGTTCGCCTGCGGGTGGCCTCCCACAGTCCAAAGACTTGGTGGTTAGGTGGATTGGTATTATAATATTGACCCCGATATACGTGTACCTGTGTGTTCGCCCTGTCAGGGTTTTGAACCTGCTTTGCCCCGCAACCCTTCCCTGGTTAGGTGGATTTTGAAGATGGATGGATGGATGGATGGTGGTCGTTAGTCAGCATAAGCTATTAACAGCCAATTCGATTAGTCCTAAGTTCGAATCCCGCGCCTGGTAGTTGTCTTTGTGTTGTCTACCAAGCCTGGCTCCATGGGTTCATTTAATAGGCTAAGCCCCCCCCCCCAATTATTATGTTGAGCCCACCAAATTCAATGTCGAGAACAGTACATTGTTAGTTGTTATAGTGTTTTGCGACTATATCTCACTATGCCCCCCTCCAACCAACCCCATAATTGCAGTTGCCCCCGCACCATTTTTAGGGGTCAAGGTTGGTTAGCACCTTGTCCGCGTATCTACGTGGACTTAATATCGTAAATCTATCTATCTATCTATCTATCTATCTATCTATCTATCTATCTATCTATCTATCTATCTACAGTATATACAGTATATACAGTGTATATATAGTATCGAGAGTATAGTGTATATCCACAAATATTCACATTTATTACAGTGCTAATCTTTCCATATTCTGTTAAAGTCAGCTGCATGGAGCCCGCCGTGTATCTTTAATACTTCTAATCTTTGGTCACACGCTGCGATGCAAGGCAGTCGAGTATGGTAAGATGATTATAAAATTATCCATACATGCATTTTTATAGCCGCTTAGCCTAATTTGAAGTGGCAGACAGTCGCTGCTTGTCAGGTTAGGCTGCCACACCGGCACTGGTTGAGTTTGCCAGTGCCATACTGAGGCTGCCAAGGCAGGCAGGAAGAGAAAGCAAAGCAGATCTCACTTGTCATGTTATTAGGTGTCTTGTCTCGTAATGGGGCTCCTGTCTTCTACGGTCCCTGCTTTCCCCACAGCGGTTCAACGCACAAATATGCAGATTCATTGCGATTCAGGAGATACGTCAGTTTAGGTGTTGGAACAGATGAAAACAGCGCGGTCCTGCCAGGCAGATGAACCCCCCCATACCAAATTCACACGG
Source organism: Polypterus senegalus (assembly GCF_016835505.1). Classification (NCBI taxonomy): domain Eukaryota; kingdom Metazoa; phylum Chordata; class Cladistia; order Polypteriformes; family Polypteridae; genus Polypterus; species Polypterus senegalus. The sequence goes on from NC_053165.1 coordinate 73,008,175, forward strand.
AGTTGAAAAGCTCGAGCAGCCTATTCGTGCGGTAAACTTCAACCACCCTGCAGTAGAGTTCTCGCTTTCCCAGCAGTTGTTTCCCCATATCGCATGTCGGCCATGGACAGCCACAAAGAGCAGAAAGGACTGCGGCAGTTTGGAGTGCGAGCCAGCCGGCTTCCAATCGCAGAAACTTTGGGGGCTCAGTTCGCTACTCGACACTTGAAGAGGAGGATCAGCTATTCTTCCGCGAAGTTCAAACCCCGCAATATTCAGTCCCCGTAGTTTTTTTTTATTTATTTATTTATTTATTTATTTTTAATCTCGTGCTGGCGAAGCCCCCCTGCGTGTCAAGTCCAACAAGCATCTTGGGCTCCAGCGAGCCTCACCCTACCTGTGCCAACGCTTCCTCCTGCCGGGGGCTCAGATCGCCGACTCGTCCACTCATGTCGGCTCACTTTCTTTACCGCTTGTTTCGCTCCTCGACAAACCCTGCAGCCCGACTGGCCGGCCAGTCGGTCAGTCACCTCCAGCAGGCTGGACTGAGCTGATTTCGGGCTCAAATCTTTCCGTGCCACTGGCACTCCGGGGGCGCTGTGCTTCGCTTCGAGAGCCATGGCTGAGGGCGGCTGAATTTCTTAAAGAGACACGACTCTAAAAAAAAGAAAATACCACCGGCACGTGACTGGCAGGCTCCCTACCCTAGGGGGGCTACTGGTTCAGGCAAACGCGCAAGCAATGATTGGATTTCTTTGTATAACGACTATAAAAGAGATTAAATTCAATTCGTTTAACGTGTGTTTATGTCTGAGGCTGAAGCGTTTGTGCCACTGGCGTGCAGAGCAAACTGGCACAAAATGCCACATTCACACACACACACACATTCAAACAGTCAGTGACTGGGACAGGTGAGAGTGAGCAGGTGCTTGTGGAGGAGCCTTTGTATCCTGAATTAATGCTGAGAAAATTGGCCCCCATAAGAAGGGTGCAAATAGCTCAGCAAGGTGAAGGAGGGAGTCAGACAACAACAATATTTATTATGATGCAAATGATGGAGCGCAAAGTGCTTCGGAAGATAAAGAAGGAAAAAAAGAAAACGATATAAAAATAATCTTAGGCAATACTAAATAACAAAGAATACAATAAGGTCTGATGGCTGGGAGGACAGAAAAACACTCCAGAGGGCTGGAGAAAAAAAAATCTGTAGGAGTTCTGAGGCCATGAGACCACTCAGCCCTCCTAACATAAATGACCTCAATCAGGGTTCACGTGGAAGAATTAGATGATGATGGCCATGTGGACCTCTGGGCATCAATCCATCAATGTGGAGACAGCGTGGCGCCCTGATCAGGTGGTGGAGGCACAGATCACTAACACTAAGATGAAGCTCTGAGGAAGCCATATTAAAGTAATGAGTTTTTATCAGTTTTATAAAGTGCTCCACCGTATCAGCCTGGCGCATTTCTATCAGTAAACTCGTATCCCAGATTTTAGGGGCCTAACCGCAGAGGGCCACCCGCCTCACCACTTCTTTTAAGTTTACGATAAGCAGACCCTCATTTGAAGACCTAAGGTTACGATTTGGAGAGTAAGGTGACAGATATTCTGAGATTCTTTAAGGCTTTGTAAACCATAAGCAGTATTTTAAAGTCAATTCTCTTCCATTTCTGGGGAGGATGTTGCTGTGCTGTTATTGCTTCCATCTTGGTGCTCGTTACAATATATCAGATGTTGGCGCAGTGGGTAGCGCTGCTGCCTTGCAGTAAGGAGACCTGCAGGTTTCCTTCTCGGGTCCTCCCTGTGTGGAGTTTGCATGTTCTCCCCGTGTCTGTGTGGGTTTCCTCCCACAGTCCAAAGACATGCAGGTTAGGTGCATTGGTGATCCTCAATTGTCCCTGGTGTGTGCTTGGTGTGTGTGTGTGTGCGCTGTGGTGGGCTGGTACCCTGCCCAGGTTTGTTCCTGCCTTGCACCCTGTGCTGGCCCCAGCAGACCCCCGTGACCCTGTGTTAGGATATAGCGGGTAGGAAGATGACTGAATTTATATTGAACCTACAGCAGTACTGTTCCATTGATTATGTATGTGGTGGTTCACTTATTACCGCATAAAGTAAACAAGTTATATTTCAGTTGACTGCGTTTTTCATGTAAACCTTACTCCTATTGTATTGTTGCATTGGAAACAAAAAAAAAAATGCTTTTGTAAAGTAAGGTGTATGCTATTGTAATGGAAGGCAGGCTGGCACTGCCAGAATGGACTCTGTTCCCATACCTGAATGGGACACCCAGGTAGCAAACAGACATGGAAAGAGGCAGGAGGCTCCCTGCCTACATAAGAATCTGGGCATTGGATGGCATCTGTACAAGGGGTACGCTAGCATCCCAGCAGATTTAGAAAAAAAAGAAAGATATAGAAATAAGCTTACGCAATACTAAATAACAAAGAATAAAGTAAGGTCCGATGGCCATGGGGACAGAAAAAACACTCCAGAAAAAAACAAATGGAGGAACACTACCCAGCTGGGAGGCCAGCTTGAAGGAAGGACAGGGGGATTATTCAAGGTAAGTGCTCCCCCAAGCTGCTAGGTGGCAGCAAATGGGGTTGCAGGTTCACCAATGGATGCCCACAGGGCATGCTGGGAGTTGTAGTACTGTAGAGCAGCCCTGTTGGGGTCCCTGGATTCCACTAGGGATAGCTGCTTGGTGGTTTCTTGGACTTCAGATTGACCTAGAAGTACTGGCATCAGGCTACGCCCTGGCACTGGAACTACTCCCGGGTCCAAGATAAAAGGAACCACCGTGCCACATCAAGGTGCATTGGAGTCGGGAGGAAGGAGGATAAAGCTCACCTGGAGTTGTGGTGGAGAGGAAAGAGAGAAATAAAAGAGGAATTGTGTGCATTGTGACGGCTTTGTTGGCAGTAAATCATTGATTTGAACCCGAGACTTGTGTCTTTGTGATCGTGTCTGAGTTTTAGGCTGCTGCAACACCCCTTACTGGTCACAATGTGTATCAAAAATAAGTATCATAAATCAGCTTCCACAACCCCAGTATGTTATAAAACGTGAGATTTCCCTCCCTTTTGATAATGGGGGAAACACTGTCCAAAAACCCTGGCTAGTAATACAGAGGACCATGTAGTGCCTTTATAGATAAAAAGAATATTATTACTACAAAATTGCTCTGTGGCACAAAAATGAGCTCTGAGGAGCACCAAGGCCAAAAGGAGATGCGTAAACAATAAAAGGCAATCCAATACAGTAATTTAACGGCGAAGTGAAAAGAAGGGTCAAAAATTGAGTTATGCACAAAGCACAGGAACTCAGCACTCTCAAGTGTGTTGGAATGCACCACAAAGGACTGTGGGTTGACCCCGCCTCTAAAGGGCCTTACAGAGATGGACAGGTGGCACCGCCCCTTGGGGAACCACCCACAAAACACAAGGCACATAACTCAGGCATCGGGAAGCAAGCAAATAATCACCTAAAGTAGCATTGGCATAAACTGAAAATGAACAACAAAGACGTAAAACAGACGTTGAACCCCAGCCAGGGGAGGAGCACTGGCTGAAATATGAAATACAAAAACCCATGGCAGTTGGCAAATCAATTTACTGAAAATCTTTGAATTACTTTCCAACTATGCAAAGGAGTGGAGATTCCTCAGAATGTGTTGGACACTGAAATACAGTATTGTACTTTATGCAAATATGAAATAGTCTGTTATATTTCACCTGCGGTGGTTTTATATCCTTGGTGTTTGTTTTTACTTTGGCTCAGTATTCACATTGTTCTTTGTTTTTTTGATTTTGCTATGTTAACATTGCCTTGTGTTTTGTGGGTGGTCCAAAAATGAGCGGATACCACTGGTAGGTACTGCTCTCCACCCCATAAATCCAGATGTCCTTCCACAATTCCTGGAGGTTCATTTCGAACCCACTTAGGAGTGGTGAGTTCAGCTGCTTTTTGTAAATCCGATGTGCCTTCTCTGGAATTTTCTAGTGCAGTGGTTCTTAAGCCTTTTTTCGTGAACTAATTTTGACTCTTTTGTGTCTTCAAAACTTGATTTGGTGTCAACAATCATATAGGGAGAATTGCTGCTGTCAGTAACCCCAGGGTAGGTTGGGGGGTCCCCCCTTGAATAATCACAGACGTAGCTCATGGAGGAATTGTGGTGTTCCACTTAAACTGCCCGCTGTGGCCTGCCACAAGACATTCGGCAAACTGTACGTGACCACCCTTTCTTGTTACTAACAATTGTGAATCACGACCTAGAATAAGACAACCTCAGGGGCTGTACCCCATAGTTTAAGATCCTGTGTGCTTTTGAAATCTGAACTGGGACTTAATTGATTTGGTTTGCCTTGTTGTTTTAGGCCTTTGTCCTCCACGGAGCTTCATTGTGATTGGAATATTCTATGTGATGAATAATACCTTTATATAAATAAATAAAGATTCTGTGTTTCATCTCATTACTAGCATGGGTTTCACAGTGATATCCCCCTCTAGTGGTCATTTTTGGACATGTTTGGGACTTTGTGCATTGGAACTTTTCAGTTGTTATGACATACGAGTCCATGACTTCAAACCAAGGTTATTATTGTTAACGAAAACTAAAATCAAAACTGAAACTATTATTAAAAAAACATTTTCATAAACTGAAATAAAATAATTAACAAAACTGAAATGAAAAGCTAAAATTAAAAGAAACTATTAAAGTAGATGGAAAGACTAACTGAAATAAAATAATAACATATTAAAAATATTTTTCATTTTTGAATGAATATTCTTGCTGCTAGTCTTTAACCCTAAAACTCTAAAACAGAAACTCATCCACCACGAGCTGCCTGCATCTATCCATCCATTGAATGGCAGCCGGTGATGGAGGGCGGGTGTTCACACGGCAGTTGCGGTGACACAGCGAACAGACTTCGGGCGTGTGAAATAGAAAGTGATTTACTGTGCCGCCTTTCTTTACGCTTCTTCTATATCGAGATGCAATTCAAACTCCTGAAGTCAGAATATGCTGGTCAACAAAACCTTTACCGTATGGACAGAAGAATTACGAGTGAGTAACGTTTCAGTTTATTTCTCAGGTGCCTGCGTTTTGTTGATAATAATTCACCTGCCACTTTGCACAGGAGAGCAACAAAGCCCAGTATGGGAGATTTTTTTAATGCAATATTGAAGGCATTCATTATAAGCACATTGTCTTGGAGTGAGATGTGTTGTGTGCTGTAGACATTTAAAGTAAAAAAAAAACCTCAAACCTTAAAATTCACCTAAATGTCATTACAAATTGCCCCATTCTGGGCAAAAAAGATTAGAAAGTGCCAACAATCAGCGCACATTTGTTCAGCACAAATGACAAAGAAAATGTTTTTTTTTTCAATTATTATGTAAAATTGTTCATATACAGTATATAGTAAATGATGTGATGTAGTTAGCTTTTAAACTTATATCCTATCCTTCTAAGTGTACAATTCTGACTGTGACACAAAACTAAACTCCATAGTAGCTCTTTAACCAGACCATAATTACTAAAACTAAAACAAAATATATAAAAATAAAATAGAAATGTCTTTGTGAAATAAAAACTAAATTAAAACTAAAAAAATGATGAAGGAAAACTAAAACTAAACAATTTTCAAATGTCAGAAAAAATATAGAAATAAAAACTAATAGAAGAGGTCAAACTATAATAACCTTGCTTCAGACTAGGTTATTTTAAGTTAAATTAGCACAATTTAACTATTATATAGGGAAAATGGAAATACTGTGTTTTGAGGATTATTAAAGTGTTAATTTGGAGTAAGATGGACATAAAAAAGTGATCTATGACAACAGTCCCTGAGGTGGATTATGCCTCTGTTACAAGAAAATAATCTTTGTTTCCACATAAATGCATTTTGTTAGTGTGACGCATAACAAATTTAAGTCAGTATAACTTGAAAAGGGCAAGTAAGGCCAGCAAATAATGCTTTTGGGTTTAACTAATTACATAAAGTGAACATTCTCAGTAGTTAATTTATTTTTTGCTTTGAGTGTGCAGGGGTTTCAGGGCCAAAAGACCGGAAAGCCCTCACTGGGCATTCCACCTCCTATAAATGTTCTTAAGTCATTCCTCATTGCTTCTTGGCTTTGTCCTGGGGAATTCAATGTGGAGGGTTTCTCCGCTTTCATTCAAGCATCACAGGGTAGCCCAGTGCTTCTGACAGGAGTTGGCATTTATAAAACACCACTAAGGAATAACTGGAAAAGCAAGCAGTGAAAATTAGGTATTAATAGAGATTGCAAATCCATGAATATAATAAGCATGTATAGTCTATGAAGAGTTCAACTAAAATGTAGCTGTGAAACAAATAAATTAAATAAGTTAAAAATGTAGGTTTTATGATCTGCAGTGTTATCTGTTGGTAAAAATTCTTACAGTTTTGCATTTAAGGTTTCAGTCAGTACAAGACATATTCTATACAAGAAAGCTGCTTCCTGTAAAGATAAACCCGCCACCTCACACAAGTCACTGCGGTTTTAAAACTGAGTCACACAGCCCGTTGTCCAGTAGAGGGCGCGCTCCACTCTTTGAGAACGCAGAGTTCAGTGTATTTTTTTTCTTTACCCTCATTCGCCACGTTGACGCGGAAAGCCTCGCGTTGTTTACAAACATCGCCGCCCGGCGAGCAGATCAGAGCTCATTTCGAGGCAGGATGGCGAGAGTACCACAGGTCGCCGAGGGCTGCTGCTTCTGGCTGCCTTTTATCTCCATGATGCTAGGTGGCTTCGGGGTGTCAGCCGAGCGTCTGGCCGTGCTCGAAGTTTTCCTGCAGTCGGAGCCCCGGCTCGGCTACAAGCTGCAAGGCGCGATGATGGAAGCGTCACCGGGGAGCCAGAGCGAAGAGATCGCCGGCAACCTTCTGCTGGTAGGCGCTATGTCCGAGTCTTCCGTTGGGTCCTTGTCTGTTCAGTATTGTGGCGGTGTACTCGGCAAATGTAGTAAGTGGTGCATTCTGAATAGATAAGTCTTCTACCGTAGCTCGAGAGCTGCCCTCTGGAGAAAACGGATGTTTATCTAAACTCGTAGTGTTTCTCCGTCTGTGGATCGCTGGACACAAGTTTAAAAAATTATTCGGTTATCTCTTTAATGTTCAGGGGACTGCTGATTTCAGATATCAGTTCTTCACCCAGTTTAAGGGACTTTTAACTCCTACATACCGAGAAATTGGAACGACTGACACAAGTCCCGTTACGAGCAGAGGACAACCTGTTATGCACCTTTCATTAAAAAAGCCAAGGAACATCGCCAAGAAATTCAAATGCCCCACGGTATCGCTTACTCCGATCTCTTCTGATTCTTTATCAGCCTTGCCAGATTCATCCCAGTAACCCCAACTAAACGGGAATGGTAAAAATGCATGCAACTCAAGATTTTCAAGTGCAGATCGCTTCTACACTGAAAAAAAAATGTGATGATTCACACTTAATATTTTCAATCTGAACCAATATAATTCTTTTTAACTTATTGATGCCACAATTTTTAAGTTGAGGCAAATCATTTAGAGTGATTGGATGCAATTCACTTGTTTTTTTTACTGAAGTAAATCTATTTTTTAAGTTGTTCTTCTTTTTTGGCAGTTGGAAAGCCATCAAACTGGAAAGTTCGACCGAAAGAATATACAAATGGCTCCTCAAACACAGCACATGAACAACCTAAAATATTAAGTTAAATGAAATAGGATTTTTACGTTTATTCCCTCCACCATAACTTAATTTGGTACAAACAATTTTTTTTAGTTTGATTGAGATCTGAAACCAAATATTTCAAGCTGCAACACTAAATGACTAATCTTAAGTTGCTTGAAAGAGAAAATTTAAGTTTAAATGGACAACATCAATGTTATACTTTTTTCAGTGTACTGTAAAGCATGGTAACGGCCGTTATCTGCTGTGTGGTCCAACCAAAGGTAAAGCCGTCAGCCATAAAGACGTTTAGAAACAAAGCGCTTACCTACAGGGGTAAATCAATGGACTTCTGAAAAGAAAAACTGGAAATTTTACTGAATGACGTTAAGGGAAAGAGTAGTGTAAGCTCAGTTAAGAAGTGAGGTGATGATTAGTGAGCAGCAGGATGGTGTCATGTCAAGAAAGAGCACCACAGATGCAATTTTTACTCTGATGATGTTGTTGGAGAAGTATAGAGAACGCCAGAAGGAGTTACATTGTGTCTTTGTAGACCTGGAGAAAGCATAGGACAGGGTGACTGAGAGGAGCTGTGATATTGTATGAGGAAGTCAGGAGTGGCAGAGAAGTACATAAGAGTTGTACAGGATATGTACAAGGAGAGTGTGACAGTGGTGAGGTCTGCGGTAGGAGTGACGGAGGTGGGATTACATCAGGGATCGGCTCTGAGTCCTTTATTTGCAGTGGTGATGGACAGGCTGACAGACAAGATCAGACAGGAGTCCCCGTGGACTGTGATGTTTACTGATGACATTGTGGTCTGTAGAGATAGTAGGGAGCAGGTTAAGGAGACCCGGGAGAGGTGGAGATCTGCTCTAGTGAGGAGAGGAATGAAGGTCAGTAGGACCACCAGAACAGAATACATGTGTGTACATGAGAGGGAGGTCAGTGGAATGGTGAGGATGAGGGAGTAGAGTTGATGAAGGTGGATGAGTTCAAATACTTGGGATCAACAGTACAGAGTAATGGGGATTGTGGAAGAGAAGTGAAGAAGAGCGTGCAGGCAGGGTGGGTGGAGAAGAGTGTCAGGAATGATTGGTGACAGATGGATATCAGCAAGAGTGAAAGGGAAGGTCTACAGGACGGTAGTGAGACCAGCCATGTTATATGGGCTGGAGACGGTGACACAGGAGACAGAGCTGGAGGTGGCAGAGTTAAAGATGTTAAGATTTGCATTGGGGGTGATGAAGATGGACAGGATTAGAAATGAGGACATTAGAGGGTCAGCTCACATTGGACAGTTGGGAGACAAAGTCAGCGAGGCGAGATTGCGTTGGTTTGGACATGTGCTGAGGAGATATGCTGAGTATATTGAGAGAAGGATGCTAAGGATAGAGCTCTCAGGGAAGAGGACAAGAGGAAGGCCTAATAGAAGGTTTATAGATGTGGTGAGAGAGGACATGCAGGTGACGGGTGTGACAGAACAAGATGCAGAGGACAGAAATATATGGAACAAGATGATCCGTTGTGGTGAACACTAACGGGAGCAGCCAGAAGAAGAAGAAAAAGACTCTTAATTGATGCTTTCTTAAAAGTACTTGAATTCTAGTCACCTATGTGTCATTTCAGGGCAGCTCGGCTTGCCAGTTAAGCCTATGGACGTACCAGCCAGTGCACTGCTGAGCTTAGTTCTGATCTCCCCCCACTACTTGTATTTTGCAGGTTAAAGAGGACCCCTCTGTAAGTGCTGAAGAAGGAGAGCCTTGGATTGGAGTAGTGCCCGTTGAGATGGAACAGGCTGAGACTCAGACAAGTAATCAGGAATCTTTTGCAGCCTCTGTTGTCAGCAAGGTAGGCTTAATGAAATTCTGCTCATTCTTTACGTGGTATTCACCCTATTTAATGGTCTGATGTCCCGAGTAGGATGGAGGAAACGTCCCTTTCCCAGTTGCTTGGCCTTGTTGCAAGGACAGAGCAGGTGGATGTGTGTATCCCTACTGGGGTTTGGTCATACTCCTGTTCCCAGCAAGGGAATGCAGGTGGGCTACCTGCCTGGGTGAGTCGTTCCCCCAGTATGATAAGTGGAAGTGCTTCTTTGGTCTGGCTCCAGTGTGGACACCTGCAGTGCCTTGGGATTTTTAGTTGAGGTAGGCAGTCCTGTTGATTTGCTCAGGGTGGGAGCACCCCAGGGCAGTTAAGGAAGAAGACCTCCATTCAGTAGTTCAGTAGTACAGCAGTTCTGCCTGACTTGCAAGTGCTTCCCGGGTGTGTTGTTTTGTCACTGGAAGTAATCCTGGGTCCCACATAAAGGGTAGCTGCCTCAGCGCTTTCGGGGAGGTGGAGTTGGGTGTGGAGGAAGGACAAAGCTCACCTGGCGGGAGTGGAGGAGAGAAAGAAAGAGAAAAAGGAATTGTGTGTGTGAAGAGCCTGTATTGAAATAAAATGGCTTAATTTGAACCCGGGACTTGTCTATGTGTTTGCGTTGAAGGATTTGGACTCTGATGTACCCCGTACAGGCCACACACTGTGTATGTATGTATCCATTCAATGATGGATGGATTAAAAGGCAGAACTCTACGTGACCATCATCTTCATCAAGCCCTTCCGTGAGAACCCTAAATCCAAAGAGGACTGTTTGACTTATGTTAGGTAGAATGCCCAGAGGGGACTGGGCGGTCTCATGGTCTGGAATCCCTACAGATTTTATTTTTTCTCCAGCCGTCTGGAGTTTTTTTTGTTTTTTCTGTCCCCCCTGGCCAAAGAACCTTACTCTTATTCGATGTTAATTAATGTTGATTTATTTTGTTTTATAATTGTGTCTTTCATTTTTCTATTCTTTAATATGTAAAGCACTTTGAGCTACTGTTTGTATGAAAATGTGCTATATAAATAAATGTTGTTGTATGTATGTATGTATGTATGTATGGATATATATGTGCATATATGTATACATATTTATACATACATACAGTAGGGGGTTCCCCCTGCTCGCCAGCTACTTTGCGTCTCTCCTGCTTGTGTTGTAAAGAGGGGGGCTGAATGCCCCCTCTTAAACGGTGATACAATAGGAAACAGGTTGTTTTTTTTTTTAAACCTCCTTTTTGCTCGATCAGCTGCTGGCTTGCTGCTGCCGTGCCGCGTGATCTGCATCTCGCACGCCACTTCGAACATTTAAAAGCCTATACAGCAGCTGCCCTACTGCTTGTGTTTTATTTCCAGCCCCAGCCGTGGTTAAATCTTTTGGCACAAAGTCTCATCTTGCGGGACGCAAGTTCTTCAATCAATCAATCAACATTTATTTATATAGCACATATTCATACAAAAAATGTAGCTCAAAGTGCTTTACAAAATGAATAGAAAAATAGAAGACACAATAAAAAATAAACATAAGTCAACATTAATTAACATAGAATAAGTAAGGTCCGATGGCCAGGGTGGACAGAAAAAACAAAAAAAAACTCCAAGAGCTGGAGAAAAAAAATAAAATCTGTAGGGGTTCCAGACCACGAGACCGCCCAGTCCCCTCTGGGCAATCTACCTAACATAAATCAAACAGTCCTCTTTGTATTTAGGGTTTTCATGGAAGGACTTGATGATGATGGTCACGTAGACTTCTGACTTTCAGTCCATCAATGTTGGTGCATCATGAAGCTTTGAGTAGGTGGAGGTGGCGCAGGATGCCACCACAAAGAAACCGGAAAAAGAAACAGAAGAAAGTGTTGGGGTCAGTATGGATTTTGGAGTCACTATGAATAGTTATTATGATGAATTGAACATACAGAGTATCAGGATTAAGTTAAAGTGAAGTTATAAAAGGCCACGTTAAAGTAATGTGTTTTCAGCAGTGTTTTAAAGTGCTCCACTGTATCAGCCTGGTGAATTCCTATTGGCAGGCTATTCCAGATTTTAGGTGCATAACAGCAGAAGGCCGCCTCACCACTTCTTTTAAGTTTAGCTTTTGGAATTATAAGGAGACACTCATTTGAAGATCTAAGGTTGATATGTTTTAATTCATAATTTAAAAACGAAATGAGAATCTGAAAATCTAAGAACATCACATTAAAGTTCGATAAATTCTGAAAAGAATGATATCCAACATATATACAGTATGTAGATTTTAAAATAAGCCTGATTTAAAGTATGACAAAAAAGTGACATAAAAAGTCACATAAAATCCTTGCACTTTTACGCTCCATCCATCCATTTTCCAACCCGCTGAATCCGAACACGGGGGGTCTGCCGGAGCCAATCCCAGCCAACACAGGGCAAAAGGCAGGAACCAATCCTGGGTAGGGTGCCAACTATAGAATATATATATATATAGAATATATATATATATAGATAGATAGATATCTATATATATATATATATATATATATATATATATAGATATAGATATATATATATATATATATAGATATATATATAGAGATATATATAGATATAGATATAGATATATATAGATATAGATATATATAGAGAGAGAGAGATATATATGTATATACATACATGAGGGACGTTCAAAAATGTTTCCGCACTTTTTATATTTTCGGTGGGAAGAGTAGTAATTGGGCATTCAAAAGTTGACTATGTAGAAAAGTGATGTAATTTGTTTTCTTAATAAATAGAGTTAAAAAATAGTGTGGAAAATTTTTCAACATCCCTCGTATAAAAGGTCTTTGTCTTCATTGAAAGCTTATGACCTCAGATATTCCAGAAAATCAAAGAAAATAGGTAGCAGCAATCTGGTGACCACTTTACAGGTGTGAGAAAAGTTTATTGTAATAACGGCACAGTCTCTGCAAGGCCGTCTATTGATAATCCTTCAGGGCACGGTGCCTACATTTTCAGAATTCAGCAGCAAGTGCAAGTTCTTTGTATTTTATTTTAGTAACATAGGGCCACGTGTTTCACTAGAAATACATAAAGTCAAAAAAGTTCATCAGGACAGCAAAAACTTTTTAAGCTGCTGTAAAAATGTATATGAAGTCCGCTCTCTCTTAGCCATTATTTCCATCTGTGGTGTAAAGAAGTTTTGAGAAGAACGACCATAAAAAATTTGTGTTAAATGGACGGCTTTGTAGATGTGTGCCGTGTCCCGCCATTTGCTGTATGCGCTCCTGCTTTGTTCTGTGTGCTCTCAGTTCTTCATGTATTATTTGCATCTTGGCATCAATAAAACAGAAGCCTCTTTTAGACGCTGTCACATGATCACCTGTTGTAGGTTAATTTATTCAAAACAGTAGCCTTGAGGGTTCACAGATACAGCAGCCTGGTAAGTAAAGCATTAGTACGTGTCATGGGATTCCACATCTGCATCTGGAAACCGCAATGTGCACCGAGTATGAATAAAAACAAAGCCTGTAGTAGGCAACATTAAGTGCGTTTACATGTGCTTCAATAACCTGGTTATTCTCAGAAACCCGGTTTCTAAAATGCCATGTAAACCCTTATTCACATTAGAGAAACCAGATTAACATAGGTAGATTTCTCTGAAAGTTTCCCGGTTATGTTCCATGTAATCTCTTAACCGGGTTACATGCAAGGATTTCGTGGTCTGCACATGTCAGTTGCACTCTGTTAGCCTGCGCTTGTCTTTGCTTCCCTCAGCCAAGGGAAGAAGATAGAGGAGACGTCCATAAAGATAAATTTCTTAAAGCAAGTGCTTTGACAATCACAATAGTCCTTCTCCTGGTTCAGAATAATCTGTCTCAGTATTTCAGAAATTACCAAATTTATGTTGACAATCCGAACGTACAGTGCTAAACTGGGCAGTAGAACCTCTGGAGCAGTAGGGTAATGCATTAAAAGTAACAGGCCTCACGTAGTCTGATTACTTTTTATAGTAAACAGTAACTTAACAAAATAATTATTTTAATAAAGGAAAAAAAATATATGCATTATTATTATTATTATTATTTCAGCAAAGAAGCACATGTACGCCGGTCCTTTGCAAGGCTCAGTCTCACAGCCAAGCAGAAAAGAGTGCGCTGTGTGCAATCTGGTAACCGGAACAGAAGAATAATACAGCAGCAGTTTAGTTTCAGCCCAACTATTTGCTATAGATTACTTGTGAGTGGGTCATCATGCAGCAGATAGTGTGTTCACACAGTGAATCTTTGGAGGCTTAGGTCGAGTATGTTAAATGGGGATGGACTTGATTTACTTCAAAGCATGTGAAGGAAGAAATGTATTTGTAAGACACAAGAAAATGATCACGTTTCTGGTTACTTTCATGAAGGTTCATGTATGGGCTTAGGATTTAATAACAGGTGCTAGTCGGTCAAATGTGCAGTTTTTTATATAAAAGAAGAAAACCTTATACAAAACATGAAAATGTAATATATTTAGTTCATTTTCTTTGTAAGCAACTAAGTTACTTTTAAAAGTAATGTTCCCCATACTGCTCGGGAGATTCAGGCTCCATTGTTGTTTTTGGATTCATGGTGGCTGTTGATGATATTTACTTTTTTTAGCACATTTTTATGATATCAGAGTGTTTTCCCAAAAGAAAAGTGTTTAATGTGACATGTGCTCTAGTGATTTAGTTGATTCAGTCAGCGCAGCTGGAGATTGGGACCTTTTTCCAGTTTGCATGTCCCTTATGACAACTTTATAAACCAATGAGGTGACGTTGACTTTGAACAGAATAGCTTGCCGTTTTGCCATTGACTTTGTGATTCATATTTTCCTTCACATTTGGCCATCCATTTTACACCTTTGTTTTTAACCTTTTGATTGAGTGTGTGGTCTCTTGGTGGCTATAATCTGACGCCATGTTTTCTTCTCCTTCTTCTAGATGAAGCGAGCTCTGGTTTTGGGAGCCTCTGCCCTCCTGATTCTGGCTTTGAACCAGAACACCATCAGAGAGGTAAAGCTTATAGCTTCTTGTCTCCATTTGTAGGCTGAATTGAGCATCCATACAATACCCTATCAATTTGAAGTCTGCTTTTTGAATGAAAAAGTGGCATGTAGGCATTTCTAATTCAAGTCTGAGAAGACTATAATTTTTTTTATATATAGATAAAATAATAATCACTCCTTACATCTACATACTGCTTTTCTCACTACACAATGCTCTTCAGTGAGTGGGGACCACCACTAATGTGCAGCACCCACCTTGATGATGTGACGGAAGCCATTTTTGTGCCAGTATGCTCACCACACATTAGCTGTTAGATGGCGAAGGGGTGAGAGAGACAGTTAGCAGATGATTAGGGCACCAGAATGACTAGGCCATGGTGGGCAGTTTAGCCCAGACATTGAGATATATCCAGCTCTTTATGATGGATGCCCAGGGATCTTTAATCACCACAGAGAATCAGGACCTCAGTTTTGTGTTTCATCTGAAGTGTGTCGCCATTTTTACAGCACAGTGTCCTCATCACTACACTGGGGTATTGGGATCCACACACAGACCACAGGGTTAGCGCCCTCTGCTGGCCTCACCAACATCTTTTATTGATACAAGATGAAAAGGAATATGGGGAAACCGCATAAATATCTCACTGTAATGAATTAGTTTCCTTGCAACGTTCCTAGTTTCTATAAAGTAATTGAACAACTTCAGTGTTTCTGCTTAGGTTATGAACTAATTCAAAAAGCTTCTGGTTCTATGGCGTAATACTTGTTTTCCTTTCTCTCTACCATTAAGTTGTAAACCAGCTAAAACAGATGCATAAATTACTCGCACAATATATGATGAATGTATGAGAGAGAAATAATTTTAATGTGAATTGCTTCTTTTAAGTGTCCTGTAAATTCAGTTCATCCTGGTTTGTTTGAGCAAAAATTTAAACTTAATATGATTAGTCTACCGCAGGGGTCTCCAACACGTCGCTCGCGAGCTACTGGTAACTCGCCACCCCTTTCCGAGTAGCTCAACAAAGGGTTAATGAATCCTACATAAATTTGAAAACTTGATCAGTCAAATTAGGGATGGGCAATCTTTACAAACAATCATATCACAATTTTTGTAACAAAAAATCACGATCCACAGTCTGATTCTTTTCAATGTGGCAGACACTTAAGAGAATATCCGGACTCAAACTCCTCAAGAGCCAAGTAACACTTTATTTTAAATATCAAACAAAGTTGAATTCAATTGTTCTCTCATTTGCTAGCTAAGCGGGGTTAAGGAACACGCCCTTAAGCTGGCGAGTGAGTGAGAAAGGCCCTGTCCCCCTCTGCACGCTGTGTGGATCTCAGATCGGTAGCACAAGCGAACTCTGATACTTAGCGCAATGAGAGAAGTCACAAAATCAACTGGATTGTTCAAGCAAATTATAGAAAAAAACACGATCTAAATCTGTTAAGTAGTTCTCTTGTGAAATACAGACAGACAGACAGACATTGGATTTTCTATATTATATATTAGTAAACCTTCAAACTAATGTGCAGTTAAAGTCTCAACAGCATTCTCAGCATTTCTGGAGCTTAGCAGAGCGAGATAACTATAAGAATCTTCACCAGGCAGCTCTGAAAATGTCTGCTTTGTTTGGGTCTTCATACCTCTGTGAGTCAGACATGAATGTCACAAAGTCAAAGTTCAGAACAAGATGGACAGAGGAACATCTCAATGACTCCATCAGAGTGAACCTCAGTGGCTCCACTCCACCATCCACCTCAGTGCCAGTCATCTGACTAACTAAAAAACACATCACACAGGCAACTGGACCTGTGAATAAAGTGACACAGTGACATGTGACAAAATGACAAATAATGTAAGCATGTTTTACTTCAATAGTGTGAGATACACTAGAAAATGCATACAGACATACAAAATGTACTTGGCAAAATGTGAGTTGTGGACACCAACATTTTGTAAACGTTCAGGCAAAAGAAGCGCATTCAGTTTGTTTGGGTCGAAATAAGCGATGAGAATAAACGTTAGGACACATGCGGAGCTCTCGGCCTTTTTCATTTTTTAAAAGTAGCTCTCTGGGGGGAGGGAAAGTTGGAGACCCCTGGTCTCCAGTTTCAAAAGTTGAAGATTTTCCTTTTCAGGGCAGGTAGTTATTTAAGGTAAGGAAGACAGAAAGAAGAAGCAGTATGTGATAAATTTAGCTTAATGATTCGGCACTTTCACTCATTGAGCCGAATACTAAACATGCCATTTATTGCAATTGTTGTCTCAAAAGTTAATTTCCTCCTTATACTTGATCTCTAAAACGAAGCCCACCACTCACATACTGGCATCCATCTCTATGCCACTTCTCATATATTGCCATTTTCTTGGCTGTCCCGACAGCAGCAAATAACGCATATCCCTTGATGCATGCTGTGTTCCGCATCAATGGAAAATATCTGCTGTAACAGCAGCATTACAAATGTCCAGTCCATCCCTAGAATTTTAGGGTCTGTTTCGACCAAGTTCTCTAAAACGGTTAGGCCACTTGCAATAATCTGAGGCAGTCTTTTCTGTCTTGTTAATGGGAGCAACAGTTGTGAAACAGCTCTGTTTAAGTAACCTGTGACAGCACACTCTGTTCTGATGAGCCTCTTATATCTGTTCGGATTTAGTCTTGCCTTTGTTACACTTGATCACGATATTTTAATATAAAGAGTGAAGAGCATTCTGGGTATTTGAGTGTTGTTCTCCACTGGCTTAAGTCCAGTATGCAGATGGTTTTCTGTAGCTTCCTCTTTCTGTCTAGCCTTTAACGTTCTTTACACTTTGATTCATTTTAGTATTGGAGTTGGGATTTCACCAGACATACGCTGGTTCACACCACATCATGGAAAATGAGTAGAACTTCTTAAACGTTAACTACTACAAAATTTCAGATTTCATATTTGTTGAAGGAGATTCACGCACTTGATTTTTTTTCTTTGGTACTGCAACTGATTTTTCTCTTTGGTTCTGCAACTATTTTCTCAGATTTTTTTCTCACTGCCATTTTGCATTTTGTTTCAGATGGACCTGTCCCAAGTGCTTTCCAAGCCCATCATTGTTATCCAGACATCGGAAAATGTCACAAAGCTTATTGGCGCCCTTTTACGGTAAAGAGACGCATTGCATTCCTCTTTTGCTTGTTCTGTGTATTCCTTTAGCTGGTCATCTCGTTGTCCTGCAGTCCAGTAAACCTATGCTGACCAGAGGTATCCATGTGCTTAGGGTTCCACCACCAGATGTCAGCCAATAATGGACATTTTGGTTCTTGTTGTTTCCTTCTTTGTACCTGCAGCCATATCACATGCACTTCAGAAGTAGTCATCCACCTGAAGCAAAGAATGTTCAGAACCGGCCAGTACTTGGATGGGAGACCACCTAGCAAAAGCTTGTTTTAGTGTTGGTGAGGCCAGTAAGGTGCGATTACCTTGTGGTCTGAAAGTGGATCCCAATACCACCAAGTGCAGTGACAGGGACACTGTGCTGTAAAAATGGTGCCATCCTTCAGATGAGATGTTAAGCCGAGGTCCTGACTCTCTGTGGTTATTAAAAATCCCTGGGCATCCTTCCTAAACAGTAGGGTGTATCCTGATGTCCAGACTAAATCGCCCACCACAGCCTAGTCGCTTTGGCCCTCTAATTGTCTGTCTCTCTCTCTCTCGCCCCATCACCACCTAACAGTTAATGTGTGGTGAGCACACTGCTGTAAAAATGGCTGCCATTGCATCATTCAGGTGGGTGCCACACATTAGTGGTGGTTTAAGTGGCTCCCCACTCACTATGAAAAGCGCTTTGAGTAGTGAGAAAAAGCGCTATATAAATGTGAAGAATTATTATTACTGGTGGTGCTGTCCTCCTGCGACCCCGACTTGGATTAAGAGGGTTTCAGATTGTTATGGTTGTTCCTGTAAATTGTAAAAGTTAACATGACAGTTTCAGACTTCCTTAATCCAGTTCAGAGTTGTCAGGGTAAAGATCCTTAGCAAGCAGCATCTGGCAGAAGGCAGCAATCAGCCCATTGTGGATCCACTCAGGAACAGACCCAGTTTTGAGCTGCTAGTTAAACCTATTAGGCCCGTCCTTGGGATGTGGGAGAAAAACCCCGTGCAGACATGGTGAGGATGTGCCAACACAACCCAGATAATGACCAGGTGTGGGATTTCAATCCAGGAGTAGATCCATGAGTCCAGGGGGCAGAGGTTCTAATCACTGTGCCTCCCAACTGCCACAATTCTGTCTTTGGTTCAAGATTTATTTGTCACATACGGTTATTGTGAAGTCCAAGGGACTAGGGAGCTGACCTGCTCAACAGAGGCCCACCAGACTTCTAAGGCACGTGCAGGGTTCAGCTGGAGCGAACCCCAGTAATGATGAGCGGGTAACACAACTATAAAAATCTCAATCTGTTATCGACACCCCACGAGGAGATGAATGACTGTTAACCCTCAACTTGGGTGCCACTTTAGTTTAGGGTGCAGCAAACATTCCTCTCTTCCTCATTTACTGTTATGTAACAAGAACTTACACTCCTTTGGGTCTTCTTAACACTTGAAAAGCATCAGCAAAGTTTATTAATCTCTACAATGTGACCGACTAATAAAACTCTAGTTTGGAGTGGTCTGAGGGGGCATCACTGAGACGTATTTCTCTTCATATTCTCTTCAATATGCCACACTGCACAGAAATGAATTACCGATCTACTGATGATTGATAAGTTTAATGGAGAGCCAAAGAAGTCTTTGTACATAAAAGTAAATGAGTAATAGAAACATTTTTTGCAGTACCTAAAGTAACATGTTACCTCTGTATAAATAATAACCTAAGATTTTTTTAACAAAAAAATGTCAAAAATGCAAGAACAAAAGGGGCACACTGGAGTTGCCTAAAAGGCAATCCTAAAGCAAAGTCCCCACACACGGCCCAGAAATCTGAATCTTTTAAACCAAGATGTTGGTCCTGGAGGGTTCGCAGTGGCTGCAGGTTTTTGTTCCAACCCAATTGCTTAATTAGAAGTCGGTCTTTGCTAGTAATGGATCTTATTTAATTTCATGACTTGTTGGTGTCTTTACACAGCTGTTCATTCTTACAGCGTACATTTTCTCCTTTCTAAGGATATCATCCAAATGGTTTGAAGCCGGAAATGAATGAGCAGTTTTCAGTCCTTCACTTTTTCTTCAATTTCCTTCTGTGTTTTATTAAACTTCACGAGGAGTAAACAAACACAAGTGGAAATGGAAAGAAGCGAGGTGGGGAACTGCTGGCTCCTAAGTGGTTTGCTGTAATTAATAATAAGGAGCCGTTAATAACAGTGAATGGAGCAGTTTAAGGGTAACAAGCGAGACTACTACTACTCAAGCAGAAAAATGTTATTTGAGCAATAAATTACTTTTCATGAAGCAGTTTGGTTGGAACACAAAACCTGCAGCCACTGTGACCCTCCAGGACCAGCTTTGTTCACCCCGATTTAAAAGGTAAATATCCATCCATCCATCCATCCATTATCCAACCTGCTATATCCTAAATACAGGGTCACGGGGGGTCTGCTGGAGTCAATCCCAGCCAATACAGGGCGCAAGGCAGGCAACAAACCCTGGGTGGGGTGTCAGCCCACCACAGGAAAGGGTAAATTGCAAATCAATTAAATAAAGTTCATTAGCAGGAAAAAGTGGTCACTAATTATGAAAATGGTTAGAATGAAAACCCTCCAGGACCACTGATGTTGCTTTACACGAAAGCCAGAAATCAACATTGACCAGAAAATCCAACACTGAACAATTGATTCCCACTCCCAGGCCTTTGCAATCAGCACAAAGAGGCAGAGGGAGGGCTCAGGAGTGGCTCCGCCTCTTGAGGCTCCACCCACAAATGGCATAGAACTGAAGTACATTTAAAAGTGACGCTACGCACATACCACACCACAAATAAAATCAACAGAATAAACATAAAGGTGTTGAAAATAATAAGTCAAAATGAACAAAACCTTCAATAACACAAAATGCTGAACTACTTTTAAAGTGACGTTACATAATTACAACGTTAAACATGAAACCAACAGAAAAAATGTTGACATAAAAAATGATAAGTAAAAATAAAGAAACACTACAATAAAACCTACGATACAATTCCATCCCAAAATATAACAGCTATACACAAACAACGTGCAGTGATGTGTCAGTCTGGCATGCTACTCAGATGGTGCAAAAGAAAGTACTGTAGAAGATAAAAAAATAAAGAGAAATTGAAAAGAAACTCTAAGCCTAAATAAAACAACTTAGATTTTAGATTTAGCTAAATAGAAAGAAGTTGTATTTTAACTTTAAACTGACAATATACAACATATAACACACAGTATCAAAATGTTATATCTATTATATTGTTGGCCTGTAAAATTAACCAAAAAATAAGGTTTGAATATTCAAATAAAAAATAAGCAAATATTCAAATACATTCTGGGCTTTACATGTGCGTTGTAATTTAATTTATTTTTTTTGTTTTTAATACTTTTATCACTATGGTAATTACCATAATGATGTCAGAGATGGTACAGCTGTCAATCATTTGGTTGGCAGAGGGAGGAAGAGAAGGGGCATTAGAACACAGCGCCAACCCCTGGAGTGGCGGGTAATTGCAGTCACCAGAACCCTTAAGCTGTCCCCTATGCGCACGCAAGTGTGTCTTCAAGGTTCTAGAAAGGTGCAACTAAATAAAATGTATTATTATTATGTGATGTTACAGCTTTTTGCGGTGGGGGGGCTCAGCTTAAAGTTTAAAGTTAAGTTAATGGTTTTATTATAAACTGTTATGAAGAGACATACAGCTTAGAATTTCATTACATGAAGTACGCCTGGCTTAACTTGTTCATCCACGGGTCAGACATAACCCCTATGGAGAATATTTGTAAGTTTGATGACTTTTTTTGTTTTTATCACTTTTTCTTTTTTCATTTGAATCTACTGATATGCAGGTGAATTTTAAGAGTTTAGCATTTTCTGTTTTTTTTTTTTTCCTACTCAGCTCTGTAACTTTTTTTTTTTTAATAAAGTGAGCGTCTCCTGTGCCCCTCATGAATAACTGCATTGCTGTCTCTTTTCCTTTTTCAGAGGTCTCCGAGCAACTGCAAAGATCACATACAAAACCATCCTGCAGGACAATCTGGTAAGACATTTTAGATGACAAATTTGAGTGCTCAGTAGAGGAATCGCCGCTTTCCAGCTTGACTTGACGTCACAAATCGGATCGCTGGCACTGTACTGGGCAGTGTCCCACCTGTAAGCAGTACAAGGGGACGGTTGGCGTGCTATTTGTTTATCAGACGTCAAAATCCTTTGAAAGCTGACTTCAGCGCTCACCGTCTCAATTAATGTTAAACTCCGCTAATCCATTTAGTTTGTCCCATTGACCTTTCGTGCAATTCCTTCACAGGGGGCAACGCTGACTCTGTGGTCAAGCTGCGGCCGATCCAGAGGAGGGCAATACGGAGAGTGGCAGGGGGTAATCTGCACAGGAGAGACGAATTCACAAGTGCAGGTAATGTCATCGGTGAACTCTAAGGTGGGCTCAGGGCAACAAGGAGGGGTCGCAGGTGCCTAGAATAAACTTGCGTTTTCCACCAGCCCTGTTTGTGAGTGGAACTTTTTGTCCTCTTTGGTGTCATTCTAGGCCACAAGTGTCCATTGTCGTCACTAGTAGGATCACCATGGTATCTTTTGACTGTCTTACACCAAATGCGCATGTACAGTTTGTCTCATATATCATTTATTTGGCCTATCCGTCCCTCCATTTTAGGGATGCTGGTACCTGTTCTGTTAACACACGGGCCACAGGGTGGTGAACCAAGTCCGGACACTATGACCAGACCATTTCCAGTTCACCTAACCTGCATGTCTTCAGTGTTTCAGAACAAACCAGAATACCTAGAATGAAACCTACTCTATGTTTTGCCTTCAGGAGAGCCTGAAATTTTCAAGACATTGTAACCATTAGGGGGTGCCACAGAGCCTCACACCCTAGACCCATTAATACCCAACACAGTTACGGGTTCAAATAATAGATTTTTAATCCATCAAGCACTTTTACAATGAAGCTCCGCTAATAACCATACCAACAATGCAATTCTTTCCTCTCCTTCTGCCTCCAGTTGACTGTCACCCGCTGCCTCCCAACTCTGACTCCACAAGCTAAGGAAGTGGGCGTCTTTTATGCTGGACCGAGAACGGCTTCCAGAGACTTGGCATGACTTGTGGGAAAGCACTTCCAGGTTGTTTGAGAGCCAGGACAGTCTTCCCCTGACTGGCCCACTGCAGCACCCAGTGACCCAGAGAAGGTCATACTTCCAGACTCAAATTCCCATGAACTGTATGTTTCTCCAAGCTGGGACATCTCCAGCAGACTACTGCCACCTAACATATGGGGGCTGGAACTGCTCCTGGCCTCTGGCTTCTGGCGACCTTCCATCTTGTTAGGAGTTCATGCTGGCATCCAACCAGGATGCCATTCTGTCCACCGTGGTAACAAAAGATAACAAAAGCATTGGGATTTTAGTCCAAGTTGACTAGATAGCCTCACAGAGTTTCATTCTTCACATGTCTTGGCCCAAAACTCCTGTTCTACCTCATACTAAAAGCGATCTATTGGAATGACAACTGGAGACGATGTGAAGGCCATTGGAGTAAACTGAAGTCATAGTTCTGTTCTGCCTCAGATAAGGTGAGCTTTGTGACGTGGCACATTATCCATATCAGAAAGGGTAGACTATGGCCAGAAAATGATGGTCAGCAGCATTGCTTAACCCTTAAACTGCCACATACTTGAGGGTTTTGCACCCCAGACGCCAAATACTTTTTTGCTGCATTTTTTAAGGAAACGTCACAATTCACCAAGAAAAGGTGTAATTTTAATGTCATGCAAAGAGCATCACAATTACTGCAACACTGATCATTTTACACACTGCCAATGAACTGTAAAAACTATTAAATAAAAAACTACTGCAGCAATCTATTATTATATGTACAAATGGCAACTGACGGCATTGATGAAATTCAGTAAATCACCAAGCTAACTGCGCTTGAACTGGCTGATGCTTGCAGGATTAGTCTAGTGCAGCGGCTGAATCCCAAGGTCAGTGATGTTGATTCGCTAGGGGGCACCAGTGGTCATGAACTGGCTGCTTAATGAATGTATGACACGGACTGATCAGCTCCGGCGTGGTGGCAAATTGTACTGGGAACTGAGTATAGCCGGTTGCGATGTTCAATGAATGTACATCGCCGAATATACTCTGCTCCGGCATGCTGGCAAAGTGCATTGGGAACCGACTGTAGCCGGTTCCGGCGGTTTAAGGGTTAAGTAGTCTGTGGCTTTCCTGTGACACTCACTTGGTATTAGGGGGCCTAACATGTGTCCCCCACACCTTTACATCATCAATAATATATGGATTTAGGTTTTTCATGCCACACTCTGTTATTGCTGTGTGTATCTAGCAGGGGATGCTCTTTCTCCCCTGGGATATGTTTCTTAATGTAGAATTCTCTTGAACCAGTACCATCCCTTTTGTACCCATGGCAGAAAATAATTACAATAATACAAAATGGTACAAAAAAGAGATATATGTATTTAACTTGCTTGTAAAAGATAACATTCATGTAATGCATAATCCTGTATACGTTCATATTCAGATAAGAGAGAAGCAAAGGGACATCTCAATCAAGTGGGAGAATGCTTACACACAGATGTTGCATCCAGCGAGGCATGTTGGTGGCATAGTGAAATGCTTCTGATGTCATGCTGGATCCTCGTCATTATAAACACAATTACCTATTCATAGAATTCATGTCAGATATGGGCGACAACCAGAACAACTGTCTGGTTATTAATACCTTCACAGACTCATGGGAGATTAACAATATTGGTCAAGCAGACATCAACACCTTTTAAAATAACCTGCTTGGGTCCTTCACATGTTTTCTGCCCAACTCCTAACCTGACGTACTGCTGTCATTTGTCAGGCTCCCTGGCAGTCAGTCTCTCTCTCTCATAGGAATTGCAGGGCTTTGTGAAATAAACTTCACAAATTACATTTGGCACGAATAACCTTCTTGCCGCACTGTGTGCATGTTGTAGCACCATTGGTCACATCAGACAAGGTGACATTGATTTTTCCCACCACCACCTTCTTTCAAAGACCAGTGCTGCCACACCATCTCTGCTACAGCAATAATTGCTAGCACTTCAACTGGTATTTCTAGTGCTCAGTCCACCTCTGATGATCAGTTTGGGCTGTCCGTAACTGATGACTTTGTGAGGAGGCTCCCTCCAGGAAAAGCCACAGAGCCAGATGGAGTTAGTCCTGGGTCACGTCAGTCTTGTGCTGACCACCATTGCCGTATCCTCTGTTACCTGTTCATTCTCACCTCACTGAGGCTTCAGAAAGTGCTGCTTGCTGTGGAACATCATGCATTGTAAGCTAATGACCCTTATGTCCCACATCATGAAGAGCTTTGAGAGGTGTGTCTTCTTGTGGAAGAACATTTGGACCTTTTGCACTTTATGTGGGGGTGAATAATGCAATTGTCTATCTGCTCCAGAGGATTGGCTGCACTGTGAGGGTGATTTCTGATTTCTCCTGTGCCTTCAATGCCATTCAGCCATCCCTGTTAAAGTAACCTCAGGGATGAGCCAGTGGTATCCTAGATGATGGACTATCTTATGGGAAGACCGCAGTTTGTGAGACTTGGGGGTCGTGTGAACAACACTCGAGCACCACAAGGAACAGGCCTGTCTGCTTTTCTCTTTACTCCAACTGTAAATAGCAGGTCAGGTCACCAGCAGAAATTCTGAGATGATTCTGTACGTCTGGAGCGTATTAATAAGGGGGATGAGACAGAGCAGAGGAGTCAGGGGGAGAACTTTGAGAACTGTCTGTAACTTAACATAGGCAAAACCAAGGAACTCCCACCTCAAAGAGCCTTAGCTGCGGGTCAGTGTTCATGGAGTGGATGTGGATGTGGAGGTGGTGCACTCTTACAAGTACTTGGGGGGCCAAATCAATGACCGGTCAGACATGGTCTCATAACACAGAGGAACTACAGAAGTAAGGACAGAGTAGGCTCTTTGTTTTTTTAGGGGACTGCACTCCCATTAACGTGGGCAGTGACATCCTTCACATCTTAGGTCTGTGATGGCCAGTATTGAGTGCTGTGCCAGTAACATCACTTCAGGAGAGGCCCACCAAATCAAGAAACTGTCTAAGAAGGCAGCCTCAGTTGTGGAATACCCCCTAGACCTGCTGGAGGTAGTGGTGGAGCAGAAAATGGAGACCAGACTGATGGCCATTATGAACAGTGCTCCTCATCCTCTCTATGACACATCAGCACTGAAGACATTTAGCCATCCAATTATTCTCCAGAAGTGTGTCATAGTAATGGCCTTTGTAGTGCTTCACTGTTATTGCCCTCTTACCTTCAGTCAAGTCAGAAGGTGACGGTGGTATTTGTCGTAATATTTCTTGAAGTTCTGTAAAAAGCCAAAATTCCCACATTGGGACAAATGAAGTGCTATGTATTCATTTGTCCAGTCTTAAATTTTCAAGTTTTGGTGGTCATGCACCACAATAGCCTCACCGGCTGAAGTCAAGCCTGGCATGTGGTTCTGCTGCAGATTCTCCACAGCTTCAAGGTGTGACATGATGTGTGTTGGGAGATGTTCTGCTGCACACCACAATTAAGAGTTGCTGTTTCAGCATTTGTGGCCTTAGTGTGTTTGTGTCGCCAGGGGTCTGCCCCTTCTCCTCAGACCGCTGTCATTCACTCACAGAACTGCTGCCCACTTAATGGATTTTTTTGGTCTGTTGTCACCTCCTCTGTAAACCCCAGAGAATAAAGTGTATAAAAATCCCTAGAAGGCAGCTGAACCACCACATTTGGCACCAACAGGCCTCCCAAACAACATCTGAATTGCAGGCGGATGACTGGATGGGTCTCCTGAAGTGTCTCATTTGTTTGTGTCTCCATCTCACAGAAATGTCTCCAGCAGCTCTGGAACACCGTCTTGTGGGCCCTGCTTATCCTGTGCACTGGCGTCATCATCCAGGCCCACTGGCAGTATCGGCTTGAGCAGCTCGGCGAGCACTCCGAGGTAAGTCGTATCAGAAGTAGTCCTCCAGCTGCAAATTTATTCAGTAGCAACACTTATAGTGAACTGATAATTACACTGACAAAGTCTTCAACAGCCTTTCGCCGTCCCCATTTTTGTGGCTTTCTTCCTACTTAGGAAATGTCCATACATTTGACAGTGGTTTCCATTTCTACCGTTACAGCCTTGAAAAACGATTTGTTTTTCAAGTCTTTATTTTTACCGTACCCAGAGGTCCTTGTCCATTTTACGTGAATGAGAATATTCAGGACAGATGACATGTGACTAAAAAAAATAAATGGTTCCAAAAGCAGAGTTTTAAAAAAAGAAAAAGAAAGGAAGAAACCAACCCTGCTCTGGACATGCAGTCAAACCTGAGTGACTTCAGTGTCACCGGTGAACCAAATGCATGGGAGGAAAGCCACGTGAACCCAGTGCTGAATCATCTGCAGTGTAACATGCGTTTAGTCTGATGATCACAAAGCTTGGTTTTGGTCTCCACACAAAACATAACCTTCTTCCAAACAATTTCAGAGTCTTCCGTGTTTGTTTAGCCGAAATATCTTGTGTGTTTGTCTCTTTGCCACTCGCATAGATAGACCTTCAGAGGTCTAGACCTTGGTGGCCTCTCTCACTTGTCTTCTTCAGTTTCTGTGGATGGCCTGCTCTAGTTGTGCCACAGTCTTTCTGTTTCTTCATGACTGGCTTAACTGGATAGTCAGTCCCTTGGAGATTTTCTTGTCTCCGTCCCCTGACTTGTGCTTTTCATAGAGTTACTTGTTGTGTTCTTTTGTTTTCATGGTGTAGGTCAGGCCACCATACTGACTCACCACAAGATGGACCTGCAGGAACAATCAACTGGAACCCCAGACTGGTGACCTCCGCTGAACTAATGATAAGGTGACCAGATGCCCTGTATTGTTCTGGGATGGTCCCATTTTTATGCATTGCAACCCAGAATGTAACAAAATGACCTTTTTTTAATCAGCTGGTCATTTTAATAAATGAGCACCAAACTGAAAATGGGGGAATGCACCCCCTGACCACCACCCACTCTTCAAAGTAATCTGTGTATAGTGACCTCGCCTGATTTAATATGTTGTGTCCCGATTTGCGACTATGAATATATGAATATATGGTCAGTCTAACTAATGATGGGACCGCTACAACCACATAACTGCACCAGTGATGGTTTTGGGGTGTCATATTAAAGGGGGTGAACACGGAGACTGTCAGTTATTATGTACTTTATATTTGTAATTCATTTAAGACCGCTTTACAGAGATGACATTTAAGAGACTCCTCACGGGGGGAAAATAAAATCTGTGATTTAGTGTTGTGTAACAAACAATTTAGAAAATGTTCAAGGGACTGAATACTTCTATAGGCTATCTGTCTATTATATAGTGCTTTTCACATATGTCTATCTATTATATAGTGCCTTTCACATCTACAGTGGGTACGGAAAGTATTCCGAGCCCCTTCAATTTTTCACTCTTTGTTATATTGCAGCCATTTGCTAAAAGCATTTAAATTAATTTTTTCCCCTCATTGATGTACACACAGCACCCCATATTGACAGACAAAAAAAAGAATTTTTGAAATTGTTGGAGATTTATTAAAAAAGAAAAACTAAGTATTCAGACCCTTTGCTCAGTATTTAGAAGCCCCCTTTTTAGCTAATACAGCCATGAGTCTTCTTTGGAAAGATGCAACAAGTTTTTCACACCTGGATTTTGGGATCCTCTGCCATTCCTCCTTGCAGATCCTCTCCAGTTCTGTCAGGTTGGATGGTAAACTTTGGTGGACAGCCATTTTTAGGTCTCTCCAGAGATGCTCAATTGGGTTTAAGTCAGGGCTCTGGCTGGGCCATTCAAGAACAGTCACAGAGTTGTTGTGAAGCCACTCCTTCGTTATTTTAGCTGTGTGCTTAGGGTCATTGTCTTGTTGGAAGGTAAACCTTCGGCCCAGTCAGAGGTCCTTAGCACTCTGGAGAAGGTTTTTTGTCCAGGATATCTCTGTACTTGGCTGCATTCATCTTTCCCTCGATTGCAACCAGTCGTCCTGTCCCTGCAGGTGAAAAACACCCCCACAGCATGATGCTGCCACCACCATGCTTCACTGTGGGAACTTTATTGGACAAGTGATGAGCAGTGCCTGGTTGTCTCCACACATACCGCTTAGAATTAAGACCAAAAAGTTCTATCTTGGTCTCATCAGACCAGAGAATCTTCAGGTGTCTATTAGCAAACTCCATGCTGGCTGTCATGTGTCTTGCACTGAGGATAGGCTTCCAACAGGCCACTCTGCCATAAAGCCCTGACTGGTGGAGGGCTGCAGTGATGGTTGACTTTCTACAACTTTCTCCCATCTCCTGACTGCATCTCTGGAGCTCAGCCAAAGTGATCTTTGGGTTCTTCTTTACCTCTCTCCTCAAGGCTCTTCTCCCCCGGTAGCTCAGCTTGGCCGGACGGCCAGCTCTAGGAAGGGTTCTGGTCGTCCCAAACGTCTTCCATTTAAGGATTATGGAGGCCACTGTGCTCTTGGGAACCTTAAGTGCAGCAGAAATTGTTTTGTAACCTTGGCCAGATCTGTGCCTTGCCACAATTCTGTCTCTGAGCTCTTCAGGCAGTTCCTTTGACCTCATGATTCTCATTTGCTCTGACATGCATTGTGAGCTGTGAGGTCTTATATAGACAGGTGTGTGGCTTTCCTAATTAAGTCCAATCAGTATAATCAAAAACAGCTGGACTCAAATGA
Source organism: Polypterus senegalus (assembly GCF_016835505.1). Classification (NCBI taxonomy): domain Eukaryota; kingdom Metazoa; phylum Chordata; class Cladistia; order Polypteriformes; family Polypteridae; genus Polypterus; species Polypterus senegalus. The sequence continues at coordinate 73,037,612 of NC_053165.1, forward strand.
AGGTGAGCTCAAGGATGATCAGAAGAAATGGAAAGCACCTGAGTTATATATATGAGTGTCACAGCAAAGAGTCTGAATACTTAGGACCATGTGATATTTAAGTTTTTCTTTTTTAATAAATCTGCAACAATTTTAATAATTCTTTTTTTTTTTGTCTGTCAATATGGGGTGCTCTGTGTACATTAATGAGGAAAAAAATTAATATAAACGATTTTAGCAAATGGCTGCAATATAACAAAGAGTGAAAAACTGAAGGGGGTCTGAATACTTTCCGTACCCACTGTATCTACCGGTCATACAGTATCTATCTATTTATCATATAGTGCCTTTCACATTTATCTATCTGTTATATAGTGCTTTTCACATCTATCTACCTTTCATATCTATCTATCATGTGAATTTCCCCTTGGGATTAGTAAAGTATCTATCTATCTATCTATCTATCTATCTATCTATTATATAGTGCCTTTCACATCTATCTATTATATAGTGCCGTTCACATCTGTCTAGCTATCTATCTATCTATCTATTATATAATGCCTTTCACATCTATCCTATCTATCTATCATATAATGCCTTTCATGTCTATCTACCTGTTATATTGTCCACTTTTAGGGCCACATGTGGCATAACTCTCACAAACCAGATTGAAGCTGCAGTACCTCTCACCCCCACAATCTATGCTGCCAAATGTACACCCTCTTTTATTTATTTATTTATTTTTTTAACTTGGGCCTTCCTCCTTCTCCATTTCCTCTCCCTCACTCACTTGTTTTCCAGCTGTACCCCAAACAAGATGTCATCAACTGCCTGGCAGCACTGAAGATCAAAAAATATCACCGACCAAAAAAGAAGTGTGAAAAGGCACTGAGGGGAGAGGCCGAGAACTGTGCCGTGTGTCTGGAGCAGTTCAATAATAACCAGGTACAGTACGTCCTTCAGGAACTTGTGCGTCATCTGGGTGACCGCCAGCTCTTTGGTTCAAATTGTTTGGCTGGCGTCATTTCTGTGAATTCTAACATAGCGCTCTTTGTGCTGAAGCGGCACAGTGTTGTTGGGATTATCAGGGTTCAAATCTGTGTGTGTATGTGCGCTCTCAGTGCTGCCAGGACAGGCTGGATGGAGCTCCTGATGCCCAGTGTAGAGCCGTGTAGGCTTCAGGCACACCTGAAGGAGTTGAGGGTAGTGAGAGGGACTGTATTGTTTCACTTAAACACGTTGGCTCAAAGTGCCGATGCTGATTACGTAGGAAACGGCACATGAAAAAATTAGTAGAATCCTTGACATGTTTTTTTATTTCTTCTTTTTTACCGTGTGGTCGTGTCAGGTTTTAATCTTCATTAACACAGTGTCTTTATGGCTAAATGTGATACAACAGAACAAACATCAGGCCTCAATGACATCTGTACTCCTTTGTAGAATTTAAATATAAAAGCCAATTTTACACGTGGAACAAGTGAAGTGTGCCCCTCCATTTGCGATCGCCCAAATACTTGAAATTCAGATTGGGTGTAAATGATTGGAACATCAAAAGAGAATACGTCGTCCCGTCCTCCTATTGAAACCAAGTCAGCCATTTTTGAAGCGTTTGTTATCACTAAGCCAAGATTGAAAGGGAACTGAGAGGACTTTCGAAAGGAGGGATTTAAAATGAGCTCCAAACCCACCATACCACAGTCTGGGAGTTCACCTGCAAGGGTAGAAGAATCCATGTTGTCTCGGCAACTACAACCTGACAGCTGCAGACAAGATGCTCAAAGAAGTCTCTACGCTCTCCAGAATTTGATCACAGGACCTCCAGGTAGCTCTGCCATTAGAAAGGTGCTCCATGCCAGGTGTGCCAGGAGGAAACCTACCACAGTGTACAGCCAGGACCTCTGGGACAGACGAGGCTAGAGAAGACATGTTTGTCAAAAACCAAAGCCTGCATTCAGGTAGAACTTGTGATACCAAGTGTAGAGCAGGGAGGTTGAAATGCTCTGGTTTAGAGGAGGCTGCGCCATCATCCAGTCCAGATTGCTGCAACATGACAGCATACAATCCACCCCGGAGTGACAGAGAAAAAAGAAATGGAGGGTCCTGGAGAGAGGCCGAGTTAAAGCCCGGAATTGTATGACGCGGGTGGGTGAGTGGGCATTGAAAATGCACTTGGCGAACACAAGACACCCCTCAAAGACCACCCAGCTGACAGAGTTCTGCATGTGTGCCTGCTTGAGAGTGACTGGAAACGTTGACTTGTGGGGGGCAACACCAGCTGTTAGAGCCAAAGGGGGGCTGGCGGAAGTGGCATATCTATTCATGTTTCATTAAGTAAATATCAAAAGGTCAGATTTTCTCATTTTTTTCCACTGACATCCCTTTATGTATACATGCTGTTTAAATGAAGATCAAATCTTTGATATTTCCACATCTCTCTATTATATAAAAAAATCCTGGGATGAGACGTGACTTTTTCAGAGAGACAGTTTCACGTCCAGCGAGAGGAGACTTTGTGTCAAGAGATTTAACCACGGAAATAAAAGACAAAGAGTAGACGACAAAGTAGAACATCATAAAGAATTCAAAAACGTTGGCGCAATAAACATGCAGAGAAGGTTAGAGATAAAGTGCGAAAATTCAAAAGTCTCAAAAAAATTATAGTAAAGATCGCATTAACGAAAACAAACGGAAATTATTCAAGTGAAATAATTGAACGGCAAGAAGAAATCAAATATATTTTTAGGATTTAAACTTGAATTGGAGACTTGTAGATCGTCTTATTCGTGTTGCCATTAGAGACGAGTAGGGTTTCTCCCCACTGAAGAGGTGTATCCGCGAGAATTAAAAGATTTGTTGTTTGGTGAAAGTGAAATGCACACACGCGAGTGGCAGAGACGTGAAGTGGCTGGCTGGCGCATAGCACAGGCCTTGGGGGGTTGGAGAGCGAATCCCCTCAGTAAGCTAAAAAAGAAAAATCCCACAATTCCACATGACTTTATGTGGGCGTGTTTATGAGGTGGGTGTCGATTCTGTATTTAAATTTAAGGCGCTGATCACACGTTCCAACTCTGGGTGTTTTAACATGCCGCCCTGTCTTTCTCTTCTCCAGCGTCTTCGTGTCCTGCCCTGTTTGCACGAGTTTCACCAAGACTGCGTGGATCCCTGGCTTCTCCTGCGCCAGACCTGCCCGCTTTGCAAACGCAGCATCCTGGGTGAGCATCCAGAGTTTGTGTTCCTCACATTTAGATTTAGTTTCTAAACCACCTCAGCTTGTTTTTTTATTGGCTACGAGAGATGCCAACCTGTTGCTGTTGCTTTTCTGTACAGAAGCAGATGAGTGTGCCAAGGTAGTAAGGGATGAGCCTGGGGCGTGTGATGTGTTTTCTGACTTTGTTTGATTTGCGTATTTATTGTTGGCAGCACCATGAGATCAGTGACGTGCAGTAAGGGTCATGGCTGGTGACAGATTTACAAAGATATGAACCCCAAAGAGTCGCTTATTGATTATTCACTTGGCAGCCAACATGCACATTGACTACTGGTCATGTTTCATATCTCGTTCCTAAAGCGCATATTTGGCGAAGAAAGAACGTGACGTTTATAGCGGCGAGAGAGAGCGCACATTTGCTCCTCACCCTCCATATGTTTTAAATTTGCCGTTGCAATTCCAGAATTCCTACTCATTCAATACAAATGAAAGTATAGGATGGGGTACAAAAATAAAACGGGTTGTCAATTTTATCCTTGATTGAAATATTGAGTTGTTTTTAAAAGCTTTTAATTCTGATGCGTTAATCAATTTTATTACAGACTGTTCAACAACAAGATAACAAGAAAAACAAAAAATAAAAATTATTTAAGGTCAAAATTTGCTGTAGCTCGAGTTTGTGCCTCTCGGGGTGGTGCGGTGCTTCATTTTGCAGCCCTCCAACATATCTGAATATTTAAATGTATTTAAATAGAAAATTAAAATGACGTATAGAGAAAAATTAAGGTAAATGTTGCATAGATTTATTCATATACAGAGAAACAGCAATACTTTTTCACATATAATTATTTATAAGCATCAACTAGACAAGAATATAGTAGACGCTGTCCTGACAAGCCGTGTTCAAATGATTCGTTTAATATAATTACGCTACGAAAACCAGAACCAGTGTGGTGTACAAGTGACAGGTGGGGATGTTTCTGTTTGTTTTTGGTATTGCCTCATACATTTCAACGGCCGTGTCTGATGCCATCACAGAAGGACAGTCTGAAAATTATTTTTGAAGCACTTGTGGATAAATATCAGAGAATTTGACTTTTTTTCAGTCATTTTTCCGAGCCCTGCTGCTTACACACGAATTGTACTGATCCTTTTGGCCAATAATGCCACCCCCAGAAATTTGCCGCCCACCCTTAGCCATGCCAATGATTGGATTGTTTTTTTTCTTATAGTCTGTCCCCTTTTTTTTTATAAAATTGAAAACCGTTTATGGTCTTTACCTTTTTTTGTTTATTATCCTTCTCCACGAAAATCGTCACTTTCTTGTAAAATTCCTCCTTATTTTCCTTGAGTTTTAAAAGGCAATCAACTATTTTGGCAGTCAGGTAGAATAAAAAATAAAAATAAACGGCCCGCTGCAGTGCACTTGACTTTATGATCTCGCTAACTTATCCGCGCCTCTGCATAGAACAGCCGCGACGAGCACCTGTTGGGCTCACATACGCCCCCTTCAGGGCGGCACGGGACTGTCGGCCTGTCCTTGTGCCTTTTCACTGCGGCTTTATGTCCGATCAGCAAAACTAAATATGTCACACACATTGTGGCGGACAGCCTGGACCCATGCCCAGTCGGGGTGCCCCTTTGACACTAGATCCGAGGGAGCAGCCATGGGATCCACGCTAAGTCTTCCGGAACACTTGGTGGCAGCCCCCCTGGGTTGCAACGAGCCACAGGCATGGGACTTCGGAGCTCATCCCTGTTGGGTTCTGTGGCCACCGCCAGGGTGAGCTGCAAGACTTCCTGAGCCCGAGTGGGCGGCAACGCAGCTACACCCAGAAGTGCAGCCTAATTTCGGTTTATTGGTACCTGAAGCACTTCTGGGTGGGCTATAAAGGGAGCCTGCGACCACTACTTAGGACGCCAGAGTCGGGAGGAGGAGGAGAAGAACGATGACAACAACAAAGCTGCCTGCGAGGACTGGAGGAAGTATTTTAGTATTGGTGTTTTTGATTTTGGGTTTGTGTACTTATTGGGACAGGGGGAAGACGTGTCCCACAGGTGAAGAAAAATACATTTGTCTTTTGTTTTACACGTGTCACCGTTGTAAGGCTGTGTCGGGTCGGGCGCCGAGATAGCGCCTTTCACAACATTCATTAAAGATATTAGCCAGACTGTGGAAAGTCAGCGTGTATAATAAACGTGCTGCACACCTTATATTGGCGACATAGAGAGAAACTGTAACAGGCACGCGCTAATCGCCGGCATCAACCCCGTCAGTGTGTGAGGTGAGGGAGAGCGCAGTCCGAGGTGTTTCGGCCCTGTATTTGTTCAGGAAATGCACCAATTCAGCGATTTTGAATATAAAAATTATTCATACAGAAAGCAAATTTATTTTATATTATCATTGTTAGTTGTACTTTTCACATTGCCTCACCTGCTTGAGATAGCCAGTGAATTCAAAAGCTGTTTTGCTTCTGTACATCCTTCCCTTATTTTTTTGTTTGCTTATGTGAACTTCTATCACATATCGTCACCTCTTCAATTTCTCACCTACAGGCAACTTCACCACTTCAACGGCCCTCCCAGCCAGCTGAGGTGCAGAAATGGGAGTCTCTCCAGGGCCTGAGTGGCCTTATTTTAAAACTGATAGCTAGAATTTGACAATTGAGAACACACTTTATTTATGGAAAACAAAAAAAACGAGGTTTGGAATATTCATTGTGTCTGTGGACAAAGGAACAAAAAAAAAAAAAAGCAGCGGAAGATCTGAATATGGCGGCCACGTCGTCCGGCCTGGAGCTGGCAAATTGGCAGTGCGTTCAAAGCTGGGGTGCAAGAAGCAGCAGGGAAGCACATGTGAGGCCTCAACAGGAATTCATTCAAAATAAACCTCCTCCATTAAATAACTTATTTCACAGGAATCCTGGGTTACAGGTAAGAAAAACCAGTCAGAACGCACAATTGTAAAATTGAAATCTATTTTGTACAGAAATTACATTGTTGATGCTGAAAATAATTTTTAAATTTGAGCTTCTAATTACACAGAAAAGTAAAATGTCCTTCCAATGTAAACTTGGTTCCTTAGTTTCTGTCAACAGATAACCCTACAGGTTGACCACAGCAGTGCCAGGCTGCTTTTGTGACGGTGGGGTCGTTGGGTTTAAAGGGCTACAGCTAACGGTGAACGTCCTGTGTCTTCTGAAATGGGACAGAAGATGGTTGCTTACTCGCTACATTTGATGCCATGTTGGTACTGGGCCGGTTGAAAATGAAAAGTGGATTTTCAGCTTGAAACTGAGGTATATTTCCATTCATTGCATTCCTGAACTGCTTGACATGTCCTATGGTCAGTGTGCTCCCCACACTTTTTGTGTTTATCCTGGAATTTTAAATTAAGTAAACATTTTTATGAAAATAGTCCTTTTTTTTTTTTTAGTGCAGCCATGCGGTGATTATGTGCTCATCACCACATCTTTTTCCTATGCGCATTCATGTAAAAGTCCACATCACGAGGGGATCATGCCCTTGTTTCTCTTCCTATCTGCCATCGCCCTTCGGTTGTGATTGGCACGGGTTGACTTGTGGCTTTCCTTCTTGCGGCGCTCCTGCACCGTTTCTTTACTTTGACCGCGTCCTCGTGGTGCACCGGTCACATTCGCAGAACTGTCTGGTTTAAACCTGCATGGACATATAAAAACCAAAAAAATACCAATTACTTGGAGACTCGAATCTGTGGAGTAGATTTTCACAGACAGAGCTTCTCTTTAGTCATTCAGAGAACGGAGCAGTCGGCCCGGCCTAGTAGTTTGGAAGGGCGATGCTCATCCCTCTGCATTTTACAACTCGGTTATTGCTTTGGATTGTTTGGAATATGAACTATGGCTTTGCTTTTTATCTTACAAACTCATAAAAAAGTACAGAAAAATGCCTCACCCTCTTCTGTGGTACTGGGCAGCTCTTCTAGCTTCTGCCTGTTCACGGAGAACAGCAGGGTCCTGAATGAACAGATCTCGCATTGGGCCGTTATTCTGCAGAAGAAAAAATTAAATAAGGACTTTCAGTACAGCTGACAATGGAGAAACGTGAAAGCAAAAGGGATACGTTAAATTCTTAAATACTTTTTGTGAGTTAAACAAGTCTGGTAGAGGGGTTTAATCATCTTGGTGCCAAATAGTGTCAAATCTCGGAATTCCTTTGGTGGCACAGTGGTCTCATGTCAAAGTGCACACCTGGTCCTTGTCAGTCTACCTGTGACTAACTTCATTCCCTCTCACATCCTCAAACACAGCCATTTTGAGGTGTATTAAGGATTACAAATTCAGCTGCCCCTCTGTGAGCGCCTCCTGCACCAGTATGTTGAGAGCACGTTAACATACGGCATCGCTTCTCCTGCTAATCTGAACCCCTAAATGCGTGTCACACTTCACTTCTCAAAACTGTGGTTTCTTCTCGTCAGTGCATTGGTCTCACGTTGTGCTTGTTTGTTTTTTTAATGTTACTTACCCGGGGGGTCTCAAGTTCAGTCCTGCAGGTTTTTGTCCCAACCAGCTTGACAATCAGTGACTTACTTCACCTTTACATGATGTCATTTTGTAAAGAGCTGCCTTTATCTTATTTTGAATTCACAAAAAGTACAGGAGTGTAATAGTTATATTTAAATGTAACGTGCAATTTCTTTTCTATATGTCATTGTTTATGACATTGGAGTTTGCTTTCTTAATTGTACTCGACTCCTGCCAAATAATAACAACAAGCCGAGTAAACAGCCATTCAAGCAACACAGCATGCTAATGGGCATCTGTTTTACTATTAGCCTCTTGTGTGTTAGTAAATAAAAGGTGGAATAACCGTAATATAAAAATACCAGTAACGGCGCATGCACTGCAAGAACGGTAATGTGCAGTGAATACACTTGATTTATAGTTTTCATCCTCTTTCTCTGTCTCTGTTTACCATTCGTTTGCTCAGAGGTTGATGCGCTTGCCCCTTCCTGAGCTGCTCTTCTTGTCTCCACCCTAGCGGCCCGTTGCTTCTCTTCTTCCGTCGGCATCTTTTCGCATTAAAACTGATTAAATCAGTGTTTGTGTTGCAATTACCGAGTACATTTTCTTTCATTTTTCACTTAAGTCTTCAATCTGCCTCAAGAAAGACTGAAGTTTTGAAGAGGTAGGGGAATGAGAACGGCACCTGTACGCAAACGCGCCACCCTGCTGCTGAGAGTTGATTCTACAATAAAATAAAAAGAGGAATAACCTTGGAGGTCAATCATCACCCCGAAAGCGGATAGTAGACGTCACGTAGTATCTGTGTACCAAATTTCAGGTCACTGGGTCAAATGGCCTGCGAGCTACAGGTGATTTAAAATCCTGGACAGACAAACGGACAGCCACGGTAGCGTATTAAATAAGACCAGTTATGGCACACTGTACAATAACGTGCAATGAATCCACTTGACTTAAACATACAGAGAAAGAAAACTATAGGAATGCTTATCATTCGTTTGCTTCCTCCTGAGCAGTTGTTCTTTGCTCCACCCTAGGGGCCTGCTGCTTCTCTTCATTTGTCAGTATCTTTTTACGTTAAAACTGATTAAGTCAGTGTTTGTGTTGCAAATTCTTAGTATGTTTTCTTTAATTTTCCACTTAAGCTGGCACTTAAATCATTCTTGAGGCACATTGAAGATTAAAGATTTGAAGAGATAGGGGATTAGAATGGCGCCCGTACACCTTCACCTCATGGCCGCCCTGCTGGCTGCTGCCGAGAGTTGATTCTACAATAAAATAAAATAAAACGAGAAATAACCCTGGAGCTCAATCATCACCCTGAAAGCGGACAGTAGACGTCACGTAGTGTATGTGTGCCAAATTTCAAGTCAATAGTTCAAACGGTTTGCGAGCTACAGGTGATTTAAAATCCTGGACAGACAAATGGACCGTCACAGTAGTGTATTATAGAAGAAGATAAATTTTAAAAAGAAAAAAATATGTCTTATCAATCTAACTACATGTAAATTCTTGCCTTACACTAAATATTTAGTATGTCCATCTTGTAATTACTGGACTGCTATAAACTATAACTGTACACCACCAGCTAGCGTAATTAAGGTCGGAGCCCAATTACAAGCAGAAGCAGTTTGAGGTAAAAACCTGCAGCCACATGGGCACCACGGACTGAACTTAATAATAACTGACTTACCCCAATGTGTATTTTGTAGTGATGACCGAAAACAACAAATAAGAATAATCTCATGTTTTTAAGTTTGATATAGTAGAAGCAAATGGTGACCAATGCTCTATAACTGCAAACAATATCCACGGAAAAAAATCTCATTACTTTGTGTCTGTTACCCAAACATTTCTTCGCAACATGCACTTAGATACTTCTAGAAAAATGAGCACACATCATAAAGAGGAAGCACAGTTTACTTGGGATTGAGTTTTGAATTGAAGACAGAACTTTTGACCAATAAATGAGGACGAGAGCCAGATGGATATTCAACACTTGAACCCATGTGAACTGTGTTTCCTGTTTGTGATGTGTGTCTCTGGAAGTATTTATTGAACAACAAATTAGCAAAAAAAAAAGCATGTGCTTTGCATGTTGTGAACAAAAGGCTGTATAACTGGCACGTGGATTATGTGTCACAGGTAACATGAGATTTTTATTTTCCTCCATGAGCGTATTCATATCGTTTGCCACTGTATACAGCTGGTCACTATGGCCTTGTATTGCTTCAGACTTTTTTTTTTAAAACTCTATTCTGCATGAAAAAAACGAGAATAATAATTTTTCTCTGCCTTCATTACGAATTACTTGGGCTAAGTAACATAAGAAAAAATATTTTTTAGGTAAGTAAACAGTGGTAATAGATTTTTTTTTTTTTTACAACACATATGCTTCTGATTTCCTTTTTAAATTATGGAAAAAAAGCCAGCAGACAATACCTTCTCTTCTTCTTTGTAGTCGTCATCTTCATTGTCATCTCGCTCGTTCTCTAGCTCTTGTTTATTCTTGGTAGACAGGATCAAGGGAGTGGTAAAAGGTCTAGAAGGGACAGAGAAAAGTACAATATGTTTGGACAATTATTTATTATGGATCCTATTTTCTGTGTTAACATGAAACATGCTCACTGGTGTTTTCCCAACAGAATGGCAGTTTACCCTTTAAGTATAACATAAATATAACGTTGAGATCCAAAACAACTCATTTTTATATCGCCACATTAAGAAATGTAAACGTTGTTCTCCATGCTTAACGTCTCTTTGGTGGTGGCATTTGTAGCATGATTTGTCTTCAAACTGGTGCTCTGTTTCATGTTGGGAATGATGGCTGCTAAAACTGTACTGGATTTTTAAACCTACAACAACAAAGCCCATGCTGTTTGATTTCATTGACTTTATTAATCGTCAAGGGGAAAAAGTTGTCTTTTTTTTCCCTGCATGGTCTGTGGGGGTCAGAGTGCAGGGTCAGCTATTGTGCCGCACCGCAGTGCACTTTTTGCTCAAGGGCCCAGTGGAGAAGATCATCAAGCAGGCAAAGCAAGCTTGTGTAGGATGAACAGGCAAAATCTGTGTGGAGGACATCTACTAAGGAATCAAAAGAATTTTCATCTCTTTACCTGTCCACGACAAGCATGTGTTACTAGTAATTTCCCAGCCATGTTTTGAGTAGTTTCAATTTTTTAAAAAGTATAGTATAAAAATTACTTACTGCTTAACTTTTAAATTTCAATTAATGGGTGTAACAGAAACCAGTAAGCTATTCCGCAGTAATATGACAGCCACATACCAACACAATCCAACTTTTATAGAATTCTATGGATGGTCAGGCAGCTCACCTGCGACTAAGAAGCTCAGTGTCGTCATCCTGATCGTTGGCACCGACCTGGTTGGCATCATATGTGTCATCATACTCATCATCATAGTTGTCCGTGTAGAAACCATCTCTGCTGCCTTCACCGACAGGAATTTCCTCCACCACCACTTCATAAGATTTGTATCTTTCTTTCTGCTCTTTGACATGCTGCTTATCATTTACTAAGGCACGGGCACTTCCCCTTTGTCTGGGTATAAATTAAAATGCAACATTTCAATGTTAAAATGGGTACAAGAATATCAAATTAAATTTAGAAAAGAGCTATAAATATTAGATTCAATCTTTAGACATTTAACACTCCCTACATAGCCTTACAAGACAGCCACTCTCTCCCACCTTTTTCCTTTCCAGATGCAAGACGTGTCAACGTGATCCCGGTTAAACACGTCAAACTCGTCGTCATCAAAAATATTACACCTGGAGCTGAGTACTGTTGAAACTTCTTTTTTAGGCCTAAGAAAGACAAAATGAAGACTTTAAACGCCGTCTACTACATGAAATGTGCACTACGTTACAGATTATACACACACTCACTGAGCAAATCATTAGGAGCTCCACATTAATACTTGGTAGGACCCTTCTTGGTAGGATCAATTTATTTTGGCAAGAATTCCACAAGATACTTGGAAACATTCCTTTGAGAATCTGGACCATGTTGACATGACTACTGGGCACATTCATGCTGCTAGTCTTGTGTTGTACCATATCCCACAGGTGTTATTCTGGATTCAGATCCACTGGCTTTATGAACCCAGTTTGAAAAGACCTTTTTTTTGCAACATGATTCATTATCATGCTGGAAGTAGCTTTTAGAAGATGGGTGAATTGTGGCCAGGAAGGGATGCACAAGGTCAGCAATACTCAAGCAATGATGGAATAGTACTATTGGGCCCAAAGTGTGCAAAGAAAACATTTTCTACACCATTACACCATCTCCACCAGTCTGGACAGTTGACACAAGGCAGTATGGATGCATGGATTCAAATTTTGGCCCTACAATCTGTGGGCCTCAGCAGAAATCGAGATTCATCAGAATAGATTACATTCTTTCTAGTGTTCAGTTCTGATGAGCCTGTGCCCACTGCAGCCTCAGCGTTGTGTTTTTGGCTGACAGAAGTTAATCCGACGTGCTGGTGCAGCCCAGCCATCTCAAGTTTCAATGTGCCAAACATTCTAAGATGCTTTTCTGCTCCCCACAGTCGGTTCACAGATTTACCATAGCCCTCCTGTCGGCTTAAACCAATCTGGCCATCCTACTGTGACCTTTCTCATCAACAAAACTGCCGCTTACTGGATGCTATTTGTTTTTTGTGCTATTCTGAGTAAACCGTAGAAACTGTTGTGTGTGAAAATCACAGGAGATCAGCAGTTACAGAAATAATCAACCTACCCTTCTGCCACCATCCACCATGCCACAATGGAAATCACAATTTTTTTTCCACTCTGGTGTTTGATGTGAACATTAACTGAAGCTTCTGACCGGTGTTTGCATGATTTTATGCATTGCAATGCTTCCACATAATTAGCTGAAAAGATAACTGCATGGATAAGAAGGTGTACAAGGGGTCTTTATTTGCTCAGAGAGTGTACTTACGCTGTTGGTCTTTAGATGGAGTCTTTATAAGATGCAGGAAGGTTCCCTACCTCGGCAGAGTGCGGTCCAGCTTCTCCAGGTTTGGCAACAGTTTGCTTTCCAGGATGTTGTTGATGACAACCTCTGAATCAAAGGCATACTCCTCCAAGCAGGCCATGATGAACCCTTCCCCCAGATCAGGGAGCAGGTCTTGGACCTGGAATATTAACGATTCCAGTTCCCCAGAACTTACCGAGACTTGTGATGGCTTTGAAGTCTGCAACAGAAATCACAGCACAGTCAGTTCAGCAATGAAGACATGCTGCCTTCTCCTGTGTCATACGAGAGAGGCATCAGGTTTGAAACTCTGCAACCTCTTGCACTTCCAATTCTTAATAGTGCATCTCAGCAAAATGAACATATCATACCACACAAGAAAGCAACACCTGAATGCCTAGTCTGGTTTAATTTTGGGATGTTGTCTGTGACATATGCAAAACCTAAATACTCAAGGTAATTTCTTCATGGTAATAATTAATAATCCGTAGCAATTTCAGCTAGTTGGATCAAATACATTTTCCTTTGGGAACTTGACCAAGGTATCAATATGAAGGTCTATTTATTCAGGTTAGGCCTAGTGCGTTCAGTTCTTAAAATACTGTATAAGATCATGTTTTTACTTCCTTTAATAATTTTCTTCCTGCTTTGCCAAAAGCAATTTTATCCAAAGTGCTTTGCGAATTATTGATAATAAACCATTCCTAGAATAGTTTTTCTGGCTGCTCCGTTAAGGATTGACCAGGTGGTCACTGACAGTGATTAAACCTCCAGCCTTGAGCTGTGTGCTTTAGTGCATTAACTAAACACTTAGTGGCCATAATGTCAGCCCCTTCCGATTTCCCTCTCCATGTGTGCTTTGCTTTTGTGTATTTACTCTGGGCAGGTCTTCTCACCCCGGAGGACTTTTCTTAAGAAATGGAAATGAAAGATAATTCAGAACTGTTGGTGATGTTCAAGCGTGCACATAGACAGTGGGAGAAGACAGCCCTCTAGCATTTGTCTCTATGCATTTCTCAGGAAACGGCACTCACGTTTTTATTGATTTCCCTCTGAGGTTGTGCCTCTGATCCGCCCACAGCACCTTCAGCCTCAAGTTTGTGTGGCTCAGGATGAGATGTGTGGGTTGTGGGGACACCATGCTTTTTCCTGCCCAACCCTTCCCAGGCAGATTCAACACCTTGGAGGATGTACGAAGTTCTAGTGTCATCACTGAGGGTGCATTTGTTAAGGCTTAATTAAACTGAGAAGCTCTGTACCAAGCAGATTTCACATCAATTCATTTTTTAAAATTTCAAAATGCAGAACTCCAATTGCTTTACAAAAAGCAACTAACTATTTCCACCTAATTAACTATGTCATCTACTACTAAGTACCCACCAAGGAAAAATAGGAAATGAGCCCCGAATGGAATACAAGTCTATTGTATTGACTCGCCATTGGCCAGCTTATTGGGATTTGGCAGCAATGAGAAGTGAAGCAAGATGACACCTTTTATTGGCTAACTGAACAGACAACGATTTGCAAGCTTTCGAGGCGGCTAAGGCCCCTTTTTTCAGGCAAGGAGGAAAACGCAAGAAGCCCATGCTGATTGGGGCGTAGGGTGCAACACTTCAAACATTCTACTGATTAGGACTCTGAAGCTGTAAGACAGCACTGCTAACTACACGTACCTCAATAAAAATTCTTAAAGTAATGGTTTCAAATCATGATGGCTTTGTGATGTATTAGCGGAGTTCCTTTACTCTTTAAATTTTATTGCCTTTAAGGCCTAATACAGCGATGATAAGGATACAGGAACGGAGAAACTTGCTGTAATAAGCTGATATCATCTGCTACAGGAAACTGTTCATCATAGTCTGCAAGAAACCTGAAATATTCAAAGGGAAAAAAAAAAAAAAAGCACCCCATAATTAGTAAAGTAACCTTTCACACCAGAACAATCACCACAGTGCTTTTAATTTTTTTACACTTTTAAAACAAGGCAATTCTTTAATCTGGGAATTTCAGTGTTACATTTTTACAACACGTTTAACAACGTGCTGACAAAGACAAATAAAAAAAGCAGAGAATACTAGCAAAGTGAAGAGTGAGTCAGCTCAGCTAACAGCAATGAAATTACTCAAGAATTGGCCGAAAACGGAACTTGTGCACAACGTGGATCTCTGAAAGAGCTGTGACCCCCCCCAATGGACGTCTGCAATACACTGGCACCAATGCCATTGGGTACAAGCATTGAGAAACTGTCCATGAGCCAATTTAAAATGAAATGTAATAGTTAATAAAAAAAATATTACAAAATAACTACTGATTATTTTTAACAGGAAATTAATTTCCAGAAAATCCCTTCTGTTTTGTTTTTCAACATTTCCATCAAACCGTACATTGCAGACTCTCCGTGAGATCTAAACAAAGTTGTAGTTCTAAGGTGCTATTTGGCAAGTACAGCTTTTTGGGGTTCTGCTAAATTGACCAATGACGTGCTCTCTTATTAAACCACACAGCTGCTACAGACAACAGTGCAATACAGAGAGCATTAATTACCTTTTTTCCTGAATAAGTGTTGTAAAAATCTGCAGGAAATCTTCCACAAATAGATTGATATTCTCTGAGCTGCTGACAAAAAAAAAAAAAAAAGAAGTGTCAAAATTGCACAAAGCGAAGAAAAAAAAATCTTTCATTCACCCATCTGTTCAGCAGCTTACAGGTAACTGGTAGCATTGGATCCAAGACAGAAACCACTGCTAATCTGCATAAATGTGAAATATTACCCATTCAGCCAACCTTGATGCTATCATCTATCACACCACATATTAATGACTAATCTCATAATGGTGATTCTGAACCTGTCACACTAGGGTGATCGACAAACCAGTGCAAAGAATCAATGTTTGTAGAATCGTTTCTCCAGAAGGCCTGTTTTTATCCATTAGGGATAGTCTGCTCAACCTGTTGAAATTTCGGCCTGATTGTGTATCATTTAGAAGTTGTTCAATTCTGAACATTTTATTCATATTGTTACTATGTACATACATTCACTTTAACTGGTTAAGTGATTATTAAACCATAACTAAGGTGGGATTCCCAGAACATTCCAGTAGTAAGTAGGAGTTTCTATTTTGGTCCTTTTTGATGACAAAGGAAAAGATGGTGCAAAGCCTGCTGTGGTCACTGTTACCAGACATTCTTCTGTGACTTAAGCTGGCAAATCAATCTGATCAGGTGTAGTTGAAAGTTCTGGTAACAAAAAGAACAAAATCCTTCTTTGATGTCCTTATGGAAAAAACCAAACAAAGGTCAGGGTCATTTCCCAAGAAACCAACAGAACAGTGAACAGATGATCCGATGAATTTTGTGAACTGTTGGCACGTATGACAGTAGTGAACAACAAAGCTGAAACAGGAAAAAGTCTCATTGAAAAGTGCAATGATATACTGGCAAAGGATGAGGAACAGAAACAGTTTATTCTTCAAATGGTCACAAACCATCACAAGAATTTTCCAACTTCACGTTATGTTGTAGATCACCAAGTGTGGAGCACTTGTCTGCTGTTCGGTTATGACATAAAACTGCCAAATAGAGTGACTTCTTCGTGTTACTTGAATTAAAATTGTGTGTTTATTATAAATATGGTAAAACTAGTCATAAGGAGAACTTGAATCTGTTTGGATCACCCTAAAGTTGCAAACACCTTTAGAATCTTCAATTTAAAAAAAAAAAAAAAGCACACACTAGTACAATATAGGTACTTTACAAAGCATGCAAAAATGAGCCATCAGGCAACAACATGATAACTGAAATGAAAAACATTTGGGAAAAACTAAATATAAAAATTTTATCTACAGTAAAAAAAAAACAATGTTTGATACTGTAGAAACCTAAGAGTCATCAAAGAAAAGGTGTATTTTCAGTTCTTAAAGCCTTTCGAACACGCCAAGACAAAGTTCCAGGTAATTAAAGTCACAGCGTGAATTACCAGGAGTAGCATAACAAGGCTGGAACAGTGCCATCTCTGGAGTCTCACCTGCTGAGGTGAACAAATTAATGGTAACAGGCATCCCCGAAGGGGGAAGTTAGAATTCTCCAATCCATATCCGCTTTGAAGGTGATTTGATAATTGCATTGAAAGTCTAAGACTGGAAAAGTCCAGCCTGTAAAAGCATCAAAGGTAAGGAGCCACTAGATGCGAGTGGCCTGTCCTGAAACTGGAAAAGAGGCTACTAGCTTCCAGTTTAGATTAGTGAACAGCAGCAGACTGTGTCTGCAAAACTCTCCTACTAACCGCTAGTTTAATTATATTGTTTTTTATCAGTATGCTGCTGCTGGAGTATGTGAATTTCCCCTTGGGGATTAATAAAGTATCTATCTATTTAATTCACTGTTTGCTAAGGTCTTGGTGACTGTCTCTAGGTTTCTACTCAAATACTAAAATGATATTTACTTGATACCAACACTTTTCCCACCTGCTTTCCAGAATGGGCTGCAAACAGCAATAGTTGATAAGAAAATGTGCGATTTCAATCATCTTCTTTTGTGAATGGCAAAGTCTTGTCCATAAATCCTCCTGAATTCTGAATTGTAAGCAAAGAAACAGAACATAGAAGGAGTGAACATAATGTAAGTAAAGGAAATTGTTGTTTCACTATATTCTGCACTGTACTTAATATGTAAAAAAAGTTAGCCTAAAGAATGAAACAATGTCACGTTATATGTCCATCCATCCATCCATCCATTATCCAACCCGCTATATCCTAACTACAGGGTCACGTGGGTCACAGGGCGCAAGGCAGGAAACAAACCCCGGGCAAGGCGCTAGCCCACCGCAGTATATGTGCATTTTAACTCTAAATCAACAAAACACACTGGTAAACAGTCGGGTTTCCAAGACATCCAGGACCTCCAGGCATCAGACAGAAGGAACATCTATGACTGTGATACTAATTTAAAATATGCTCATACCCATACTGCTAAAACTCAAGGTAATACCAAAGATGGTATTTTAATATGAAACAGAAGGTGTGTTTAAAGTCAAACTTAACTTCTTAATGAAATTCCCTAATGTTAGGATGGCAAGCACCTAGTCACTGAGGTTGCTATTTACATACTGCTTTTTACAGTAACCTCATAAAAAAATCAGAAATATTACAAAACAAAGGTTATAACACTGCAGCTTACCTCTTATCTTCAGATGTTCTTCTCCTGATAGCTGTCTCAAGCTCAGGAACAAGTATCTCATAGAAACAAGCCAGCCTAAAACAAAGTAACAGGTATTTAAGTTTCAATTTAAAGATCCATGATTTTTTACATATAACTTTTGAAGTAGGCCTTTCATCTTGACATCTGTCTGCTGTACAATCCACTAGTATGTAATATAAGCTTTAGGATGTCCCATTTCAAGTCTTAGTACTATATTGTATCTGTACTTGAATGAAAACACAAGCGAGTCTGATAGTTTGTTGTCTTGGCTGGTGTGGTTCAAAGATAAGACCTCAGTGACTGAGAGGGGGCTTATTGTTGAGGAATGTTTGTCATGAGCTTCAGTGATCAGGACAGCAAAACAAGGGCAGCTGAACGCTTATTTTTATTTTTTCCTCAAGGATAATATGATGTTGACATAGATGTAAGAGGCAAAAACATCGTCGGTTCTAGGCAACCACTGACAAACACCTCAGGATTATTTGACAACAACTGTCAGTGTAATGCAGGATGTGGAAGTTTCTCCAAGAAAAGTCCAAACGCAGACACACATACTCTTGATGACAGCTCCAATTAGCAAATATGGACCATATAAGTGACTATAGGGAATTCTGGAGCAATGCCTCAATTTTTTAATATGTCATAAAATGTTATATCCAATCTAATCTAATATCTCATAACAATTGATATTGCACCCTTTAAATCCAGACAACTGTCAAATCTATGCCACAGTTTTCAGATCTTCCTTTCTAGGCCAATGTCCTTATTTTTTAGTTACATGGACAATTTGTTTTAGAAACAATATCTTATAAATTGCTTTTAATGTTATTATACTGTGGTGGGCTGGTGCCCTGCCTGGGGTTTGTTTCCTGCTTTGTGCCCCGTGTTGGCTGGGATTGGCTCCAGCAGACCCCCCCTTGACCCTGTACATAGGATATAGCAGGTTGGATAATGGATGGATGGATGTTGTTATAATTTGAAGTTATTATAATTATTTAAAAATGAGTGAAGGAGATAGATAAAATGTTAACACTTGTAGTATTATTTATTCTAATTACATAAAATGTATCCAACGTTTGAAGCACGATTCCTAGAGAGTGATCCAGCTCACAGGATCATTGTTGGGCGTCCGAGTGGCTGGACCAGGCCAAGGGGTCGCCCATGTAGCCCCTGGCTGTGGCAGACAGAAGGTCATTTCCGGAGGGTGAGACTGAACTGCGCGTCTGCCTGTGAGGGTTGCCATCCCGAGCTGTCTCATCATGTGGTGGGTGCGGCAACACTCTGTACCAGTGCATGCTCCCCAACTTGACTTGGAGAATATTTTTTGTCATCGTCAGTTTTCGAAAAGGATAATAAAGTTGCTCTTACCTGGTAAGA
Organism: Polypterus senegalus; assembly: GCF_016835505.1. NCBI lineage: Eukaryota > Metazoa > Chordata > Cladistia > Polypteriformes > Polypteridae > Polypterus > Polypterus senegalus. The sequence continues at coordinate 73,056,877 of NC_053165.1, forward strand.
AATTTGTGATTTTGAAAAGTTTTGCAGGCTGTTGGGAAAATATCAAGGAATGAACAAAGGGTGGTACATGTATCACACAAGAATTGCACCACGTCCACAAAATCCTGAAAATAAAACACAAAGTGAAGTTAGCAGCACTGGGAGTAGACCATTAAACATTGGGTATTTTGACTTGGGGTATCAGTGCTAATTTATGGTTGCTAGCAAAAATAAAGATGCCTGAGATGTGAGAGGACAGCTGAATATGTGTAAAATCAGCACACGGTTTATAAAAGATATACTTAAACTAAATAACAAATATGTATATTCCTATCGATTTATTCTTCTACTATATTTAAGCTTTTTGACTTTGACAGTCAATGCAGACCCCTGTGCTGGTTTATAAAATGAAGAGATGCCAACTGAATGGAAACTGCATGTTGTCTAACAGCAGCGTAGTAGTAACAATTTAAACTGCAACAAGGCAATTTAAAAATGGGTTCAGACTAAACAGGAGCAATGACGAACCACCTCAGAATCCCAAATTAGGACCTGAGCGCAGCCGTGCAACCGATGACACCTCAGCAGCACACTTGAACAGTGCGAGTTTTTTTTTTTTAAAAATGGTGGCTAGCTTGCCAATCCTCCCATCAACCTCTAAATTCTTCGTGTAAGTTGGACGCCCCGATTGCATGACTGGATGCAGAGTAAAAGAGACTAAACATGGAAAACATACATTTTAAGTCGGTTATACCTGATTCAAACTGAGGTAGAGAGATTCATTTTTAACATAGAAGAACTGCGAAGAGAAAGGAGCCGGAGGAATGAAAAGGAAAAGCACCATAGAAATAATAGTTTTTCTTTAAAGCTACTTAGCAATTCTTGAAGACTTATGTAGCAAAATCTTCTGTTTTAACAATACTGACACAGAGTACAGAACAGAGTAGCTATTTTCAAAGACAGTCCAAATTAACAATTTAAAATAAAAACTCTAAACCATAGTGGAGAAAAAAAAAAAAAAGAAAGAAACATCCGTTCTCCTACCATTAAACTGATATCCATAAGAGAGGGAGCGCCCTGTACCCCAAGTTTCTGAGGCTCTCCTGTAAAGGCCCCATCCATTTGCAAGCCACATTTCTTAAGAATGTTATCTAGCACCTGTAGAGGAAAAAGTGAATTTGAGGCTGCTTAATAAAAAACAGAAGTCATCCTGGAAAACATTTATACAAGCAGTTAAAATTCAAAAGGTGAAGATTTTAAAGCTCCATCCATTCAAACTCAATTTTTCAAAATATAAAAAATAAATGTTACCCCCAAGATAACAAAACTAATTAACTGAAGATCTTTCTATACTTTTTTTTTTCTTTTTATCACCCTGATATGCAACTCTGCAATAGTTAGGTAGTATCAGACATGGTGATGAGACGGAACACAGGAAGGTAGTGGACAGTTTTGTTGACTGGTGTGAGCTGAATCAACTGCAGATCAACACCAGTTAAACTAAAGAACTGGTAGTTCATTTAAGAAGATCGCGATCTCCAGCCACTCCCCTGTCTATTAGGGGTGTGGAGGTGGAGATCGTTGAGCAGTACAAGTATCTAGGGGTGCATATGAACAATAAGCTAGATTGGTCCTGGAACTCGCTGGCCATATACAAGAAGGGTCAAAGTAGGCTGTATTTTCTACACAAGCTCAGATCTTTTAGTATCAGCAGCACTATGTTGCAGATGTTCTATAACAGCATGGCTGCCAGTGCCATTTTCTTCACTGTGGCATGCTGGGGGAGCAAGCTTGAAAGTGGCAGACATCAGGAGACTAAACAAACTAATTAAGAAGAAGAGAAACTGCACCGCTTGTAAACTGTGGCAGATCACAGAATGTTGTCCAGGCTTTGGTCTATTATTGAAAATGCTAATCAGCCACTTCATAGTGTTGTGGTTGGACAGACGAGCGTTTTCAGCAGTAGATTGACTAGCATCAAGTGCTCCACTGAACGTCACAGCCATCAGACTCTAGAACTCCTTTCCTGGTCACTCACCCACACTTTATTACCCTTTTTCTTTATTGGATATCCAGGAACATTTTTTCCAAGTACTTGAAATGTGCGTCATACTATCTGTTCTTGTACAATAAATTGTCTGCTCTTTACATGAGAATAACCTCATTTGTTCTCAGAATGTGAAATATTAAGTTAAGCTGCAACACTTTGTACTTTAGTTTGATACTTACATTTATTATACTTTATTTATATTTACATGATTACTGTATACTTGCTCTTAGTGTAACATGTCCCTTGTCTGTTGTTAAGTTGTAACATAAGTAACTTCCTTTGGGATTAATAAAGTTTTCTGATTCTGATATCTAGCTAAAATTATGCATTACTCAGTTCAGATACATACCTGAAGCACAGTAGGGATAGTTTCATCCAGATCACTATAGTAAGCTTCCTGTTGCGAAAAGATATTTTCTAAAAAGAAGAAAAAAAATTTGCATTAGACACATAATGTCTTTGAACTGGTGACATAGCATTTCACCTTTAAAAACTCCAGTTAACTGCAATGTAAACATAACTGGTTTACCAGATTTAGTCTCCTTTTGACATTGACTTACCAATCATTTTGTGTAAAAGAGGACCATTTCCTTTCCCATATAACACACACAGATCTAAGATTTTAGGGATATCAAAAAGAAAATTGTTGTATATAATTTCTCCAAATACAGCAGGAGTAATGAAATGATCCTAAAAGCAAACAAACATAGATGCAATCATTAAGTGGGATATTTTTTTCTTTACCAAACACTACTACTTCTGCTATTTTATACCTTAGACTCTTTATGAGTTGCCATTCGGAGAAATGTGAAGAAGACACTGCGATGAAGATGCTTCTGCATGTCACTAACCGCTGGCGATGTTGTCATGTCACTGTCAAAACCACGGGGTGCCAGACGAAGGTATGATTCCAGACATTTCTGTAGAGACTCGTCAAACACCACCTGCATTAAAACGAGCAGCGATAATCAAGTCTTTACCTATAAACTATTTCAGTGAAGCAATATGGTTCAGTCGTGAAAAACACATTCCCCTTTAATAGACTGATGCTATATGCAGGGCTGCTGGATAAAACACATCATCAAATCTATCATTCTGTATTATACAAAGGGATTCCATATTGTGAATGTTAAACCATGCATAGCTGTTTGCAATGCTCAGATTGATTATGCACTCCAATATCTAATTACTATTCTATTATTATTGGTAAAACAGAAACATCTACTCTGATCTATTCATCTTATGGCTGTCAACATCTTGGTCTACTTTATTACTCTTTGGAAGTACGCTTTAGTGCAGGTTTACAGCTCATGCCGTACTCCACACTAGTTAAGACAAGGCATCATTTACATGAACCGTCAATACAAAATAAACATGTTTATTTGAACAAGCAGCTCTTTCAAATGCACTGGCAAGCCATATGAATCTCTAAAAAACACATTCTGACATAGTTAATGGTTAGCAATGTTTTTTATCTAAACATACCTTATGGAAGAAGAGAAGTAAAATGTGTATCTTATTACCTGGCACCAAAATTTATCATGTGGCAGGGACAAAACCCAATCCAAATCCTCAGCAATAAACTGAGCCAGTTCCAGGTATTCTTCTACATCGGCTGGTGAGCCATCTTGTGAAGGTGGCTTATATAGCACAAAACAACGATCTTCACACCTGTTTGGGTGCTAAAAGATTGATTACCATTTAGATCGTATTTTATATATTCTGTTTAGGACAATACTATCATAAATAACTTATTGAAGCAGTAGCTGTTCATTTTTTTAAAAATGCAAATGATTCCCTGTATTGTTCCACATTTCTCAGAGGACAGATTCAGACTGTAGGCACAGATTTATAAATATAAAATATCAATGGCAATAAACATGTAAATACTGAAATTGACCTTTACAGATGCCATGAATAATTAAACACTTTTAAAATTATATGGAAATGTAATAACATTAAGAAATGTGATAAATGACAGGAAACCTTTCAGGCCATCAAGCTTGTCTGTTTAGCTAATAGTCATGCTGCCCCAATGTCTCATCCAGATATTACTTAAAGGTTGTCAATGTCTCTGCTTCGACTCCATGTCTCTTATCATTTGTTCCAGATTCCCATAACTCTTTGAATAAAGAAGGATTATCCGAGTCTGTCAGAATATGACATGTTCCGTAAGTCCTAAAATGTACAGTACTTGGTTGCACCTTGCAAAGCTTCAACTGCTGTTCAGTCTTTCGTGTAGTGTGGTGACCAGAATTAAATGCGATATTCCAGATGCCGTCTCACTTGTGCGTTATATAGTCCAAGCATAACATCCCTTGATTTATGTTCAACATTCTTTATGACACACTGATATAATGTTCATTATGATGAAATGAAACAAAAGATAATATGTGGCCGGTTACCAACCCGAGAAGAAAAAGGCTTGTAATTATAGTTTCACATAAACATTTGGGGGCCTTGGTCCTTTGAAAATCCAGGGTACAGTACCATTATAAAATATCTGGAGCTTCAAATTCCTTGGAATACAAATGATCCACAAACTGGCTTTTAACTCCAAGTTTGAATTCAATGTGCGCCTCCATTGTTACACAACAAATGAAAGATGAAATGTGTATGCGTCCTTTTGCGCTCATAAGAATTACTTAAGAACGCTTTGAAATCACTTCAGTTGGTTTTGACTAGTACATATGGTACATTGTTTGACTCATTTTCTTATCTAGTTATGTAAGACATCAAGTTTTTTGGAGTTCCCCTCATTTTTAGGCCATTTTTGACCGTATTCTGTGCAAGAAATGGCATCCTTATTATAACAAGTAAATCAATAAGTGTTCACTGCAAAAATGATCAGAAGAACTTGGAAGTAGTACATGCCACATCAACTGACCCCCTAAGGCAGGGGTTCTCAAACTCTGTCTTAGGGGCAAGGACATATTAACAGCATTATAGACCCCTCAGGCAAAGCAGCACACTGGGGCCCCAACCTACACAACCACTCAGCAAATCACAACATACATAGATTAGCATGGGATCCTTATTGTGGTTTCAGGTTTTTATTTCAAGCAGATTCATAATCATTGACAACTACTGATAACACTGATCTCATTTAATTAGCTGATATTTTTATCTTCTCCATTCAGAATTGCACTGCAGCATGATCTTTACATTTATAAGACATTTACAAATATTTCTATTTTGCTATAGATTTAAATGATTAACTCTTTTTTGTAGATTTCATTATATTTTGCCTTTGTACATTTTAATATATATATAATTTTTTAATCAAACTTAGTTTCCTAATTTCTATATTGTTCCCAAAACACGAAATCTGGGAAATAACAGTTCACTTAACTAACCCAAGAGTCCAATTAAAAACAGAAGCTGGTTGGAACAAAAACTTTGTGAACCCCTACCCTAATGAGATACAAGACATCCAAGTGACGTCTCTTCACTAAACTTTGAGAAAATAGGGAATGGTAATGAAGAGTGTCATTTTACTCTATTTTGAAGTTACTGCTCATGAATATGATCATATTTTTGATATACGATTCTTAGCTGGTGGTCCTAACCCTCTAACAGCCACTCCTACACGGTTCACAATGATAAACTTCAACCGTAAGTATGTGGGGTATTGTTTTAGACTTTTTCAATGTCAGTGATGTTATTTTTGAATTTTGATCCTTTACTAGGGATCTGGCCCTTTATGGACCTCTATCATAGGATGAAAAATAAACATTTGTTACAGTCTAGAATATTTAGACTTTAAATTAAAGCACACATTTTAGTATTTCAAAAAAACCGACACAACACTTCTAATTCTCTGTACTTCTAATGAAGCCAATCATTATACTTCTTATGAACAATATGAATTAGTGGGGCTTACCCTAATTTACACTTTATATACATTCTTATTGCTTCATTACAAAATGTCCACACTGAAACCCTTGCTGTGAGGTAAGAACACAAAGGACAAAAAAAACATGTTTATGACTCTTGTTCAGGAAAATAATAGCATTTTCTTCCATAGCTAAAAGAAACAGGCGGTACAACCATGTAGTGGTAGCACTGCTGCCTTGCAATAAGGAGACCAGGGTTTGTGTCCCAAGTCCTCCCTGTGTGAAGTTTGCAATGTTCTCCCTGTGTGTATGTGGGATTATTCCGGGTGCTCTGGTTTCCTCCCACATTCCAAAGACATACAGCTCAGGTGGATTGGCAATCCTAAATTGTTGCTATTTGGGGTTGGGGTGTGTGTTTGCCCTGCCCAGTCCAGGGTTTGTTCCTGCCTTGCACCCTAAGCCAACTGGGATCGACTCCAGCAGAACCCCACAACGAACCACCTCATGATCACAAATTAGTGCAGTGGAAAAATGACTACCTGACTGACTGAAAAAAGAGACACACTAGTCTCATAAAGCCCATGCCATTTCACAGAAATCCACTTAAGATGTTATTATATTTTAATACGGTCTACCATATGCTGGACCAAAGGGTAGAAAAGCAACGTTTTTAATCTTTAAAAAGTAGGTTTCAAATAGCTATAAACGTTATGAATGAACGCATCTCTTTTTAAATATAACTGCTGCCTAATAAAACCATTATTCACACCCCAATTTAATATGGGTAAACAAGCGTTACAAATCATCTGTATTTGTCAGAAAAGAGTAACTCTGAACTTGAACGGTGTGTCTATGACCTTATCATATTTGGTACCTTGGTCAGGGATCACACATAGGCATGACTTGGATAAACGAGTAAAATATATATACGTTAAAGAATATTTAGACACACTCAAATACTGGTAGACAGTAACGTTAGTTATGCTAATGGGAAACTTAACATGGCAGTCAGACTATAGCGGCTATAACCAGGAATATGGCATTAGCAATATACATTTTATTTAAATAAAATTTCTTGTTTATTAAGGCAAACTTACCAAAGCCGGCTGTGAAATTTCCTTTCCTGTTCGCGGATCTCTTTCTGTCACTTGAAGCTCGTCCAAAGGAACATTACTCTTCGCCATCTTCAAAAGTTTACTGCCAAACAAAGTTTAAATCAAAATGATACGGTGTGTGAAATTTAGGGCACATACATTAATTCCCGATCTGAGTGATTTTAATGCTATTAAGGGTCAAATTTCTAAATGTTCATTCCGCGTCAGCCGGCATAACGTTTAAAGTACAACACTAAAGTCCTGGCCTAACGCATGCTACTGAATATCTCATTGATTCAACAATAAACGAGACTGAATTCAGATCTGTTCTTGTGATAGGTCCTGACGCGTTTATACAGCGTTCGACACATTAGAGCAGGGGGATCCCGAAGAAGTGCTAACCCTCTTCAACGTCAATATCGAGCCTCACTCAACTTCAATTCAGAGTGCGTGGTATAAAGCCGCCGGTCGAGGTACAACCCACTCCGTGACGTCAGCGCAAAATGGCCGCTTAACCGCGCGCACCGCCACTTCCGGTCTGTCTACTAACAGCCCGGACACGCCACGCCCGTCGCGTGCCGACTGTTTGTAAACAGACACGTGACTGCCAGGACGCGCCTCCTTCCAAGTGGGATGCCGTAGCCTCCGCAGGTAATTTTTTTCTACTAATTTCAAACCGCATGTTAAGCCCGTGGGCTTTTAGTTTATGTCTTGTTCTGAAGCGGCAAAGAGAATCCTCTGATAGTGATTTATAAAACCACAAAGACTTAAATTGTTGGAATGACAAACGCTCCTAAACCTAATGACCAAAAATCTATGCGAGTTTCGCTCTTTCAAGAGCTCATTAGAATCGGTGCCGTTAACTTTTAACGTTAATTAAGTGATTGTGGTTAATATATAGGTGCGTTTTATAATTTTTCGCAATGATTTTGTAATATGTGTAATTATAGTTTTCTGTACAAAAACTTGTAAAATATTGTGAAGATGTAGTTCAATTACTTTAAAAATACAGTACACTGTCCGCGGTTTTTAAAAATGTGGTTAAAGTCATTGGAAAGCCATTCTGCTGCTTTTAAAATTTGAATGCAAGCGCTCACTTTACTTAGGACGAATGTTGATTAGGCTAATCTTTTTATCGTGTGTGGAAAATACATAGAATATATGTAAGAACAGACCAACGTTTTAAACGCTACATTTTTCAAAAATAAAGATGTACCTATCCTATGACTTATGTAGCGCAAATTCATCTCTGTGTCTCTTATATGGCGCATTTCAGTCTATCATAGTGCATATCTGTCTGTTATATAATGCCTTTAACTTTGTGTCTATTTTATAGTGCCTTTCACATCTATTTATTCATCTAGTGCCTTTTACTCTATGTATCTATCATACAGTGCCTTTCACTCTGTTATATAGTGCTTTTCACTTTATCTATTACAATGTGCCATTTATTTAATTATATATATATATATATATTAGTGCCTTTCACTATCTATTATATAGTGCCTTTCAAGTCTATCTATTTATCATATAGCACATATATTCACTGGACAAAAAAAATATTTGATTTATTTAAAACAAAGAACAGTTTTTTGCTTTTCCCTTTTAAGTAAATTCAACTTAGGAGCTCCTGTTTTTCAAGTACATTAGAAAATGTGTTTGCAAAGCATACATTTTACACTCAAATCAAGATGTTAACCTTAATATGTTTAATACTAACTCAACTAAAAACTTAAACCTTTAATATTCAACTTAAAATTCTATATCCAGCGCATCTCTCTCATTTTAAAATTGTTAAAAATGTTTCTTGGGCAAGATCCAACCTGTTAAAGCTGCAATCAAGCTCTGGCCTCATTGAACCACATGTTTTGGGCCTGCGCCAAATTAACATCATTTTGGACCAAAATCTTTAAATGCCTTTCAGACAGCTTGGATGTCCCAATCCCTCCTAATCAATTAACAGCTGTGTTTGGTGGGCCACCATCAGGGCTTAAATTGGAAAAGGACAAACAAACTGTAATGGCCTTTATTTCACTACTGGCACATAGGATTCTTCCAGCTGAGCGAGATAAGTCTATCTCTCCTATTCTAAGTCAGTGGGTAACTGATGTTATACACTATTTGAAACTGGAATAAATCTGATTCTCACTTAGAGGATCTGTACAAATCTTTTTCAAAACCTGGCAGGATCGAATCAATAACATTTTAGAACCAGCTTTTTAAATTGAGGAAGCAGGTTCTCTCCCCTGTTTTACTCCATTTATTTTTATTCATTTGTTATTTTATCTATTCATTTCTCTTTACTAGCATAAACTTTTACGCTGCTAGCCTAGCTCTCTCTCTTAGGGGTGGGGGTTGATTTGTTTCAAACTCAAGTTCTGTGTAATGAGTGTTATTTAATTTTAATAAATTCAATAAAAAAACTAGACCTTATTAATTACACATTTTCAATTGAATGAATTCAGGAGATTTAGTATAATGTTTAGACTCATTTCAGTTAATTAAGTATTGCCAACTTGGAATTGTAAGCTTTATTTACTTAATAATTTGTGTGAAAATGTTTGGTGAAAGGTTGAATATGGACTTTTAACACTGTGTGTCTCCTGTGGATCACAAAATGACTTAGACATTTGGAACAATTCATATGCTGTTGTGTAAGGTAAACATGTTTCATTTTCGTTGGCCACACTTTGTGTGCAATCTTAGAATTCTATGTTGCATTTGAAAAAACTTTTGTGATGTAGGGTATATACTGTAAAAAAAAAATATCAGCTTCCACAACCTCACAGCATTTAGAAAAAGGTGTTTACTTTAAGTGTTTAACATTTTTCCACTTGTACAAAGGTTGCAGGTATCCTTATGAATATGCTACATGTGGTTAACAAATGGAGCAGTTCTTAATGTAAATTATAATACTTGATGGAAAAACAGGACAGACATGTACATAAAAAGGGGTTTATTTTAAGTTAAATGAACTTGAATTAGATATAGAAAGTAAAAATCCCAATTAGTTATTTTTTAGTTTGGAAACATGAGCATTTATCACAATAAAAAATATAAAAAGTCATATTTCCAAGTCAAAAATGGCATTGATAGCTTTATTTAGTGTCCATACATTTTTTCAAGACACATACCAAAAAGCATAATTACACCAGTTCCAAAATATTGAAGGTGGCTTTGTGTTTAGCTGAAAGTTGAAGACTATGCCTACATGGGTACTGTCAATCCTGCAAGATGTCTGCTTGCTGAAGTAGTGCAGATGCATTGGCATGAGCATGCGGAGACGCATCATACGACAGGACTACCCTTAGATCACAACTTAAAAAATTGTAGCGGGTTAACTTACCATTGACATTACACAGAATCATTCTTGCATTCCTTCAGGTTGTGTGTTTTAAGGCTCAGTAAATTTCTGATGGGTGTTGACCGTCATATCTGAAAGCTGCCAGTCCATCTCACTGTGTGACACGGTGCTTCTCTATATACAGTAGAGGCGGTTGTTATGCATCCTGATCTGGTAAGTCACATTAGCTAAAGAAACATGATGCATATTACAAAATACTACAAAGCAACAAGATAATAAAATACAAGATAATTGAAATGAATAATACATCATAGGGAAGTTATCATACATTGAAAAGTAAACACATTCTTCCTGGCATAAAAGGAACTGAATCAGCGCTTGATAAACAAGACATCAATAAGTTAAGGGAAAATGCTTATAAAAGTAATAAACTAATGTATAATCTAGATTTTAAAAAAGGTCTGGTTCGATGTATATTTTATTATGTTATACTCACATTTAAAAAACGCTAGAAGAGGTATATATAACAAAATTAAACAACTTAAACATGTTGAATTTCAAGGCAAGAAAGTGCACTTTAAAAATGAATATGCTTTAAATAATATGTAAAAATTCTTTTAAATGCTAATCTAATTTACAACGGCATATTTATTGGACACAATCCGACTGTATTTAGGTGCTCAATTCTAAACCACAAGGTACCCGAGTTTTTATTTTTTAAGCTTACTATAGTTTATACGACAATTAACTTTAGTAAACACATTCCCAAGGTTTATTCATAGGTAGAGAACCATACTGTAGTTACAAACCTTGTGTTTTTGTTGTTTTAACTGTGACGCCAAAGTCGGACTTGTTATTGGTAGTTCTTTAAGTATAGTTCAAAATACCTTCTTTAACACCCTTTTCCTGAACCAAAGAAAATGGAAGACGATAAGGAAAATAAAGGAGACAATGGATAAGCGAGCGTATTGGCTTAGTTACTTTTCAACTTCTTACGTGTTTATCATCCAAGGAATAATGGAAATGTTGAAATTTCCAAAAAACGTATATAAATGTGGAAGGGTATTAAATTAGAGTCAACTTCCACAAATCATTTGTGGGGGCGTGCACGCGTACGTACTTGCGTATTACGTCACTGAAAAACACGGCGTGACGTTGTGCTGAGGGGTTGATACCTTGCTATGGCGTCTCTGGTCTTCCCCGGCGCGCAATGAGCGAGAGCTGTAGTGGGTTGTTGACTCTTTTTGTTGTCGTCTGCCAACTGCTAATGTGTCAAGTTAGAACGTAAAGGACCTATCCTGATCTCCTTGCAGTTGCTGACAGGTAAGCCTGTATTGGGCAGAAAGGTTTGTCTGCGGCCTCTCTTTGCCACCGGGCCCGCCCTCCATCTCGTAACAACAACAACAACAACAGTGGTGGCAGCGGCGGGCACGACAGGGGGTTAGGCTTCGGGGTAATGTGTGGCAAAAGAGCAGGAGTTTCCGCACGGCTTCAGCTAAGTCTTCGGTGATGTCACTAGGAAGCGGCTGCGAATGATGTGTGGGCAAATGTGACGTTCACAGGCGCGGGGCTAATGAAGGGCATCACGAGCGTATAATCAAATGTAGAGAACGTGTCTACGTGTAGAATGTGTGTGCAATTCAGCTCCCTCCCAAGCACAGTCTGTCCACGTTAATTCGATCCAGTGCCTTATTGCGAAGGAAATGGTGCCAGTAAAAGAGGCAGCAGTATGTGAGTTGCAATCAAAACCCCGTCTGAGCAGTGACCGTTATTAATACAGATTGTCAGCACTTGGACACAGACCAGTTAACAGTTGTGAATAATGCCAAAGGTAATCGCTGTTTTGTCAGATTGTTGCGATCCTTGTTTAAATGTGTCACGACTAGAAACTATTGTGCTTGAAATTTTGAGCGCATCTCGAGATAAAAATACTTAAAAGATTAATGTTATAAAAGTGCTCAGGCCGCGTGAAATTTGTATGCTGATACTGAGGCTGAAATTACCAGGTTTAATTTAACGGTGATGATAACCAATTTAACAAAGAACATAGGTAGAAAGTGTATTCTCAATTTAAGTTTTTCGTTCGTATTCTACCGTGCATGTTACACCTGTTGCAACTCCTTGTTGCAGTGTGCTTTTGAACATTTTGTTAACACAAATTTCGTACTCTACAAAAAATATGAATCAATTGATTTGTCCAATTACGTCATCTAGTGGCAGTCATTCATTATTTCACATGCCAGTATTCGTTGCTTATGAATACCTCAGATATTTTAACAGTATTAGGAGGCAAAAGGGGATGTACATTGCAATTGTGCTTTGAAAGAAAATTGCTGCTAGTTTTACCCAAAACGTTCACGCCACTATGGATAATATTGAATAAAGGAAAGGGATGTTTTATAATTTTCTTCTAACTGCAGTAATATGCACTCTCCTACCATGACAATATAAATGGAAGACCACAGTTTTCTTTTTCACTAATTTGAAGATAGTGAATTTCTTTCTGCAAGTATATTTAGGAATATTTCCCTATACAGTATTTAGGGAAAAAAAATAGTAAGTTATTTTCACACCATGAAATTGAAAAGAAAGTTAGAGATTCAACCTTTTTGATTGTTGGAAACGTGCCTCCAACCATCTGTTCTTTTTCTTGGGGTGGCAATTGCCTTTATCTGTTTTTTTTTTTTTTTTTTTTTTTTTTTGGACAGGTGAACAATTAAGCCAGCACTTACTTTTATCATATCAATATGCATGTGTGTATCCTGCTTGTAACAAAAGACAAACCAAGACATACAATTGTTTATTTGGCTGATGCTGAAATTAATAGATAAGCTGTTTGTGAGCCTGAGAGTAAAGTATTGCTTAGAAATACTGTTCACAAACTTGATGATTTAAAAAAAAGTAAACGTACAGTATATTCTTATTTAAAATGCAGTTGGCCAACATGGGTAAATTCAAAGAGGGAGGTATAGTAGTAATACTGCTACATTTGACTAAGGACATTGGGGTTTGTGTCCCAGGTGCTCACAGCATAGAGACTGCAAGTTTCCTCTATGCCTCATTTTTTTCCCCTGTATAAAACAGTGTACCCTAGTGGCCAGGTGTGTTAACCCTGTGATGGTTAGGTGCCCAGTTCAGTGATAATTCCTGCTTTCTACTTCATGCTTGATGGAATAATTTGCTGTTTCCCTGCCACCCTGCGTTGGATATGTGCATTTGTAGGTTGAATGAGTAGATGGTTAAATCCAGGTAATAGCCATTTAGCTGTTTTACTTAAGATTTAAAGCAACTATAATAGTTCAGTCTTTGTCATTTGTTTATATCTTAAGAGAATACTTTTACAAGTTACTCTGTCTGCAGAAATGCAGTGACAGAATGCTTCTTTTAACAGGGACAGTTGGTACTGTTGTCAAGTCTTTCTGTTTAAATGAATAATTTCTTTATCAATCACAGTAAGGGAGCTCCATGCAGTATTTGCATCACTTCATTATTTTAGTTATGTTCACCAGTTAGTTCCCAGATAACAGGTGTAGGAGTGAAAACAGAGTTGTGGGCCTATCTTTTTGGAATGCCGTTTGTTGTTTGGCATGTTCTCATTTTTTGCCAAACTGTTATTTAAAAAATGTATACATTCAATCTCCGAGTTCAAGGTGCAGTTAATGATAATAATAAATATATGTAACTGTTTGGCAGCAGTTGGTGGTTTGTTTTTTTTTGTAGACTTCTAGAATAGGTTAAAGATGTAGCACAGTAAATGCATTACAATAATCATATTTACATTTACCTAAACGGCAGCAGTCCAAGATTTTTTTTTTGTTTGGGACGGTATAATTCTTTACATATTCACAGCCCTTCAAATTTAAAAATTCAGTACCAGTATTAGTTTGCTAAAGTCACAACAAAAGAGCAATTATCAGGTTATAGGCATATATTCATTAACAGTCCCTGAGGAGAATGCTAATAATTAAGAAAATACAATGCAAATAAACTATTAGCTGATTTGTTTAAAACTAAAAGAAGACATAGAATTTCTTGAATCTTATAAAATTAAGCCCCCAAAAAACTATTCTTCCATTATAAGGTTGGTGTCTTACTGAGAAAACCTCAGGCAATTGTAGCCCTGTAATACCCAGTACAAACAGAGGTACCAAAATGGGCGTATCGGAACATATACCTAGGCATACAGTGCCTTTAATGCAATATGACATATGGTGATCCAACCAAGATCCTTCATTTTAAAAAAAAAAAAAAAAAAAAAGTTTCACCAGAATTAAACACTAAGGAATTGGCAAAACATCACCTAGTTTCATCAGTCGTAATTCTGATAAACAGACCTGGTGAAAACCTACTAAGTCCATAGTTTCAATGTCTCAGTGGTCAAGAGTGCAGACTGGCGGAAGCGTGGTGTAATCACTATAATGAGCTATGCTATTGTTGAGTGCATTCTGTCTCTTGATATAGTTGGTACAACTTTTGAATAAAACATTTTTATCTGAAACCAGGTGGACAATCAGGTGCATTTTCTGATGGGAAAAGGTTACACATCTGTTGTTGCTTTTTCAGCAAGATCTAAATCTATACTTCAAGGCTATAAAAGTTCATAAGTTGTTTCAGGAACATTATTGTAATTTATTGTAACATTACATTAAATTAATTTATTATGTAACGGTTCCTGTACTTGTTTATGGACAAATTACTGCTGCCTTGCCTCACTAATTTCAGAGTGAAGGCAGGACAGATTAGGGTCTAGCTTACTTTTGAATAAATACACCTAGTAAAGTTGCAACTTTCTTTATTTCTAGAATGTATATTTTTTCCAGCTAGGACAGTTAGAGTCTAATTTGTTAAAAAAAAATATATATTGCTTACATGTTGTGTTTATTGATAAGCAGTTGAGCACGTAATTTGGTTTATTGTTATGGCTACTCTGTCATTGTCAACTCACAAACCAATAATACAAGTTAATTTTGATCTCTTGGAGATAAAAAAATATTTCTGTAGTTGGCCTTCTGTATGTATTCTTATTTATTCTGACTCTCAGCAAGTAAAAGTACCATGAACTTTTCATGAGTAATAGGAAAATGTTTTGTGTAGAGAAAACTGGTGAGGTGAAAGCATCCAAGAACTAGTGTTAGGCAAATGTTCATTAATTACTGTGCTCTGTCTTTGTTATTAGAGTAAGTGTCTTTTCCCCATGTGTTTTTAATGTCTGATTAATCATTTTAACTGGAATCTCTCTTTACCAGGCTACAAACAGTAAGCGATAAGTTAAAGTATCTTAAATGGGTTCATTGATAAGGAGCGCAGTAAGCCTGGCAGACACAGATAACAAAAGTTGGTAGATACGATATACCCAGAAGCAGCATCACAAACTTGTGCTCTGTTTTCCTCAGCTCAGCAAGCAGTAGTTAGAGATACTTAAATAAATGTTTACAAATGTGTCTTCAGTTAAGCTAGTGGAGAATCGGGTGCTTTTAAAACACAAGTCTTTCATGTTTTTGTTTTATGAAAGATTTATTTAAAAAGTAGTAGCTTATGACACACCTTAAAATTTCACTAAAAATAGAGAAAGTTTAAAATTTGCTTTGCTAATTAAAACCACTTTGAGATAGCAAATTTCAAAACACATTCATGTTTACGACTTTAAGAGTTTGCCAATAAATATGTAGAAGTTTCAAAATTAAATCCGTACCCTGTGGTTGTTGTCCTTCATTTGAGTTCCCAGCCCTGTATCTAGTAGTTAATATGCTGCCCCTGTGCATTTTCATCATGTCAAAAAATGTATGAATTACTGGAGCTGTTTTCATTAAAATGATTTGCCATTGTTTAATTTATGAGGCCATCGCATGCTTCATCGGCTTTACATTCTGCAGACGACACTTCTCTTTTAGTATTAGCTAACTCATTGACTCGTGAAACACTCTGACTTTAGTACAGATTACTTATGTTGATGATTTTTGCATTATTCAAAATCTTATGTGCTTTAAACTTTTTTCTTCACCAATTTTTACAGTATGGTCTGTATTTTTTAAGCTAGAGAGGTACACAGGTGCTTGTAATCCTGTTTAGGTTACCATCATGAATTTCCCTTTGGGATTAATAAAGTATCCATCCATCCATCCATCCATCCAATGTAAGAAGTGTAACGTCATTTAAAAAATATCCGAAGTATGACATTATTGGAGGCATCAGTTGTGGTATACTATGTGCTAGAAGCAACATTCTTAATTATATATATTTTACACTGCTGTACTAACTAAAATAGATTTCTTTTGTATAAAGTATGTCTTTAATAAATCTGTATAAAATAGAAAAATGTACTTTTTTTTGTATATACTTAATTTAAGAATTAGAAATACCTCACAATGATTAAAATATACTTTTGCTTTCTCAGCTTGGTTGTCCAGGTATAGAGACGCAGGGTGTCAGCCTATTGTAGCTGGGTCAGGTGCAAGGAAGTAATAAAGACCAAACAAGGTGACAGTCCATACACACATACACTATGCCACAACACTCTTTATTTATAATGGTCCAAATTAAAGATATTGCACAACTTTAACCTTGCTTTTCTTTGAAAAGTGTGAGTAGGGTCACTTCGGGAGTATCCAAGGAAGATTCATGCAGACAGGAAGAAATCATGCAGGCTCCACTTTGTCACTGTTTTGCCCTCAACTGTAATGTACACTTATATACATATTTTAGTATTACAGTAAGTATAGGATGCAAGACATACTGTAAGTGTGTGGTAGGTATTTTACTTGTGCATTGTTGATGCACCGTATACTGTAATGGGAGATAATGCAAATGTTCTATTATTTTAAATCCTGTTTTAGAGTGGACTGAGAGTGAAGGGTGGCAATTATTAGTTGACTAATAATGATGCGTGTTTGTGGATTGTTTACAATACAGCTTTTTTCTAATAGGCATTATGAAAAATGTAATAACATCATTTGATATTCATTTTAATGGCAACTTTCTTGATCTTTTTAATGTGATTTATGTACAGGACCATGTGTGTTAATGGATTTCATATGCAGAGTATACACAGAAATAAGTTATATAATGGTAGCAATTTAAATGTATTTCATGTTTGAAGAAATTTGAATATTTTTTTCACTCCTTTTCTTTTAACAAAAGCACATGACTAATTTGATGCTGCCATTCAGGTAAACTGGGAAGTGCAGTCTTTTTCCTGCTAATGCCAACTTTTTGAAAAGCTTTTGATTATATGTCAGGTGCTACATTTCAATTTAAATGTCACCAGTGATATTTATTTTTTCAAAGCCTTGTATACACCGCTGAGTTTTTGATTTCGTTAATATGTTGGTTTACATTTTTCGGCAGTCTATAATATGTTTTTCTGCTGCCTGTCTTTCATTTTCAGAATTTAATGTTTTTGGGTGGGGGACTTTTTATGCAGGCTTTCAGTGCATTTTTCTTTTTTGTTATGGACAACGAGGCAAATCATGATTGTAGCATTCTGTAAACTTACAATTATAAATATACTGCTGAAAATCATGAAAATAGCTCAAACTTAATGCATCATTTTAGAGGAAGCACATGAAATTAAGAGTGTTTGAAACATTGTCTAGTATTTAGAATATTTTAATACTGCAAGACTCAAAATCCTAAGTTTACTCATTTTCTTGGTGGTTTACTTTTCTATATAAATGACTTCATTAATTAAGGAATTTATTGTGTGTATATATTTATTAATTTATTTTGCAGTCAAGTGCTTTTATAGGACCATGAATTAAAATTTAGCATTTTTAAGAATACTTAATATAATTTCAAAGCAGAAACAGTATGTCTCAAACATTAAACCAACATCAAAGTTTAAATTAAAAACAAAGATTCTTCAAAGCCATTCACAAAAAATGTGCATTTGGACCTTTGGAGAAAGTACTTTCTGTAAATGAGATGCCTTTATTTACGCTTTTGTAAAAAGTTTAATTTGAAGGTCTAAATAAAGTATTGGTAATGCAGGTGGTACAGGGAAATGGGAAATTTTGGATCTAGGTGTTGGCGACCCTGGGGTGTCGGCAGTTGGGACCATTGCAATCTCGTTTAGAGCCCCTTGCCATTAGTTATAATGGAGCAGCCTTTTATAAGAATGGTGATATAGCATGACTGCTGCGCAAAGGGATTTTCAGCGTCATAACTAGTTAGTATGTCATCAGTTTTTTTTTTGATTTAATGAAGTCCCCAGGTGTAGCTGTTTTGCCTATTATCCGACAATCAATTGTCGCTAGTTTGGAAGGTGTGTCATTTTATGCCAACGGTGACGTTTCCTGGCCTCTGAGATCCCCAGATCTGACTGTGTGATTTTTTTTTTTTTTTTTTTCTCCCCCTCCTTGTGGGACATCTTAAAAGCCAAGTGTTCCGCATATGTCATGCAACCCTTGCTGAACTAAAAAGGAGGATTGAAGAGGAAATCGCTTGCATTCCTCCTGACATGTTACATCGAGCAATGAAGAATTTTCACAACAGGCTGTCAAAATGTTTATGGAGAAGTGGACAACACCTTCATGATGTCTTCTTCAAAACATATAAAATGATTGAATAAATATTGATTATCGTCATTAATTGCATATCCTGCACAATGTATTTCATCAATAAATGTATTTTGTAATATGTTTATTCATGCATTGAACATCAATTGAAAATTTCCTGTTTCCCTGCGCTACCCTGTATATACTATCTGTACTAGTCAGGAGTTTAATATTTGGCTAAATGTTCAGGAAGTAATTTTGTGGTGTTAATTGTCAACATTTGTGCATCAAAAACACTGTTTTTAATTAATTATACCTTTCTGCATGTTTACTGTACATTATCTTCAGTGGCCTAGTAGGCAGCTGTACATTATTTGTGTTCTTTGCTTATAGTCAGTATTTTTGATCCATTACATATTTTGCATGCAGTGTAAAATAATTTGTTACAATTTTTTTTTTTATGTTATTGGGGTTTCCACTTCAACTCTATAACTTCTTAATTAATTTCAAATTAACAGCATCCTTCGTCAAAAATATTTTTAACTATCTTGTAATTGTTTCCTTATCATCATCATTGTCCCTGTATATCACTTTCTGTTAGTTAAAACAATACAAAAATCTAATGAATCATTTTTTATGGGTGGAGAAGTTCGAAGATCTATAATGGGTCTTACAAGCACTTTTTTTTTTCTCAAGGTGAGAGAAATTTAGTATCGTACTCCTGACGAGTGGAAGGCATCCTCTTTAGACCATAAATACAGTTCACTAAAACCCTATGCATAGCTTTTAATTCCTTTATTTATAAAAGGGTAACTAAAACTGCACACTTTACTCAAGATCTGGTATCACTGGTATAATATCAAGAGTGACTTCGGCATTCCTTAATTTATACTGAACTTTTTTTTTTAAATTTCATTTTTTAATGCCCATTTTTATTGCTTCTGTGCATTTCCAGGTGGATGAGAATGTTCTCTCAATGTCAACCACTAATCTTTTTCCTTTTAACTTTTGGCTTGTCTTAAACTGCATTTTTGTGTATTTTACAGAAAGTATTTTGTCGAGTCAGTGTCCACTGTTTCACTAATTTTCCTCTCTGCTAATGCCGTAACAGTTCTTGATTAATTATATGGATTTAGTTTATCACACCATTCAACCTTTTTTTATCACATAGTTCTTGATGAATCCCAGTTGCATCTGGTTAACATTTGGGCAAGCAAGTACTTTCTTTATGGAGTAGAATTTAATGTCATAGTTGGTATTTGGTATTGGGTATTCTAAAACATTTCTTAGAGACAAAGCTATTTTTTTAAGGGTTTTGTAACCTAATAACATAAGCTTGAAAAGTTATTTTATATATACCAGTATTTTCTTTAGTAATATTTTAAAAGTTAGACTTTTACTTAAGCTTATCTTTATCAATATTAAATTTCTTTCAGTCTTACTGTGATTTGGTGAACCTGGCATTGGGAGGAGACTGGCACTTTGTTAAAGCTACAGAGACTGGGTCAGAGGCCGCGTCCGGCTGAGTTCCGGACTGGGACGAAGGCCGCGTCCGTCTAAAGACTGGCCATGGTAAGATAGTATTAATTTTATTCTGATTATGTACAAATCTAGAATGTTTTTTTTTTTTTAAATAGATTTGATATGACTGTAGTTCTGCATTGAATAATTTTAAATAGTTTTTTTTTAGTTTTTCAATTAAGTTTCTCTCAATATTGTATGTAGTAGATAATGTTTAATGTACTTTTTGCAGTGTGATCTTTATGACTATACTAAGTTTTACTAGATTTTCAGTCTTTGAGCAAGTTATCTTCGTGAGTAATGAATTTTAGTTAATTTACATGTGAACGTGATATTATTTAACTCCTGAGTCTTCAGTCTTACTTGTAAAAAGGTTCCTACATATTCTTCAAAAAGATGATTTAAACAATGATGCATATTAATTCCTAAAATACATTTCAAATGCACATGCCTTACTTTAAAGCACTGCATTATGTTATCGTTTGTATTAACTAGGTCCAACAGAGAGATTGTTTTAGGTTAAATTTATGTTGGAATATTGGATATTCTGAAGGATGTAGTGTAATCTCCTTATATGAATGATAAAAAAAAGGAAAGGTCTATGTCCTCACTGTTCATGCAGGTTGTTTTCATTTGACTGGTATGACATCAGTTTGGGCCCCGAAGAATACACCTCACTTATTCCTATCCTTTGGCATTATAGATATGTAAGAAATAAGGAGACCTGATAATATTAAATTAATTGGAGTTAATTAAACTGATTACCTCTCAGTAATTACCCTGCTGTTAGTTTTAGTAGATTTTAGTAGGTTTGTTTTGTAATATACAAATGTAATGTGGACATTTTTGTTAAATATAAATTCTCCTCTTGTAGTAAAATATTTGACGTAATGTTGACTTTCTTACTGAGGATGAAGAGGCACTGCCAAGCCTGGAAGATATTCAGGCTAACCAGATCTTCCCTCGAAAATATCCTGTTCTAGAAGAAAAGAACTTGCAGGTAAGTAGCTTTCTGTTATTATCTCAAGTTTGTATTGAACCCAGGTGGGAGAGCCATCCTCCCAGTAATCAATTATTAGAACTTGGCATCGTAGGCTCCTTTGTGAATCTTTTAATATTTTACATTAAAATGTCCCAATAAGTTTTTCTTACGGCAACATGTTAGGTGTTATTCTCTTTATGGTAACTTTGGTTTGTGAAACATGGTGAAGCAAAGTCCATTGATCAAATATTGCATCAAGTAACCCAGATTAGAAGGAAGAAACCCTAATGGTTGAATGTGTCAAGGTCTCTTAGATAGTGGTCAGGATTAATTAAGCCTTTTATCAAGCTGGCAAAATTTTTAATATTAGGCTTTTTTTTTTTTTTACAATGATACATGTAGATTTTATTTTAATACTGCATGAGCTGGTATTTCATAATTGAAATGAGCAGCTGCAGTGCGACAACAGCAACTGGTCATGTTAAGGATCGTGTGCTACCTAAAAGTTTTCTGTAAGGTGCAAGAAACCATGGGCACTCGGAGACTGAGAGCATGGCAGCAGCACGGTACCATATATAGACCTGCACTCTTCTTCTTCAAATTATACATACGAGTCACTGATTAATTTGCCTCTTCTAAGCTGCAGGGCATGCATGCTGTTTGAGAAGTATAGTCCCATTACTGGCAAATGTTTTTATGTATTATACATCATTTTTTCCTCTCTCAGTGGCACAAATTTATCAGGTTGGTTAATGGGGAGGTTTCACAATTATAATCATGATACCTATTCAATTTCAATCAAATTGCTGGTTCATCACTAATACTTGATTAACAGTAGTCAAGGTGTGGGATGCCCTCTCCTTACTAAGCAATCCTGGTTTTGAGCCCTGTTGCATATCTCCAAAAATAAAATATAATGACTCATCAATATAAAGAAACGTCACTTTTTCTGGCTGAGTTTTGCTGAGAAGTAGCGAATCACAGTGATCTCTTAGATTGGGCATTTGTATAAGAGATAACTGGGCCAAATACCTCCCTCTCTCTCTCTCTCTCTCTCTCTCTGCTTTTCCATCAACTCTTAGGGGGTAAGGAGGTCAGGAATCCTGATTTAATTGACTATTTCCTCTGCCCTAATGGATATGTATGTATGTAAAAATCAAGCAAATCACTTCTTGTGCCATGGACTGCTAGTCTCCTCAGGTGGGGGCACTATTGTGTCTGCAGTTACTTATTGTAATTTGGTGTAATAAACATACTCTTTCACCATTATACCACCATTGCGACCTGCCCAGCATTTTTTCTGTTATGTTTGAACCTGCAGAATTCCAAGTTTTGAGATGTAATTTTCAACACGGCATCCACCATGGGCAGCTCACTATCTGGACGAATGGATATTACACCACAGCTAACTCAAATTTCATAATGATTTGGGATTATGACTTTTAATTAGTTTAAATACAATGGTTTGCTACCGACTTTAAATTTAGAGAAAATTTTTAAAAACTATCTGGGCAAAGCTAAACTTAATTTCAAAGTAGCAAGTGATGCGAAATGCTACAGTTACCTGTTCATAAAGGAACTGAGTGATGATGATCCTGCTTGCCTTTCAGCCAGTAAACCATGATTTAATGCCCACTTATTATTACCCTAAATAATTTTGTTACCGCTTTGGATTCTCTAAGTGTTACTGTATTGTCACTTAGTTTAATGATTTGGGGAATTTTCTAAGGTTACTAGTACCAGAAGAAAAAATGAACAATGTTGTATACAAAGAAGTTTTCCACCATTAATGGTTTTGCCATAAGTCAGAAAAGAGAATTCCCTCCGGGTTTACTTGTCATTCATACCTTCATAAATTAACTATGTTTTGGCTAGATGTGAATGCATATGGCTGTTTTACCTGTGTTGCAAACCACACTACTTTATTCCTTTACCATATATAAATAAAAAAAGAGGTATGGTGTCCTTAGTAAGAGAAATATTTAGAAATGTCCCTGTGCCCCACAGTATTCTTTAAGCTTTTATTTCATTCCTGCTGTTGGTGTATGCTTTTACATCCTAAACGTTAGTCTTTTATGTTTGCCCCTGCACTGTTCTACTCCTTGTTTCTGATTTTAGGATTTTTTTTCCAGGTTTGCTATTTAGTGAGAGAGCTCTGTAGAGCCTGCTTTTGCATATTGATTAAAAATGTAAATTTTTAGAAGGTAAAGTGTGAATGTTTTATTACATCACTCCTTATTTTTGCAGGTTCCATATCCTGAACTGCATGGCGAGTTCACAGAGTACGTGGGGAGAGCTGAAGATGCGATCATTGCTTTATCTAATTATAGGCTTCATATCAAGTTCCGAGACTCTGTTGTTAATGTAAGTCTTCTAAATTTATTTTCTGCTAGATGCAAGATACTTTATAATCCATATACTAAGAAGAAATGTCTTGAATGTCTGTTTTTAATGTTTTTCACTATATCGTATAATGTTGTAATACATTTGAAGGCTAATTAAACATATAAACCTATTTAGACCAACGTGAGGAGAATTCTTGGGTTTTATTTATTTTTATATTCTTTGACTGCTTTTCATTTGATAATAATAAAAGAATAAGTGTCTGTGTATCCATCTGTTTGATAGGTCTCTGTCAGACCTACCCAAATTGGTGGCCCGCGGGCCACATGCACATCGGAAGCAACCTCCAAGTGGCCCAGCCTGTGGTCCTGCCAGGGTTCCAGACTGCAACTAAAAAAGTCTCAAATGCAACCAAAAATAGGTTTTGGAGATTATCATTTCTACTTAGTATGCCAGTTGCAGTTTTAATCATTGAATTATATTGTAACAGATGCAAAAGGACATTTTTTTTTTATTATTATTGTTAAGCAGATGTTTGTACAGGCTCTCCCTTGAATATTGCTGAGCCACATAAAGGCTGTTTTATATGGGAGTTGTGGTGAAAATAACGTCTGAGTTGGAAACATGCGCGCCGTTGCTGATGGGACGGCTGTTCATTCCAAATGGTGAATTTCAATGAGAGGCTGGTTAAGTTTGTGCCAGAATAATGAACAGCGGGCTGAATATGATGCAACCGGTCATCAAAACAAAAGGTAGTCATGCAAAATATTTGAAATTCATCTGCCTGTCATATAGGTCCACTGTTATGAACATATCTGTGCCATGTGGAATTCATTTGGCCCTTCTGATTTGGCATGACACACTACGGTATGATTGTCACTAATCTCCTTGTTTTCACGCATCTTTGCATACTGTTTGTCTTTTGATTTAACGCATACTCCATGCAAAATTCCGGCCTGTCCAGCAATAAACATGTATGAGCAGTCGCCTGCCAACTGTTGAGTCACCCATAGTGATGTGATGAAGTGTGCATTTTAAGGTTGAAGGTGTATTACAGTTGTTTTACTAGGGTGCTCTGTGATTGATCGCGAACAGTAAACTTTGTTAAACTGGAATTGGCAGTCGTCTTCTTCAAGCCATAATGTTTGCTCAGCAGGTAATTATGCATGTGGGCAGCATAGTTGTGTAGCTGTTAGTACTGTTGCCTAATGTCTTCAAACAACTCTCATTCCACCAATGACACTTTGAGCAATTTTATAAAAGTTCACCCCCTGTCAACATTAGTTTTTGTCTAGATACTTAGTTTTTTTTCTGCCGCTGTTTAAAAAGGTTTAATTTATTGTAAATGTGCTTAAAAGTTACATAGAGGATACCTCTAACCTAAATTAAATTAAATACTACTTGTGCTTTTTAGATGCTGAATCGTCATTGTAATTGTGATCTTCAGTGTTTTGAGCAATACATAATATAGTGTGTGTTTACACCCAATATATGTACATCATGTACTTATGGACACACACCAATTTTATCAGTCAGACATTAAGCTTTCATCCCAGTGTTTTAGCCTTTACTGCAGTAATGGATGGGTTTGCATGCTCCATGTTATTTTGTTTTTTTGGTGGTTTAATCAAAAACTATATGTTTACTGCATAATAATGACAGTGAGATCTGTATGTGTTGGTGGGGCTGAAGGTGGGCCTGAACCACGTGGTTGGCTGCTCGTTGATCCATTTAACCTTCATGAATACTGTTCCTTTTAGAGCTTAAAGCTGACATATTTGAGTTTAGAGTCCGGTTTGATGGTTGTTGTCAAGATCTGAACAAATTATAGTAATGGAAAATAGCATTTTATTCCTGACTTGTGTCTTTCTCCTTTTGAGACAGAACTCTTATTAAATTAAATAAATGATGTATTTTATGTAATTAAATTTAAATTATGTATTTTTAAAACTAATAGACAGGGCAGACAAAACTAATAGACAGGGCAGACTTCTTTATTAATGTTGCATTTTTAATTTTTTTGCGCTGCCTTTCAGTAGACCACTGGAATAAGAATGCATGCTTCACCATGTACTAGCAGATTGGAGTGTTGTAGAAATATGTGACTTCTTTTGAGTTTATGCAGAATACTTGAATTATATTTTGCCATCTTGGATCAGGTGAATGCAGTACTTGAAAGTTTCCAGCTGCTATCTCTAGTATTACTTAAGAATCTGGGCATTGATGTAAAAAGATAGAAATTGTGCAAATGGTTGATTACAGAGAAAAGCTTTCATTTAAAACTAAGTGGTAAGACTGAGTAATAAACCAGCTGATCTCATATACTGCAAGGAAAGAAGTGGCAGGTAAAGGAACAATACATGCTTAGTTTACCGTAGAAAACAAATATTATTTAAATGCCTCTCTTTATTCCTTACTAGCAATCTGGTATTTGTATTATTTGCTTAAAAAGTGAAGCCAATGTAAGATGCACTTTAAGGTAAAGATGCTATGTTCAGTTACTCATTTTTACTATAATCACACATTCCAGTCTTTAACCTACACTGTATTTCAGTTTAAATGAGTTATTAGGTATCTGGTAGACCTCTGTATTGATAAGGTGTATGCAGTCTTTTAGCAACTGAGCTTTTAATGTAATATTCTGTCAACATATTATTTTGCGTATGTACTAGTTGCAGACTTCCAAATCAACTCCCCTGTAATTTGATCAATATCGGTGCTTGAATCTGTACATTGTGAGTATTTCTTTGGATATATCTTGAATAAAACTATCTAAAATTTATTACTGTCAGTATTTTAACTGCAAACAGTACTGTGAAACACCTCCTCAATAGATTATGACCACACTTTGAACATATTGGAAGAATATATCTGATCTGACATAGTTTGGATTTACAGTTACTTCCCAGTCGTTAATAGTTTTATTTGAAATAGGCACCTCTAATCTCGGTTCTAATTTGACAGTAATAGCATATTTTTGCTCCAAACAATCTTCACATTAGAAGCCAGTTTCTGCTGCTAATTAAATGTATTTAAATTTGTGCTTTATATCACTCTCATTCCTGCCTTATGGGGGCATTTCTCATTCTGTTGATTTTTTTTTTCTTTTTCTCTAAGAATTTCATTTAAGTGTTATTTTCCCCAAATGTTTCGGTTCAGAACTGAGTTCTTGATGAATACACAGAGTGGCATGGAGGGGTATCTGCTGATCTTTTGGTTTCTTTGTTATGTAACAGCATGTTAAATAGACAGGAACAATTGAAACTGTGAAGGTGTTAGATTTAAGCAATACAGATGTAATGAAAGGTTGTGAATCTCAGTCTTTGGGATAAAACCTAGTTCTCATCAGTTTTGCATTAGCAGAAGTAATTGGCTTCTAATCGGGAAAGTAACTAGAAGGAAAAACAATAGGCACTGTGTCTCTCTAGCATACAAGACCGAGTTCTCCTTCCTTAATGAGACATGAAAACATAATCTTTAATATCAAGGAATCCTTAACAAGGCAGGATGAGAGTGATACTAATTTGGATATTGGTTGGAATGAAATCTGCAACCATTGCAGACCTCCAGGAGCAAGATTTGAATCCCTAATGTATAGTTGAATTATAGGGAAAAGGATTATGAAGAGAAAAGTCAAATGTGAAGTCCTATAAAGCACTGATTGTATGTCAATTATCTTAATTATCTGACATTAGATCAAATTTATTGTGTGAAAAAAATAAATAAATAAATAAATAACGTTTTGATATAAGGAATGGTCCAAATCCTACTTCAGAATTTGGCAAAAATTCTTTAATGCAATTTTGAAATAAGCATACCAACCATGTGCCTTTTTATTTCTTTTAATATTCCAGTATACATAAGGAACTTCCTTATAATCACCTCATTGTTTTGTAAGTCTCCAAACTGGGCAAAGGAGAGTGGTTCAATTGGATTTAATTTAATTTCAACCATCAACGTTTCTAATGTTGTGTTGATTATATTCTTGAGTAAACAGTGTTTTACAAGTTATAATGTGATATACAAGTGCAATATAACTGGAAAAATATACAAAAATAAAATGGCTTAAGAATTCTGTTTAATTGCTGTCCTTTATGTGTAGCAGTGTACCCCTTCTTTATCCTCCAATGTGTATTAATTGGGTTAAACATAGCCATTGACTGATTGTTATCCTTTCTTGTTTTCTGATTTTTTTTTTTCTTTTTTCAAGAATTTCTGAATTTAAGGGGGATTATATAGTTTCTAATATTGTTCCTGAGACCGTATCTGATTGTGGATACATGCACACACCAGTTATTTTCAGAATGAGAATCATCACTCTGAATTGTGAGGTTGCAGTTCTTTTGTAGGAGACAAAAATCTAACCTGTCTGCAGCTGATAATGAAGCAGCTTCAAGGTTGAAATCCAAATTTTGAATGTCACCATGAGATAAATAGTTTTATCTAATCTAAAATCTCACTTTGTGCAGGAATATTAGTACTGTAGGTATTGCACCAATTATGTTCTACATAGAGCCAAGTACTTGTTGAACAAAGCTGTCTATCTACCAGGACATGCATGTTACATTTTCCCAGCTATTGTTACAACCATTGGGGTAGTGACTGAAAGTATGAGGTCAAAATTATATGCGCAGTGCAGTTTTTGGATAGAATTTTAATAAGGAGGTGAGGAAACCTCACTTACTACGATGGTCTGTTATGCTGTGAAATGAGAAGAGTCAGCTGAGGAGGCTTATTCATTTTTGTCTAATGGGAACTGACCTAGTGCTTGTCCCAAGGCACACTATAATTTAAGTGAATAATCAATTCGCTGCACTGAGAGTGTCTATAATTTTTTTCTAAAGAGGAACAGGATTATAGTTGGACATGCTAAACTTTTTAACACTTTGATCCTAAATAGCAGAAGCAGTGTAAACGAAACAATAGATCACAATGTATATGAAGCATTTTTGTAGACACTAGTATTGTCTAACTGTGGCCAAGTATGAACAGATGAGGTCCAGAATGTACTGTTTAAAAAATCTGCTGCATTTCCATTTTTCAATCCCTGCTGTCAGTCCAGTCCTTGCATCCTCATCCGCTAAAACGCAAAGAGCAGTACTAAACCTTTGTTTTGTGTCAGTGCTTTCATTCGTCTGGCTTTGTCTTTTGTACCATTAATCAAATTCTTTGTCCATATTATCATAGGGCATGCCTCTATAATAAAAGGCAGTCAGCATCTGCTTATTTAAAAGTGAGCATAGTGTTTGGTGTCCTGATTGGTTTTGAGAACTGCATTTATTTTTGGTTAGGGTTTCCATGTCTTCACCAAAAGAGATTTATTTTCTTTTGGATGAATATTTATGAGAATTGACAGAGAACTATTCCAAAAGACAATCCTTAATATGCAGTTTAATACCAAGAGCTACTGGTTAACTCATTCATACATATAAATTGGGGTATGTATAATTGGAAGCGAACCTGGGTCTCCTAACTGCGAGGCAGCAGTGCTATCACTGCGCCACCATGGTTATTAATATTTTCAAGTGGGTGATGGGATGAGCTTGAATCCTACATGTTGTTTATAGGTTTAGTCAGTCATTTTCCAACCTGTTATATCCTAACACAGGGTCACGGGGGGTCTGCTGGAGCCAATCCCAGCCAGCACAGGGTACAAGGCAGGAACAAATCCTGGGCAGGGTGCAAACCCACGGCAGGACATACACACACGCACATACACACTAGGGACAATTTACTGAATAGTTTAATTTTCCTTTAATTCTAATGTTAAAGGATATGTACTGTATTTTTCAAGTCAGAAGTTATTTCTTCACAATCAAGGTATATATTAATTCCCAAAACAAAAGTTGTATGCCTAACCCTAATGTTGCATCTTGAGATTGCACATATGTTGCAGAACAGCAAACTATTGAGAGATTTAGCCATTTTAAAAGGAAATCGGCTGTGCACTTCAACAGGCTTATTGTCTTCCTCATTGGCAACCTTTCAGCCGCAGTTTCACCTCAAACTCTGTTATTGTTGTTATTCAATGTTGATACCCAGATGTGAATTGTTATGTCTGTACTGTAGACAATAATCACAGACATGCACATGACACACCACAGAGAGTGCGTAATGGTGCATGTTGATTGGCCCTGTTTAACTTAATATCAACATGCAGGTGGCTTGGCTTTTTCAAAAATAGTATAATTTTATAAAAAATAATATGAATTGAAATCGTATCATTCAGATGTATTATAAAGTAAAATGAAACGTTTATGTATGCTCTTCACCACTATCCTGCAACTTAGCATCCATCTTCTTCTTCAGGCAATCTAAAGAAATAATACACAATGTAATTGGCCAAAAGAAGTCGTCATTTAGGAAAAAGATGATCATGGAATTTAAAGTCATGTGTCTGTTACAAGCCATGGGAGAACATAGCCATTTGGAAAACAGGATTGCAGAGACGAAGCATTTGAAGTTTGTTTAGGTGATGGGAGATCAGATCTTCAGCTGTGTTGACTGCTGTGAGCAGACAAACAACCTGGAAGTATACCCTTATCTCAAGAAAACAGAACCAGGAATCTGATGAAATGTATTATATCTATTTTACTTTTGTTGCCAAAAGCATACCTCTGTGATACTATAAACATGTTTTGTTTTTTTTTTTTTAAGTCAAAGTTTTGCTGCTTCGAAGAAGAACTTTTTTATGTTTTAAAATTTTATGGCTTTTGTTGTCACAGTGAGACCCTTGAAACTCTCAACATCCATAATAAAAGGCAAGAACAGGCTAGGCATTTGTTTGCCATTATTAGAGGTGTACTGGTTTATCTTACTAGAGTACTTAATGAAAAAAGTGCAAGTATCACACAGCCAGTGATTTGGCAAGAAATGAAAATATTAGGCAAGAGCATATTGCTCACTTTCTTACGTGGACAGTTGGTGTAATATAACAGTTGCTGAACACATTCTGAAAGCTGCTTTTCTTTCCTATCCTTTCATTTGCATCATAGTGGATGACGAATAAAAATGTAATTTCTTCGGTGATTATACACATTGTATAAATTGTAAGAATTATTTTGGTCTTGTAGCAAAATTAAATTCTAGTAAAGCATTTGCTTATTTGAGAGTGGCAACAAATTCTCACCAAAGAAACCCTGTTGTCTGACAAAGAATGATTTCTTCTATAAGATTATTTATTTATTTTAATTATATTTAATTATAAATGTAAAAGTTTAATGCGTAATCCCTCTTCAGACTTTTTTGGTTTAAAAAATGCTCTGGAAACTTCTGTTTTCCTATCTCTGTGCAAACTTTGAGAATAAAATTTGAAGAACTGTGTGTGATCTTTTATTAATGGATGGGTGTTTGGCAAAGGCTTCATTCCTTCTGTTCTACAATTGAGCTCTAAATTCTAAATTGATTTTCTAATTTGTCCTTTGGTACATCACCACTTTATAATTAATTGTAACAAGAGCTTTCCGGTGAAATAGGTGTGTAAAGTCAAAAATGTTCAAGTCTCAGGAAGTGTTTTAGATATTTCCTAAAATGATGCAAAACTTTGAGAACTACTAGCAGAGTACAAAGCTACATAAAGCAGTTGGTCAAAGTCGTCATTCTTTCTACATCCCCCTAATACATAGTTAATTATCTCTCTACAGGGCAAGTTTAAAGAGAATTCACTTAGATTTCCAAACACCTTTGTTTTTGGTAGTTTCTTATAAGTTGGCACAGTTTGGGTTGTTTGCTGAAATGTATTATTTTTGGGTAGTATCAGGGGAGACATTTTGTACTAGTGAAATTTCCTGTGTATTTTTTTTTAATTTGTGTATTGAGTAGGAATGTACATTTTGCTTTCAGAAAATGTTTAGTTTCCCCTTTGTAAAATCATGAAATACTTGAAAGGTAACTATTATGGGGCTTCTGTTATGACTAATGCATATACATTTGCAAAAAATATGAGATTCTTCCCATGAGAGACAGGTATTTGTTTCAGCCTAGTAATGTAGGGGTTATTTTGTTCTGCTCTTATAGGGTTATTCTCATTCTTGTTCGTGTGAAGTGTCAGTAAGTATATTTTGCTGGTAAAGACTGTAGTATTCATTCTGAAATGCACAAGAGGAATTATTTACTAAGAGTCTTGCTGTGTTTTTGAGCTGCTGCATGGAGTGGGGCTTGACTAAAAGCAACCAAAACCTATCGCATAATTAGCATTCTTATTGTATTGACTGTCATTCTTTTTAAAATGTTCAATATATCAATTGTTTTATTCATCTTGAACTGTTTGCAAAGGTTCAGTCAATTCATGCTTTTTGAGTTTGTAACATGAGCTAACAGTATTCCTTCAGATGATTTATTTCTAATCACATTTTTAGTACTGCTACTTAGTTGAGCATTGTCTGAATGCAGTTGTGCCTTACCAAATTTGTTACTTGCATTAAGATTTCCTTTTTCTAGATTGTTTGACGTAGTATAAATTATTCAGTAAAAAATGACTTTTTTAAATGAATGTACAGTATGTACAAATACAAATTGCATGTCACTCTAATCTATTGTGTAGAAATGTGCATTTTAAACACTGTGAGAGAGTACATTTACAGTTTTCTGACCCTGAAATGACATGCATGCTTATTTATAAGATAAGCTTTTTAGCACTTTGCTTCAATCACCTGGTGTGTATAGTGAACTCTCAAAATGTGTGTTGCCAGAATCCATGCCATCCAGTTTTTAGGTTTAGACAACCTGTTTTTCCACCTGATCTATTTTGTGCTCCTTCTCAAAATATTGTGCTAGTTTATGAATGATATATGTGATTTAACCCCACCCAGGTACCATTACAGCTCATTGAGTGTGTTGAATGCCGGGACATGTTCCAGCTCCACATCACTTGCAAGGATTGTAAAGTGATCAGGTAGGCATGTGCTCCATCACCAATGCAGTGAAGTTTTTGAAATAGAGAGGCTAATATTTGTTCATTGCAGCAGCCTATGTAGGGAAAGTTGAAAGCAATATTCAGAAAGAGAGAAGATTTCATTTCATTAAAGCCTTATTTGGCAAATGATTTTGAAGGGCAGAAAAATAATGGAGAATAGTGAGTTCAGATTTTAATCAGTTGCAACAGATTGGATAAGTGTTTAAGGAAAGATTGCCAACAGCAATATCTATGCCTTCACATGCCTTTGTGAGCATTCTAGTGTGAAGGCAGCTTTGAGGTAGCTTAACTGCATTTAATTAGGTTTCTGTCTCTATTTCTCTGTTTGTTTGTAATAGACATAGTCTTGTAAATTTAATACACTTATAAGAAACTGTTTACCAACAGTTCAGTGAAGATTATGAAAGTTTGTTGACTATAGACATTACACCGTTAACTACAGTAGACATCTGAAATTTAATTTCCATTATGTTTTTGGCCATAGCTCTTATTTTCTCTTCAATGTGTGACTATTTGAAACAGATGTCAGTTCTCTACTTTTGAGCAATGCCAGGAGTGGCTGAAGAGACTCTCTGGCAGCATCAGACCACCATCAAGACTTGAGGACCTGTTTTCTTTTGCTTTTCATGCCATGTATTCTGGAGAGAAAGACCATCATGGAGATCTGTGCAGGCCAGGTACTTTTGTGTGTCATTTAGAGAACTTCACTTTGAAAATTTGAAATCACTTTGAAATTTAAAGCAGCAATATAAATATATCCTGCTTTATTCCTTGCAGTTTATTTTATGATTTTACAGGACTGATCTAATTGTTACATTTTTGTCTATTTTTACTTGTTTTCTTGGTTCCCAGGAGAACATGTAACTTCAAGGTTTAAAAATGAAGTGGACAGAATGTCCTTTGATTTGCAAAATGCATGGAGGATTTCTGAAATAAACATGAAATACAGGTAAATGTTTAAATATTGGGAGTCTGTAGCAACAAGATAAATTTTAGATAAGGAAGAATAGGTTCAATCATAGAAGTTTAAGTAGAAAATAAGGAGTAAGGAGTCTGCCTTTGGGTGATGGTTACTGTATAATTTTGTTTTTGTTGCATCTGAAGGAATAGCTGCTCTGTAATTTTGTTAAACGTGGTGTACTGACAATAATGGCTTTTAATGTTGATTGTTTTTTTTTTTTTTGTTTTTTTTTTTTGTTTATGCAGCTTTTACCCCCAATAAATGTTGGCAGTGAAATGCATTTTTATACATACGACCAAAGAGGAGCCATTTGGACAGTATAGTTGTCTTGCAGTTCTTCAGTAGGGTCCTTGACAATTGCAATTCCATCTTCGGAAACAGTGCAGAAGCATTCTTCTTACCACAAAGTTGACGTCACATCTGTGCTACAGGTGCTTCTGGCTTTGAGGCTGCCTGACAAACTTTATGTATGCCCACAGATTCTTTTCACCACTCCTATGTATGAATTACTACCATATTTAGGTCATTCAGTGAGCTATTTGCAGATTCTTTTGACCAAAGCCATGTATGGATTAGGCTCCTTAAGACCATTCTGCCTTCTATCAGATTGGAGCCTTGTGTCTGTCTGAGAGTCACTATCCTTCGATTACAGCTTTTTGCTGCCTGATAAGATTTTTTCAGTTCTAGTTCTTTTGGTTAGAAAAATAACATGCTCAGAAATCACAGTATTGCAGAATTATTATTTTTTAACTCTGGTCACTACATCCCATAAAACATTACATTTATTTATTTGGCCGATTTCTTATCTGACCAATGCCTTTATTCAAGGCAACTTAGAACATATATAAGATATAGTTGATTACATTTCTTTGTGTTTTTTTCAGTTGGAGCACAGGCAGATGAAGTGACCTGTTAGTGGTCACACAGTGTTGGTAGCAAGATTTGAACCCACAGCCTTAGGATTGTTGAAAGTCTTAACCACTACACCACACTGCCCTGCTATGAATAAGGGACAATATGTAAATGCCACACACAAGGCATTACAGTGAAGCCAAAACTGCTCGAAATAAAAAAAATATATATGTATAGATACCCCAGTTTCATGTAGCACAGTTAATTGAGCTGTATCACCCTTTCTTTTTACAGGTTGTGTGCTAGCTATCCTCAACTTGTGCTGGTTCCTGCTTGGATCACAGACAAAGAACTGGAGAGTGTTGCTAGTTTCAGGTCCTGGAAACGAATTCCAGTGGTTGTGTACAGGTTTGTTGATCAAATAAAAGGTTCTGTCTGTGTGCTTTCCTGACAACTTTTGACACTTCTTAACATGCAAAACACAGAGTTCAACAAAGCAATTGCTTTTGTTTTTTCATCATAGCCACAGTGCAATTGTACAAGCAGATTGTACAAACACATATCCATACTCAAACTGGGGCAGTTGTTGGTAGCATCGGGCCCAACGCAGGCATCAACCAAGGCAGGATTTCAGTCTGTTTTAGGGTTAACTCATGCACTTTTAAAGAAGAGGTAGGCCTAGCATAATAAATTAGTATGAAGTTAATCTCAAGTTACTGAGAGTGACTTACCTCCTTTATACCAATTTAATTGAGCATCTTCACAAACTTCTTTTGTACTTTTCAACCACCAACAGAATTAAACTTGCTTTGAATTTTTTGGTTAAAAAGTAACCAGTAAGAAAGTTTAGTTAAGACCTTAACTTAAAGTGAATACATTCTGTTTACTTGCCCTAAAGATAGTAGATACTTAGTTGATTAATAACCTGCATATTATTAGTTTGTAGTAGTAATAGTCAGTCAGCTGCTTGAATAGCACAATGCATTTAGTTGATAGTCAAAAATGAATATGATCCAAAAACTGCAGACATTTAAGAATTTCATTATGTTTCTCATTACAAAAAAATCGCACTAAGATGTGATTTATATTGTTCCTTTATATTTGCATATAAATGATATAGATGATAACATTAACAGATGCCCAAAACCAAACTAAACTCATGAAGTACTTGACAACACCATTCCCCATTTTGAATTAGTTGGTTTTCATCTTTGGATAAAATGTGTATGCTTTTCAACAAATTTTACACCTAAGAGATTATTTTAATCAGATCTCTTACATTTCTTTTATTTACATAGTACTTTCTTAGTTGTGGTATTTGATGTGTACTGTAAAATTACATGTGCGCTTAGTTATTTTGTGTGAACTGTAGTTTTAATGTTTTTAAAAAGTATTTAGAATAATTTTCCCTGTATGTTATGAAAATATAAAGCAATATATTTACAAACAAAATCTCAGTTTACAAAGAGGATCGAATGGAGAAATTGCATGCCATGCAGCAGAATAGAGAAGGTTAACACTCTGCCCCGAAAGGAGTTAGTGAAGAGCATGGAAGGGTCGAGGAGCAAATAGATGAACCTTACCTGCAGGCATTCATGTAGTGCTTAATTTCTACTAAAATAGTGGACGAGCCTCCTTAAGGATGTTGGTTTGGATCAGCGCATGGAATTGGGAAATAGTAATCAAGATGGTGTTCTTTATGACCCCAGGTGAGCGGTACAAGGCAGATCCAGGAGCATCAATGTGCAAGAGGCTTTTGAAGTGAATGGATAGAATTTTACAAGATCAGCCACCTTAAAATGATATTGCTGCCTCTTTGAAGGAGTAGGTGGCAGTTTTGACACTGCCACACAATAAACAACACTGCCACTCCAAACTCCCTGTGTGCATGTATACATGTCCATGAATGCATTTGCTTTGTTAACTGAGGTTATCTAAGATGTTCTATTTATTTTTTATTAATCAGATTATTCAGAATAGGGAACACATATGTGCTTCATATGGAGGTAGACACTTTTCTGTTTTAGTGTATCGCTTTACTTGTGCCTTGTTACATTCACAATAGTATCCCTAATCTATAATAATATATATTTCAGTATATTGCATGTAATTAACACAACATGAAATTCTTAAATCTTATTAATCTCATGGATTGTTGTGAACACAACCTTTAGTCATGAATCTATTATGGATGGGAGGATCATTCCTACTCATTCACTTAAGTGATCAGTTTTAAATTTCCCTTTAACATAAGCCTGTGCTTCCTTGTGTGTTCATTATTGAAAAGTTTCCTAATTAATAATAATGTCCACAGACCAATCAATTTGTCAACCCTATGGTATTTTCTCAGTTCCATAAATAGTTTAAATGTTTTAAATCAAAATCTCAGTTGTACCAGACTATTTCAAAGCAAGTATATTGTAAAAATAGTCTTTAATGTATCATAATGAATTTGACCTTTTTGATATTTTCAGACACCAGAGCACTGGAGCTGTGATTGCACGATGCGGGCAACCTGAGGTCAGCTGGTGGGGATGGCGCAATGCAGATGATGAGCATCTGGTACAATCTATTGCTAAGGCATGTGCCATAGACTCCAGTTCTACTAAACATCTTTCCAATGGCATATGCTTTCGGCATTGCAACAATGGATCAGATTTGTCAGACGTAGAATTTGGTAAGCTTTAAAACCTTTTCGTTTTTCTAAGTTTTTTTTTTTTTAATTTATTTGTACAGTCTTTAATAATGTGTTTTGCAGTGTAAAAGTATTTCATTTACTTTCCTGATTTCTCAATGAACATTTTAACATTACTGACCAGAAGGAGTGGTTTTCACTTAAAAGTACTCTGACAGCTAGGAGGTTATCCTAAAACTAGAAGTTTGATGATTCAGGCACCTCACCTGACTTGCTGTATTACCCTAACCAAATCCCATAATGAGCCTATGCTTCAAAATGGGTTTAGATCAGAGAGGTTATTTGAATGGTGAGCTACCTATTTTAATCCATACTGATACTTTAAAGTCTCCATAGGTAAAAGCATTTTATTTATTGTACCATAAATTAAATTATTCATTTTTGTTTTTTGAATTTGTACTTCCCAGATGTTTTCCGTGGCATTTTTGTTTTAAATTAAGTTTTTCTTTTTACAAGAAATTCCAAGTAAAGATAGCTTAAAAATACTTAATAGGCATTAGTCGGTTATATCAGTGGCTGTTTACAGTCTTACATTTTTTTCATCTCCTATGTACACTGTATTTTTATGTGTACTTATATATGATAATGATGTTTCTTTGGTTTTGCTTGATATTCATTATGATAGCTTTGTATAATTACTTTACATTGTAAATATTGTTCTTCATCTAGATTCCTCTGTGTCTAATGGCTCAGGAGTAGAATATCTTGGCATCCAGTGCCAGAAATTGCTTATTCTGGATGCCAGATCATATGCAGCAGCTGTTGCTAACAGAGCAAAAGGAGGTGGTTGTGAGTGTCCAGGTAATCTTGAGCTAGTATTTGACTGTTGTGTGTTTTTCTTTTTTTTTCCTTTTGCCAAATGTATTAAATTTTGTTAATAGATAATAATATTTTAATTGATCCTTTTAGTAGCTGTTTTACAGCTATTCTCTTATGGTTGTGTTGCAGAATATTATCCAAACTGTGAAGTGGTCTTTATGGGAATGGCCAACATCCATTCTATTCGCAAAAGCTTTCAATCCCTGAGACTTTTATGCACACAGATGCCTGACCCTGGAAAGTAAGTTCCTGTGATACTCGCCAATCCCCACCAGTAATGAAGTTCTACCCTGTGTTTATCATGTGTAATTAAGGCTTTTAATGTATTTTTAATGTTTGATGTAAAGGTTTTGTTTTGAGCTACAGAAAGCAGTTAATCTGTAAGACATGTGAAGTAGTCCACAGCTGTATTTCTGTACTGGAGTTATTTAAGTCCTTAATGGCAATCTATTCCAACCATCACATATCCTGTGTAGTTCATCACTGCTGCCAGTTTAGAAATAGAGAGATATCTTGGTTGTGACTCAATTGTCAATATTAGGCCTTGCAGAGAGAGTGCCTGTGTGAAGCTTGAATAAACATGGCTATGGTGTTATGTTAGGATGCAGTTCACACATGTATCTTGTGAGCTCAATAAATATACATCGAAGTATCATTTAAAAGTCTATACTTTCATTACACTGCTCTGGAAAAAAGCACAAATATGATTTAATATACTTTGCAGTTTAATTTACTGAAATTACAGTCAAGTTAATTTCTGTGGTGAAGATCCTGAGATGTCAGGATAGATGTAGATCTCTTATATTCATACCTTTTTGATGCTGTTTCTAAATTTCCACAACTATTTATTCTCTAGTTGTTGTTTTCAGCCATGTGTTTGTATTATTGAGTCAAAGGGTTTTGGGTTTTTTGTGGGTGAAAAATCTGAAGGTCTTGGTGACCAAAGGGAATAGTCCCATAAAACATGAATGATAATGATAAAAGAGATCCTACAGTCACAAGCTTTACTCTAGGAATATAAGTAATGTGAATATTTTATTTAAAAAGCACTGATCTACTTTTTGTCATCTTTCAACATACAGCTTTAGTATTAAGACTTTTTGTTTTGGTGATTGAGGTTTGCAGAACATTTTGTGTGCAAGAGTGATTTCAGATTTTCCTTTAATCAATGAATATGTTGAATATTGGTAATTTTTTACACTACCATAATAGTCCATCATTACTGTACAAGTGTTAATTTGTTTTTGTAAGTTAAAGCAGTTTTTACTCCTAAATAATGAGGATTCCTTTTCTACAGTTGGCTGTCTGCTTTAGAGGGAACTAAGTGGCTGCAGCATCTTTCCATGCTTCTTAAGTCTTCACTACTGGTGGTTAATGCGGTAGACCGTGATCTTCGACCTGTTTTGGTACACTGCTCAGATGGTTGGGATCGTACTCCTCAAATAGTGGCACTGTCTAAATTACTTCTAGATCCCTACTACAGAACAATTGAGGTAGGTAGACAGTATCATCCACAGTTATTTTTTTGTTTTTTATAATATTTAGATCAAGATGAATATGTAGTTGTGTCCCTTTTACTTAGGGTAATGTCAGTACCATTCTGTCTTAAGATTATCATTCCATTTATTTCATAGCCTGAATTGTAAATTCCACAATACCAACACTTGCTATTGCCCCAGAGTAGCATCATATATTGTTAGTTCAAATTTTATAGATTTATTTGCAAGTATACATTTACTTTTTTGTTTTTGGCTGGATATTATTGTGCTCTTTGTTTTTTGTACATGAAGTTCTACCTTTAGTGTAATACATCTTACATTAATGAGAATTAATTTTACATTTATTTAGCCACAGTTCATTATGCTAAATTAATCATTTGTCATTTTTGAACTCTCTCCAGTTCTAGATGTTTATATCTTCTTCTGTTTCCATGCTTTCACATTGATTGACTGCTGTTGTGCACAGGGAATTGTTATGGACATAAAGAGATTATACCTATCGGTAGCATTATTTCATTGTCCACCTAAAACTAGAAAAAGGGCAACCAATTTATAAAAAGTAGTAGTCTAAATAAACAAGCCACAGTATAGAATTAAGAAAGTACACACTAGGGGTGAATCAAATATCTAGACTTGGAAAAACGTGTGCTTAGCGGTAAAGGAAAATACCAGAGCACTACACTAAGTAGAAACTCTTTAAGCGATCACACAGAATCAAACACGGTTGGTAGACTTAGAAAAAATTACTTTTGAATACCACTTAATGAAGAGGATGCCACCTACACAAACCCAACAACAAGTACTGTGAAAGGCAGTACAGTTATCTGTATAGGCTTGTCTAATCAGAAGATGCAAATTCTGTTGGTAGGTAGAAGGTAAAACTTTGAGCAAAAACAGCACAATGCCAAATGCTTTAAAAGTATCATAAAGTAGAATCACAACAGATGCAGCAGATAGTAGGTTATGAACAATAATAATAATAGTTGACTTGTTTTGTAATGGATACATTGTTGTGTAAATATATGGACATTTCTTAGAAAGTACAGCTGCCTATTGTCAAGTGCAGGGCACTTGCACAAATGTAATTCATAAGCATATATATTTAAGTATGCAGTATTAGACTTGTAAAACCAACTACATAGTGGGTCTCGATAGGCGT
The DNA here is from genome assembly GCF_016835505.1 of Polypterus senegalus. Lineage (NCBI taxonomy): Eukaryota > Metazoa > Chordata > Cladistia > Polypteriformes > Polypteridae > Polypterus > Polypterus senegalus. The sequence goes on from NC_053165.1 coordinate 73,097,377, forward strand.
TTTGGAAATTAAAATGAATTAAGCATGTTAAGTATTCTAAACAGTACACATGGGTTGTTTGTATAAGAAGATATTTGGTCTATAGAATTTTCACAATATTTTTTCTTGCTTTAAATTGTAGTTTGACAGGATGTCAGCTTCTTCTGCATAGTTTGGCAAATGGATTAAAATTTAGCAGTTAAGATCTGATGTGTACATCAATTTGCTGTTTAAAACTGATGCTTTGTTTGTTTGTACATGTGTTTATTTTATAGATAGATTATTAATCCCAAGGGGAAATTAACATACTCCAGCAGCAGCATACTAATAAAAAAACAATATTAAATTAAAGAGTGATAAAAATGAAGATAAAACAGGCAATAACTTTGTATAATGTTAACGTTTAGCGCCCCCCAACCCCCATCCCCCCCGAAGGGTGGAATTGAAGAGTCACATAGTGTGGGGTCTCCTCAGTCTGTCAGTGGAGCAGGACGGTGACAGCAGTCTGTCACTGAAGCTGCTCCTCTGTCTGGAGATGATCCTGTTCAGTGGATTCTCCATGATTGACAGGAGCCTGCTCAGCGCCCATCACTCTGCCACAGATGTCAAACTGCCCAGCTCTGTGCCTACAATAGAGCCTGCCTTCCTCACCAGTTTGTCCAGGCGTGAGGCGTCCCTCTTCCTTATGCTGCCTCCCTAGCACACCACCGTGTAGAAGAGTGTGCATGCGTGGAGGTGCATTGCACTGTGCCCCGCCCATGCACACTGCAACGTGGACGCACACACAATGGACGCTGGGCACTTGGTGAACGGCCTAGCCGTGACTGTGCATAATAAGCAAATAAAGCACACACACTAGAAGCTGGGCACAGTGAATAGCCTAGCCGCGCATGATAAGCAAATAAAGGACATCATTGTTAGGGCAAGTGCTGATTGGGTAGTCGCGACTGCGCACATAAAATCCGTTGCTGGGGAGATGCCACACATACAATAATCAGCTGCACGCCACCACAGATTAAAATACTTGCTGGGGAACTGCACAGTACTTGCTGGGTAGACGCCACAGGCACGATTATCAGCTACACGCCACACATTACATCAGATTGCGCACTGTTGTGACAGAAAATTAAAAGTCCTATTATGGACATCAAAGCCAGTATTACTGTCAGAAGAAATTACAGGCATTTTACCGAAATACAAACCAGTATTACTGCGAGAGAAAATTAAAGGCACACAATAGCAGTGACACATATTACAGCCACATACAAGCCAGTATTACTGTAAGAGAAAATATTACGGACGTATCTACTAACAACATGCCACCCAAAAAAAAGGACACGTCAAGTAGGACAAAAGACACACACAATCAAATCCCATATAAGCAACATCTCCTGGAAGAGCGGTCAGCTCAACAAATAAACATAAACAAAAGAAAGGCTGAAAGACAAAGAAAAATACGAGCAAATGCATCGATTTGAAGAAAAAGAAAATAAGCATCAGAAAAACGCTAAAAGAGAGACTCACAAGAGCAAATCTTAGAAAAAGTTGGCATTTACTTCCCACACTAGTATTCAGCCACGGTCAGTTATATGTTGCATTATCAAGAGTTAGAAGTTTTCCAGATGTTGTTGTCAAGGTTGTAGATGGTCCTGAACAAGGCAAACTGTTGCCAAACTCAAACAGAATATTTACAAGAAATGTTGTCTGTAATGAAATTTTATAGAAACATTTCATGAGGTAAAAAAATAGAAAATTTTTCCTAAATATCTTCTTCAGATATTGTGTGTTACAGATTGTTACAAAGTTTTACACTAAGGCAATATTTAATTATATACTTACTGTATTGTCATATACGTTTCTATTTTTATTATTATTTAACTTTAGGCTTCTTGCAAAAATATTTAGACAACAAACAGAATGAGGTCAAGGTCCTTTGCCATTTTAGACTGTTCCTACTAATGTTTATGCACTACTGTTCTAGCTCCCGCTATTGTAACGGGGTTAATGTCTAGTAGATTTCTAATTTTCTATGTTCTATGAAGTTTTTCTGAAGGTATTTTGAGTTATAAAAGTAAACTGAGTTGTTTTTATATCAAAATTTCAAGTGTGTGTGTGTGTTTTTTTTTTTTTTTAATACTCTTTTTAGGGATTTCAGGTGCTAGTGGAAACGGAGTGGTTGGACTTTGGACACAAGTTTGCAGATCGTTGTGGTCATGGGGAGAATTCAGATGACCTAAATGAGAGATGCCCAGTGTTTTTGCAGTGGCTAGATTGTGTGCATCAACTCCAGCGACAGTTTCCCTGTTCCTTTGAGTTCAATGAGGCATTTCTGGTAAGGTTAAGCTAATAGGAAAAAATGAAAAAGATTGGTATTTTGGCCACTTTATATGTTTTTGTTTTCAGCACCTGAATAACGGAGCATACTCTCTCTCTGTTGTAAATTAATAGCCGAAAAAAATAAATATTTTTTTCTCATTTCATGTTTTTCATTTTTCTTCCAACATCTTAAAATTGTGTACTGGTTTAATTGGTGATTAAACTGTGTCTGTGGGACTCCTGTGGTATAGAGATATATATACATATACATATACATATATATACATACATATTATACATATAATTATGTCATATCATCTACTGTTAAACCGTAATTCTAAAATTTTTATTATGCTGTCTTAAGGAATTGTTCTGTTGTGTATATTGTATTGTATTGACCCCCTACTTTTGACACCTACTGCACGCCCAACCTACCTGGAAAGGGTCTCTCTTTGAACTGCCTTTCCGAGGTTTCTTCCATTTTCCTACAAGGTTTTTATTGGGAGTTTTTCCTTGTCTTCTCAGAGAGTCAAGGCTGGGGGCTGTCAAAAGGCAGGGCCTGTTAAAGCCCATTGCGGCACTTCCTGTGTGATTTTGGGCTATACAAAAATAAACTGTATTGTATTGTATTGTATACAGTGTATAAAATAAGCTTTATTCTCCTGTGACAGTATAAATTAGATTAAAACTGTGTTTACAAAAGGGCTGTGGGATTGAATACAATTTAGCCCTGCATTGTTTGCATATTACCTTTTACTACATGTGTTAATATTATGAGCAACTTTATTCAAATTGGTTCTCTCTGTTGGGTTTATGTTTCTCAATTTTAGGTAAAGCTTGTACAGCATACCTACTCATGTCTGTTTGGTACATTCCTTTGTAACAATGCCAAGGAACGGGAAGACAAACACACACAAGAGAGGACGTGTTCTGTGTGGTCCTTGCTTCGGTCTGCAAACAAAGCTTTCAGGAATATGCTGTATTCTTCTCATTCTGAGACGGTATGCCCTTTGTTACTCCATGAATATTCAGTTCAGTAACTCAAAAAATGTGGTTAAAACTGTGTATTGATTTGAAGACATGAGGATATTAACTATACAATGCAAACTCCATCCAGGTAAATAAGGTGGATCAAAGGTCAGGATCTCCTAACACTGTAACTCTCTTTTTTTCCCCATTTAAAACATTAAGTCATGGGACACTGCAGTTTGTGTTTCTTCTAAAACTTTTATTTAATTTTTAAGTCAAGTACACAAATAGCATACAGAACACAATCAGATTCATGTGAGATGTATTTTTTTTTTATATATATATATATATATATATATATATATATATATATATATATATATATATATATATATATATATATATATATATATAAAGAATTTTGGAGTGGGGTGCACTTAATGAAGTTTATTGACTCGCTTTGACTATTCTGTTACAGAATTAACCTAATAGCCTTTTGCACATACATACTGAATAGGTCTATACAGCAAAGCAAAGAAAACTTTTTATATAATACACCATTTTAGTGCGATTTTTTAAAAATGTATACTCCTTGGATTTGACACAAGTAGTCTTAAATGTACACGGTGCAGGACTAGCATTCAACACACAATTAAGGATTAGATGTTAAAGGGAAGGCATGAAAAGGGAGAGAAGTATTAGAAGTAGTAGAGTGGAGTTTCCCACCATAGCTGACAAACTTTTGAAATCTGAAGAAGTTCTTTAATTCAAGGATTAAACAGCGTGAACAGTAATTTGAAATGGGATCCTATTGTAGCAAGAGAAATGTGTGAAAGAAATACAAAAACTGACCCAGCCCTCCTTTTTTACCGGTAAGTTATCAATTTGTGAAGCAGGACTTCAGGACTAAGAAATGATTGGTGTCAGAAGTCATTTTTGCTTACAGGGTTTATAGCTTGGGAGTTTAAATGAAGACTGTTGTAGATAAAATTGTATTTACCATATATACGCAGATATGTTTTCCCGCAAATAAGTTGGGACTTGAATTTACAGTATAATTTCTGGTATTTTATAATATTGGTCGTATAAGTCAAATGCGTAAAACTCGCGCTATTGGTCCAAGAGATTATGATATGATAACGCCCACCTGACCGAGTATCACAGAGAATACTGCCTTTTTTTTTTGTATGTGGGTGCGGCAATGCGCCTTATCAGCACATGCTTCTAACCTCCCTCCCTTGCTCTCTTTGTCTCTCTCTTGTGCCTACGTGACCACACAGTAATACCTGCACTATTCCAAAGCAACATATTGTGTTTTTTGTATTTCACACCCTCATACACCTTCATGGTAAGCACATCCCTTATCTACAATGGAGCATTTGATCAGAAGAAAATATGAAGCTGGTTTTAAGTTAAACGTCATTGAACTATCAAAAGAAATTGGTAACTGCACTGTTGCAATAAAATTTGATACGTCTGAGAAACCGGTGCGAGATTGGAGGAGGCAAGAAGATGTAAAAAAAAAAGAAATTAAGTGTTGCATTTTTGAACGGGTGTATATGTCAGGGTCTGTTTTTGATCGATTTTTTTTTTCGGCTTTTAAGACCCAACTTATACGTGAATATATACGGTAATAGGAAGACATTCGGTCAAAGTTGTCCTCTGCTTGTAATTTTGTGAAGGAGGACAAATTGAAGAAACAAATTGTGATATATTTAAGATATGATAAACACACAATCTGAGTGAATCAAATGTTTACAGATAAAGTACAGATCTGTATGCAAGTATTTTTAACCTGGAATTGGCAATAAGTAATGTTAAATTCATACATATTAAATATTCTTTTACATATGTTGAATGTTAGTAACTTAGTGGGTTGATGTTTTAATGTTCTGGTTAGAAATGCTTCCTCCCAACTTTGACTTTTTGAATCTAAATATTAGACTAGCCACTTTGTGAAATTTATACATATGCCATGCCTCTGCTTAGATGCATCTCCAATATTCGGAGGTAATGTTTGTTAATGTATTTGAGAATTCTGAAATGGTCTGGTATGAGTGGATTTGGGTTTATGTATCTAGCACTGGTCCCTGCCCTGAGCATGATGCTGCAGAGTTATTATGTACAATTCTGATCACAGTTACTGTGTTGAATAATGGGTAAATAGATGAAGTTGTTTAACTGAGTGCATTATCAAATAGTTCTTTAATACAGTCTTAGTGCTTATTTTCTTTGTAAAGGGGTTATTAAAATGTACTCAATTTTATAGGTGCTTCACCCAGTGTGCCATGTTCGTAACCTCATGCTTTGGAGTGCTGTTTATCTGCCGAATTCCTCTCCTTCCACCCCTGCTGAAGACTCAAGTGCTCCATTTCCAGTTTCAGGCTCCGTTCCCGAGGACCAACCCCTGGGAAGGTGCGTATTAAATGTTAATGGTGTGGATGGTTGTCAATTGTTATATGTATTTAATAATTTATTTATTGAGCATATGTAAAAAGCAAAATTCCCCCTTTGGAACAAATAAAGTTCTTTCTTGATCAATAGGAAAACTTCATGGTGCCTTCATGACTGGACTTTTAAGAAAATAACTTTTTTTTTTTCTTAAATTATAAAGGAACAATATAAAAGGAAAACAAGGCTTCTTGAGTTTTCATAATAATAATGTAATATACAGATTTAACAATTTTAGTTTAAAATTGAATCACTTTTGTTTGCTTTATGTTAAGACATTTTTATTTTGTGTAAATACACATCTTGTATCTGTTTTTCTCTTAACTTTGGGGTCATAAATGTAACATAGTAGAAACAGGTCATTTATGTCATTTTTTTTTATCTAGCAGGCTGCCAAAGACGAGGTCATTTGACAATTTGTCTACTGTTTGTGAACCTGGAGGGTCCCTATTATCAAATCGGCGCTCAAGTGACCCCAGTTTGAATGATAAATGGCAGGAACATCGACGATCGCTGGAAGTCAACATTGGAGTAGGAACTGAAGGAATAGCCAGTCAGGACCAAGATGATGGGACAGCTCTACTTGGTAGAGCTTTAAATTTGAGAATAGCAAATTCCAGTGGGGAAGAGCTAGGTGATACAGAAGAGGACAACCATCCACCATTGGACACTGCTCCGCAAAAGGAGTATACAGGAGCGAGAGAAGCTCTCATTCAGGCAACTGCAGAAACTACAGAAGAGATAGAACTCTCTGTTGCTGTGGCTGAAGGACAAATTGAGAACATCCTTCAAGAAGCAACTAAAGAAGAAAACATTTTAGATGACATGGAAAAAAATGTTAATATAACTCCTGTTTTGTCAATGAATGAGGAATCCTCTAAACTAGTTATAACTTCTACGCTCCTTCCTAAACACTCAAATATACTCAACACTCAACTCTTTGAATTGCCATCTGATCGTGAACCTGTGTTCTTAAATAGATCTTTTGTATCTGATCAGGATCACTCTTCAGAAACTGTCAGCCCAGGTACACATTTACCTGAGTCAAATGGTGCTTTAAGTTTTGTTGTCAATGGTTGCAGCCAAATAATTGACAGAAATGTAAATAAAGCAGAAAATCATTTAATGTCTCCACCCACACCCCCAGAGCAACATGAGGATAGGCTTTCATTGCTAGAAAGTTCCACAGAGACTCTTAAAGAAGAAGGGTGCAGACAGGAAGTACCACTCTGTGAATTCTCCAAGCACACAAATGGAAAGGAGAATCAGTTACACAGCACTAAAATGGAGGATATTGGACAAAACAAGACTGAGATAACTTCTCAAAGGACTTTAGATGGCATCCATCAGCCTTTCCCTAGTGCCTTGCCACCATTATCTTTTACAACGCCTGGTCTTGGAAATCAAGAAGAACCTATATGCAATGGAGAGTCCATTGACAGAGAGTTCTGCTCTTTGCAGCAGCAGCAACAACAAATTAACAGTCACCATGCCAATGGGGAAAAGGCTTCTCTCAGTCGTCAGGTGTCTGGTGCCAGCTTTAGCTCTTTGCCGTTTCACACTCATGGTAGTGGCAGTAGTAGTTTACAACACAGGTGTGTTCATAATCATGTTGGAAGACACCCTTCAAGCCCTGAGCAACCTCTCCGCAGTCACTTGGATGATGATGGCTTAGCACTTCACAATGATGCCATCCAACAACGGCTGCGACAAATTGAAGCAGGTCACCAGATGGAGGTAGAAACTCTAAAGAAACAGGTGCAGGAGCTCTGGAGCAGACTAGAGAGCCAGCATCTTGGTGGTTCTCTTCGAATCAATGGAGACATGGGAGATGAAGTGGTAAGACATAGCTCCAGAGTATCTGGAGATATCTTAGTTTCTTTTTTACCATGGCACTCCGTACCAAATACCTATTTCTGTCAACTCATGGTTATAGACTTGTGTAATGTGGCCAAGATTCTCTGGCCTTGTTTACACTTACCCTGTTTACTATCTGGATTAACTAGAGTAGGTGACATGGAGCCCCGGTTTATTCCTCAGTTTTCTTAATTTTCATAATTTCCTGTGTAGTTGTACTTTTTACATTATCTTCCCATTGAAATAAAAACTTGCTGGCAATGAAAAATGTTACAATATCAGCCAGCCATTTTCTAACCTGCTTAGTCCTGAATAAGGTCACAGGGTGAACACAAACACACACACCCCAGCCACATACTAGGGCCAATCCACCTGCATGTCTTTGGACTGTGGGAGGAAACCCACACAAAGACTTGGGGAGAACATGAAAACTCCATGTAGGGAGTAATAACATTGTTTTATATAAATAAATTTAGATAAAAACTGCAGAGATCTTAAGGGAAGAGATAGGGATATGAATAAATTTTGAACCTGAGCTATTTAGAGAGAGAGAGGAAAGACTAGTAAAACCAAAGAAACACGATAATCCCCATAAAAAGTAAATACACTTGTTATAACACATTCATATTCAGACCCCCTCTTTGTTAATATTTAGCTGTGCCATTATTTTCTACAGGAGCAGTTGTAATGATTTTGGAGTACTTGTCATGTCAGTTTTAAGCAAAGTCTCCAAATATTTCCACAGATTATCCTTGAGATATAGGTATAGATATAGATATATATATACCCTGTATATACCTTTGTCTTAAACTACTTTTGCAATGTTTTTTATTTCTTTCCCTCCTCCATTATTTTTAATTTGGTATGTATCCCTGTACATTATGAAACTCCACAGCACCCTTTTTCAGTGTAGGAATATTTTGTTTCATTAAAGTATGGGCAGTGCTTTAATTTTGTCTGGAAATGCAGTTGTTATCCTATCTGACCATAAAACCTTTTTTTCTGTATCCGTACATAGTTTATACTTGCCCCTAATGATTGTTTTTGGGTAGTTCTTTATTTGGCACACACCCTCATACCTATTTCTGAACTGTTATCCATTGTACTCAGTAAGTCTTTCAAAATCATTGTTTATTTCAAAGCGAATATACTAAACACTTTTTTTCTTTGTCAGTGGTGTTAATTTCACTGGTGCTTCATGAACATTTTTGTGCAATGAAAACTCTGTGTTACTAGCTCATGAACTGTGACCCTCTGCTAAATTGTGCACACATTAAGTGAATCCAACATAAAGTAAAAACATCAGTGTGCATTTTAATTGATAGAGCCGCTTGTTAATGAAAGTAGTTTCATAAGTAGTTTTTTTACTTTTAATTAATTGCTTAGGACCTTTTTTCTAGAGTTTAAATTCTTGTCATGTTAATAGAATTTAAGGTTTACTGTATGTTGGGGTGAGACTCATTTCAACATTGAATAGAAAGTTTGCGGTGAGTTATGAACTTTTTTATTTAAGGTGTCATCAGTGCAAATTGTTATTTTGTTTATTTTAAATTTAGTCTATACATTTGCTTATTGGTTTATTCATGTATTCATTTCTCCCTTCTAGACTTCAATAGCAGATTCTGAAAGCATCCTGGACCACAACTGTCTCTCACGCTGCAGTACTGAGCTTTTTTCTGAAGCCAGCTGGGAGCAGGTAGACAAACAGGATACAGAGGTGAGAACAGACAGCACACTTAAACTTTCTCAAAGTGGTGTTTATTTTATAATGTAATTTTAAATATTAAGTAAAGGATTATGTTCAGAGAGGCTTTTATTTTGTACTTTTTTTTTCTAAACTTTGCACTTAATTACATTTTTGTGTAATAAAGTAGAGTTTAGTTTTGTGGAAAAAGTATTTGTCCCCATTCTGGTTTCCTATATTTTGCAAATATTTGACCTTAATTATTTCCAGTTGTTCACTAAAAATCTAATATTAAATAAGGGTTGCAGGAGATCAAAAATAAACCAATTTTTAACATGTGATGTATTAAATGAACACTATATCCAACATGAGGGTGAACTTTGTGAAACAGCTGTTGAGTTCTCATTAACTCAACCCAATTAGAGAGGTAATTAGAGACAACTGATTGAACATTAATGTAAACTCTATATAAACCTCTCCCTTTTGACCCTAGCTAGCAAAAGTAAGTTGCTAGCAGAAATATTGTTCATCTACATAATTTCAGAATCTAAGGAAATACCCAGAGAATTAAAAAAAAAAAAAATATATATATATCTATATATATCTATATATATCTATATATATATCTATATCTATATATATCTATATCTATATATATCTATATCTATATATATCTATATATATATCTATATATATATATCTATATATCTATATATATCTATATATATATATATATATCTATATATATCTATATATCCATCTGAAAACGGTTACTGCACCAGTCCACAGCAGGAGCCATAATCTCCAAATGGGAAAATTTTGAAGCACATTTGAGTATTCCCAGGAGCTGCTGTCCTGTTGAAATAACTGCAGGGGTTCAATGTTTTGTCATGCAGAAAGTTTCAAAGGATCCTACAAATAAATTTTAAGTTTCTCAAGTCCATGTTGCCTCAGCAAAGGTCAATATTCATAACTCCACAATAAGAAAGACAGGCCAAACATGGTCTTCATTGGAAAATAGCAAAGTGAAAAACACTTAACTAAAATGAACATAAATCTTCATCTCTCTTCTGCCATGAAACATCTAAGTAACTTCTTTTTTGGGGTAATGTTCTATGGACATATGAAAAAAAGTGCGCCTTTCCCTGTATGTCATAAAGCAAACAAAGAATTCCACAATAATTGACACATAAGAAGAAACCATGAATTTCATCTGTATCAGAAACTTTCTTAGGAGAATGTTGGGTTATCCGTCAGTATGCTAAAGTGTAGTTGGGCCATTTTGAAAGACTTTGATCCAAAAAATATAGGCTGGTTCATATCTGAAGAACAGTTGAAAAGAAATAAATCAGAAAACAGCTTTTGATCTTAATTATTTGAAGTTCAGACTGTAAAAGATGCTGTAACTCCTGTTTTGTCAATTCTGAAACAAGTAATTCATGGTCAAAAACCTACCAGTGACTCTTTACTATTGCAGGTCAGCAAGGATTGGTGGGCTAAAATTTCTCCATAGCAATGTGAAAGGCTGACAATGAATTATAGTAAATGTTTGGTCTCCGTTAATGTAACTAAAGATGTCACAACCAGTTATCAAGTGTAGAGGGTAGTGATTTTTTTCAGAGTGTAACTTCCTCATTAATTAAATGACCCAAGTTTAAAAAGGCATATCATTTATTCCCTCAGATGTCCACCATCTACTAATTTGTTTTTGCTGTTAACCTGAAAGAATTCAGCATCACTAATTACTGTGCAATAACAGAGGATAATCAGGAAGGGCAGATAAATTATATAAAATGTTTTTGACTTATCGGTGCATGTTTATTTATAGGTAACTCGCTGGTACCCTGATCACTTGGCTGCACAATGCTACGGGTGCGAGAGTCGTTTTTGGCTAGCCAGCCGAAAGCATCACTGCAGGTAAAGATGCTACAAAAGGTAGCTTTAGCACAATATTTTGCTTGAATAAATTATTGTACAATATTTGTTTTTTGTTTTCCTTTTGTCATTTACCGAGTTGTATTTTCAGATACCATCGTTACAGGTGGTTCTTGTGAGTTTTAGGACTGAATTTCTTACAAATGTACTGTTTGATTATGTAACTGTATTATATGGAATGCCTACAATGTTTCTGCAGTACATAACATTGGATAAAATGCTCATTCTTTACAGCAAAGGCCTGTGTTGGAAGATTATCTGGTTGTGGTTATAATCTGTTTTTTTTTTAAGTCTGCGTATATCCAGCATGAAAATGTACACTTGCGAATTTAGATTGGGGCTGGGTTGGAGCAAGATGCAAGGAATCTTTGTATATTTTGCATAATAAACATTCTGCTAATTTAAAAGGACCATTTCAGTGTTAGGTGTTGACCCATTTTCTGTGGCTTTAGGAAATGTACTGCACATGTCATTGGTATGCAAGTCTGTCCTTTAGGAGTTAGCAAAGGCATTACCCTGGTAACTTCTGGTTTGCATTTACATAGCTGCCTCAAATCTATTTTCTCAATAATTACAATTAAACTTTCTTTATTTTAGAGAGCTCCTTGTTATCAGAAGCTTTACCATTTAGTAATAATTAAATTTTCAGGTACAGACTAGTCTGCAAAATAACTGGTCAGTTTTTTCTAGAGCATATTGGCAAAATCTTGATAGCATGAATAAAGTCTTCAAGCATATATGTCCGACCTGGAGAGCAGGCCACACAGATGAACGTGGACCCAAAGAAGAGGTTATGTTAGGCAGAGGAAGTAGAAACAAAAGTGCACAGATCAGAAATCTTTCTTTCTAGTTTTTCTGGCAAAATCTGTAACTTGACCCTGAATGTTAAAAAAAGATTTAACTGTATTGGCAGAGAAGTGATTTGTAAATTTCCAAAGACATAAAACAATGACTCTGTGGAAATGGCCACTATTGGCAATTAACTGCAAAAAACCTGCTTGCTAACCAAAGAGTTTTGCATCTTCCTTGGACATTACCAAACTTTTTCTTTACATTTCATAGATTGACCATGTGTCTTTTTTCCTGCCCAGCAAACAACCCCATCTTCAGTCATTTTCTCACCCTGTTAGCTATCGGTGCTCTTTATGTGGCACATCAATTGCCTCTGCTGCATTCTTGACTTGCATAAGGCCCATTCTCAGTGAAAAGCATATACGTAGAATAACATATTAAGTATCAAAATATAACAGATAAACACATGTCTGCTAATTTTTCTATAATCTTACCAAATCTTAATCAAATTCACCCAAAGAATTTTTGGTTATTTGGGTTGTTACCCCTAAATATTGATATATCAAAATTTCCATTCTAGCAGATTCCAAATGGCTAAATTTCAGATTTTTAAACTGTTTCTGTTGATAATTGAGTGAGTAAATAAGTTAGTCAACTTTGCATTATTTTATTATATAGATTCTTTGTAGTTTGATTGATTGGAAGATGTTTTACTTTTTATACTGTTTGTGTGTAATTGTTACACTGATTTTTGTAATTTTTTTTTCAACATAATTCCTATATTAGCAATTAACTTCCCTAAGGAGCACATATTACCACATGGTGTAAGAATTTTTTTAATCAAGTGAACGACCGCAGTATGCAAGGAAACTGCACTGGCTTTCTAGTTACTCTGTAGACTTGTTTTATTCAAGTTATACTTGTTTCAACAAATCAGATAAATGCATCATAAGTCAATGTTTAAAGTTAGGACTGTTTATAAGGTAGAAAAATGTTTTATAGAGATTTGCTTTGGTGAATGAATTTAATACTGATGTACCAGGTATATAAATTGAGGGAACATCTCAGTTCATTTGGTTAACTAAATTCAGTTCAAAAGGGTTCATTTTATGCCACTGGTGACTGAAGATAAAATTGCCCACAGGTTCACAAAATTGTACTTGCATGTAAAATTGTAATATGTTTTTTGTCTGTCTAACCAGTTTTTATAATAGTTAATTCTACAGTTTAATTTTTTAAAATGTATTGACCAAATATGAGGGCTATGAAGTAAAATAATGAAAGATTTTATATGTTGTTTATGGTAACATCAGCATATATTACCTTGGACATTTGATTAGGAAAAAGTCAACATTCCTAGAAATTTTTATGTTATGTTAAACTGTCAATGGAAAAAAAATCTGCTAGAAATGTACAAATATTTTATTAGAGAGTTAGGTTAATTAGTATATTGGTATTCTGTATGCATTAGGTTGCATAACATTAGCCAACAGAATAAGAGTAAGAATAAATTAAAACAATGTATATATTTCAGTGCCTTGGTTGTAGAAGTGCACACACCATTTAGCACTGCTTATAACCTAGTTAATTTTTAACAGGTCATGTCTCAGATCTTGTACAAAATAATTTTGATATCTGATGTATATGTTGTTCCAACTGATCTTATTTAGTCTGCAGCAGTGTAATTTCGCATATGACCCTTCTGTAATAACAATGTTCTGATTTTGCAATTTAAATTGATTCTTATGTCATCTACTTTGAATTATGTTGGACTTTTTATTATCCAATGAGGTATTTGCAGGTTATTCTCATTGTCAAATAATATTGCAGACTAAGTGAAACATACTTTCTGCTCTAAGCTGTTCTTGCTTTCAGACAGACCCAAAGTCTACTTAATCTTGCATGGCCACATAGGCTGCGCATCCATCAGGTTATGAGTCTTTTTGGAGGTGGAGTTTATTGGTGTTCTAGCCTCCTGCAGTTTGAAAGTATTTTTTTTTTAATCCAAATCTGTGCACTTCTTGTACGTTTAAAGCCAGTGTGTTCTTCCTGCACACTGTGAATCTGAGTATTGCCCAGCTTTGCATTGCCTTCTGACTGGTATTCCTCTTCGCTGTTTCCCTCTTCTTTGCAGAGACAGAGAGACTGTTGAGGATTCTTGGTGAGAATGTTTTCTATAATGGCATAACTCTGCTGTTTATTGCATTACTCTTTTCTCACTCTTTTAATTCTAATGAATATTGCATTTTGTTCAAATAATCTTTGCACACCAGGGCATCATTTTTTTTTTTTAATTGATTTTGTGCAATTTTACTCGCACTTTCTAACTTAATAGGCTACATTTTAGCTTTTTAAAAATCACATCAGTACAGAGAATACATTTTTATTCAATTGCAAGTATTTGAAGATGCAGTGTAAATGGTATATTGCAATACACTTTGCAGAAAGTGTATTTTTATTAAATCTGTAACTAAAACCACAAATTCACTTTTATGTTTTCTCTCTTGCAATTAGGATCTTGAAAAGGCATATAGGGATGTTGATCAACTTATTAAAAGGAATTTATTTTAATGTGATTCCTAGAAGGAGAATTTTTGTGTTTTTGGAAGGGTGCATTGTTTATTCATTGAGCGCTTTTTTTTTTCTTCAAGTTTTATTTTCTCCCATAATAATTAAACAAAATATACTTCAATGCAAAATATACAATTTTAATATTATGCACAAAGATGTTACATTTTGTCACAAAGTCAAGTAATAGTTGTAGAGATGTTTTTGTATGATGTCTGAATAAATTTTGAAATTTAAGCAGTATCAAAAATATGTTCCTTTTATAAAATAATAAAATTAGGAAGTCCATTTGAATTTAGCTCATTCAGATATTAGGCAAATCTACAAATCAGTGATTTTCATTACAATAGTGAAGTATAATATATAATTCTTTTTTTTTGGTTTATTTCCCTGGTATAATTCAGCACACTTGTAGGTTTGGTTGTGTTACTTAAGAGTGTAGTGTTAAATTGTTAAAGAATGAATTGATATTACAATCGGGACAAAACCCTGACTTTTGGCAATCTTTGAAGTAATAAAGAATTTCATTTAGAAAAAATTGTTCCTAACTCATAAAGTTGAAGTTAACACATTTACTCCTCATAAGCTCACGATGCACGTGTGTATGGCTTTGCAACTTAACTAACTTTGTTACCTTCTTGCATGCAATAATCTACAAATATCATGTTTGTCTGTGAAACATCATTTCCTCTTGAATTTGTAAAGCTTAAATTTGGTAAAAATGTGCAAAATTGAGGAAAAGGAAACAGCACTGATTATTACTATTTATTTTGGTGTGGCCATTAACAGATAATCATTGTAGCTCTATATAGCAATTTACTTTTGCCACAAGATTCACATTCATCAGCTAATAATGTGTGATAGTGGATTTATATATTTATGTTTTAATAATGACACAAATCTATATACTGTGTCAGTTGAGGGCAAATATGAAATCTTAAACTGGATAAAATGGCAAACACAATATTTGGAAAAATGTAAAAGTGCAGTTATATTTAATATTTGATGAATACACCAAACATTTCAGTTACTGAAGTATGTAATTTCTATTACTTTGTTTGAAATCACTACCGACCATATATGCACCCACATTTATTAAACAGCACTTATCAGACTCAACATGATTCATAATTAACATTGAACTTGGCATTGTTTCTCCATATTTTATAGACGCACCAGGCTTAATTGAAGTCCATACTTTTTCAGGTGATAAAAATAAAAGATGCTGCCATCCTATTCTGTTTACAGTGGCATTTTAAAGACAAAGCCAGTTCAAAGATGCTGCCAAGCAACATCATTCATCTAGATATTTTTACATGTCTGTTTCTGTGAATATTAAATGCATTTCTTTTGCGCATGAACTGTATCAACCTATTTTGAAAGTCGCCTTTTAAAGGTTTTCCAAAGATTTGTGTCAGCAGTGAATACACAGCTGCTTCACACATAAGATGAACAGTAGACTGAAAAAAAACTAGCTAGTGATTTAATGAATAGTTCAAGGGTGTTGTACCGTGTTAGCCATTATGAATGTAGTGAGAAATCAAGCAAAATGACACCTTTTATTGGCTAACTAAAAGGATTATAATACGCACGCTTTAATCATCTTGCTTGATGAAAGGGCCTGAGTTGCCTCGAAAGCATGCATATTGTAATCTTTTTAGTAAGCCAATAAAAGGTGTCATTTTGCTTGATTTCTCACTACAATGAATAGTTCATAATGGTAAATTGTAGCCAGAAACAGCTACATGTGTATAAATTGAGTAAATTCAATTTGGTTCCATTTAGCAGCCGAGCAGTGTATCAAAAAAATTGAAAGTTCTAAAAACCATACTGCTGGTCTGACTGTTTTGGCATAGATATTAATAAATAAAAAATAAAAAACAGCAGAAACTATAAAATACAGATTGAATATCTTGGACTGTCTAGAGCTTCTCGTTGGGGAAATACCATAATGTTACTCTCTGCTACATACATTTTCATATTTTAGTTAAGAGTGCAAATAGTCTGCCTTCAAACATCTGAAATTCAGTTTGCAGACAATCTTAAAAACACAGTTGTCACTTTTTGACTCACCGTTCAAGAATCCCATAAAAACTAGAGAAAATTCAAATTTTCTGCATCAGAGTAGAATATAAGATGTTCACAGTTGTGAATTTATAAACCAACCTGGGATTAACTTAAATATCATTATGCAGTAGTCAATATTATTTAATATTTCTTATTAATTAAATCTTTTCTTGTATATACATTGTATATGTACTTTCCCCAAAAAAAGCATTTTATTTGGAAAATTGCACTGTAAAGAAAATTTATGTATAGGGTTCAAACACAGTGTTATAATGTTGCAGCTTCTATAAAAATATCCTTTATTTTGCAAGATATATGATAAACAAAACATGCAGATTTGATTACATGGCGATTACTGAAAATGTGAAGCAAAATGATAAAATAAGACTTGATTGATGCTGAAATAAAATTGAATGAAGAATTGCTAGAATTTCCTGAAATCTTTAACAAATGAGAATAACTATGATTGGTTAAAACTGAAAAAACATTACAATCTCCAGTATGAAGGGCGGTTTGTTAACTCTTTCTTTGCTGTTTTTATTTTTATTATTTTTCTGAAAGATAAGCCACATTTTCCACTGAAGTATTGTTGGTAGCAAAATCATAATGACGGTTAAATAGGTCTAATGTGAAGGGATGAACAGTTTTATTTAGTAGCATCTGATTTTCAAAGGGCAGTCTCATCAGTTGATATGTAGATTAAATTATTACTATATTAATTATAAAAGGTTACAAAAAGAATATACCATTTCAAGTTTGCATTACAAGTTGTTAAAAACAGTCTCTTGTTCTCTTAATTTTAAAACTCTTACATTTATAAAATTAAAACTGTAAAATGTGGAGGTGGTTATCTTTTTACATTCTATACGTTTTTCTTTTGTTAATGTCTTCTGTATAAAACGCTATAGTGACACTGCATTTTAGCACTGTATGCAGTTCTGTAGGTGAACCAAGGATCAAGAGACAAGGGAATACAACAGAGTTGTGTAGACCTTATGCAACTAATTAATTTAAAAAGGTATTATTTAAACCTATCAACTGATTTTTTTAATAATACATTCTAGTGTACATAAAGATTAAAAAAAATAAAATACAGGGAAAACTTCACATGTTGCTGGGAAAAATCAAAGATGTAATGTAGCTTTGTGTTAAACTGGATTGATGGGTTGATTATTTTGTGCATTTTTTGTAAAATTAGTTTTTATATTCTTTTTGGCATGTCAGTGCTTTTTTGTATAAATGTAATAAGCAATATAAAAAAGAGAAAATGCCTGATGTATCAAATGAGTTCCAGGTGTTGCTACACCAGCTTGATAGCATGTGTAATATTTCTGTTTTCAAAGTTTTGTTTAATACGAATGCAAGAAAATGTAAGTTGATTGCAGGATATTTTTCACTCTGAGATAAATCTCAAAGAAGAGGAAAATGGGAATTTGGACAGACAAACTGCACCTCTTTATTCATGGCCCCTAACATATATTTTCCTCTTGTATGCATTATACTTTCAGCTGAGTATTCATTAGTTCACAGCTCTAGCACAAACAAAGGTTTGATTTTTGTTGAGGCATGTTGCAGACTGGTCTGATTCAGTCACAGGGAATGTGAAACTACACAACTGGCAGTCACAGTAAAGTGCCACGAATTATTAAAAATAATAATCATGTTGCAATTACCTGTTGAAAAATGCTAATGTGATTTTTGCATGGCAAAGCATATGCTGGGGCCCTGGAACAGAGACTCCAATGAATAGCCCATTAACCTTAAATCCAACAGTTTCACTTTTGTCCTGGTCGTAGCTAAGATACTTGAATGTTCATTAGCGTTTACCAGTCCTGTTTACATGTCCATTTAATGGCTTTAAATTAAAGTTTATAATTGTGTATCCTGTAGTGTCTTCTAGAAGGTACTGTACTTTGGAAATAGTTTCTGTTCTGTTTGCTGCATGTTATTTTGATCATGTTTTTATAGAGACAGCATTTCATTCTTATACTTTTTTAATCCTTTTAAAGTAAAGATGGAACTTCTTTAAAGATATGTTTGTCTCCCTGCATATTCCTTATTTTTTGCTGACAGCATATCAAGACACTAATTGATAGAACCTTAGGGGTGAAGTTTGGCTTTTTACAGAAGCCCTTTCAATATATACTTAAATAGGTAGATAAATGAGTAAATTAATAATTACATATGCACAAAAACAAACCGTGAGAAATACAGAGCTTCTTAAAAATGAGGTTGATATAGTATGTAGGCTCAGGGAGTCTAAGAATTGCACATTTGCTTTTTGTGGATGATTGTCTTCATCTTGGCTTAGACCTGTTAATTTCTGAGTATGATGTAACAAGTTGAGATCTCCCAGTCTGATTTCATGATCCTGTCCAGGAAAAAATGGCTAGCTTTCTGCTGGTAAGGACCAAGCAACTGCCTTATCTGGTAAAGTTATAGAATGTGTTTAGAGTTGATTGTAAGACCAACAAATCAACGTAGCAGTGACTGTTTTGCTTATTACTGGAATGCGATGATCAAGTATGAGCTAAACCCATGGATTAAGGTTTTCATTTATGACTTAAGGTCATAAATGTTCTTTTGGTAGAGTTAGTGGGCACATTGTCAAGGAAAAGGTGTGAAGTTCATCGACATTGAGGACCCTGGAGCTGAAACGCAGCTTATCAAGATGAGTAGCTCATTAACTTAAATATTAGTGTAGTTAGGATGTGCCCTGGCTGTCTTCTTCAAGAGTTGTTGCTGTATGTTTTTCTTAGTCTGTTTTCACCATGACTGTGTGTATGAGTTTTAAATATTTATGTTAAATATGTTTAAGGCATGTGGTTTTAGTGAATGAAATTAAAGTATTTCACTATATATCATTTAAGGTACTCATTATTTTAGTTGGTAATTGAAAGTTTGGAAAAAAGGTGGGTGGGTGAAGTGGACATTGGCCAATAAAAAAAATAACAAAATTGCACTTAAGATAGACACAGAAAAAATATTACAGCCATTCCACCTCTTCTATATCTACTGTATGTTTGTCTATATGGATAACATTTTTTTCTAAGGCAACTTGGGTCACTAATGTTGAGCATTTATCTGGATTCTTCACTGGCTTATTGTTGATAAAACTAGGTTAGCATGGTGGGTGGACATCGATTCGGATGCCTTAGTCAAATGCCATTAATGCTGGTGGAATGCTGTATGGAGACAACTATATGTACAGCATGGCAACATTTTATTCATTGACTTTGAGAACTTTTTCTAAACTTTATATAATCACATGTTGTTCTTATACTGATCATGTACTGAAAAGTATCTATAT
This sequence comes from Polypterus senegalus, assembly GCF_016835505.1. Taxonomy (NCBI): domain Eukaryota; kingdom Metazoa; phylum Chordata; class Cladistia; order Polypteriformes; family Polypteridae; genus Polypterus; species Polypterus senegalus. The sequence continues at coordinate 73,117,305 of NC_053165.1, forward strand.
ACTTCAAAGATGACGCACAAAGCTTATGTTCAATAATCATGGCGATTAATTTTAATTATAATTGTAATTATCTGATTCGCATTTCTGGTACAAATTACAAAGCATTGCTTTGTTATGGTCTACTTACGTGCCTGTGTGCAAGGCTACCATCTGTTAATACACAATTACTTTGTTCGGTGATATTTTATTGACATTACCTCTAATAGATGAATATCTCAGTTCCTAATTCTTATTACCTGAATTGTAGGTTTACTCTAAAATTTTAAATTGGTTTTGAATCTTTGCAGTCTACAAAGAATGTTTCCACCATCAAAGTGGCCTTTGAGTATCACAGTGGTGCAGTTGTAGTACTGCTGCCTTGCAACAAGGAGACTGGCTTCAAAACCTTGGGTGTGCCCTGCATGGAGTGTGCGTGTTCTCCCTATGTCTGTATGGGCTTCCTCTGATTACCTTCCACAGTCCAAAGACATGCAGGTTAAGTGAATTGGCACTGCTGGGTGCATGTGTGTCTTCTGTTTGCAATAGACTAGCGCCTTGTCCAGGTGTTGTTTCTGCCTTGCTCCTGATGATTGCTGGGATAGACTCGAGCTGCTTTGCAACTTTATCCAGGATAACCTAGTTAGGAATAAAGATGGATCGAAGGATGGCCTTCCTGTAAAGGCGTTGTTCTGAACATATTTAGCGGAAAATGAGTAATGCCTAAATGTTGTCTTTTTTTTTTTTTTTTCTTTCATTTGTTTTTTCCCAGGAACTGTGGAAATGTGTTTTGCGCCAGTTGCTGTGATCAGAAGATACCTGTTCCTAGCCAGCAGCTGTTTGAGCCCACCAGGGTGTGTACGACTTGTTATAACCACCTGCAGCCCAGTGGGACTGCTTTGGAGATGGACATGGAAAAGCCTATCGCTGCCAGCTCCAATTAGTGAGTGCAGCCCACCTGTTTGGTATGGAGGAAAGGGTGAGGACATGGCTCTCCTTAAACACGCACATGTGCTATGGAATGGACAGGCAAGGAAAGGATTTAAAGAAAAAGTTGAAGCACTTTGAAAATATTGCTGCACAGGAGTGTGAGAACATCACAAAGTAACGTTGGAGGTTCTGCTGCAGAAAGGATCCTTGGTGGGCTGAGTTTTGAAAAGCTTTGATAAATGGCATTTAGCTCACAGTAATGGTAATGCAGCCTAGTAAATTGGGAGGCCAAAGGTGTTGTTTTCTTTTTTTTTTTTTTCTTTCTCAACCATTGTTATATGCTGCTTTTATTCTGAACTTTTTGAGGCACCTTCACAACACAAAAGAATAAAGAAGTCTTTTCTTGTGAGCTTCTCAAAGTAAAAGGGCACCTTAAAAGTCTCTGCGTTTGCAAGGCTTTGACCAGATGAGAGAGAAATTGGCACAGCCTATGTTGGAGGCTTTTGTATGCTTTTGAAGATGGGAGTATGTTCTTTTTGTGACTCTATGGTGTTTCGGTTAGTTCTATTGGTGAAGGCAGCATTGCTTTAGTGAGTAAATAGTGAGCATAAGGCTGCAATTTCCAAAGTGTCCAGAAATCAAATGCAAACATGGGCCTTGATCTGCTTCCAGTAGGGTTGCTCAGGGATGTAAATTATATAAATAAAATGAATTCCCAACAAATGAGGCTCCTGTCTAAATCGCAAAAAATCCAAAATGGTCTGATCAGCATTGTGGCCTCCTAAGGTACGTGCTTTGGTCTTATTGCTGCTGCTACCTTTGCTTTACAGATATTTGAGGGTTAGCTCCTCTTATTGCTAATGTTTTGCTTTTTTTCTTTTCTTTTTTTAATTTGTACACTTTCAAATGCATGTTTACATTTTTTCAGAAGATTCATAAAGAATAAAAATGTACAGGATTAACCCTAAAAATAAATACTAGATGTAATGCTACAAACTGATGTTTAGATGGGAAGATGTATACAGAAAACATTTTTTTTTTCTTAGTTACAAGCAGTGTCCTTGTACCTTAGGATCCTAGAGAGTCCTGGTGTTATTGGATGCAGACTGGCAACCATCTCGGATAATGTCCACTCACTCAGGAAGGTGACTTTTAGAAATGGGTGGAGGGATGAAGACATACTTACAAAGAAAAATCAGCTTCAGAAAGTTTACAATTATAATTTAAAGCTTTCAGAAATGGTGTGGCTTCTTATCACTATTTAATTTGTGCTTTTGTTTGATATTTATTTTCCTGCATGGTTCAGACTATTTATTTAGAATATGTTCTCCATCATGACACTATCCACAGGAGTAAAAAATGACAGGCCATTATGGACAGCCAGACTTGACATAACCAGTACTGCTCAGTTTCTTTGTACTCAGAGTAGCATTCTTTGCAGTTACCCTTGTTGGAGTGGAGCTATGCTGTCAGAGTATTTCTGAGAAAGGAGTTGGTGGGGTGAGGGCTCTCCTGTCACAAAAGCCAATAACTATGCGATACCGATTGGTGAATGGGGCACTTCAGCATGGACTTTATGTTATGAAGCCAGTGAATTAATAACACCACCCACCCTTACCCCAAAGAAGGTAAGTTATCTACACATAGTTTGTAGCCATGGCCGAAACAGAGTGAACATAAATTATTTGATAAGTTGAGAATCTATAGAAGGCAATGATGGACAACACCAAACATCTTGAACACATCCATGAAAAACCTTTAAAAATCTTTAGTCAAGAGTCCTATCTTCAATTCAATAGCATGACCCTATGTGAAGGGGCTTCCTGTTTGTGGCCTACTTTTATTTTCCATAGGTACTTATTTAACAATAATTTTACAAAGATACATGTTTTTGCCTTGTGAAAAAACAAAAAGGTGGTTTGAAATGTAGATTATGGGGTGAAACGGTGGCGCAGTGCTAGTGCTGCTGCCTCACAGTAAGGAGACCTGGGTTCGCTTCCCAGGTCCTTCCTGTGTGGAGATTGCATGTTCTCCCCGAGTCTGTGTGGGTTTCCTCCCACAGTCCAAAGACATGCAGTTTAGGTGCATTGGTGATCCTAAATTGTCCCTAGTGTGTGCTTGGGGTGTGTGTGCCCTGCGGTGGGCTGGCGCCCTGCCTGAGGTTTGTTCCTGACTTGTGCCCTGTGCTGGCTGGGATTGGCTCCAGCAGACCCCCATGACCCTGTGTTAGGATATAGCGGGTTGGATACTGGATGGATATATAGATTATGTAACACGAGTTGTGTCAGATTATTTTCATGTTTTTATATTGTTTTCTGATGTTCAGTGTTGGTCTCCATAAGTTCCTTTTCAGTCAGAAACTGTCTGTGTTCTCCATGAAAACAGGATTTGAAATGAAACGAAACACATGGGGTAAGTTTAATACAAAAAAAGGTGGAGTATGCCTTTAAGAATGTCCTATTCGCAATACTGCAGTTTAATGGGATATGCGCTGATTGTTATAAAATTAATATGAAAGGTACAGCTCCTCTCACTGACCTGTGGTTTTAGTCTTGGTTATTGAGCAGCATTGTTTAGCCAGAATGGGGGATTGGGGGTATGGCTTACATCTGCTGTTCTGCTGGATGGGCTGAAGACCTGACAGGAGAAGGACAGTCAAGCTAATCTCATATACAGACACTTGACATGGAGATATGTATAAGTATATCCTGCCTTTTTCTGTCTAGTGGTGAGGAGTTAGGGACCATTGGTTGTTTGGGCACAGATTCTAGATTTAGAGACAAGTCAGTGGAAGGAAAAGAAGGTGATCAAGTTGAGAGAAGGCAACTTGTGTCAACTTATTTGTTGGCATAGATTTTCATTGTGTGCATGATGTTCGGGCACAAGTGCTTCCTGTTGATTTTCTAACGGAATGCTTTTTCTTTTGACTGTGTTGTGCCAATTTCTCGAGTCAAGAGTGGCATCATCAGACCAGAAAAATGTGGTTTGCGTTAACTCTGAACTCGTATGGTAAAATTGTTTGAAAGTCCTTGTTGCGTGTAAAATTGTACTGTTCACTTCCATATCTTTATGCAAAGGTTAAACGATTATTTTTACAACACAGACAATCCTATTGTGCCATCCAATGGGGCAAAAAAGTACACAAGCTGTTCGGATTGATGTCTCTGGCGCACACAACAGGGACACCACCTGAACAACAAACCTGCTGCGCTCTTGATAGACGGCTGCACTGGACCATGTGTTGTGCTTTATTCATCCATTAACGTCATCCATTGACTCTGGCCAGAGGTAGTATAGATTATTCGGACTGTTTCACTTGCTCATTATAATTGCATGTATGGTAACACACAAGTTTTAAGCACTGTGAAAGTGCATTTCTTACTCATTTACAGTTACGTCACAAGCCCTTAACATACATTTCTTTAGGTTTTCATAACACTTAACAAAGCAGCAGCATCTGTGCACTGTGATATAGCAAAACTCAACGTTGAGTGAACAGAGGGAGCTTAATTGAGAACATTTTCTTAATTTTTAGTATACAAACTGTGAATCCTACATAATTCCTTTCCATTACTTCACAAGTAATAACTACCTTCCTGTCAAAGTCACATTACACAGGAATGTAGAATAACTGATCTACTGATGTGTTATAGGTGTTCGGAAGCCTTTGTTAAGGTCTTGGTACATAAGAGTAAATGAGTAAAACATGCGTTTTTTGCAGTGTTACCGTAATATCTTAAATCAACTTAAATTAACTGGTACGTTGTTTGTCTGCTGGTAAAAATCGACACACTGTCCCGTTGTCGTTAGCCGTCTCTTAACCTACCCCATCGTTGCTTTGCTTCCGTCGTCTAGCATAAGTGTCAACACTGGACTTCCAAATGAGTGGAGTTGACTCCAACAGGTGCCAGTAGAGTCCAATGGCAGAGGTCCGCCTGATTCCACAATACTTAAGATTAGGGTTATCTGGAACATTGCAGTAAATCAATCTGCTCCGTCTAATTCGAACTCCATGATCGGTTGCGTTCAGAGGGGGTGTAACGATAAAGAGGTGCAAAAAACGTTAAAAATAGGCTACAAAAACAGGAAAAAACAAATACAATAAGGTAATACAGCCAACTGTTTTTAAAAAAATATAAAACGAATGTCAACAGGATATTCTATTTTTACTCCACTCCTATTTAAAAGTATGCAATTGAGATAACAAAAAGATGTCAAAGATACTATAACATCAAAGCGCAATTTAGTACTCCTGCATTACCAGTAACGAGCGGCAATATCCTGATTTTTTTTTTTTTTGGAATGATAAAGTTAGTTGTCCCATCACCTTCAAGGAAAAGTGCACGATTGGGAATCGCCAAGTGACCTAACGTTATGTAATGACTTATGTAATGGGAAGTTGACCGTTTGGGAGAAAGAGCTGAAGTCCCGTCGAGAGAACCAGGAGAGATTACAAACAGCGCGGAATTTTAACACCAATACAGTGGAGTCACCACAAGGCGGCAGCACTAGACTCTGAAGACTGTGAGAATTCGCAAAACATTAGTCGGCTGAGTGAGAGAGTGGAACGTTCGAAGATCACCCGAGGTACCAATGTTTGTCGGCTTTCCGTCTGTTGATTCCAACACCGAGACCTTCCATATGTCAAAGCAGATTATTTTTTGTTTTGTTTTTCATGCCATTAGACACGAAGTGCCCGGCAGCATGGTGGCAGACGGGTGAGCCTGGTACACAAGTCACCGATGAGCGCCGTTTTATATAATTTTACCGGCCGCCTCTGACTAATTAATTAAAAAAAAAAAACAACGAAATTATCAGCGCCCCTGAGCTAACGGGAGCTTCCTGCAAGGCACCCGAAATGGACGGGTCTAAAATACCGAAGGACTTGTGAAAGATTACACCTAGCTTTACAATGCTAATGCGCAGGCTCAAATGACAATCTGTGTTAGTAATACATTAGGAAAAAAAATCAGTGACTGCGGTATTTTAGCTTTTAAAGCGTACAACCGGGAAATCGAGTAAAACAGCACCCCGACGTTAGAGTTGGCCGGGGAAATCGGTGCAGGAACTAGGTCAATTCTGATTGAGCGAGAGGTGTATAACTGGGCGGTGACTCGGAAGCAGCTCATTAAGACGAGTGTGAAGTTAGTCGAAGATACGGAGACGGGCCTCGTCTTAATGATTGTTCGGTGTCACCGTTGTTGTTTTTTTACTCTCATCTAAATAATAAGAATAACAAAACTAGAGTGCGTTTTGCTTAAAAAGAAAAATTGGAGTTAATATGTCTTTAAGATCACGTGACATTGGAACCCGCATCTTAAATTTGTGCAATTCCCAGTTCATCCCTCACTGCAGCCCGAATGAAAATAACCTTTCTGGGTTTGTGCCACGGGCGTCCACAGTTTCGTTTTTAAAATGTACTTCTACTGAAACCCGTGCCCGTTTCCATCTATGCTGTGCTGCGCAAAAGTGTGCACAGACGTCTGCCAGTTGCTGCAGGTGCACGTGCGCAAGAAAGAGCGCTTCTATAGGCTGAAATAAACACTAATAATAACATCACGGCCAGATGGCAAGACAGAGGGACCCGATTCACTATTAATGATCATCTGATTGTAATATACGTCCTGCTCGTCGTCTGTTTTACCCACTGTAAACCTGCCAGTTCGTTAGGCTGATGCTGCATTGGCTTTTCACTGTCGCTCATCCGTCATGGCCACACCTACATCCCCCCCCGGCAGCCGCACGACCTGTCCCGCGTGTTTTTCTCCTAGGTCCGCTTTTCGCGATTCTGCGCTCTGTTTAGATGTACAGTAGCTGATGTGATGAGAACGTCTGAACCGTTCAAACCTCTTAGCTAATTTTTGACGCTATTTAATATAAATAGGAGACAATGGCCAAAGCCATGGTAACCTAACGAGCCTGCGGTAATGAGAAATGTGACATCCTGACGATCCTGGGGTCACGGTGGCTGCACCTCAACTCATTAGACAAAGTTAGACACTGTCCAGCGAACCAGTTTCCATTCAGCTGACACCAGAATGACGACATGGCTGTAGGGGGGTGGTTTTGCCTGCTGCCCTCGTGGCATTTTTCCCATCCTGCAGTCTCTGGAATTAACAAAGAACGGGGTCTTAAAAGTAATGTTTGTGTGCCGTTGAGACGGGTCTGAAGATGACGGCCATGCTGAGTCTTTCAAAAAGAACAACACGTCACTCCTCGTGCCACCTTCAGCGAACGTGTGGCAGCCCACCAGACAACACACTTATTTGATCGTACCATGCTGAAGGGCTCAATAGCTCGTCACAAGTCCTCACAGTGACTCCTCAGACTCGCGCTTTCCCAAATCTTTGTTCCCATTGCAAATGTTTACAGATCACCGAGACGGAATTCGGCTCGGATAAGTACACAGCTGAAAATCACTCGTTAAATGGCGCTCTCGTGGATACGCGCAACGGCCTTCTGAATTTGCGCTCGAACAGAATTTTAAGATTTTAATTTTTCAGTCCGCGTTATGGCACGATATTAATTAATCGCCGTAATTTGATTTTATCATAACTTTTTTTTTTTTGTATTCTCGCACGAGTATTGTCATTTTGTGGAAGGCCGCGACCGCTTGGATGCTTGGTAACGGGCACTGGAGGTCATGTCACGTGAGGTCATGTCACGTGATGACACCGAAGTAACGGTCCTTCAGCTGGCTCTCCTCGGGTTCATTCACCGTCCTAGTTGTGATATGTAAAGTGTCTGCTTTCGATTTCTTTGGCTACGACTTTCCACATGTGTCCTGACTTCGATTTTGGTTCACGTTTTTGAGTTTAGACGTTGATTAGGTTTTCATTCTTGGTTTTGATGACACTCGTTACTTTAATTTAGGATTTTTTTTTTCTCGGTGGTCAGCACTGTTCTACAGATTCTGCCGCATGTTCACTCCCCCACGTACAGGGTGCTGCCCCTTCAGCCTTCAGTGTTAATTTTCGCAGTGCCCCGACTATTGGAGTGTATTTTGTAATGCATGTATAATAAAATGCATTGCATTTGTCATTCTAACAGAGAGCGCATCAGAAACAGTATTTTGTAATAAAATTCATTACTATAAATATTTGTGATGTGCCATCTGTTGGAATGACAAATGCAATGCATATCTGTCTGTTTTATGTCATTTAGTATGGGATTCGTAAAAACAAGAGTTTTTTTTTTTTGCTGTGGCATCTGTTGGAATGACAGAGATATAATAATTGAACAAACACAAAGATACTTGGACGCTTTTCCTTTTATTAAGGTTGATTTCCTAAAAATAAAAATTCAGAGTACAATTTGTGCGGCTTCTAGTAAGTAAATGTGCTCTTTACAAATTAAGTTTCTGCTACCACTGTCTAGATATAAGAACAGTTTGTACATAAGGCACTTTAAGAATTCATATTATTAGAAAGATTTGGATGATAACAGGCCACCTGGCCCAAAAAAGCTAACCAGTCCTGTCCCTTTAGTTCCATTATTAGTGTAAATGTTACCCAATTTATTTTTGTAAAGGGAGGCACCAATCAAGTCAAACAGCACAGTTTGCTTTTCATATTTCATTAACTTGGTAGTACAGTGGTAGACCCCCAAATGAGAGGAGGTGAGAGCAGCACTGAGTTGTTACAGTCGTCCACGGGGTTGTGGGCTGCTGTCGTAAACCAAGGCAGTGTCTTGGGTGAAGGTCTCTTTGTTGTAGCAGCATGTCTTCTCATTGGTAGAAACGGGACACAAGTCCTGCTCGCACCATCTGTGAAAGAAAAGCAGTTAGTGGTCGTGGATTAGGAGTCCAGGCACACAAAGAGCAAATCCGTTGTGATAACTACAGGCTGGCGCATCCCATCATTAACAATGGGAAAGTAAAGAAGATGCTGCAGCAAGCTTGATGTACATCTCTCCTGAGGCTGCCACCATCTTTATATGAATCAATATAATGATATGGTTTAGCATAACCAGACCTTCAAGTGGCTAATTGGAGGTCAGCAAGCTTCTTGTTTAAAACATGTTTGGTCCTCCTGAAGGTGATGTCGCTTTACACGACTGCCAATTGGAGGGTACGTCAGACTTGCCAACTGTCCCTGCTGATCTCGTTGAAATGACAAATGTAATGCGTAGGTCTCTGTTATATGCCATTTGTTATGGGATTTGTAAAAGCAGTGTTAATATTTGTGCTGCGCCATCTGTCGGAATGCCAACAGATGGATTCTGCTGGATTTCATAAAAGCAAAGTTAATAATTCAGATGCACAACGAGTTGGAATGAGAAATGCAATACAGATGTCTCTCTGTTATATACCATTTGGTATGAGATTCATAAAAGCAGAGTTAATATTTGTGATGCACCATTTGATGGAATGACAATTGCAATGCAAATTTCTGTGTTATATGCCATTTGGTATGGAATTTGTAAAAGCAGTGCTAATTTTGGCGCCATCTGTTGGACTGACAAATGCAGTGCACATCTGTGTTATATGCCATTTGGTATGGGATTAATAAAAGCAGTGTTTATTTTTTTTTTTTTTTGCACCATTTGTTGGAATGACAACTGCAAAGCATTTTATCATTAAAAATATTGAAATGACCGCAGCAATTTACACATCTGAAACTCACTGTGCATGTCAAATGTAGCGACTGTGTGACGAGTTTCCAGCACAATCTCATTTGCCCCTTTTTGGTGACCGGGCTGCCTGACAGAGCCATGGCTGGCAGTTCTATGTGTTGTCCGTTCCGTTTTGTTTTTCACCACCTCACACTTGCGATGCGCTACTACATTTTGTAAATTTCTCTTACCTTTGAGCAGCATAGACGTCGGATGAAGAGGATCCCTCCCAGGCGGCGTGGCTTGAGAGCAGAGTACCTGCATAAAAACAACAGGAGACGTTTAGCCAGAACTGCAGAGGTGCCACGGTACAGCTGCACACATCATCCACCTGCCTAGAGTTGGCCCAACAGCAAATCGGGTAAAAAAAAGTCTGGAAACCCGATTTTGTTAAAGTTAATTCTGTATGAAAAAAGGAAGAGCATAGGGAGCGAGAACCTGCATCTTGGCAACTCGCTAAAGAACTTCTGCACAGAGGCTGACCTTACGGCTTTAGACAAAGTGCAGCACACCTTATGATGGCCGAGGGGCCTGTTGGTGCTCCACTAGTGGCTACACATGGAAATCTTACTCTCGTACAATGCAAGAAACTGTAAATTGGGATTAACGGACACGGGTGTTTTGCACCTCACAAACAAAGGAGAAGTTCGTCTGTCTAATGCCTTCAGTTTTATGTGCCACAACAGAATGAGGAAAAAAAATCATAAAGCGCCGATATTGTGGCTTGTCACACGTGTGCGCCAGAGGTCTCCCTCGCAGGTCTTCTCAAGGTATGTAACAACCCACCAGGACGACCGACAGGGGCCGCTGCCACTAACACCATCTTGTCTTTCTCCCCTTACAGTACCAAGGAGCCGCCCATTGAGGACACTTCGCTCCGCCCCTTTCTGTCCCACCACCATAAATCCCGGGTGTCCCAGCAGGTGGTGTCACTTGTGGCCCAAGCGAGCCGCAGGATGGAGTTCTGTCAAAGCAAGACAGGGGGGATATGAGGGGATATGCGCCAAGAGGCATCCTCGGACGAATAAAAGGGACGACCTGTTTGGTGTCCCACAATTTCTCAGTTGGTGAATCTGTCGTTACCACACCCGGCCACAAGCGAAATGCTACAGCACCAGCTCCTTCAGGTAAAGGGTCTCATGTGACTGTGGTTTAAAGACATCATGCTGTCGCCTAACTTGACACTCCCAGTGACTTAGTTGTCAAGTATAACATACCCTACAACTAGAAGATGAGTAACATGCCTTCGACTTGCAATGAATTCACCTTCCCAGGAAACAACAAATGCAAACTGGGATTGAGAAGTGGCCAGCCTTCTGTTATTTCCAGCATTAGCGCCATTGTCATCCCAGTCATCGCTGTTGCACCCTCCATAACCTCACACAGGCGAGCGTTACGATCCAACTGGACTTACTAGCGTCTGCACACCCTCACTGAATCCTCCCAGTATGGACCTCCCAGTCCAGAGCCAGGCCCACACTGCCTGGTACAACGTCAAAGTCCTCTCAGGCTCCATAAGTTCGGACCCCCTAACACTTTTTAAAAAAAGGGGACTGTCTACAATTATGGTTTTCAAGTTTTTTTTGGTGTCCACATTTTGCACCCTTGTTTTAGTCCGTATCTGTTTATTTATTTTTTTCCTTGTATGCCAGGCTGCCGACCATAAAGAAGGTGACTTTCAAGATCGGGACAAGTGACAAATGTTTACAGGTATGTAGAGGGACCCCTCATCATGTTTGGGACAAAAACACTGTTGTTTTTTCTCTTTGATTTCCCCCTGAGCTCCACAGTTTCAAATTACAAATCAAACAATTAAGATGTTGTGATTAAAGTGCACAGGGGATTTGCAGACATGTCAATCTCACAACTCGTTTCCAACATGTGGTGCCCCCCATTTCAAGGCACTTCAGCTATGGCAGGTCGATTAAAGCAGCCAGTCACATACAGACATTGGCAGGTGCTGAGGGTCTTCTCTGGTGATGCTCTGCCAGGCCATCATGCAGCCATCTTCAGCTCCTGCTTGTTTCGGGGGGTCTCGTCTCCTTCAGTTTTTCAATTGGTTTGAAATCGGGGGGCCTGGCTTGGCCATTGAAGAATTTCCCATTTGTTAGCTTTCCTGTGTTGCCCTAGCAGGATGTTTGGCTCATTATCTTGGTGGAGGATGAAGTGCGGTCCAGTGAGTTTGGAGGCATCTACTGGAACAACTGAACACCTCAGAATTCAATGTGCCACACTGCCAGCCGGTCCACCATCATTGAAGAGAAGTGTGCCAGTCATACATGCCCAAGCCCCCATGTTTAACAGGTGAGGTGGTCTGCTTTGGATCTCGGGCAGTTCCCTTGTCGCCTCCACACTTGTCATCACTCTGATGAGGTTCGTCTTTGTCTTGTCGGTCCTCAAGACCTTTTTCCCAGAATGCTGCAGGCTCTTTCTCGCAAGCCGTAATCTGGCCCTCCTGTCATTTTGTGGACTGCAGATGTTTCTGTACCCCTCAGAATTCAGTGTGTAACTGACGTCCGGTCTGAAATGAGGGGGGGGACCACGCGGAGACCAAAACGTATGCAGATACCCTTAAAGGAAAGTCTGCAATGTGCACTGAATTGTGTGATTTGTAATTCTGAACTGTGGCACTGAGGAGGAAAATTAAGGAAATCCGTGCGTGTGTGTGAGACTCAGTCCTCACAGACCTTTTAAAACAACACAACCTCCTTGCATCTGCTATCACTGGCCGTGACATAATATGGCTGCCATTGTATGTGAATTAAGATTTAAACGTGATGCTCCTCTGTCAGGTTGCCCCCCCCACCTCGCTGTAAACGGCACCCGTACAAGCGCATTAACAAGTGCGTGTTCCTTCCTACCCATGTAAATACGGGCCAGGCTGTAGGAAAAGTCGCGTGCTGAGAGCTCCATAAAATCGGGACCACGGTCCATAGAGATCTGTATAAACTGCTTCAGTCTCTGAAGGGAGCCGCTCAAAGCTCCCACAGGAACGGCCAGCGCTGGATTCTGGGATGCCACCTCCAGCTTATTCTGGGGAAATAAAAAGAGAAGTCCATTCAGTATTTTAAAAATATGAGAAGCTAAGAATGTGACACGCGAGTAGATACACTATCAAGGAGAATGCCAATCTGTATTTAACAATATCGGACGACACCAGGCTGTAGCCTGCACCACACACACACACACTAGCAGGGAGCAACTGGCAGTATCCAGATCTATGGGATGGCATTGGAGTAAAGTACATAAATGGAGACAACGGCATTCAAACCTCAGAAGGGCAGTGACTGGGCCGCGACCCAAACCCACCTTAACGCAGCCCTGCTGACCGCCATACTATTCACGCGTCGTCTCGATTTTTCTTTTTGGAACCGAAGGCACCACATTAAAGGCCAGCTGCCTTCTGCCTAGGTGACGTGTTTTTTTTGCTCAGACTGACTGCAGTGACCTGTAATATGAATTCTTTGCGATTTGCTTTACTGCTGTATGTTCTTCAAATCCATGCCTGCTTTGTTTAGTTTTTATCGACTGTAAATGGATAATCTTAGTCTGGCGCCCTCATCCAGGGTTTGTTCCTGCCTTGCGCCCCCCCCTGCTACCTGCAATAGGCTCCATGGAGACCCCCGCGACCCTTTTCAGGATGAAGCGGGTTGGAATATGACTGGCTGGTTAGTCTTAGTTTAGAATGAGCAGACAGGTGACCACCTAAGAGAAAAGGGAGATAAAGTCCCATGGGTCAAAGCTTTTAGGCAGAGCTGTCCATCGAAAGTACAACTAGCCGCTCGTGTGTGTGTGTGTATAATGTCACAAGGTCCAGAACCCCGTGTGGCTTTTGAGACCATGAACAGCCTGTCTGAGGGCTCACCTGGGCGTTGAAGATGCCATTGCTGCTTCTGCCCGACTGCCGAGTTGATACAAGGGGGACGACACCCCAAGTGTCCTTTGCTGCTAATCTTCAGTAAGCTTTGACTTGAACTCCAGGGCGCATTGTTTATTTCGAACTGTATATCCAGACTCTACTCTCCATTTGTATTTTTTAATGCTGATACCACTCTGTTCATAACGAATGCCACTTTGCTGTGACATTCCATTTCTATCTTACGTGACAGATATAATTCAGTAGTGTGAGGGATGGCTGGGGAGGACTGGGGGGAAAACCGCGTACTCAAGGCATTGTCTCCCCTGGACTGCTAGACAGAAGCCCCAATGGGTCGTAGCAGCACCACAGTTCCCCACAGGGCATCGTGGGACCTGGATTTCTTTGACTCCGCCCTGTTGGCTTCTGTGGGTGCCACCAGGGGGGTGCTGCAGGGACTGTCGGGCTCTCACCTTACCCAGAAGTGTTTCCGAGCTACAGCTTCACAACACTGTACATTCTCTCATATGTAACATAAAAGAAGCTGCCTGCCATAACTCTGAGAGTGGAGGAGGCAGAGAGAGTGAAAGAGAATAAAGAAGAAGAAGAAGACAACGTATTGCTGTGTGCTATTGGATATGTGCTTGTAAGCGTGGTGGTGGTGGTGGGAAACTCTCTTACTTGAGGTAGAGTTTGACACCAGTAACATCTTCTTGTTTTCTTCATTTGTGTCTGAGCTTGTGTTATGTTAGGCGTTTGGTGAGCAGGAGCATCCCCTGGTGGCCACAGTAGGTGGGGGAGGCCTGCCACTTTCTTTACCACAGGGTTAGCGAGACATCGCAACAGAAGACAACACGGAGGAAGTAACGCTTCATTGTTGGGTAAGTGACATTCAATCAATGTGTGTCAGTCTTCATCTGTCTAGATTATTCTTAAGAACCTACGGGTGTCACCATTCAGGTCTAGAATATATCTGGTATATACAGCCATGCATTGGTCACAGCAAAGCTAACAAGTCTCCTCATGGAGGACTGAGGAGTGACAGGCCGTGCAGTCATCACTTAGGTGGACGGGGTCAGTGTGCGTTAGACTTACAGTGCGGCCAGTCCAGAAATGAACTTGAACACTACACGACAATACTAATAAAAGGGGCAAAGAACAACATCATCATCATGTAAAATAGCACTCTCAATCATACTGATCCCAATATTGCCAGATCAGAGTCCAGACACCTCATTTGTGAATCGGCAGGTGTGATCATCTTATTATTGGCCACACATAACATGTCAACACTGAAAAACAAAGCATTGCTTCTCCTCAGTAGTAAACCAATCTCATGACCTCTCCCCTTCTTCATCTTGCATATTGTGGCAATGAAAGCCCACGTCCCCCTCAGTTATTATCTTCTCTCTGTTGATACCGTATATGTCACCTCTCAAATGTCTGCTTTAACGGAGCATCTTCCTTACCTTGATGTCCGTGAAGAAGGCCTGCAGCACTTGCCCTTGACTTTTTACCAGGGAACGGAGGACATCAAGGGATAAGATGTTTGTTGTGCCTTCCCAGATACTCAGCACCTATAGAAAAAGCCCAAAGGGTAGCATCACCACATTCTGTTTCATTTTCTGCACTTCATTTTTAAAAAGAGAATATCCGTGCACTCATTTTCTAAGCCTGCTTAGGCCATTTGTGGTGCGGTGCTCTGCTACACAACACAGCCTACGTCACGAGGAAACAATCTGCTCGCCACGTTGAAAAGCCGTGTGTGCTCGGCCAAGGCAAGGTCATGAGTACTCTTGGTACTAGTTCAAGGCAAATAACGGACTGCCATTGTCATCCGCGTGTTGTAGGATTCGCTGTTTGCCACTGGCAGTTGCCACAGTGCAAACCTGCAAATTGTCGACTGGCTTTAATCAGTACATAATAAATGTTACTTTGCTGTTAAATTCCTTTTATATCTTAAGTGACTGACGTGACTAAGTCTGCACATGGCACCTGATGTGGGGAGCCTGCCACTTTCTTTCCCACTGGGTTAGCAGGCTAGAGAAGACGGCATCGAGGAAGTAACGTGTCACTGGTAGGTAAGTGACATGAGCCAATGTGATTCAGACTTCATCTGTTTAGATTCTTCTCGGAAAGTAAGGTGGACAGGACCTGTGTGTGTCACACTTAGGGTACAACAGCAGATCAATCCAAAAACGAACTTGGCGAGTCCCACTCAGTACACGTTAATACAAATGTGTAGGTGATACAAGCACACAAAGGGAGAAGAAGAACATCATCATCATCATCATCATAAAATGGCATTCTCAATCCTACTGAACCCAATCCAGATTTCGTTGCTGTCTTGCACCCAACATGGCAGTGTGGCGCAGTGCTAAGTAGGATGGCATGGGCTGAGTAGACAGTTCAGCTGAGAGGAGCTCTCCATGTAGCTCAGGCCAGTAAGAGACTGGCCCGTCTTCTCTGCCATTGTGTTCCAAAGGTCACAAGTTTGCGGCTGGCCACCGGCAGTTACCACAGTGCACATCTGCGAACTGAGATGGCTCGTGGTGTGAATCGTCGGCAGTACACGATGTCAGAAGCTATGCCAACAGCACAAGCCTCACTTGTGGAAGGTTACTGAAATATATTGAATGTTTCAATTCCAAAGCCCAGTTCTGTTTGAATGTGCTTCCCAGTTGTTCCTGAGACGATTTTCTAGGCGTGATTTCTTCTTGGAAGTCGTGAGCATCCTACTACATACCTGACAAGTAAACTAACTTTTGTTTCATGGATGTTTTGAGATCATCAGCAGTTTGTTCAGCATTGGATCTCTTTGAAGCTGTCATGGTTGGCATTATCGTAGAATTTTTATTTAATTTTCAGATGATGTTTGCACTGACTCTGTTTCTGTTATCTCAGAAAATTAATTTCTGTTATCATTTATTTTCTATTAAGTTCCGTTTAGAAGTTGAGAAATGCAAGGAAAAGTTTAGAGTTACAGCATGGCTGGTGCTGGAGCTCGCCATCCCATGATCCTCCAGGAGTGTACAAACCCTGATGTCATGAGCGCATTGCTATTTAGAATGTTGCATACGGTTTTAAATCATTTGAGATTTATCACCTGAACCTCAGCGTAGTTAATCAAAGTTTTAATTAATGGATTTATGGTTTGGTCTTGGTGGCACAAACTTTTTCTCCTGGTCCTTTCCTTAAAATTGTGTTCTGTCCCCTTTGAGACAGAACAGAAGCCCACCGTGTCGGGAACTTTGTCACCATTCTTCAAAAAATCAAAAACGAGAGATTTTCTTGGTCATCATGGGATATCAGGGTCACTTCACATGCCATGCAGTATTAAACAGAATGAACAATTTTTCCTTTTTGGTGGAGTATCCATTTAATCAAATTCCACAAACCTTAGCGCCGACATCAACTGCCCACCCTGACAGGCCTTTCATGTTCCACAACTCTGTTCTTGTGTGTCTACTTTCTGGCCAACAACCATCACGTTGTGGTATGTTGTGAATTAAGGTTTTAAATGAAGTTGTTATAAACCAGATAACCAATGAATAAATAAGGGGTAGTGATTAGTAACCGAGAGCAATGGAGACGGGCATCTTTTGTAAGGGTTTGTTTTGTGTGCGCTAATAAATTAAACGCCTTTCTGAGTTAACTGTCTGCCTTGCACTGAATCATTTACGGAAGCTTCCAGAGCGAATAAAGAATATTACACACGTGTTCTTTACGCTGCACGGCCACATAATGCACAGCAAGTCATTGAAAAAGGAGTGACACCAGCCGTTGGTTTAAGTATGCCGTTTTTCATTCCGGTGTAGTTTTCATTTTTCACACAGCTTTACGTTTTATTGTTATTTAATCCTTTTTGAGTTGTTTTAGTTAAAACTTTTATTAACAATAATAACCTTGCTTCCATGTCCTCCGTTTCTGGTGGAGTGTGTAGTTTGGCAAGGAGTTGTAAAGTAATGATTTCAACCATTATGTAGAGCAGGGGTCCTCAATCACAGTCCTGGAGGGCCGTAGTGGCTGCAGGTTTTCATTCCTGCCAGTTTCCCCAATTAGAACTCGGCCCTTACTGGTATTTAACTCCCAGCCTTGTTAGCTCTTTCATTCGTCAAAGACAAATGTTAGTTACGCTGTTGATCAGCGGTCCTCAATTACAGCTCAGGAGGGCCGCAGTGGCTGCAGGTTTTCACTTCAACCATTTTCTTAATTTGAACCCATTTATTTTCTGCTAAGGCAATACAGCGCTTGGGATTTTAGTTATCTGGCCCGTTACAATGCAGAACCCTTAATTGCTTATTTAAGTTTTAATTTTTGCCAGTTTAATTACCCAGACATGACTTAAAAATGAAATGCAGATAACTAATAAACCAGCAGCTCTCCAGCTAAACCTGTGCATGTGCACCATCAGGTGTCAGTGTTAAAAGTAAATAAATAAGTGAGAGAGGAGTTGGAAGGACCGTCAAGTTTAAATCTGTTCTGGTCCACAAAACACATGGATGACGTCCTCAGAGAAGGAAACTCTACAGTGCAATTCACATTCCCGTTGGATGAACGAACGCACTAACGGTAAAATACCAAGTTTCATTATCAGCAAAGACCGTCTTTTAATTAGGAAACTGACTGGAAGGTTAAGCTGCAGCCACTGCGGCCCCCCAGGACCGTGATTGAGGACCCCTGGTGTAGAGTCAAATAACTTTTATTTGGTTTTATATATAAACACATTTTTTCTTTCATCCTGAGCATGCATCCCCATACAAAATAGGATAAAAACCCCTTAAAGATAAAATAATCTGCCAGCATTGTGGCCTCACCTGTGCATCTCTCAGCATGGATGGCAATCCAGTGTCCTCCATGTAGCCCTGACCCCCAAAGCACTCCAGACCCTCAGAAATCACAGCAATTGCCTACAAAATTAAACCACCTTGAGTCAATTACAGCTCAGTAGAGTGGATTGCTTTATGAAATCTATGAAGACGGATGCCAGTTTCAACCCATCTGGTTGGTGGTGCCATTCTGTATTTCAGTTGAGGTCACTTATGGTGCCCCAGGAGCTGAAAGCTGTAATATTCACAATTCCAAAGGGTAGATTTTGATTTTATGGATCCTGACATCAAAAACAAACTGCTCCGGTTATCTGCCTCCTCGTTTTTTAGCCTCTTCTATCTTCTTGAAAGGAACGCAGTATATGAGAGTGTGGAAGAATAATTTGAGGGTAGCATTGCATTCATCTTAAAGAAATAGCATAAAGGGTTAATAAATGCCAGGAACACAAGTCAGCAGATGTCCTGTAAAAACCAGAATGGACGGTTGTTATATGTACAGAGATTTTAAGGGTGGTGGCTCAAATCAAAGGTATACGAAGAACCAGAATCTCTCTCTATTATAAAAAAAAAAAAATCTTGGAAGGAGATGAGACGAGACGTGATGTGATTTTCTCAGAGAGACACTTTCACGTCCTGCGAGACGAATCCACGCACGGGGCTGGAAATAAAGGGCAAAGAGTAGATGACAAAGTAGAATGTCGTAAAGAATTCAAAAACATTGGCGCGGTACAAATGCAGAGCAGGTTAGAAATAACAGAAGTACGAAAATTCGAAAGTCTCAAAAAACTGATAGTACATCGCATTAGCGCAAACAAACGGACATTATTACTCGGCGAAATAACAGAACAGCGAAAAGAGATTGAATATATTGTTCAGATCTAAACTTTAAGTAGGAGACTTGCAGATTGTCTTAATGTGTGTTGCCAGCAAAAATTAAAAGATTCCAAAAATGTTGGTGTAGTATGAAGTCCCGTGAGGTGGAGAATTTTAACGTGAGATTCTTTCATGTCATGCCCTCCTTATACCTATTTTCAAACAAGACCACCGTCATCAAACCTCTCAGTCGTGTGAATGCTTTTCTCGGACACTTCCTGCGCTCTCAGCTCTTATAAATTTTATCAGGACAATAATTTTATACGTTCTAGATGACACGTCAACGACAAAGTGAAGAAGAGAGCATGGACAAACATTCGAAATAAGTCGTTTTATTTATTAGACAGACAGAAACAAAATTCACTCACAGGCAGTTATACGTTGCGTTGTCACGACGAAAGTCCAGACACAGAATCAAAATTCAATGCGATCTTGAAGAAAAGTTAATTCCAAATATTGTCTTAATTAATGTTTTAAAGTAAAAGTGAAAATAACGCATATGTAACAATTCCCATGAAAATAACAATCTCTTAAAATTGTATATCCGGTAAACCAAACCCGGGGCTGGGTGAGCGAAGCGAGCAGGTGGTGAAGCCCCCTAGTATAATTATATAAACGTCTACGCGTGGAAGTGTGTGTGTGTCTGTCTGTCTGTCTGTCCAGCACACAAGTCCGAGCCTACAGCATGAAGCTCAAAGAAATCGATTCTGTCGCCAAAGTGAAACCGCAGAGAAAAGAGAACCTCGCTTAGCTCTTAATACACAAGCAAGGCAAGCACATCGGCAAAACGAAACTTCTGACGAAAGTCAGGACGCTGATACACAACCGATGTGATTGAATGATAGAAGTGCCAGAATCCATGGTCTTTAGGAGCCCAGGCTTTTTACAGCACGGACTCACACAGGTAGTATAATATTATAGTATAATCTATTTTATATACAGTAAGTCATTTGGGCATAAACCAATGAACCAACCAAAGTAAATGTATGTCTTATGGCCAAAACCCAAAATCGGCGAAAGTGGGAAGTGTCTGGCCAAATAGGAAAATGGCCAATGTCTGATCTTTTCCTCGATTTTCGGGACTTGGCCAGCCAGTTTGCGAAATAGCACAGGGCGATCGGCCAAAGTCGGGAGAAAAAAGGCATGAGCAGCGATTTGTTGCTCACTTGTTCAGAAAGCGGACGCCACTTGGTTGTGTCACAATAATTAAGATTAAGTAGATTTCATATTTCTGTTATTATTTTAGCTCTAAAATAGTGACTTAACATCAGGGACCTATTTTATTGACCTTAAGGTTAGTATTTGGGCGAGGGGAAGGCTGTCTCAAGTGGCGTCCACTTTCTGAACGTGACCGCCGTGGACAGTCTTGCATCAGCACATCAAATTTTGGCCAGGGAGTTCTCGCCGCTTTGCGAAATGGCCGGCCAAAGTAGCATATATGCTGGTCATTTCTAGTAAATCGGACTTTGGTCACACCTCACAGCCAAAATGCGAAATGGCCAGCCAATTCGGGAATTGGCTGAACTTCGAGTTTTGGCCGTAACATATGCATTGTTGAATTTACATAAGTGTCAATCAGTTTATAAAATGAACCTCTATTCTCTGTTTCAACGAGCTTCTCACTATCTGCAATTCGTAATTAATTATATGTAGAGTATATAGCACTGTTCTCAATATTTAAAACACTTTACAAAGACCGAGGGGACCACCTCCAGCGTGTACTGCCCACCTGGATGATAAGATGGCAGTCATTTTGTGCCATTAAGTAAGAGGGACAGTGAGCCAGTTAGAGACAGGGGGTGATTAGGGGGCCAGAAGGGAATAACAGAAAAGAGGAAACAACCCACCGATGAAATGAGATCAGTTATCATCACCGATTGTGAATCTGGTTGGGACAGACCACAGGGTCCCGCAGGACCGGACAATGGGAATGTAAGCAGTCCATGGTGGTCCACAATGCCTGTTACCTGATGTTGCTGTTTTTAGTTCCAGGTGTGCTCCTTGTCTACTTGTTTAAAGTGCACAATTGACACTCGTGTTTACAAATTCATCTGTTCAGTGTAACACCTCCACAATGTGCTCCATTACAGCTCACTCACAAAAGTTGATTTTCTCTCCGCAAATATGGCAGTGAGTGAGGGACGCTTAGAGAACATTAAGTTCATTGAAATGAAAACGTGGTCTTTATGCAGTATAAGTGGGCAAGGCTGACTCCCAACCTGAGGTTCACTGGCTCATAAAATTCTCGCTGACACGGTGTGCACTACGGAGTACACTCTGTGGTGGACAAGACACCCAGAGTATGGAAGGACTGAGAGAAGAGAGTATTTTCCCCCGGGCCGACAGAGGGCAGCCCGCTTGGTTTCCAGGAGCATGGAAACTCAACCTTGCTGGGGCCTGTGGCCACCCACAGGGGGGCCTGGAGGCTTGCAAGGCCCAATTTGGCAGCACTTCCACCTTGTCCTGTAAATGTGCCAATAAAAGACAAGCAGCTGACTATTCCAAACAACCACTGCAGAAAGTGCACAAAGTTCTCCTAGCTTATGCCTTGATTGATTTATCTGGAAGTGAAATGCTGGAGTTTTAGAGTGGAAATAATAGATCGTTACTTGGAACACATGCATTTCGTGTGTGTTCCGTTTCTACTGTATCCTGTGTAAACACATTGTTAAAACAGAAACGTTTTTCATATTTTAGTAGTAAATGTCACAATGTTGGCATAAACTATATAATGTGTGAAGCCTGAAGTCCAAAGATCAAATAAACACCTTCACAAAAGGTTCAAGGAAATGACAAGAGCTTCCGTGGCGTACCGGTAAGATTTGCTGACTTGTAATCAAGGGGTAATCAAGGCATGAGCTGGGAGAAGTTTGTGCACATTCTGCAGCTGTGGGGGGATGGAATGGCAGGCTGCTTGTCTTTATTGGCACATTTACAGGACAAAAGACCCTGACAGAGAGGTGTGAACGGATTTAAGGTGTGCTGGTTTTATGAGTTTTCTCATAGGCTCTGGTAATTCTAGTGTTAATAAGTGATTTATTAACTACTGAGTCTTTAGTAATACTTGGCAAGTTATTAAAATAAATAATCATGATTTAGTTTTTCCTACATTTGCATATAGACAAAGCTTTATGGTACAAATTTTTACAGTGTGGCGCACGAAAAACCAAACCATCTCCGACTCCAATGTCGACGCATGTTTCTTAGCCCATACACGAAACGAGCAATGGGGCCCGATTCTTTTTTGCAGTTTGCAACTGACCCAGTCTCACACCACTTCTTCACTAACTCGTGAATATGGCTCTTTGCTAGTAGGTTTATACCAGTAAACTTCTGTGTGAAAATGCCCCAAGTTTCTTTAAAAGAACCGGTAGATGCATACGCCTCCACTATTCCGATCCTCTCTTCCGGATCTCTTTCACTGGCTCACAGCTTTCTTACTAATGCACCGTTGGGGCTGCTGAACCAGGCCAGCTGGTTGGAGACGGTTCGGTTTTTTTGTGCACCACCCCTTTATATATGCATCCCATAACCTCATTTTGTACTGTACTTGTGGATGCTCCGTGATATCTTAAACTGCGCAGCCCTGGAATACTTAAAGGTCCAACTTTATTAGCCTGCCTGAATTGAAAGAGATAAATGTAATGTCCCAGAGTTCCCGTCACCTGCTTACCTGTTTACCTGTATAGAGTTTAGCGATGGGGGTGAGAAGGCGCAGCAGGTGCCGCTCCAGCTCCGTGGCAGAGCCCGTCTCCTCCCGTCCCAGAAGCCGAGCGAGTTCCATTACCAGCAAGAATGCACCCCGTGTCTCCACCTAAGAAAGAAAGCATAAAGAGATCAAGAAGGCAGGAAGAAGAAAACAAAATCGGGAAAACACCACAACTAGAATAAAGGGGGTAAAAAGCTTAAAATCAAGGGAGACGGATTAGGAAAACTGCTGCCACTGGCAGTGTAGTGAGGTGTAAGTGTTTCTCACTGGTTTTTCAACTTTAACCATAATTATATACAACAGCAACAACATTTTTATTTTTTATTTCTATAGCACGTTTTCGTACAAATGATGTAGCTCAAAGTGCTTTACAAGATGAAGAAAGAAGAATATAAAAATAAGATTAGGCAATACTAAATAAAGAATAAATTAAAGATGGCCAAGATTACAGAAAAAACAAAAAAAACTCCAGAGAACTGGAGAAAAAAAAAAAATCTGCAGGGGCTCCGAGACCACCCAGCCAGGCCCCACTGGGCATATAAGCAGAGTATAACTAAACCTCTAACGACTTGTCCCTGCATTTTAGAGCAGGTCACTATTTCCACCTTGTCTATTACCTTTGCCCTTCAGCCTTGGACAGAATTTATAATTTTTAGTTACCGAATAACCTCTACTGCCAAACCTTGGGCATCATACCTCCATTCTGGCCAGAGTCTGCATGTGGAGAGGGTGGTCTTTAAGGTACTTTCCAAACACAAACCGCTTTGTGGCATACTCTCGTCCCAAGTTAATGATCCTGCAGGACAACCAAAATTCAATGAATGCACAGAAATAATTTCAATAAAGTCATTCAAGGACTCCATTTTCAGTTTACTGCATTCATCTACCAGAATCAGAAGCTGGTGTGAACACAGTTCGGCACAATGTCCAGTATTCTCTGGATGAGTGTAAACGTAAAGGGAACACAGTGAATACAGGCTAGAGCAGTGAAAAGAAATACCACCACTCTTCTGTTTCCTTTTCTTTTTCTAAATGTATTTATTCCCTGAGGTGAAGACTGGACTCCTTTGGTGTCTCTTTGGAGAATCCTAGGGTGCCGCTGGTGTGACTTTGTGTTGCTCACGGAGTCCCAAATGAAGCACATGACCTGCATTGTGAGGAAGCGTCAGTTAGGGCACTACGGTCATGTGGCGCCATTACCCGAGGGTGATCCAGCTCTCGGAGTGGCTGGACCAGGCCAAGGGGACGCCCATGTAATACCTGGCTGTGGCAGATAGATGGGTGGGACTGGACCACACATCTGCCTGGGGGGTTGCCAACTAGGATCCCAAGCTGTTTTGTCATATGGTGGGTGCGGCAATGCACTGTACCGGTGTATGCCCCGGCCCCCCCGACCCCCAAACTGATGTTACCTATTTTCATGCAGAATGGACATAACAGAAGTCAATAGTGACCAGCACTGTAGAATGGCAAACAATGAGAGCCAAACAATAAAAATCTCACATTACTCATCAAGTCTCTTATCAAGTCACTTACTCGAAATGTGATTTTTGCTAAAATACTGTTAAATAGAAATATTCTGAATTATCTGCTCAGAAATATAAACTGAAAACCCAAAGACTCATGGGAAGGTCTCTTTGAACTGAAGGCCAATCAATGAGAGGATCAAGTCAAAAAGTCACTAGAACTTCTTTCTCTCCATTCTGCATGAAGATGTGGGATTCATTTTAAACAAATCCAAATCCTATTATGGGGTATCATCTACTGTTAAATTCTGCTCTGTACTTGTAAATTTTTTATTTTTATACTTTGTTGAGGATTTGTTCAGTTCTGTGTATTTTATCGTATTGACCCCCCTTCTCTTTGACACCCGCTGCAACACCCAAACTACCTGGTAAGGGGTCTCTCTTTGAACTGCCTCTCCCGAGGTTTCTTCCGTTTGTTTGTGTCTGAGCACATTCTTGCAAACTTGTGATACATATTGATAACGATAGAAAAGAAAGTTAATTTAGCAAGTGTGGCTGAAGGAAAAATTGTTCAAATGCTGCACAGAATCCCTGTGTGCCCAGGAGAGACCAGGACCCCTGCTTCTGACATATTTTACAGGATTATGTGCTACTCTCATATATATCATTTTTAATGTAAGACATCCTGCGTTGTGTGTGGGTCTACGCTTTGGCTATCCTAAAATGTATCATTTGTCAGATTGCCATGATGTTATGTATAGGCCAAGGCAAAGGGATTCTTAATTGTGCTGCTGCTTCCCCCACAGTCCAGACACACGATATGAAGTTGACAGGTGTGTCCCTAAACTGCTGAGGACACAGGAGTGCAGGTGGCCGTTTTTTGTTAGTAAGCTAACATCCCCTCCAGCATCAGTTCATCTTTAGTGTATCATTTTGCAGCCGTATAGGTGGACTAGCCCTTCATAAGACAACAGGCCTCTGTTATCGTGCCATCAGTTAATCAGATGTATTAGAAGTAACTAAGTACTTTCCTGTATACAATATTTATAGGTTTTTAACCTAGGGCTTTTTTTTCCCGTTTTTCCCTACAAGGGTTTTTTGGGAGTTTTTCCTTGTCTTCTTAGAGAGTCAAGGCTGGGGGGCTGTCAAGAGGCAGGGCCTGTTAAAGCCCATTGTGGCACTTCTTGTGTGATTTTGGTCAACACAAAAATAAATTGTTTTGTATTTTTTTTCTTTTATCCACCCCTCCCAATGACATTTGATTTGTGACGTCATATCATTTTTGGGTGGAGCATTCCTTTAAGTACAGACTAAACTGCAAACACCTCAAGGTGGAGGGCACCCTAGAGTTGCCCACAGTACCCCATAAAGGAAGAATGCTAAAGATGGCGCCTGTCCTCTCACTACATCTCTTACCTAAAGTAACGCATCCCGTCTATTACTTATGGATCCTTATAAACAAGAACTAAAAATGAAAATGGGGTATTCATGCAGCTTACCTCCTCATGCCTGACGCTGCACTAATGGCATTGTGAATGCGGGTTATGGTCAGCATGCCAGAAATGGAGGCCACACCCCTTCCTTCCTTTGAAATCTGCAGAGAGAGTAAAAAGTGTAGTAACAGTCCAGTCGTCGTAGTATTGTCACGTATTAAAAACAAGGAAAGCCAATTTGAGCACCAAAGTTAATCACAAGGCTGTTTGCAAAATCGCAACGGGCAGTGAAGCTAAAACTTAGAAATGGGGCAGTCAAGTAAACACTTATTACGATAAAATCTTTGTGAGAGGAACACCAAGTCAAAAATAATGCCTTGAGCTTTCTGAAAATGTGACCATAAGTAACACTCTCATGCCAGCTTTGGAACCTTGGGAATGTTTTGAAACTGAGGTTGCCAGCCTCTTATTACTCTGTTTTGATTTGTGTGGTCATTTCGGGGGTAACGATGATGTAGGCATCTTCTAACGTCCCTCACTAAGATTTAGAAAGCGAGGCTACCAGCCTCTACTGCTCTGTTTGATTTGTGCCAGCCTTTCAGGGGTACACTTGGAGGTACAGCTGAAGGAAATCCAGTAGGCATCTCGCTGGGCCCTGGTGAGGTACTTTGGAAACTGAGGGCTTTGTTTGATTTGTGAAGCCCCTTGGCCCCCCGTAAAGTTATTTTTGCTAGCTCTGATTTGAAGATATGGTCACCAGCCTTGGCTATACTGCTTGATTTGACTTGTGCACTTGAAACGTGAGGGATAGTGGATGTCATTGGATGAACATGTAAATCGAGGCTAACCGTTTAAGTATTTACAATATTAACTTGCCCACCAATATAAAAAGGAATCCTAGAGGTTGACGTGCCTTTCCTGGACACCCAGTTTGGGGTTGTGAGGGGCTTTAGTCTGTCTCGGGAGCATCGGGCCAAGGCAGGGACCAGTAAAGTAGACAGAAGGGGGCACAACACTACAATCACACCTTACACGTAGCCAATTCAATATCCTCAATCAGCAAATCTCCGGGGATGTGGTAGGAAAACCCACACAGACACCGGGAGAACATGCAAACTCCACATGGACAGCAATCAGACAAAAGATTTAAAGGCCAAACACTAAATCCACGAGACTGCACCACTGTACCTTCTTGCCACCCTGTACTGGGACAGGTAAATAATAACAAAAGGGAAAACCATTGCTTGGACTCTTTAATTGTTTGTCTTGGGTCTTCATATCTTCTCCGGGAGACACCAGCTGTTCGTTTAAGACAAACCTACACCAACACTAGACATCAGCTTCATTGCAGATCTATGAAATTAGTGGCCTAGCATTGCTCTCGTAAATCGAAGCTTGGGGACCGCAGAACTCATTTTAAATGAATATAAACTAACAAAATATGTTGGAGTGAATTATCTTTAAATGTCGTATATTCTTAACAAACTGTTTTACAACAGACAATACTGTAAGATTTTACACAGTGCCCAGCGCCTACAGCCAGTCGTGTGGCCGAGAGGCGGCTGTCTAGCTTTGCCATTCCCGTGCTGTAAATATTCCATCAGAGATTTTCTTTTTGGCTCTCTTAAAATTGAAATTAGTAAAATGTCCACTTACTCCCTTACTCTACTGTCAGTCAGCCATTTTCTAACCCACTTCATCCTGAACAGGAATATCCAAGCTAGCATAGGGCACAAGGCAAACACACACACCATGGCCATTTCAGGACGGCCAGTTCACCTAACCTGTATGTCTTTGGTGTGTGGGAGGAAACCCACGCAGAGAGCATGCTGCTGATGCCACATGAGCTGGACGAGCATCCCAGCCACAAGAGGGGATGATTCCTTACCCGGACTTGAGGCTCCTAGTAGGCAGACGGGCATTCTGGCCGGGAAGGAGAAGTGGATGAAACCCAGAAAGAAGGACCAGAAGGGGTGCATGGACAGTTCACTGAAGAATGAAGATCTCACTGGGGGACTTTTCCTCCTCCAGCACACTAGATGGAAGCCAGCATGGCATGCCAGGAGATGTAGTCCAGCAGAGCAGCCCTGCTGGGGTCACTGGGTGCTGCGGCCAGGTGGCACTGCATGGAGACAAGCTCTCTTGTTACAATGGCCTTCCATGTGACCCAGAAGTGCTTCAATCGGACAATCGCCCTGACAACCTGGGTTTGTAATAAAAGGGACCGTATTCGCTTAGCCAGAGAAGTCGGAGCTGGGAGGAAGAGAGACAACGCTCGACTGGAGGAGGGCAGTGCAGTGATGAGAGAATTGTGGTGAAAAGATAGAGAAATCTGGTCTTTGTGTGACTTTTGAGTATTGTGGTGCAAGAAACACAACTATATTTGAACCCGGGGCTCAGTGTGTGTTCGTGTTTGGGGCTTGCTGATGCCTCTGGTTCCGTCACAATGCAAACTCCACACAGGGGGGACCCGGGATGCACACCCTGGTCTCCTTACTGTGAGAGGCAGCAGATCTACCACTGTGCCACCATGCTGCCCCCTTACTACACTGGCGTATTTATAAATAAACATCAGAAATATTCTAAAAGCTGCGGTGGGCTGGCGCCCTGCCCGGGGTTTGTTTCCTGCCTTGTACCCTGTGTTGGCTGGGATTGGCTCCAGCAGACCCCTCGTGACCCTGTACTTAGGATATAGAGGGTTGGACAATGGATGGATGATTACTGTAAAAGGTACAGCCATGGATGCACATTTAGATTATAAGCACACATTTTTAATTTACACTCTTATGTGGATGCAGAACTGCTTTTCATCTTACCAAGTAAGCTTTTGTACCGTCCAGCAGCAGTTCGGCTGTGGGCACCTGCCTCGTGCCAAGCTTGTCCTTGAGTCTTTGAACCTCAAGGTTGTTCAGATTGCCATCTTCATCACGAACCGGAAGGTAGAACAGGGATAACCCTTTGCTGCCCTGAGGAACATAATTTGAAAAATGTTATGCAACTTGTATTTTATTTTTTTTAAACCAAGCGCTAATCATTTTACTACTATGCAAAACTGGATTTTTGTTTGAATCCTAATTTAACACTAATATGACATAATACAGTCTACACTGGCACCAAATGTTTAAAGCTTTTTGTTTTGATTTTATTAAAATCAAATACAATTCCATACAAATAACTCAATTTTTACAAAAGTAGATTTGAAACAAATGAACCCCCACCCCTGAGAAAGAGAACATGGCCAGCAGAGTAAAACATTAAGCTAGTAAAGACAAATGAATAGATAAAGTAATAAATGAAGAAAGATAAATGGAGTAAAACAGGGGAGAGAACCTGCTTCCTCAATTTAAAAAGCTGGTTCTAAAATGTTATTGATTCGATCCTGCCAGGTTTTGAAAAAGATTTGTACAGATCCTCTAAGTGAGAATCAGATTTATTCCAGTTTCAAATAGTGTATAACATCAGTTACCCACTGACTTAGAATAGGAGAGATAGGATTCTCCCAATTGAGCGAGATAAGTCGACATGCCAGTAGTGAAGAAAAGGCCATTACAGTTTGTTTGTCCTTCTCCACTTTAAGCCCCTCAGTGAGCCCACCAAACACAGCTGTTAGTGGATTAGGAGGGATTGGGACATCCAAGCTGTCTGAAAGGCGTATAAAGATTTTGGTCCAAAATGATGTTAATTTTTTTGGACACTCAGCACATGTGGCCTAGTGAGGCTGGAGCTCGATTGGAGCGTTCGCAGGTTGGCTCTCACCCTGGAAACATTTCTGACAATTTTAAATGAGAGAGATGCGCTCGATATATAATTGAATAATTGTATGCTTTGCGCCTAAAGCCTTTTAAAGATGCAAATAAATCCCAGTGCCGATAACAATGTCACTTAGTAGCTATACATCTGTAGGGTGCACAGATAAAACCTTAATGAGTTTGCCCGAACGTATCACACTAAACATCTTGTAGTTTGTTAGTTCTGTTCTTTCAGAATGAGACCTACTTGCTCGGTTAAAAATAAATATAACAGGTAGTGTGGCTTAATGGCTAAGGACTATTTTTAATTTAATTTAAAATATTTTATTTGCACTTCATGTTGTTACACTGTTGGACCCTGAGCTTCACATTTTCGTCTCTCTGTATACTTGTATATGGTTGAGATGACGACAAAGTTTGCTTTGACTTTTGACTTTTTTTTTGGGACTGGATTTGAAATCCCAACACTCCCGGCGTGAAGGTCAAAGAGTCAAATAACGTTATAGTGCCAGTCTTGTACAACAATTTAAGTAAAATAATGTTGTGAGTGTGTCACTGGCAGTGACAAAGCATTTTTGAGGGAGTTGCTCCTGCTCACAGCTAGTCATCCTTAACAGGCAGAGACAGCTGGACACTCACAGAGAGATAGCGAGTGGGGTTTGGGGTCTTCCTGTACTGCAGCCTTTGTTGTGTTTGCCAAAACAGTGAAGGTACTAAACCATGCATAAAAACGTAAGCTACATCAGGACTGTGGGAGGCGCGCCCTATTAGGCAAGTGCCAACTTCTCAACAGGGTGACAGTCCACTCATAGGGTGGGACCCACTTTGGAATTGTTAATTAACCGATCACAGGTACATCCTTGATCACGTGGCAGGAGTACTCACAGGGATCTCTAGGAAGAATGGGTCCTAAACTGAAAAAAAAACCCTAAAATGAGGTTACCTCTGTGGTGAGGCCTTGGCTGTCCACCACCCTTCCAAGGGTCAGTGACATTTCTGAGTTGGTGGAAGATGTAAACCATTTGTATCCGTACAGTCGGTAGGTGCCATCTGGCTGCGCTTTGGCTACTGTCTCTGTCCCTCCAGCTATGAAGAATAACACAAAGTCAAATTTATTTGGTTTAAGTGTCCCGAACCCAGAAGAGAGCCTAATGTCAGAGTGACTTGAACTGCAGGTTTAATTCCGTTACAACCAAATTTTCATTTCAACAAAGTACTTTTATAGTCCCAACCGTTTCCCCATATGACACGAGTCTATAGAAATCTCATTATGACGAAGTACATTCAGCAGATATTTTCATTACAACGAAGTGCCCAAAAGACCTTGAAATGCCTGAATTAATCGTCCACAGAGCAGTCAGTTCTGTGGTCGCCACTCAGTTGTGCACAATGATACCCGAACACAAACATTGTACATTTTTCTCTGTTTTCTGTGGCTGTGTTTGTGTTCTGTGGTTTTCGGTGATACTCAAGCTTTATAACTCACTGGTGAGGCCTCATCTGGAGTCCTGTGTGCAGTTTGGGTCTCCAGGCTACATAAAGGACATAACCGCACAAGAAAAGGTCCAGAGAAGAGCGACTAGGGTGATTCAGGGCTACACTGGTTGAATTATGAGGAAAGATTAAAAGAGCTGAGCCTGTACAGGTGATGAAGAGGAGACCTGACTGAAGTGTTTAAAATGATGAAAGGAATTAGTGCAGTGGATTGAGACGGTGACTTTAAAATGAGTTCATCAAGAACACGGGGACAAGCTGGAAACTTAAGGGGATATTTCACACAAACATTAGGAAGTTTTTCTTTACACAAAGAACGATAGACACTTGGAATAAGCTACCAAGTAGTGTGGTAGACAGTAAGACGTTCGGGACTTTCAAAACTCGACTTGATGTTTAATTGGAAGAAATAAGTGGATAGGACTGGCGAGCTTTGTTGGGTTGAATGGCCTGTTCTCGTCTAGAGTGTTCTAATGTTCTGTGTGGTGGGCGGGCAGTGAAACTGTCCTATCCAGCCTCTGTTAAGTTAGGAGCAGTAGTTGCGGTGGCGTGGTGGACAGGCAGCGAACCGCCCCCTCTGTCCCATTAAACCTCCGTCCTGCAGACAAGTGCTTGCCACACACCCAGCCGCCCACTGAGAATAAATGGGGTGCAGTGCCCCCACTGCCCTATTCATCAACTGGAGCCGCCCGATGGACACTACACTGCGTGAGCAGCAAAACTGCCACACCCTACAGCCATCATTTGCAGTGTCCCCAGGTCGGAGGTGACGGAGCAGCAGTTACTGAGGAGCCTGCATCGCGTCCACCGGCAGCTGCGGCCCCGTTTAAGCCGTATTACTGTACTGTACTCCGTATTACACTATAGAAGTTTCTCATAATCTTGACATTTTGGGTGTGTTACTATTTACGGAAATAAGCAATCCAGTGCATTGGTTTCATATGTCATAAAAACAACTGCTACGTGACCTTTTGATGGCTGCCCATAAGACCTACCAACATCGGAACCTCCTTTCCGTTCAGTCATCCACTGGCCTGATGTCCAAAACTGCTTCCGATCCCGGGAAGTGAGTCTTTCAAATGGCTTTTCCAAAGGTCCTGATGCACCAAGCGACTAATATTTAAAAAAAAACAAAAAAACAGAAATGCCATTTTAAGCTGAGGGTTTGCTTCAGCTGAACAAACTTTACTTTACATAGCACCTTTAATGGTGAACGAGCCATGAATTGGGTTCAGATCATTTGTTGTAGCCAAGTGTTGTTCTTTTTTGTTTTGTAGCAGTGTCTACTGCAGGCAGCATCTTCACATCAGGTAAGCTCTACTATGATATTATAAGTTACAGCCAATCGTAGATATGTTTAGTAGGTTATATGTCATTTTTAAATTGGCGCCATGGAAAAGTTTGTGACTGTGAGAAAGAGAGAAAGTGGGCCCATCTAATTCCTGAACAACTTGCTGAGATGTTTCCTGCCTCTGGCCTGATGAACTCTGGATGGGCTGCTAGCCTGAAGTGGGTTGGTTAAGTAGGTTTGAGAGTGTTATTCAAATGTTTGGTCAAAAATCAGCTAGCCGAGATGAAAATGGGGCACTGATACAATTTCATGTCATTTTCTAATCCAGACCACATGGTGGAGCGGGCAGGAGCCAATCCCGGCTAACACATGGCGCAAGGCAGGAGAAACCCTAAACGGGTCGCCGGTCCACAGCAGGCATCAATAAATGTGATTTCCTGAATGATGGGGAGTGCTACTTGAATTTGGATTTGAGAAACAGATTGTATTTTTTTTTCCCATTTACAGTACCTATGAAAGGACATCCTGGGTGTGACATTAATCTGAATCCAGCCCTGCATGTGGGCTATCCAACCTGCAGGGGAAAACCTGGGCTCTGGTGGCAGAACTGGCACTCCAGCCACCATAACAAACCTCCCAGTGTTCCATTCCATCTGAACTGGTGTGGTGCTGAGGTGTCACCAGTCGCATGGCTGCACTCGGGTCCTAATCTGGGATCCTAAAGTGGTTTGTCATGTGGTGGGTGTGGCACTGTGCTGTATCAGCGCCCACTCCTAACCTCTATCTCTATGAAAGCCCCTGCACATTTGTAAAATCAGGCTGTTCTGAAAAGACGCCATATATACGTACCATCCTTCCCTGTTTTACCTCCGTCTGCCACAGTCTGGGTTTAACAACAGGTTCAGCTACATCTAAATCATTGCTGCCTCCTTGCTACCTACCTCAAGGACCTTTGCAGCTCCGTCAGTCATGGCCAGGGGGCACGTGAAGAGGCCAGCAGAGGGTGAAAACAGGTACAACTTTGAAATCTGGAGAAGACGGCTGCAACGAGCAAAAAAAAAATGGGTTGGACTGAATGGTTTTCGGATACCTCATTGTTTTAATGCAGTGGCCTCAAACTCCAGTCCTGGAGGGCTGCAGTGGTTTTCATTCTAACCCTTTTCTTAATCAGTGACCTGTTTTTTTGCTGCTAATTAACTTCTTTTGAACTAATTTTCATTGATTTGCTCTTGAAGATTCAGACCCCTTAATTGTTTCTTTTTCCATAATTAGCAGCCAAACAAAAATGAGATACAAAATGAACCAAAACAACTGGTGTCCATCATACGATATCTGAAAATAAAGACAGGTGAAGGTCTCGGGAATGCTGATCTGCTCAAGTCCACAGAGCTCTTACAGAAAATCGACAATTTCTGAAATGTCTGCTAATGCACCACAAGAGCAGCAACAAGCCATGGAATTAGAGAGCAAGTTTAATTAATGACAAGAATCGGCACCTCATTAAGCAACTGGTTGGAGTGAAATTGGTTGGAGTTTGAGACCCTGACTTAGTTGGTCTTCTGTTGGCTCCCTCACTTCACATTTTATTTCTGTTTGGGTGCCATTTAAGGAAAGAAAAGAAGCAATTCAGAGGAACGATGGAGAAATTCAGGGGAACAAGATGTAAAAAAACGAGTCAATTAAAATGAATTCCCAAGAAGTTAATTAGCAGCACAAACAGGTCACTCATTAAGAAAAGGGTTAGAATGAAGACCACTGCAGCCCTCCGGGACCGGGGTTTGAGACAACTGTTTTAATCTGACCAAGTCATACATTTCAGGAGTGCCAGGAGAGTTGCTACGTTTAAAGTGGTACATAAGTAAGCAGACAGACTGATAGACACGGCAAAGGGAAACTTATTTTCTCCATCAAAAACACAAACCATAAAGTTCAGGTGCAAAATCCGTAACAATCAAAGTGTAAGACCCTGAGCTATAAACACAATCCATCTACTGTATAATAAAACACAAAGGTCTGGTGTCCGGTCGCCCAGAGCAATCTGATTGGCCAGTTTGGATTTGGTGACGTGAAGGAAGGGGAGGGAGGAGTAAAGGAATATGAGACACGCCAAGAGCGTTGCCTTTAAAGGTGGCAAATATAAAACTAGACAGGTGGCAATGACGGGGCCTAGAATAACAAAAGGCCTTACAGGAACAGTGCCGGTGAACAGACGTTCAAACGCACAGACACAGAGGGATGGCACTGAAGGTAGACGTAGGACAAGCGATAGCAAAGATTTTTTAAACTATTCTGCTTACCTGTCTTTGACATGTAGCGTGGCTAGTGATTTAGAATTTATTGCACAGACTGAAATTCAAGGCTGTCCAGAACCAACAGAATGCAAAGGCTAAATGTGGAGAGAGCAAAACATTAAATGCTAAGAGCAAGTCCTCTGCTGTCCATCAGGGCTTTTGTGCGTAGGACTTGGACCTCGTCCCCCAGGTGGGAGGCGTTTCTCAATTCTGCACCTCACACTGCCCATCGTGTTAATGCCAGGGAGACTCCACACCAACTCTTCTACCGACTCTGGACTCACTCGTTCAACCTGACATGGAGCAGCTTTTAGATTTCATCATAATGTTAAGTACAAACAACAGACTGGGGCTCCTCAAGTAGCCCACCAAAATAGCTTTCAAGCTGTCTGTCCTGTAAAAGGAGAATTATCTTTGCTAATGTCCCTCTGCACTTCTGCTAGTCCTCGGTATCCA
The DNA here is from genome assembly GCF_016835505.1 of Polypterus senegalus. Taxonomy (NCBI): domain Eukaryota; kingdom Metazoa; phylum Chordata; class Cladistia; order Polypteriformes; family Polypteridae; genus Polypterus; species Polypterus senegalus. Next base: position 73,152,271 of record NC_053165.1, read on the forward strand.
ACAATTGAAGGTTCCAGCACCTTGGGCATTACTTGTGTTGCCTCCACTTTTGTGGCTGCTAATTCACAGATGCTTTTATCTAATGTACCACAGATATGTGAATTCAAACATAAAGGAACAATACAACCCGTAATTAGCTCAAACTCCGCCATCACAAGTCCACTAAAACTGAGGGCAAAGCACAGCCAGTTTTTAGAGAACTGGGAGTCTGGGAACTCAAAGGTTGCATCTCTTGCGGTGTGAGTGACATGCACACTTTTTCAATTATTCTATTACTCCTCTTCGACTGGTGTCGTGGCTAGTATAGTAATAAAACAAACGTAATAATTTAGTAAAAATGTTCCCTCTGTCACATAACTGAATAGAATCACGACAGACCAAATGGGAGAAAGCATTACAGAGTTCGACGTCGGCAGGCAAAATGGCCATGTGTTTATCTTCATGGTGCATTTACCTCCACTCTCCATATCGTCGTTCATATCCTGTGGCCACCAGCCCCTCTTCAGCTGAAATGTCCTTCAGCTGCCCCCAGGCTGGACAGGTCACAATGTGGTCCACTCTGCGCCCCCAGGAGTTGTACTGCTGCAGCCGCGGAGGGTTTTCCTCACACTGCCGGCCGAGGGCATCAACCTCGTTGCACACTCTTTGTCCGAAGCTCATCAGCTCGGCCTGCACTCCATTCAGAACCTGTAGAAGAAATAAAGCTGCACAAACATCTGCTTTGAACTAAAATGCGAGCTTTCTAGAACAGCGTCCACTTCTGCATTAGCTCCTCATCTTCATGTTGTGATGGACGGCCTGCAGCTCAACCCGGCCATCACGCCCAAAGAGTGGAAGGATTGGGGAAACGTAGCTACTCTGGGACACTGCCTCCCCCAGGACGATAGACAGCGATTTCCCTGCAGCATAGCAGTGCTCCGGATTCCCGCAGAGCACCATGGGATATGGAGTTCGGCTTCACAGCCCTGCTGGGTACTGTGGGTACCGCCAGGAGATGCTGCAGGGAGAGTGGGGGATTTTTGCTTCCTGTATATCCAGGAAGTACTTCCGGCCATGAAGAAAACTCAAGCCCTCAATTTGACCCAGAAGTGCTGGCAAGTCATGTGAAAGGAAGCAGAAAGGAAGCACATCCGGGTCAAGGACTAAATAAAGGACTGGTGGAGACCCAGCAAGTGAGTCGGAGTTGGGAAGGAGTGTGACAGAGCTTGCTGGGAGTAGAGGAGAGGATTGAGAATTTATTTGTGTTTAATGGGGCTGGGGTGCTTTGGAGACACCGAAAAAGAAGAAATTAAATTACTTCTTAGTGCTTTTAACTTGTGTCCAGTGTGCCTGTCTGTTGGGGAGAAGGTGAGCAATTGTGCCACCAAGTGACCACACAGTTACAATGTATTTAACAGAAAATGAGAATCCGAGCTCATCGTACTTTTCTTGTGTGTTTACTGATCGCCATAACGCAACATTCTCCCTTTGTCAACACCGTCTTTGTGTAGAGCTTTGCTACTTCGCCGCATTCTTGTCATTACACTGAAGTATCACATAAATAGGAATTTCATCGTCTCGTGGTTTTTCTGGGTCTGCGTCCCTGTCTTCAGTTTTGTGCTTTGCAGCTTTGTTAAATTTTCTAAATTGTTTTATTACTTCTGTTTTTTAGTTCATTTCCATTGTTTTACGTTCAGTTATTTTTACTTAACTTAATTATTTTCTAAATGATTTTGCTGGCCTTTTAATTACATTCATTTGGGCTCCACAAGTACCTTGGCTTGGGTGACATCACACTTTTTGGAACAGTAATGCTTATTTTCTCCTATTGTGTGTTTTTTTTCTTCTTTGGTATTATCCTTCCGGATGACTCGAGGACTTTGATGTTTAGCGGTACAAGAGGCGCCCATAGGTATTTGGATCTTATTATGGGGTCTCCCCGTTACCTCCTAGTGTGTCAAACAGCTTGCTCTTGAACCATTTCTGGGAAAGATACAGGTACTGAGCTACTTACTAACTAAATAGTTAGCCAATAAAATAAAAGGTCTCATTTCACCCTACTCATAGTTAGCCAATAAAAGGTGTCATTTCACCCTACTTTCTCCCAAAAAGAGAAGAATGATGGCCGTTTTTGGTTTGTTTGTTAATTTGTTTTTGTTTTTTTGAAGGTAACCATCTCTGAATCACGTATTGTCACGAGTTCGGTCAAATTCTTACTATCATGGGGTGGAGATCGATTTGCTCTTAACTCAGCTTTTCTTTATGTAAAATTTGATTGATTTGTATGGAATGCAATAAAATTAATAAATCCATTCATTATCCAACCCACTATATCCTAACTACAGGGTCTGCTGGAGCCAATTCCAGCTAACACAGGGTGCAAGGCAGGAACAAACCCTCAGGCAGGGCGCCAGCCCACCGCAGGGCACACACACACACACACACACACACACACACCAAGCAAACACTAGGGACAATTTCAGATCGCCAATGCACCTAACCTGCAGTCTGTGACTGTGGGAGGAAATCGGAGCACCCGGAGGAAACTCACACAGACACGGGGTAAACAATGCAAACTCCATGCAGGGAAGACCCAGAAAGCGAACCCAGGTCTCCTAACTGCGAGGCAGCAGCGCTACCCACTGCGCCACCACCCCGCCCATCCCAGAACTTCACTCTAATAAACAGAAAACACAACTGGGGAGCGTCTGAATTAAGTGAATTATAAATTATCCTAAAGTTAAACACATTTTTATGAACCAAAATATGTCTAAAAAAGACATGCAGAAATATAAATCTTGAAGCTTATTTGGTTACTGAGATCCTTTTGGTCTAACAGTAGGACTTTGAGATCACAACTTAATTTAGAAAATAGAGAAACACTAATGGGATCACAAAATTCTTACCATTATAAACCTCTGTGGGGCAAATGGCATCCCCCGGTGCAGCTACTCACCTCCGGAGGTAAATGCCTCCTCAGATAACTCTGCAATGGCACATCCTCTAGAAACGGATTTCCCAAGATGGGCCTGTCTTGGAAGAAAGTGCCGATAAGAGACCTGGAGAAGGGGAAGCTGACCGTTTCTCCGTTCATCGCTGCCACTTCATTCGCTTGTGCCAGCCTCTGAGGGTTGGAAAGAGCGAGCCGGCCAGTGCTAAAAGCCCGTGGCGTCCCCCACACGGCCCTGACGCGACTGACGCCACGATACACTCGGGTCAGTTCAACCAGCCTTGGCATCTCCCTGCAGTAGTATGGGCACGGTGGGTGGGGGATTGATGGCTGAAAAGAAACACAAAAGAGAGGATTTAAAAAAATAATGCCAGGAGTGGCCAGTAACCGTTAAGTAGATTCCATTTCTTTAATTTTATTAAATCTCTTAGTACATGAACTAATCACGGGGACGCAGAACTGGTTGCCACTATGTGTAAAGTGGGTGTGACACTGGCACACTGTAGGGCACAGTCACACACATCAAATTCACCAAACTGACAGGAGGGATTAACTCTTTTAGGGCTAATTCTTTTTTCTTCTTTTTGTCCCAGGGCTGAATATTTTTCCCAAAAAACTCTGTTTTCTAAAAAGCACACAAAGCAATGGTTTCACAAATAAATCAACATAAAATGCTTATTTATGGCAAATGTCGCTCTGTTGTATGTTCCAGGAGCCCCTACGGTATGCGTGTTCACACATTTATTACATATGTGTTTGTCCCGTCACTCATAAGCTGAAAGGGACTTTCTGGTTAAAAAACAAACAAAAAAAAAACGACGGCTTGACGTAGTCGAGTGGCCGCTAATCTGTGGAGTCCAGCAGCAGGCCGCATCATTTGGTGAAGTCCAGTTGTTAGCTCATCTCCCGCTGATCGATGTTTGTGTAGTCCTCCCAGGGCAAACGTTTTCATTGGCACATCAGCTGCACGAGCGGGTCCATCACTGCGATCAGATGATGCAGGCACCGGACTTTCATTTCCGATCTCCAGATCGCTTGCATCAAAATCGGAGTTCGATAAATCAGAGTCCGATTCAGCAATAATACACAAAAAATAAATCATATGCACAGAGTATTTTGCTTTGTGCGTTTGCTTCACTCTCTCTCCCGACGTCGATGCCATTCTAGACGTTGCTAACTCTACGCTACTGTCACACGCAGGGTTTCATCGGCCAATCAATGAGTCGAACGGTCCTCCGAGCAAAGAGGGTCTACCTAAAACATAACGGTGAGTTTTACCAACATTTACAGCTTTCTCTCGCCCCCTCCTACCCTGATATCCATCCTCAACCCCTTGTATGGAGAGTTGAACACGGATTGACTCGTAAATTCCACACAGATGCTGTTGTGAAAGTCCAGAGTCGCCAAGCACATAACGTCCAAAAATGCCCACTGGGAGGATTTGCTGTCAAACCCCAGCTAGTAATAATATTGGTAGAACTTTAATTGCCCCGGGGAAATTTGGCTTTTTATAGAAGCTCCTTAAATAAACACATAAATATGTAATTATCATCATATCTTATCACACCACCGCCAAATCCAGGTGAGAGCGACGTCATTAGCATCCTTAAGCTCTTCATCGGTACATGTAGGGCCTCGGGAACATTCATGGAGAATGTGGTCCATTGTGTGGGTGGGCTCACCACAGGGACATTCAGCGCTTGTTGTGAGGCCCCATCTCAACAGGTTGTCCCTTGTTCTGCCCACCTTTGACCCAGTCTTTCCTAGAGAAGGATGTTCCAATGGGTAGATGTTCTTGAGGTGTAGGAAGAGCTTCATTGAGAGGGCTACAGTCAGTCGCTCGCCACCTTGTGGACTGCTTTGGATTAAGGGGTTACACTGTGGTGAAACTCCCACGAGAAGGTAGTCGTCGATTTAGTGGGTGTCCGGAGTCCAGCAGTTGCTTGAACCTTCCTAGTCTTGAACTACTTTTTCATCGTATATGGGGAGGTGCGATCCCGGCCAGTCTGTATAAACCAGGAAGGCTCGTTGTTCGCAATGTGCCGGTGATGATTCAGCATGCACTATTTAGCTCAGGGTCAACCTTGTTGGCATGGGTTCACCTAGCCCACACTGGTGCACAATACTCTGCTGTTGAATAACAGAGGGCCATGGCTGTTGATCGCAGGGTCTTAGTGTCTGCTCCCCAGGATGTGTTTCCTAGTTGGATAAATATGTAATTAAATAAATAAACACTATGGTGTGAACAAACACCACAATGACAAAAAAGCAAGAAATTTAAAAAGAAAGAAATTCTCTGAATTGGCTATCATAGTCACAGTGAGGCAAAAGGGCAAACGCAAGATCTTTTATTTCTCATGAGAATAATCTGAACAAAAAGCAAACGGTGTGGAGCACGAAAAGGCAAAAAGGAGCCTCCAGGAAGCACAAGACAAGACAAGCGAACAAAGGCCCAGTGTAGAAACCAGAACAACATCAAAAACAGAACTAGAAATCAAAAATCAGAATAGGCACAGAAAAAAAATCACAAAATTGAGAAATTCGCTGCTCCCAAGTGCATGTGTGTGAAGTGCAAACAACTGTTGGTTGGCCCCCTGCCTTTATAGGGGGCTGATTGAAGACCTCCTCTTGTAGTGATGGGCCCCTGGGTGACCCACCCACAAACCACAAGGCACATAAGAAAGGCATGAAGACTGATACGCTAAAACTGAATAAAAATAATGCAAATCAAGTCAAATATACAAATAAACCAAAAAATGTCCAACAGAGACATTCAACAAGAATTTGAACCCCCGCCAGAGGAGATACCCTGGCAGAAAAAACTACCTGGTAACAGTGCTGGGCACAATGCCCAGAAGCAAATCACCTGAAATAAAAAAAAATAAAAAAATATTTGGATAAGCAGTGAGAGTTGTCAGGATTTGAGTTTACGGAAGCTCTGATATCTACAGTTTGTGAATTTTAGCCACACAAAGAAGAATGCCAAAGGGTGCCCCACTGAAAATTCCATTCAACACTATAGGTGTACAGCTATTTCAAAACTGTCATTCCAAAAAAAAGTTACTGTGATAAATATTATCAAGCACCTTGCAGATGTGACAATACAACTATTGGCAATTGACACCATACCAACACGCACCTGGCACTGCTCAGAATAGTCTGAGCACATGAACTGGCAGCCATTTCTTAGTCAGAATCTCCCACACTGTTAACTTTTGGAATATAATGTCATTATTTCTTAGTGCATGTGGATGTGGGGTTAACCTGTACATCATTTATATATTTTTTACCAAGTTCATTACATGGAAAAACTTATAAGCATTTTGAGTGATTGTTGCCAGCAAGTACTCGGAGCGAGCACATCCTTCGATCATAAAATGAGTTTTTGATTGTTAATAAATGGAATAACGAGCGACAAACAAAGTGAAGGCTGGCACCCATTATATCTTCTGGAAATCTTAAAAGTCTGTGCAAATGAGAACCTCATGATTTGACTCTTTTCAAACTAAATGACTACTGAAGCAGATGACCTCAAACCCCAACGAAGAACTGGATTTTAATACTGACCACTAAACGCTGATCCCCGTCTCTTTGCTCGCCTCCGACGCTTTCGTCTTCTTTACATAGGTGCAACATGCCATGAAGTCAGTACAGTCATGTGATTGGACGGGCGCACTGGGGATGCTGAGTGGGCCAATCACGTCGTCCCTCTCTCTCTCTTGTCTCTCTTTCTCTGCCTTCTGCGCACGTTTAACCATAGACGTAGAATTATTAGACGCCGCATGACCAGCACCATCGTACGTCAACGTCGCCGCCATATTGCGAGTGGCAGTGCTGTGGAGTGAAGTTCTGTAATGGATAAACACGCCTCACGCATGTGCTGCTTGGGATTGTGCAAACCGCTGTACGCTCCAAACCAGATCCCGAGGGATTACATTTCATAAGTAAGGCTGAACAATTGTTTTGGTTATATTTGGTCATTAGAAAATCCCGTTTTATAATCTTGGCACTCGAGGTTACTTTACGATAAAACAACATTAGTAAAATTAAAACAAGAGAATGATAAATCAAAAAGCAATAAATAGCAAACAAACAAAGATAACTGGCAGTAACAATGCAAAATTCACAATTGGTATGCCAGTTTGAAAAAGTGTTATTGAATCGAGCTGACGGATATGAGAGGGAAGAGAATTCCCGAGTTGAGGAGCACCCGGAGAGACGCTCGAGCTCCCATAGCACTGAGTCTGACGTGGGGTACAGAAAGTGGAGCTGCAGATGAGGATCAGAGTGAGGGGAGGAGTGTCAGTCTGTAGGAGATCAGTGAGGTGTGAGGAGCTTTAAATGTTAAGACCAGTATTTTGTATCGTATTCTGTAGTTAACAGGGAGCCATTGTCGTTGAGAGAGAATCGGTGTGATATGTTCAGTGGATTTAGAACAGCAGGTTATTATCCTGGCAGCAGAATTTTGAAGAAGTTGTAAGCGATGGATACGTTTGTGTGGGATGTCAGATAGAATAGCATTACAGTAAACTATACGTGAGGTGACTCGGGCATTAACCGATACTGCAGTACTGTGTTGGGTAAGAACAGGACGAAGTCTAGAAATGTTTCGGAGATGGAAGGCGGCAGTCCGAGAAATGTTACTTATATGGGAGGAATTATTTAATAATAATTATTATTTAATAATTGCCATTATTAGTGTATAAATGGATATAAATAGTTACATTTAAACGATTCGCCAAAATCTGTTGTATGTAAACGATACTGTTTTAAACGTTATTGTTTTTTCATCAGAAAACCCGGTTTTCACGTCTACCTCTATTAGTTTAAATGACACTTTTGACACTCGCATTAAGGCGGACGCGCTGACGTATCGTGTCGACTGAACAACACAGTGAATGCGCCGTCTGTCTCTATATGTCTATGGGTTTAACAGCTGGCGGCTCGACGGCGAGGTTTGTCGCGTTAGTTCCAGTGATCAAACCATCCTTGCAGGTAATGTAAAATAAGTAGTTTAATATTCCCAAGGAGTTACAGAACAATCCAACGACAACACCCGCTTCATCTCCAAAGCCGCGTCTTACAGTCAGTCGGGGTTCCAAGGCTGTCCTATACATTAGCACTCATACTGCATAACCGCGTCTCATAGTTATTCCTTCTTAACGTATTGATGTGGCATTAAAACATTTGAGAGGAAAAATGCCCTTTTGATTTGCGACTTACTTTAGTCATAACAGTGCGTCTGTTTTTGGCTAGAACTTCCTGGCCACCCCTTACATTTCGCCCAATGCAATGTGTACAGAAAAAGAAAGATTGAATAATGGATGTCTTTGGAGCAAATACCGAGAATCACAACATGAAAGTTAAATACCGGCTTGTAGTCTTTGAAGAGGGGATATGTGACTGCCTCTTTACGCTCCTCTAGCCAAATACGAAATATGATAAACACGACGCCACTGTCCTTCAGTTGTCACAAATGCAAACGGTTGTTTTTCTAGTAGCCCAAACTGCATTTTATGTCTGAAACATCCACCATTTCGCCTTGGCGTTAGTAACCCAACAACAAAGACAACGTTAAATATGCAGTGTTGAACACATCGAAGACGTTATATAAGCCAGCGAATCGGGTCGCCTTTGCACTTAGATTGTCAGCAAACGCGGTCGAGCGCTTGCCACCTGTGCTACACTTACTCTGCCTCTGTGCTTCTGCCCAAAAGAGGTCTTCGAGGTGCCCGCATCTAAATCCGTCACTTCCGGGTAAAGGGTGTTACTGCATCCCAGATTAAAATGGGCGTGTCCTTTGGTCTAGCGTGCGCTCAAAAAGATGACCGCGAAATTATATGGTCTGAGTATCTTCTGCGCATGCGTACGGCTGTCATCTATGGAAACCGTTTTAACCTCCAATTGAGAAAAATTGAGGGTTGGTGGGAGGATTGGCCGTCCAGCCACCGTAAAAAAAAACAAAACAAAAAAAAAACAGTGTGGTGCTGAAGTGTCACCCGCTGCGCTGCACTCGTGTCCCAAATCTGGTGACTAGTCGTGTGCAGGATGCGGCTAGGTGCAGTAATCAGCACATGCTCCCCAAACCCCTCTTTCAATATCATGAGTTTTAAATTTGATGTTGCGCTTTTGAAATTTGGTATCAAGTTTGAGGATGTCGATATCAAATGTCTAAAGCTCCAAATCAAGCTTCGAGGTTTCTTTTATTTAGTTCTGTTTACACAAGAAAACATGAAATTTACCTTCTCGGCTCGGACAGAAAGAAATAAAACAAAACAAATAGAGACGAGACAGGTAAGGCAGCTTGATTGTGCGTATTTACACAAAAATGGTCACAGGACACATATCAAACCGTAATTCTATTCTCCAGTATTCCTTATTAAAAAGTCGTATGGTATTAGAAAGAAAGGAATTTCTGAAGCGACTTGTGTGGGTTTTTCAAAGCGACTCTCCTTCCTGATTCACTGAAGTAGAGTGCTGCACGTAATGGCTGTCAGTCCTCAGTTGAGATGATTCTCCAGTTTCGTTAGCGTTGTCTTATCATCGTCAGCCCCAATAACTTTAGCTGCAGGTTTAGTAATCTCATGGGGATTTAAAAAAGTTTGGTTTGTCAGATGACTTAACCGGCAATGGAACTGAAAGTGATGCCAGACTGGATCATAAAGCACAGCAGGAGGTCCTTGTCTACTTGAAATTGTCTGAGTTTATGGGAATGAGCGCTGATTGCGATGACGGACTATTTTTATGTATTTGTATTCCAGTTAAGATTGTATTTATATTCATTCACTATTTCTACCTCCTCCGTTTTGCCTGAAGAAGGAGCCTGAGTTGCCTCTTAAGCTTGTAAATTGTAATTTTTCTACTTTGCTAATAAAAGGGGTCATTCTGCTGGACTTCTCACTACCTCCTCCCCCAGAACAGCAATTGGTGAACATACAGATTACTGTCTCTTCAAATCAAAGATCATTTCTTTGTGAGAATGTTCTTATTACACCAGTTTACCATCCAGTCCACTTGGTTTAGATAGGGGCTTTCATGCCCGACAGATATGCGCCCAATGAGCGTAGTGAAAAAATGGCATGTCAGAATGCACCACACTGAGTTACTTAGCTATAACCTTTTTAGGTTGTCAATGCTTGTTGCTGTATCAATTTATAGTTCATGTTCAAAGTTATTAATAATAAATAAACAGGTTTGCTTATAACAAAGTGAAGTTTTCTTAGGTGGGCTGGCACCCTGCCTGGGATTTGTTCCTGCCTTGCACCCTGTGCTGGCTGGGATTGGCTACAGCAGACCCCCGTGACCCTGTGTTAGGATATAGTGGGTTGGATAATGACTGACTGACTGACTGACAAAACTAAGTTTTATTTGGTAAAAACTGTGTAATCCAATGTAATCCAAAATCCAATGTAATCCAACAAAAATACAAAAGATTTGTATTCAAAAGCTGAAATGTACAACAGTTGTGCAAGAACACTGCTTCTGTGGCTGTGCCAGAATGCCATGACCAAATGTAGAACTGTACTTCCTTAGAAGGCTGGCGTCCTTCAACATCTCCAATAAGATGCTGCAGATGTTCTATCAGACGGTTGTGGCGAGCGCCCTCTTCTACGCGGTGGTGTGCTGGGGAGGCAGCATAAAGAGGGACGCCTCACACCTGGACAAACTGGTGAGGAAGGCAGGCTCTATTGTAGGCACGGAGCTGGACAGTTTGACATCCGTGGCAGAGCGACGGGCACTGAGCAGACGACTCCTGTCAATCATGGAGAATCCACTGCATCCACTGAACATGATCATCTCCAGACAGAGGAGCAGCTTAAGTGACAGACTGCTGTCACCATCCTGCTCCACTGACAGACTGAGGAGACCCCACACTATGCGACTCGGGGGGGTAAAAGTTAACATTATACAAAGTTATTGTCTGTTATACCTGCATTGTTATCACTCTTTAATTTAATATTGTTTGTATCAGTATGCTGCTGTTGGAGTATGTGAATTTCACCTTGGGATTAATAAAGTATCTATCTATCTATCTATCTATCTATCTATCTATCTATCTATCTATCTATCTATCTATCTATCTATATTATATTTATGTAACTGTATATATTGTAAAATAAATGTAAAATATTAGTAAAATAAAAAGTGCAAAAAATTGCTGCTTGTTACCTTCTTTCACAAAATATATTTTTTAATTTTTTATTTTCAAACGATCAAATTTGACAACTGCCTTGTATGTTATTCTGGTGTATTATGTATTTGTCTGTATTAATCATATTTATCTAGTTGAGCAATGTTAAGATAAGACTAATGAACAGCAATGGTAAAAGTAGATGACCCGTAATGACAGTCAGAACTTTTTTTTTTTTTTTATAGTACATAAACGTACCCGTACTAAGATAGTAAATCTGGACAACTTTAATAGCACATTTATTGACTTGTGACGGTCATTAGTGAGCATAGTTTGATAAAACATTAAAAGAGAAGACAAGGAAAACCACAAAACGGAGTAACGTTAGTCTGCATGATGAAGTGTTTTAAATGAATATCTGAATATTTCTCGTGTGTGTTGTCACACACATGCGCATGGGAGGCAGCTAAAGGGCTCAAATGAGGGAAACTCCGAGCCAGACCGGGATGTGGCAGAGTGCATTGACTCCTTCCCTCACTTTTCTGCAGACCGTTCACAGCAAATTCCGCCTGGCCCTGATGACGTCAATTCTGGTTCCGACCGCTGTTTTGTCTTGGTAGAGTAACATATTGCTCTCCTTTCCCCTTTTTTATTATTAATATGTAGCCTTTGCAAGAATGCCTCAAATCTCACAGACCTATCACTGTTTATAAGGTATAATAGTATATAATGTCTCCGCACTGTCCCTTCTACATTTATAACCTCAGGCAATTAGGTGTAGTAAAAGACAAGCAGGAGTTAAGTTACACTTTAAATAATGTATTATTGATAAGATTCATAAATAATAACAATATGCAAAGTACACTTGAATATTGGCAACCATACAACCTGATTAAATAGTGATGTGTAGTTCGGGAGACACACAGTCTTGTTAGTTACTTAATGTCTCCAGTTAAGTCCTCATTTGTGGTCAGCTTTCTTCAGAACAGGCCGCATGCCTGTCTCAATATGGTTGCCCAGCTGTGCTCTTCATTGTGTTGTCCTTTTCAGCTCATGCATCAGTTTGGTAAGAGAGAGACAGAGAGAGTGATGTAAAGCAAGCAAATTTATAGATGTTCTGTCCAACATCTAGAGCCATTAGGGCGTCATGATATTTAAAGGCTTCTGATACGAGCCAGTTCCAAACAGCCATACTTCAGACCAATGGGGCACAGAACACCTTCACACCTGCCACCCTCCAAACCATATGTTAAGGTAAAGCTTGTCAGTTAGGCAGCCTGGCATTCCTGTGGGGGTTGACTGAGAGACTTCAGAGGAGGATTAGTCAAACTTGTTTGAGGCACTTCACCCAAACTCTGTCGTAAAATACAAAGAGATTCAGTCCTAAATGGGAAGAAGGGGTTCTTAGACCATTGCTGTTATCATCAATAATGTAACACTGATATTACATTGCTTTGTCTAAGTTACTAATAAAGACATACAAAATATTTATCAACTTGTATGCAAAATTTCACATCACAACAGACCTCTTTGACATCACTTCCGGGTCCGAGCCTATGGATGACGACCCTTGCGGTTCCGGCCCCTTTGACGTTGCTTCCTATACTGGCCTTTAAAGGCTGCCACCTTTCCCCCTATCCCCTCATTTCTGTTTTGGACACATCAGTGCTATCACTTTATTCAGTTTTGCAGCCAGGAAATAATATAGGGGTGGCTGCCCCAAACCTTCCTTATGGCTCTTTGTTGAGTTTGTGATAGTGTGTGTGTTTTTATTTCTTTTTTTAACTGTTATTTCACTAACCCTTTGCTCTTAGCTGGTGACAATAACTCAAACCCACAACCTGTCACTTCTTTGAAAATCACGTGACTTTACCGGCAAGTTATTCAGCCTCCACTGACGATGATCCTGCTCGGTGCATATTAATTTCCAGTGAGGTCTAAATAGAACTATTTTGACTCCTACCTAACTGACTGAAATGAGAATATTGTACATCCCACAAGATTCAATAAATTAAACACAATCGAGTTGTGTTCAAAAGTGGAACAGAAACAATACATGTAACATAAAGTAAATACTTTTTTTGTAAATGTAACAACCTTCCATTTTGCTTTTTTTCAGTGTCCTTGATAATGGAGCATTGGTTATTGTCGGTCTCTGGTCACTTGTGTACACAGTAAATAGTAATGGTGATAAGAGACACCCCTGTGTTTGAATGAGTGACCTTTGAAAAAGCGTCCTGTACTTTGACTGTCTGTGAATGATTTAAAAGCACGTCCTGAACCCATCATGTGATAAACGGGTTAACATTTATACTATTCAGTTTCGCAATCAGTGTGTGAGGCTGGATGGTATTGAACGCTGAAGAAACATCCAGAAATTGTGCTCTAACATAGGAACCAGGCAGATTGAGAAAAGTGCAAATTTAACGTACAGTAAGAGAGCAAGCAGCATATCTTCCACACGTCTGTTGCACAGTAATTGGTAGTTGTCTTGAAAAAACTTTGTGTCAGTCATTAAAATCTATTTTCTTCTTTTTCTTTCGTCTGCTCCTGTTAGTGGCCGCCACAGCAGATCCTCTTCTTCCATCTCTTCCTGTCCTCGTTATCCTGCTCTGTCACACCCACCACCTCCGCACATCCATAAACCTCCTCTTAGGCCTTCCTCTTCTCCTCTTGACTATCTGCTCTATCCTTGGTACCCATTGCTCTTTATCCCCAGCATCTCTCCCCTGCACATGTCCAAACCAACACCATCTCGCCTCTTTATCTATTATTATTAAATCTATTATTAAAAACTCTAATGTGTGATGAGAAGGCCGTCATTATGCAGTTAAATGACCACCTCAATAAACCTGCTATTCTTGATAAATTTCAGTCAGGCTTCAGAACAAATCACAGCACAGAAACTGCACTCGTTAAAGTAGTAAATGACTTGCGGGTAAATGCAGACAGAGGCCATTTATCTGTTCTCATCCTCTTAGATCCGAGTGCTGCATTTGACACCATTGATCACAACATTCTTAGAAATCGCCTTAGTCAATGGGTGGGCCTCTCTGGCAGTGTCTTAAATTGGTTTGAATCCTACCTGGCAGGTAGAAAATTCTTTGTGAGTTGTGGTAATCAAATCTCAAAGACACATGATATCCGATATGGTGTTCCACAAGGCTCTATCCTGGGTCCGCTGCTCTTCTCAATCTACATGCTTCTGTTAGGTCAGATTATCTCAGGTTACAACGTGAGTTACCACAGCTATGCTGATGACACACAGCTGTACTTATCAATAGCACCTGATGACTCTGACTCTTTCGATACACTAACACAATGTCTTACTGGTATTTCTGAATGGATGAATAGTAATTTTCTCAAACTAAATAAAGAAAAAACTGAAATTTTAGTAATTGGCAATAATGGATTCAGTGAGGTTATCAGAAATAAACTTGATGCACTAGGATTGAAAGTTAAGACGGAAGTAAAAAATTTAGGGGTAACCGTTGACTGTAATCTGAATTTTAAATCGCATATTCATCAGACCACTAGGACAGCATTTTTTCACTTAAGAAACATAGCAAAAGTTAGACCTCTTATATCATTGAAAGATGCTGAGAAATTAATTCACGCTTTTGTTTTCAGTAGACTAGATTACTGTAACGCACTCCTCTCAGGACTACCCAAAAAAGACATAAATCAACTGCAACGAGTGCAGAATGCAGCTGCTAGAATCCTAACTAGGAAAAGAAAATCTGAGCACATTTCTCCAGTTTTAATGTCACTACACTGGTTACCTGTGCCATTCAGAATTGACTTTAAGATCCTGCTGATGGTTTACAAATAATCTGCTCCATCTTATATTTCAGAATGTCTGACATCTTATATTCCAAATTGTATCCTTAGATCTTCAAATGAGGGACTGCTTAGAATTCCAAGAGCTAAACTTAAAAGAAGTGGTGAGGCGGGCAGCCTTCTGCTGTTATGCACCTAAAATCTGGAATAGCCTGCCAATAGGAATTCGCCAGGCTGATACAGTAGAGCACTTTAAAACACTGCTGAAAACACATTACTTTAACATGGCCTTCTCATAACTTGATCTTAGTTTAATCCTGATGCTCTGTATATTCAATTAAATATCTTGATTATTCATGGTGGCTCAAAAATCTGTACTGACCCCTACTCTCTCGTCTGTTCTTCTTCTGGTTTTCTGGGGTGGTGACCTGCGGCAACACAACCTGATCAAAGCACCGTGATGTCCCTCCTTGGGTGGATTAAAGGCCAGAAATCCACATGACCGTCATCATCAAGTCCTTCCATGAGAACCCTGAATACAATGAGTACTGATCATTTATGTTAGGTAGAATGCCTAGAGGGGGCTGGGTGGCCTCGTAGCCTGGAACCCCTGCAGATTTTATTTTTTGTCCAGCCGTCTGGAGTTTTTTTTTGTTTGTTTGTTTTTTCTGTCCTCCCTGGCCATCGGACCTTACTTTTATCCATCCAGTATCCAACCCGCTGTATCCTAACCATAGGGTCATGGGGGTCTGCTGGAGCCATTCCCAGCCAACACTGGGCGCAAGGCAGGAACAAATCCCGGGCAGGGCACCAGCCCACCTCAGGGCTCACACACACCCCAAGCACACACTGGGGACAATTTAGAATCGCCAATCCACCTAACCTGCATGTCTTTGGACTGTGGGAGGAAACCCGCGCAGACACGGTGAGAACATGCAAACTCCACGCAGGGAGGACCCGGGAAGCTACCAATGTGCCACCCTGCCGCCCCACAATACTTTCTCTTTTTCTCCTCCTCCGCACCTCCCAGCCAGCTTTGTCCACCATCCACCTGACTCCGGCTCACTGGCTGGGTTTTCAGCAGTCCTTTTATATAGTCACAATCTGGGGGACAATTTCTTAAACGTCCTTGTAAGATTAAGTTCATTTTTGTTTGAGTGAGCAAAAAATAAAATAAGATAGAATATTTAAAATCCACAAAATTACAGTGGAAATACTGATTCCAGATTGCATAAATTAAAATCAGCCATCACAAGTCTGAAAGAGCCAAGAGATTCGGTGTCTGAGCAGTGTGAAGAATCGTTTCAGCTGCAGCTCCCACATCAGCCACTGTGGTGATCGAGGACCCTGCTCCACACTCTTCACAATCCTCGTTCTTTAATGGCACTTGATAGTTCTTTACTGGGTTCTTGACACAGGGCACCATTTTATTCTGGGATGGGTTCTTTGTGCTTTGAGAAAACATCCTATTACCAGTAACAGCGCATGCACTGCTATAACGATGATGTGCAATGAATCCACTTGACTTTAGCATTCCTAGTTTTCATCCTCATTCTTTCTCTGTACGTTTACCATTCGTTTGTTCAGAGGTTGATGTGCCTGCTTCTTCCTGAGCTGCTCTTCTTGTCTCCACCGTAGCCGCCTGCTTCTTCTCTTCTTTCATTGGCATCTTTTCACGTTAAAACTGATTAAGTCAGAGTTTGTGTTACAATTATTTAGTGCATTTTCTGTAATTTTTCACTTAAGCTGCCACTTAAGTCTTCAATCTGCCTCAAGAATGACTTAAGTTATGAAGAGGTAGGGGAGGTGATGGCAAAGGTGGTAGAGAGGAGAATGGCGCCCTGTTGATTCTACAATAAAATAATAATAATAAGAGGAATAACTTTGGAGGTCAGTCATCACCCTGAATGCGGACAGTAGACGTCACGTAGTATCCATATATTCATTATGCAACCCACTATATCCTAACTACAGGGTGATGGGGTCTGCTGGAGCCAATCCCAGCAACACAGGGTGCAAGGCAGGGCACCAGCCCACCGCGGGGCACACACGCACCCCGGACAATTTAGAATCACCAATGCACCTAACCTGCATGTCTTTGGACTGTGGGAGGAAACCGGAGCAGCCAGAGGAAACCCACACAGACAAGGGGGAGAACATGCAAACTCCATGGAGGCAGGACGTGGGTAGTGAACCCGGGTCTCCTAACTGCGAGGCAGCAGTGCTACCCACTGTGCCACCCTCACGTAGTATATGTGTACCAAATTTCAGGTCAATAGGTCAAACAGTTTGTCCTTACTGTATAAGAATTAAGCTTTACTTTGAATATTTAGTAATCATTTTAGAATAGAGAATTCTTCTTTTCCCATGTACTGTATGAAATGCTAAAAAAATTAAGAATACTGATGATATATATCATGTCGAAGGTGAAGTTAGGTCTTCAATATTATTTATGCACTTTGTTTATTAAGATGAACTAAAGCTTGCATTTTTTCCTCCAGTGACCTTTTATCTGGTTTACCCATAACAAAGTTGGTTTTCCGGGAAGAATAATGGATTGCTTTGCTATTAAGTAATATTATTAACTGTACATACTATACTGTATTTTAGTCTTAAATGAGACTTTTTGTATTGCTTTGCTATTAAGTAATATTATTAACTGCACATATTTTAGTCCTAAATGTGACTTTTATAAAACGTACCAATCATGCACCGCCTTTGGGATGAAATTCGCCTTATTTTCTGAACTATTTCCATGATTTAGTGTTACCTTTAAGAGGAACCTTGTGCATGCTTTATTTGTAATGTGTTTGAGAAAACAGACACATTTCAATCAAATTAAAAAAAGAAAAAACAGAGCTTTATTTTATTCTGTCGTAATGCGCAGTTAAATCCGTAATCGTCAGAGTTATGTAGGAATCGGATTGTCATTCTAACTTTATTTTACTGTTATAACTTAGAGAAAAATAATAATAATAAAAAAAAAATAACCACAAAACGATTTCTGAATTGTGATAAAGAACAAAATCCTCCTGGCGCGCCGTTTCCTATCTTTCTGAAATCAAAACGCGCCGCCCGTTACCGTAGACCGGAACCTTAACGCCGCGACTCAAAGGCTCAAGTCGGACCACATAGCGCGTAACACCGTTTCCTAGTCTGAAGTCGTCCTCGCTTTGTTGCCTACTGCTGGTTTTCGGAGAGCAGAAGCGGACTGGTTCATCTTAAAGAGGCCGGTATTTGGGTAATTATCGTGGTGCCCTGGACATATGTGAATAATGAATGTAATTAGTATCTTGTCTGTGTGATGGAGACGTTGTTGTTGAATGAATGAACGTCGTAGGGCCCGGGGGCCTGGTATGTCGGTGGGCGTGCAGTCTACCAGTTGAGACCGTTCGGATACTCCTGCCTTTTGCGCTACTGCAAAGTTTTTTTTTATGGTGATTTAGATTTTTTTAAGCATTTGCTGCATGTTTAATATTCAATTTTTGTATAGCTTTAGTTTATTTTTTCAGAAATCTATTCAAGTAGTATAAATGTTCGTAGGTCTCGTTCCGTGATCCACAGATTCAGTTGTTCCCAGTCAATGTAAAGTCTATAAAATCTGTAAAAAATAAACCAAATCCATACAATTCGAGTAAGCTGCATCCACGAGCTATACGTACAATAAGGAAAATAAAACAAGCGTAAGAAAGGGTAGAATTAAGGCGAATTTTGCGAAAAGTATTGTTAACAGCTCCTTGGCATAGTTCAGAATTGCGATCTATGAAAGCAGCTGGCCGACACTTTGAGAGAATGTCACATAAGACTGGCCTCACCGTGCACATCACTTACAGAGAAGCACAAACTGCTGCTAAGAACACCCATTTTGGCAGAATAATAAAAAGAGGCCATGACAACCCAAGGGTTTTGTTCTCTAGTTAATAAACTATTTGAATCCGCATCTGCCCAACTACCACTTCTACCCTAACCCTCACCTTCAGTGCAGCATTTGACACTCGGGTCAGATATGACATTCTACTGTCTAGAATGATGGAGAACGTGCTGGGTATCTCTGGCACTGCCCTCCAGTGGTTCAAGTCCTATCAAGAGTTTGTTAGTTATTTTTTTTCTCCAGCTTTTGGAGTTTTTTTTTTTGTTTTTTCTGTCCACCCTGGCCATCGGACCTTACTCTTATTCTATGTTAATTAATGTTGACTTATGTTTATTTTTTATTGTGTCTTCTATTTTTCTATTCATTTTGTAAAGCACTTTGAGCTACATTTTTTTGTATGAATATGTGCTATATAAATAAATGTTGATTGATTGATTGATTGATTGATAGTTAGTTGGCAACAGCAGGTCCAGCTCAGCGCCAGTCACACACGGAGCTCCTCAAGGCCCTGTCCTCGGCCCTCTTCTCTTCTGTATTTATATGCTTCCTCTTGGCCATATTATCCGTAGCTTTGGACTGAGTTGTCATTTTTACGCAGATGATACTCAACTCTACTTCAATGTTAAAAGTGGAACTTCATCAGAGCTTTCTCAGCTCACAACTTGCCTCAGTGAAATTAAAACCTGGATGGAGCAGAACTCTTTAAAATTAAACTGCAACAAAACTGAACTCCTGCAAATTGGGACTAAAGTGCAACTTCATAAAATGAGCTCCTTCGCAGTCCATCTTGGCGGTGAACTCATCAGGCCTGCCTCTGCTGCAAAGAATCTTGGGGTCATGTTTGATTCCTCCCTTTCTTATTCCGCCCACATAAATCACATTAAGAAACTTTCTTACTTTCACCTCCGTCACATATCCCGTGTTCGCTCCTTCCTCTCCTTTTCTAACGCTGAGAGACTTGTCCCTGCTTTTATCACATCCCACATCAATTATTGTAACTCGCTGCTGGCAGGTGCCCCTTCTAATCTTCTGTCACAGCTCCAGCTTATTCAAAACTTGGCTGCAAGAGTCGTCACTCGAACCAGCAGCAGCGAGCACATCGCACCCATCCTGCTTCACCTTCACTGGCTCCCCGTGTCTTACACAATCGAATATAAAATCCTACTAATAACCTACAAAGCCTTAAACGACCTCGCGCCAAACTACATCAGTGACCTTCTCCATCACGATGTACCTGCCGCCCACTAAGGTCCTCTGATTCTGGTAATCTTGTTGTGCCCCACACTAACCTACACTCCATGGGTGACAGGGCCTTCAGCTGTATAGCGAGTGTCCAGACTCTGGAATGACCTACCGAAATTAATCAGGTCAGCTGACTCCATGAATTCTTTTAAAACTCATCTGTTCAGGAAGGCTTTTAGCTCTAATTGACTTTATTACCCTTCTCTCAGTTTACCTCCATGTCAAGATGTCATATAACCTGTGTGTGTGTGTGTGTGTGTGTGCGCTGGACCATCAATTGTGTTGTCTGTTAGGCTTTTTTTCTCTGAATTTACTGTCTTAACCTTCTTTATTTATTTATTTGGTTTGTACAATGCTATATACTATATATCCTGCCGTTCTTTTTTAACTCTTTTAGGGCTAATTTATTTTTTGTTTTATCCCAGGGAAGAATATTTTTTCCAAAAAAATGTGTTTTTTTTATTTAAAGGTACACAAAGCAATGGTTACACACATAAATCAACATAAAATACTTATTTATGACAAATGTCACTCTGTTTTATGTTCTACGAGCCACTACAGTAATGTCAGTTCACAGACCTATTCCATCAGAATCATCATTCATAAGCTGAAAGGCACGTTCTGGAAAAAAAACCAGCGTGACATAGTTGAGTGGCCGGTAATGCGTAGCGTCCTCTAGCACGCCGTGTCGTTTGATGAAGTCCAGTTGCCAGCCTGCCTCCCACAGATCTACATCTGGTAGTCCTCCCAGGGTGAACTTTGCCACAGGTTCATCAGCTGATGCGGGTACCTGACTTTCATTTTAAATCTCCAGATCACCTGCATCAAAATCGGAGTCTGATAAGTCCAATTCAGCAAAAATACGCAATAAAATAAACTTACTTTGCGCATTCGCTTTGCTCTCTCGCCTGATGTTGATGCCATTCTAGACACTGTTTACGCTACTCGCACGCATGCCCAGATTTGATGTGAAGTCAAAGAGTCTTAACAGTCCTCCTAGCCAAGAGAGTCTACCTATTATGTAATGGCAAGTTTTATCGACGTTTATAGCTTTTTCTTTTTTACACGCTCTGCTCCTTGACTTTAGTTGACATCTGCTCTCGACCCTCTTGTGTTGAGAAAAGTCGACATCTGCCCTAATAGAGTTAAACTCTGTGAGGTACCTTGAGCATGGGAAAGGCGCTATATAAATAAAATGTATTATTATTATTAGTAGTAGTACTAGGGTGTTGAACCGTGGTAGCCATTATGAATGCAGTGAGAATTCAAGCAAAAATGACACCTTTTTATTGGCTAACTAAAAAGATTACAATAGGCAAGCTTTCAAGGCAACCAAAAGCAGGCCTATTGTGATCTTTTTAGTTAGCCCATAAAATGAATCTGCTCCAGAAAGCGACATTAGGTAATCCTAGAGCTAAGAATGAATTCCGGTTCACAAATGGCATGGCATTAGTGGATTAACCGATTCCAGAACCCAGATTTTAATATGTTTTTTTTTTTTTTTTTAACAGCTACTCAGTAGGAGTTAGGGGAATGTTGAGTGTTAATATAATTTCACTCTGTAACTGACCCTGTAGAAGTGGTAGATTCACTCAGATTTGCATATGTGAGACTGTGGTCTGTAATCCTGTACCGTTACAAGGTTTTGGTGGTTTTAGATCTCAAGTAGCACGCACTGAGCCCTGGTTTACTTTACCTTATTACATACAGCGTTGATGTTTACAGTCCACTCATTTATGTGACCAAAGGATTGAAGTAACCTTCATTGTACAGAAATAACCGAGTGAAAAGAAATACAGTGACCTACATACGATGTCCACCTCTTGAATGTTGGTGCCAGATGGGTTGGATTGAGTATTTCTGTCATCGCTGAGCTGATAGGACTTTCACTCCCCACAGTCTTTAGAGTTTGGTGCAGAAAACAAAAAAAAAAACAAACATTCAGTGACTGGGAGACCTGTGGACTGCAAAGCCTTGTTGAGGAGACTTGAGAATGGCTGGACTGGTTTGAGTTGCCGGAAAGGTTATAATAGCTCAGGTGGCCATTCTGGAAAACTGTGGTGAATGTGTGGAAAGTCACGGAGTGAGAGACGTGGTGCGGAGGCAGGAGTAGAAACTGACCGAGGTGGTTTCAGGCATGTGGAGTGAAAGGCAAGGAGGGTGACTGGATGAAGAAGTGCACCAAGATGGAAGCAGTCAGAGGTTGTGTCAAAAGATTTGAACAGAATGAGTCTCAGGCTAAAGGATGCCAAGAGTCTGGACAAAAAAAGATTAACAACAACAACAACATTTATTTCTATAGCACATTTTCATACAAACAGTAGCTCAAAGTGCTTTACATATTAAAGAACAGAAAAATGAAAGACACAATTATAAAACAAAATAAATCAACATTAATTAACATCGAATAAGAGTAAGGTTCAATGGCCAGGGGGGACAGAAAAAACAAAAAAACTCCAGACGGCTGGAGAAAAAATAAGGGAGTCATGCAGTTAAGAAAGGGTAAACATAGGAA
Source organism: Polypterus senegalus (assembly GCF_016835505.1). NCBI lineage: Eukaryota > Metazoa > Chordata > Cladistia > Polypteriformes > Polypteridae > Polypterus > Polypterus senegalus. The sequence goes on from NC_053165.1 coordinate 73,174,739, forward strand.
ATGGCTAGTGATGAGAATAAATTCCACATATTTGCTGGATTGTCAAATAAAATTCCCAAACCATATTTGCCATATAATTTGTTGTTTATAGGTTGTTACATATCTGTTTAGAGGATCTGGCAAAGTTCTTGGTAGTGATGTGTCAGTCCTGGTGCTCTTGGCATGTTTACGGGCACAGTGCTGCCACTGGTGGTGAGGCTGAGGTTACAGGTGACGGGTGACCGTTCAACGTTTGAGTGAAGGCATGAGCTCAACATGAAGACTTCACTTCTTACATCAACAATAACATTTATTTATATAGCACATTTTAGTACAAACAGTAGCTCAAAGTGCTTTACATAATAAAGAATAGAAAAATAAGACACAGTAAGAAAATAAAATAAGTCAACATTAATTAACATAGAATAAGAGTAAGTTTTAATGGCCAGGGTGGACAGAAAAAACAAAAAAAAAAAAAACTCCAAGAGCTGGAGAAAAAAAATAAAATCTGTAGGGGTTCCAGACCACGAGACCGCCCAGTCCCCTCTGGGCAATCTACCTAACATTAGTCAAACAGTCCTCTTTGGATTTAGGGTTTTCATGGAAGGACCTGATGATGATGGTCACGTAGACTTCTGGCTATTTTGAGGAGATTGAACATATAGAGTATCAGGATTAAGTTAAATTACGATTAAAATGAAGTTATAAAAAGGCCTTGTTAAAGTAATGTGTTTTCAGCAGTGTTTTAAAGTGCTCCACTGTATCAGCCTGGTGAATTCCTACTGGCAGGCTATTCCAGATTTTCGGTGCATAACAGCAGAAGGCCGCCTCACCACTTCTTTTAAGTTTAGCTTTTGGAATTATAAGGAGACACTCATTTGAGGACCTGAGGTTACGATTTGGAATATCACGTGTCAGGCATTCCGATATATAAGATGGGGCGAGATTATTTAAGGCTTTATAAACCATAAGCAGTATTTTAAAGTCAATCCTGAATGACACAGGTAACCAGTGTAGTGACATCAAAACTGGAGAAATGTATTCAGATTTTCTTTTCCTAGTTAGGATTCTAGCAGCTACATTCTGCACTCGTTGCAAGTGATTTATGTCTTTTTTGGGTAGTCCTGAGAGGAGTGCATTACAGTAATCTAGTCGACTGAAAACAAAAGCGTGAATTAATTTCTCAGCATCTTTCAATAATATAAGAGGTCTAACTTTTGCTGTGTTTCTTAAGTGAAAAAATGCTGTCCTAGTGGTCTGATGAATATGCGATTTAAAATTCAGGTTACAGTCAACGGTTACCCCTAAATTTTTTACTTCCGTCTTAACTTTTAATCCTAGTGCATCAAGTTTATTTCTGATAACCTCACTGAATCCATTATTGCCAATTACTAAGATTTCAGTTTTCTCTTTATTTAGTTTGAGAAAATTACTATTCATCCATTCAGAAATACCAGTAAGACATTGTGTTAGTGTATCGAAAGAGTCAGAGTCATCAGGTGCTATTGATAAGTACAGCTGTGTGTCATCAGCATAGCTGTGGTAACTCACGTTGTAACCTGAGATAATCTGACCTAACAGAAACATGTAGATTGAGAAGAGCAGCGGACCCAGGATAGAGCCTTGTGGAACACCATATCGGATATCATTACTAATCTTCTGTCTGTCTTTCCCTGCAGCCATCTAGCTTACGAATAAAAAAAAAAAAAAATGTCAGAAGTGTTAAAGAAAAGAAAGCCAAAGGTGATCCGGAATGAGGGTGGCACACCAGAGGGGAAGCGGATGAGGGGAGACGGTGATCAGGTAAGTGTCTGAGTGAGCAGAGCTGAGTGGTTACTTCTCTAAATGCCAGATTCAGGGGGGCACTGGAAGCGGTTCCCTTGCATGCATCTGCTGTGATGGAGATAACGACTAGTACCTGTCATGGGGGTGACCTTAGAATACATTATGAGGTACACAATAAGGTCATGTGAGGAAGTAGCACAGATTTAGCAGGCTTGGAGATGGACACCCGGGTGTGTTCCGTTTATGAAGTATCGCTTTTCCCACCTTCCCATAGAATGCACTTATTTTGAGTTACTGGGGAGAAGACCCAGGCCATGAATCCATCCAGTTACCTCTTGTGAGCATCTTCTAGAGATCTTGTTACAGTTTACCCAGCTGACTATCCCTTTAAAAAGAAATCATAAGGTTTTCGGTTTGTTGCCCCAGTGCCCAGCACAGTACTAGACTTGGCAGTAATTGTTGCCCTTTTAATGCCACTCTGAGCCCATAGCCTTCTTTTTTCCTGGTAATCCAGGTCCTTGTGATACATCTGAGGAGGTTACTTGCTGATAAATTCCTTCTACGCTTCCTTACTGAGGCTACAATAAAGAAAATGTTTTATACTTTTTTTTATTTTTTGACTTGTGTTAAATGATGAATTGTCTATCTGCATTTGCATTCCAGGAGGCACGTGTGTACATGGAGGAGGTGGAGCTGGATATGAGAGATCACAGTCGGGATTATGTGCTCTACAAACAGACCTGCCAGTCCCTAGTGAAACTTATGTCTGAAATACATGACATGAAGACTAGCGGCAGCAAGGACACGGTAAGCCGAGCTTTAGCGTCACGTTTAGCGATGACATTTGAGCGATAGTATCTGTCGGCCATTTTTAAAGTGTGTGGAATTTTCTTTAAACTTTTAAGTCACTTTTAACAATGCTTATTATTCTGGTGTGCCTGTTGAGATGGTGAGGTCACTCTTAGCACTTTTTCAAATTACTACAGGTTTATGCGGGGATGGTATGCACTCATTTTTGTAATCTGCTTATCGCAGTAGAGTTTTATGTGGGATCCCAGGTTCCATCCTCAAACAGTCTGCTAGTCCATTAATGGACATAATCACTCGTAACACATCTGTGGGTCTCTGGGATGTGAAACAAAATGACACCAAAGCATTGCTTGATGTGGTCAGTTTATTAAATGGGATATCACATTGAACCTGGGGGTCTTAATAAATGGGTATGCGGTTGGCTTTGTGTCCTGATGTGTGAATGTTGTACAGCTGCTTCACAAAGTTGGCACTGGTCTGCAAAAGTTTTTCTTTTAACACACCATAGAGGTCCTGAACATGCTTTTTGAGAAATGATATTAGCAGCCCTTATACATGATAGGCATTTCGAAAATAGCAAGTCATGTGCCTTCCAAAGAGGGCTGCCACCTTGCTAGTCCTGAGTTGGGCCCCCCTTTGCTTTCAGAACTGCTATTATTCTTTTTGGCATAAATGCAACCGGGAGCTGGAAGCTTTCCTCATTGCTCCATATTGACACGACCGCATCACACAGTTGCTGCAGATTTGTCCTTTGCACATCCATGATGCGAGTCTCCCATTCCACCACTTCTCTAAGTTGCTCTACTGCAGGGGTTGCCAAGTCCAGTCCTACAGGACCACCGTGGCTGTAGGTTTTCATTCCAACCCTTTTCCGAATGATTGACCGGCTTTTGCTGCTAATTAACGTCTTTTGAACAATTTTCATTGATTTGCTCTTGAAGACTGAGACCTTTCATTGTTTCTTTTTCCTTAATTAGCAGCCAAACAGTAATGAGATACAAAATGAACCAAAACAACTGGTGGCCATCATACAACATCTGAAAATAAAGAAAGGTGAAGGTCTCAGGAATGTTGATCTGCTCAGGACCTCAAAACATTTTAACAGAACTCTTAGAAAGAGAAAATCAGTAGTTTCAGAAATGTCTGCTGATGCACCACGATTGCAGCAACAAGCCACGGAATTAAAGAACGAGTTTAATTAACGACAAGAATTGGTGTCTCATTAAGCAACTGGTTGGAGTTTGAGGCCCTGACTTAGGTGGCCTTCTGTTGGCACCCTCACTTCACATTTCATTTCTGTTTAGGTGCCATTTAAGGAAAGAAATGAAGCAATTCAGAGGAACAATGGAGAAATTCAGGAGAACAAATTTTTAAAAAGCAATTCAAGCAATTTAAATGAATTCACAAAAAGTTAAGTAGAAGCAAAAACAGGGCACTCCATTAAAAAGGGTTAGAGTGAAAAAACTGCAGCCATGGTGGCCCTTGGGGACCGGAGTTGTTATGAGATACAAAATGAGCCAAAACAACTGGTGTCCATCATGCAATATCTGAAAATAAAGAAAGGTGAAGGTCTTGGCTTGGCGACCCTTGCTTTACTGGACTGAGATATGGTGACAGTGGAGGCCATTTGAGGACAGTGAACTCATTGTCATGTTCAAGAAACCAATTTGAGATGATCAGAGCTTTGTGACATGGCGCGTTACCCTGCTGGAAGTAGCCATCAGAAGATGGGAACACTGTGGTCATAAAAGGATGGACTTGGTAGGCTGTGGCATTTACGTGATGCTTAGTTGGTATTAAGGGGCCCAAAGTCTGCCAAGAGAATATTCCCCCATGCCATTGCACCACCACCAGCAGCCTGAACTGTTGATATTAAAGCAGGACGGATCCATGTGTTCTTGTTGTTGACCCTACCATCTGAATGTCACAGCAGAAATTGAGACTCATCAGACCAGGCAGTGCTTTTCCAATCTTCTGTTATCCAATTTTGGTGAGGCCGTGTGAATTGTAGCCTCAGTTGCCTGTTCTTAGCTGACAGGTGTGGCATTTAGTGTGGCCTCCTGCTGCTGTTGCCCATCTGCTTCAGTGTTTGATGTGTTTTGAGATCAGAGATGCTCTTCTGCGTACCTTGGTTGTAGTGAGTGCTTCCTTTTCTATCAGCTTGAACCAGTCTGGTCATTCTCATCTGGCATCAACAAGGCATTTTTTCCCAGCCAACTGCTGCTCATTGGATTTTTTTCCCATTTTCAGAAAATTCTCAGTAAACTCTAGATGGAGTTATGCATGAAAATCCTAGTAAATCACCAGTTTCTGAAATGCTCAGAACAGCCCGTCTGGCACCAATAACAATGCCAACACATCCAAAGTCACTTAAATCGCCTTCCTTCCCCATTCTGATGCTCAGTTTGAAATTAAGCAAAGTCTGCATCCCTAAATGCATTACGTTGCTGCCATGTCATTTTTGCGTTAACAAGCAGGTGAATGGGTGTACATAATAAAGTGGCGAGGTTGTCTGCATGGGTGACAGGATCTGTTATATTTCAACATTTTGCAGCCAAATTGCCCCCAGCAAACCACATATGCAGCTTGCTTCATGGATGATGGCACCTCACGCCGTGACTGGTGCTACAATATTTGTGTACCAATAAACAATTTTGTCCAAGTTTTCCTTTTGAACAAGTCTGTTGTTCTGCTAGGTTTAATGTTGGTGTCCATAGCAGTAGTATTCTTGGTGCTGCTACAAGTAATTTGGACATATGGTGCAGTGCTTTATATTTTTAAGCTGTGCAGAGCGCCACATCTCTCTTGTAGTTTCTCAGAACCGCTCATGATAAGCTGACAGCCTTTCTTAAACACCATCTTCTCATTTGTTCTAAATCCTGTATCTGTGCAGCCAACATTTCTCTCATCTCCCAAAGACCTGCATCTAATGTACCCCTTTCTGGGTGTCACTTTTTCGTGGTATGTTGTGCGCATGACTTTAATGGGCATTCATAATTAGTCGTTTGCTTGTCTTCTAAGCTCACACTAGAGCACGACTTGTAGATTTTGTATTTTAATCCCAAGGTTTTGATGTTAAAATCAGGCCCTCTAGGTGCTGCTTCACACCAGCGTAACTGCGGCTCTCTTTGCACTTTCAGGCTATGGAGATAGAGCAGCGTCGCATGCAGGGCTGTATTCACTTCATGACTTTGAAGAAACTGAACCGGCTGGCTCATATGCGTCTTAAGAAGGGCCGAGATCAGACCCATGAGGTAGGTCACCTGGCTCACAATTTGAAATGTATCTTTTAATGTTAATATGGCAACATCTCATCCTTGGTGGCAAACAGTGGGGCTCAGTTAATGACCTTCTGGGTCATCATTTTAACTTTTTCCTACTTGGCTAATTCCAGACAGGTTTTTTAATTTGTGTCTGTTGCCTAGCATTTTACATACATCTTCTGAGTTAGTAGTGCTTGGCTTAGTGCTGCAAGCTCCTCAAAGCTTACTAAACCATCAGATCCGTTACTGTGTACTTTTTAAAGGCGTTTTCACACCTAGTTTGTTTGGTGCGTTTTTTCATTTTCTAACTGTGCAACATCATACAATTAAATGACCTGCCAAGTTTGCTGCTATAAAACTGAAGTACAATTTCTCAGTAGAGCTCTTTTGCGCACTTGCCCGTTTGAATCCTGCCCTTTGGGTGCCACCGTGCCATGTGTAGTGGTGCCTGATTTTTCAAGTGTTTTTCTGTAATAGTGTTTTGCTCATAGAGCTGTGTTAAATCATTATGGGGAACCTGCCGGTGCTCAAGCACACCTGTTGTCGACCCTCAGGGATATTTTTTTTCCTGGGTAGTGCGAATGCTTCTGCCCAATGAAAGAAGTCCATGATACACCCGCATGATGTTTATTGATTTATTTAGTTCGCTTGAAAGTTGGATAGTTAAAGTAACCAATCATCCCTCGATTTGGAGCAAATCAAACGGATTATGGGTGTGAAAACGCCTTTTCAGTCTAGCAGTCCATTTTCTCTTTAGTTGATTGCCTTTTGCCTCTACAGTCTGTTTTGTTAATCCAGGCGTCTCTCCTCCCGTAGGCAAAGCAACGAGTGGATGCTCTGCACCTTCAGCTCCAGAATCTCCTCTATGAAGTTTTACATTTGCAAAAAGAGATCAACAAGTGTTTGGAGTTCAAGTAAGAAACAGATCTGTTTGCAAGGGAGTATGGGACCTTTGTGTCAGTTTAGAATGAAAAATCAGTACCATAATTTAGTTGGTGATACCTCCATAACTCCATTCCCAGTATTGGATTTTTTTTTTCTTTGTCAAATTCTATTAACTCTTGCTAACTGTGTAGGTCAAAACATGAAGAGATTGACCTGGTATCCTTGGAAGAATTCAACAGGGAGGCTCCACCGGAAATCTCGAGGCCTGAAATCACCAAAGCAGACCCTCATCAGCTCACTCTGTCTCGTCTGGACTGGGAGCTTGAGCAAAGGAAGAGGTATGATGATCTCAGTCCTGTTACAGGCGAGTGCACGTCATTGAACTGGATGATCATGATCCGTGAAGCTGAATGGTTTGTCAAAGTGAATAACGGAACTGCGGTATTTTACTTATCGTTCCACATAATCTCTGCTGAGTGTTCTTGCCTTCAGTTAACAATCATGCAGTCATTGATTGTTTGTGCAGAATAAAGAGTTCTGTACTTTTTTATAGTCTGTTTTAAACATGAAAATCTGAATATCTTTGCCGCAGGGACACAAATGCGCTCAATGTGGCACATAAAAATGGAACATTAAACATTTTAGATGGTGCCTAATCTTGCTAGAATTCCTTGCTTGATAGAGCACAGCGTATCACACATCCGTGGGCTTAATTCATGTGACCGAAAATGGTTGGTGATTTTATACAATAAATCCCATTTTTTTTTCTCATTGCTGTTTGATTGGCAATATCATTGACAAAAACAAAAAAGAACATTATACCGGTTGCTTGGGTAGAGATTTGTGTGCGATAGCAGAGTCAACAAATGGAATCTGTCGTCAAAAAATAAGTACTACAGCGTACATTTTTGTTTTTTTTTCCTTCAGTGTACATCATCAAAATGAGATCGATACAAGTGTTTAAACACACCTTGACGTTGATGCATTTTATATGGCCATTTTCTGTAAACGTGTAACAGTCTATGAAATGTTAAGCCATTCGGCTGCTAATTAGGAAAGGTCTAACTGCACCTCGTATCCAACAACATCACGCTTGACCAAGGCTGTGGAGTCGATAGATAAATCCTTCAACTCCAACTTCTGACTCCAACTCGTCTGTATTTAATATGCTAATATATTTTCCATGTTGATTGAAGGAAGGCAACATACATGTCGTTTAACCACAGAACTACTGGGTAGGAGGCTGACTCTCTACCATATTGGCCAGTTTAAACAACTGAACCCCTGAACACACCTCAGGCCATAGCACACACCTCCAGCTACATCGTTACACTTGTTTACACTCGAATGAACTTGTTAAACACATTATATCTGAAATAAACTGAAATCACTTTCTGTAATGTACCATAATCCAGATTACAATATGTGAATGTCGGGTTGTATAATCGCTCATCTGAACTTCACACTAGTAATAACAAAACTATGCACTGGGCTTTATTCTTACATCAGAGAAGTACTTAATTACGACTGTTGTTTGTGAAATGGGACGTTTGAACTTATTGTATTTTTTTTTTTAATTACAATTTGAATTTATTAAGACTCGGAGTTGGTACATTTTTGCAGACTCCGAGTACCCAAAATTGTCTCTGAATCCATAGCCCTGCTCTTGACATATGCATCAGTGTCACTCCCCCTATGCCCACCATCATTCCTCGTGGCATGCCCATTTGTCTTAATAATCAGAAGACCAATTCATGGAGGTCAGCTTAACGAGAAAGCTAGAAAGATCAACATGATGGGTCAAAAATTGGAAATAAAGACAAAGGCGAGCGTGTTGCACTTGGTTTACCTTCCAAGTCTGGACGTGATCAAGTGTATTCCAGTGTTTATGTCTAACACCCCACAATCAAACCATCACCTGTTTAACTCTGTGTGACAATAGATGGGCTTCTATGGGATTAGCACTTCCTCTGTATTAGGTTATAGTGTTGGTAATGTACGCCATCTGTTGGAATGAAAAATACAAACACCTTGGAATAATGGCCATGTGAAGCCTTGAATGAGCAAGTCACATGTGACACCATAAGCTGAATTTGTTAAAATTAGTTGGGCACTTCTGCACTTAATAGTCTGATTTATCATACTGTGGGCCAGCTAGTTCAGTATGAAAATGGTAAATCGGTGTCCACCAACTAGTGCTAACCAAAGTGATCTGTTCTGCTAGAATTTCTTTTTTTGCTGTAAAATTGTAGGTTGTTTTTAAATGGGTACTGTGGGATGGAAAATATATATATTTTATGTTTAACGTTAATATTTAGTAATGTATATATTCTTATATAAGAAAGAGCCTAACACTGCAACAGTAAATTCACATAGTCTGCATCTGCTTTTTGAATATTGATTTTTCAGTCTCTTTCATTCTTTGTACAAAAATTCTTACAGACTGGCAGAGAAGTACAAGGAGTCATTGACCACCAAAGAGAAGATCCTCAAGGGCATTCAGGTTAAGAAGGAATATCTGAGCAGTTTACAGCCACAACTTCAAAATATCATGCAGGTAGAGGTGATCTGAGGTTCAATGAAACCATTTCTTGAGCCTGTCTTAAAATATTTTTTTAGTTCATGCTTAGCCCAAAATGTGTGTTTTCTATTTAGAGGAAAGCAAAATACTTGAACTTTTTCCTTTTGTAGTTGAAGGCTGCTGTTCTTCTATTCTTACTCCTCTGTCTTTTTCCTAAGACTTCACTGCCAGTCCAGGAGTACCTGTCTATGCCATTTGAACAAGCGCAGAAGCAAAATGAAGTGGCCCGCCGTCTGCCTCCTCCTCTCTACGTTCTCTTTGTGCAGGTCAATGCCTATCGGCAGGCGTGCGGTGAGTCTGGGGTGTCTCGTTTATGTGTAATCTTATACGTAAACGTCTACGCATGGAAGTGTGTGTCTCTGTCTGACCCGAGAGTGAGAGGTGGAGTCACTGTAAGGTCTCCACCACCGAGGAAACCGAAAACTTGCTTAGCTGTTAATAACACAAGCGGGGCCAGCAGCACATCAGCAAAAAGAAACCTCCAAAGAAAGAAAGTGGCACTTAGCCGCTAACATCGGCAACACGCTGTCTCTTTTACTTTACCTCCCGCCGCGAATACACAAGCGATACGAGCACATCAGCAAAACGAATCCTCCTAGGAGAGAGATATCCACAATAGTTCCTTTCAATTACCTGATAGCTTTACATTTCAATTTTTTTTTTTTTTTGATGATTTCAATAGTTTCCAGGACCCATAGCTAGTTATGTTATTGTAGATTTTAGTATTTGTTAAACTGTTTAAAATGATCAGAGTCTTTGCCATTTTGTCAAAATAGACTAACTGATCAAAATGAGGTGGTTTAGTGACTGGACTTGAGACAAAACGGAGTAGTAGTAGGTTCAATTACAGAAATCCATTACACAAAAATGAGTGATCCGTGCCTGATACAATGTGCTGCGGTAGTATTAGACATGGAAAGATATGTTAACGGACTGCTCAGTTTACAGTCTTGAAGTCCATAATGGTTTTTCAGATAAAGATATATATTTATCAGTTTGTTGTCTTTTTAACAGTACATGCTTTTTCCGTACTTATTTACTGGTTGGCATTTCTAACTTTAATAAAGCAATCCATACGTCGCCAGGTGTAAGAATGACCCAGAAAAACACACTCTACATCTTTGTGTTTTTAAGAAAAAGAAAACACAAACGAAATATCCAGCCATCCACCTGTTCATTTTCTGATCCTCAATTTAAGATAAGAAGGGCTTGGGGGATTGGGTGAGCTAAGCAGATGACTTTGTTTGGTACGCCTGTCCTTTATGGCGCAGACTTAGGGCTCGTTTATACTTAACGATCAGAACGCATACATGCACGCGTCGTGGCTGCCTCGCTTTCCCAGCGTTCATTTGATGCGTCCTCTGAAATTAACATGACGCGTGCCCGAATTGCAGTACCAGCAAAAAGTCGGGTGGCGCAGTGTGCTAAAAATTGGAATGTGACGTCACAGTCTCTGTTTACCATCTACATGTGACAGAAACCTGCTTTGAGGATCCTAGTAGGATCGATGTGTGCGCTTCGATGTTTGATGAATGGTTCAATGTGGTGAAGCAAAATGCAGACATACAAATGCATTCGTGGTGCTTTTATATTCAAGCGTCGCATATTCCCAATCATAATGACGCGATAAGTCTCACATATCCTCTTTTTTTTTTTTGTTCCTAGGGCTTCCTCCTGACCTGACAGCAGCGTCAAACATCAATAGATCACCACACAGAACACATTACATGTATGATATTCCAACACTCTACACGTTTAGAATCCTTAGATTTATATTTGATATCACTTTCGGGATGAAATGCATTCAAGTATGTATGTTACAATTTACAGATAAATCGTTAATTTCGTTTAAATAATGGATACTGTTAATAATTACACACATGGGGGTGACACGCTGGCGGAGCGGTAGCACTGCTGTATCGTAGGGAGTCATGTCGCTGGTATTCCCTGCCTGGAGTTCTCCTGTTGGATTTCCACAGTGGGCTCTGGTTTCGTTCCAAAGATATGCAGATTTGGTTGACACTAAAATGACGCTAGTGTGTATGTGAGTGCTTGTATTCACCTTGCGATGAGCTGATGTCTTGTCTAAGGATTGTTTCTGCCTCATGCCCAATGCTTGCTGGAATGGACAAATCCCTGGATTGATGGATTTAATCAATAAACATAATTTTCAGAGATATTGCGGTAAGGTGTCATTGGAATTTAATGGGTGTTCCAGGCAATATACAACACAGCGATGCCGAGCTGGTTCTCACCGTGATAATATCTCGCACTGCCACCTGGTGGATTCCTCCAGATTTTCATAAAGTACACTCGCAAGTATGAACAGTACAACTCTTGCATAGCAGGCGCATGCGTTGCATTATGTTGCGTGAAGAATAAACCTGGCCTTAGTCACTCTTGTTAACCGACATTGGCTTTCAGATGTGACCATAAACCGCGGCACACAAAACAATAAAACCAAGGGGAGGTGCAGACTCCTCACTGACCTGACCTCCAACCACAAGCTGAACCCAGATTCTCTTTAATAAGAGACAACTGTGATGAGAATGTAATATTGATTGGTACTGTGTAAAGATTTCTATTTAAAGTTGCTAATTTCAGTCTCAATGGAAGTCTTCTTATTTCATCCTTTGCATTTTTTGTTAACTGTCAAAGCTGAACGGCCATTTCATACTGGTCAAAAAAATACTGATTTCAGGGACAAAAAAACAGAACCAGCATTGAGAAAGGTTTGTTCTTTCTGACTGGGTGACCTTGCACCATCTTTAAGTGATCAAAACATGACCCAAAAACGCCGGTCACTCAGAAGGCAACAGTTGAGAAGCTTTGTTCTAAATTTCGCCAAGAGGACCGAATGGATTGCTCGTGGTTGTTCCTTTTGATAAATGCTGTTGTGTATAAGTGTTGCTCACCTATGTTCACTTTCCTTTTTAAATGTTGCTGTGAAGGCTTGCTAATGAATCTCTATACCAATACAGTTTATAACCATAAGCAAGTGGGGTATATGTACTCTTTATTTTAATATTGTTCTTTATCAGTATGCTGCTGCTGGAGTATGGGAATTTCCCCTTGGGATTAATAAAGTATCTATCTCTCTCTTTCTCTCTATCTATCACATATGGTGCCTTTCACGTCTATCTGTCTGCCTGGGTATAGAGGAGAATACATCCTTTCAGTGGTTTTCATCTTGTATGAGCTGTTAAATCCAAGACCTTTTTGATTCTCCTTTTTCTGTGCTGTTGATCACATCTGTCATAACCATGCAATAAGACTGTATTATGCCATTTTTAGGTATTTTTAATATCTGTCTATTTTTCTTTAGATAAGAATTTATCAGTATCTATCATCGGGGATGTGGAAGAAGCAAAAGCCCTCTCCAAGCCCCCAGAGGATTCTCAAGGTTAGCTTCAAATTTTTAAGTTCTAATAGAGGAGCCGGTTGTTAGGTGTTCATACTCTGCTTGGTTTTTATTATTACACAAAACCAGTGTGTTAGCATACCTTGTTGCTTCTTATTCCCCCAAATGTTTGTTACAGACAAAGCCATAAGTAAAAATAGGATGAGAAAAACATGACAAAAGAGAGCAATCTGGGACCACTAGCTGTGTTAGCCGACAAAGACAGGTTGAAGTCTAAGTTATCGGCATTAATGTTAGCAGCGCACTACGCAATGTGTATATGTCTCTGTGTTATATGTCGTTTGTTATGCACCATCACTTTAATTGACAGTCATATAAATGGTAACCGCACAAACACAGACACTTGTCCTTTTATTATGGTGAAATGTGCCATGTAAATGGTGTAGAGATAAGTAATGTTTTTTTCCTTTATTAGGAATATCAGTTATATGATCCCAGTTTCTCTGCTTAGTGTTTTGTATGAGCTGTTAGATCCAAGACCTTTCGATTTTCTTTTTTTCCTGTGCTGTTGCTCACATAATAATACTTAAAAGTGTGTCCTCCATTTTAAGAATAAAAACTGTTACTGAAACTGCTCATCTGACCTTTTGGTAAAGTGCAAAAACGAGAACACTTCAGGTTTAAATCCTTCTTAAGCAATGGCACAGACTTTATGCTTAGTGATCAGAAGAATAGAGTGATAGTGACAATATCAGTTTATAAATGTGAACCTATGAATGTTTATTTTGAAAGGAAGGAAGCAGTGCTGAGGTGGAGCAGCTTCTGCATTTAACAGTTGGCTTTATTCTGTGATTTGTAAATTAAAAAAATAGAGAAACTGCAAGGGGCCTTCAGCCAAGTCTGAGCATATATGGGCTGGATGGTTGGATTCTTCAGACTTTGTGCCGTTAGAAATGCTAGGATTTTGACTTTATGGGACATAAGAATTATCCCATGTTTCTTTCAATCCTTTAGCTGTTCCAATTTTATATTAACCGGTGATGGAAATCCCATATGTAAATTGTGTACGTTAATGAAAACACACACTTGGGCTGACTATGACCATTATGAAGCTGACAGCCAGGGAAGACCCAGCACTTCAAACGTCTCTTGTAAAGAACAAACTGTGTCGATGTTTCCTTGGAAATGTTTCTGATATTTCAATACATGGAAGATTACAGAGGTCTGTGTAAAGCTTAGTTGAGTTCCTGTACGGAGAGATCTAATACTTTGGATGTGTGGGATGAGGGAAATAAAAATTTTAAATATAAATCTTAATTTACCTTTTTTTTTTTCTTTTCACTTTATAATTTTTGATATTTTGAGTTTGCATCTAGAGATAAAAAGACGTGTCTACCTTGTTAAAGCAGACTTGCAGACCACCGTATACATTATAATTGTGAAGTTGATTATCTCTACTTTTTTGGTATTCTTATTACAATGCACACTGTGGCCCCAAAACTGTAATTTTGTTTGGTGTTTTGCAAAAATGACACCTTGATCTTTTTATGCTAGTTACGGAGCTGTAGTGAATGAAACTGCCGACTTGCAGCATTTCAGCCCTGTTAAATATCTAAATTGGACTGCCGCCTTTTTGAAGTCTGAGTGTTGTACACCATTTTTATGGAGATTTCCTCCAAGGAGCCTGGTTCGTTTCCACAGGCCCAAAGTAAGCTGCTGTATTTCTACACATGCACCTCGGTTGCGCACTGATGTGCATTTTATTGTTGTTTCCTGCCTTGTAGCCAGTGCTGCTGGGAGATGCTCCATGTGCCTGTGTACCGGATAAAGTAGACTGAAATATAAAGAGGAAAGACCATGAGCTTTATGTTGACTGCATTGCCATGCTGCAGACATGATTTTAATATTTGATATCTCGACATGGCCTGAATGATCAGTAACTTTTTTCACATGGTGGCACAGATGCCTCATGCTTTTAAATATGAAAATTAAAATGTATTTTAGCCTTTTTTGTTCACTATGGAAATAGCAGCGTTATTTAAAGCCACCAGCTTGTAATTTCTTTCCAACTGACGGCACCTTCACACATGTGACTGTGCACTCTGCCAGCAGCAGGGGACTTGAAGTCTAATTACTGCATGTTATGGTAACATAAATATTAAGATGGCATAGACTCAAAGAAGCTGGTATTTTACTAACAACTTGATTTTTTTTTTTTAAGAGGACGTGCTCAGAACTCTCTCCTTCATCATGGCATTTTAAAAATAAGCCAAGCCTTAAGTGCTTTATTTCTTTTTTTTCTCCTTGTGCATTATGGGAACATTTTGATATCAGCAGGGGTTGCAATTTTACAGGCAAGCAGGTGCTCCTGTTCAAAACAAAGTTGCTTGTGTTGAAAGCACTGACAGCAAAACCCGTCATAAATGTCGCTGGATACCAATTTTAACTTTACAACAACAACATTTATTTGTATAGCACATTTTCATACAAAAAGTAGCTCAAAGGTGCTTTACATAATGAAGAATAGAAAAATAAAAGACACAGTAAGAAAATAAAATAAGTCAACATGAATTAACATAGAATAAGAGTAAGGTCCAATGGCCAGGGTGGACAGAAAAGGGCAGTGACAGTGGTGATTCATTTTTAAAACATCTTTAAAATTCTTGAGTTGTAGCAGAATGGGTTGCATCGATATTTCTGCATTTGAATTTGGAGGAGTGTAAAGTATCTACAAATCCATTGTTTCTTAAACTACGTGCCGGGTCGCATGTGGTCTGATTTTTGGGTTGTGCAGAGTCGAGATTCACAGCAGTACTTAATAGGGGGGGGAAAGGGCTGCGTACAGTTTGTGGTATTTCTTGCCGATGGGTCGCCACAAACGGCATGACCTGCTTCAGCGTTTCTTAATGACAGGTGTTAGCGTTTCTGAGTCTGGAACACACAAAAAAAGACGAAACTGGCTTCCAAATGAGTTCTCATTGTCAGTCACAGTTCTGAGTTTCCTTGAATTCAGGTGTATAAAGGTAAATTTATTCTGATGGGTCTTTTTTTTCCTATTAAGATATTCCAGTAATCAATGTATGTAAGCATCAGGTCTGATGGTTTTAATTTATTGACCCTGCCTTTAAAGTAATTTTATATAGTACTTTTATATTTTTCCACGTTAGTGCTCTGTAAACGTTTACAAATCTTTCATATTCGGTAGAGTGAGACCATCAGCTAAATCCTAATAATAAGTGGAATCGAAAGGCTGATTCATACTTAGGTGTCACGCCTGTGTGGGGTCTACAACATAGGTGTGGTGCAGTGTGACTATACATTACATTGACTCGGATTGGCTAGTTGGGTAAGTGAGTATTTCTTGAAACTCCTGTCCGTTTGTCTTCTGCTCTTCAGAAGTAAACATGGAGCAAATTGAGGAAAGAATGTGTAAGAAAATATGCACGTTTGTGTGATACCTCGTGACAACACTAAAAAAGGAATTACAGTTGTTGGTGTAAAATATCAGCCATTCACCACGCAGAAGTATAAACTGCTTTTGTAGGCTGTGTGCATAGCTACTGCATAAGCTCAGCATAGGGGTGCAAATCAGCCTTAAGTGACCTGCAGTGATTGCCAGAAAGATTGTGGATCAGAATCTGTTCCAGTGGGCACGTAGGCTCACTGAGTAGGCAATCGAGCCCTTCTACTTAACACAATATGAAGTAGGAGAGACGACGAAATCTTCTAAAGGGCTTTTTTAATATTAAACCCCTTTTTTTTTTTTTACTCTTTAAGATGATGAAAGTGATTCTGATGTGGAAGAGGAGCAGAATACCGTAAGTGTCAAAACAAAATACAGTATGTTGTTCCAAATGGTGTGTGTGTCGTGGAGAAGGCGGCAATAAGCGTGTGTGGTGTTCAGTTTGGAATTAGTAACTGATTTTTGACTGGAAGCTGGAAGATGAAATATGCCTGACGTATTTTGCAAAACTCATGCTTGTATTTGACAACAGAAACGGAGGAGACCAACTTTGGGAGTCCAGCTGGATGACAAACGGAAGGAAATGCTGAAATGCCATCCGTTGTCTGTGGGTGTCAACCTAAAATGCAAAGGTGAGTCAACAGACTGTTGGCATCTGTAAATAAAGCGTAAGACGCTAGGGTTCGCTGTTGCCTCTTAAACCCAATAGACAGACGCTCAGGGCACAGAGTAAAAGCACTCAGAAGTATTTTAATGCTGCTCATTTCTAAACAGTGCCTCCAAAGCTCCCCATCCACAATAAACAGGCAATACAACCACAACTTGCAAGAATTATAAATATAATTCTCTCCGCCACTCCTCCCTGTAAGCTCTGTCATAGAGCTCCCGACGCTGGGTTCACAGCAGTCCTTTATATAGTCCTTGACCCCAAAGTGCTTCTGTCCTTCCGTCCACGTGACTTGCTAACACTTCTGGGTCAGATGGAGAAGTTGCTTTTTTTTTTCTTCAGCCCGGAAGTACTTCGGAGCGTCAGTACTCGTGACTTGGGAGTACTTCTAGGATATGAATGAGGCGTGACTTCTCTAGTTCTCTTGCAGTATCACCTGGCGACACCCACGGTACCCAGCAGGGCTGCTTTGTCAGACTCCATGTCCCATAGTGCCTTGTGAGAATCCGGGGCACTGCTGCCATCTAGTGCTTTGCGGGGGGACAGTGTCCACAAGTAGCTGCCTTCCCCCATTCTTTTATTCTTTGGGCATCCCGGCTGGGTTGAGCTGCCTGCCATCCATCACATAAGTCACAGACGTGCAAATTGAAAAGGTGCCAAAACCAGGATAAAACAAAAATTGCATCTTCATGCTCTCGTTGGCATCTTTTTATGGTCATAAGATTGCTCCAGCATCTTTAACTACACAAGTAGAGATTTTATGCTTTAGCTGCTAACATTATTTCTCTCAATGTAATGCTTCTCAACAGTTCTGTTCTGATTAGACTAGGTGGATGAATGATTTAAGGGGATGTATTTAAATAACTATATGTCCATTTCACAGATGGAAGTGTGCTGCAACTCTGTTTCTATTACCTAATGAGCCTTGACATCCTAACGGTGAAAGCCAAAGTGACGACAGAGACTGAGCTCTCTGCTGCTGTCAGCGCTAGGTGAGTGGAAGAGCAGACAGTTTGAAGAAACAAGCTTGAGCTTTTTTTTTCTTTGCTCATCATTTTGTTACAGCTTCTATATTCAGCAGACAGGACCTGATTTCCCTCTGAAACCATAACACTCTCAAACGCACGGATTGGGTTTTTCCATCTTAGTTTCTTGGGACAGACTGTACTGGTTACCAAACAGTTCTTCATTACTGGGTCCACACATGTTCACGCCTACACTAACACAAGTCCACCACAGAATCACCGTTCAACCTAACATGGACAATTTTGGACCTGTAGGAAGAAATCAAGAGTACCTTGGAGTTGGCACCACTGATGCTCAACAAGAATACCTAGGTGTCTCTCAAACACAGTTTTGAAATTGAGATTCTGGATCCATGCGAGAGAAGCTTAATAGTTAAGACTTTGAATGCTCAAACATGCAGTTAAGTAGGGTTTGAAACGCGTTAACCGTGGATTCAGAAAGTATTCAGACCCCTTTTGCTTTTTTCACATTGTGCCATGTGGCACCCTTGTCACTTAAGATCAGTAAGAAGGGGTCTGAATACTTTGTGAATTCTGTGCAGTTTTCAAAAGTGAGAAGGACCTTGCTTGACAGTGAAGTACCTTTCTTCTAAAAATGTCTGTGGCATTGTTGCCTCACATTTTGTTACCAAGGGACAGTGTTGTGTCTGAAAATGAAAATTGGTGTTTTTTAATGGAAGTTTTAAAGAGTATTATATACAGTGCCGTTTAAAATGAAAAGAGCAGATTTCAGCACATCACTGGATAGAGGAAAGTTCAAAGTTTAAAAGCCCACCTAACAGTACCAGTGAATGCCACTAAGAGCTGTTTCTCATTTATAGTATAGTAGCATTTCCACTTGGAGCTCCGGCGTTACTTGAACGACACCATTCCAGGACAGTGGATTGGAAGAGGTGGACAACAAGATTTTGCTCATCACCTATGGCCTCCAGACCTTACTCCCTGCAGTTTTTATCAATGGGGGTACATTGAAGAAAGAGTGTTTGTTCCATCTGTGCCTGCTAATCTTCAAGATTTACAACATTGAATCGAGGAAGCTGTGAATTCAGTAACTAGGGACCAGTTGTCTCGTGTGTGGCAAGAAATGGTCTACTGTTTTGATGTTTGTTGTGCTACACATGGTGCTCTTGTTAAGTGCATGCAACCTCAAGGATCATAGGAGCAAACTTTGAACTTTCCTCTATCCAGTGATGTGCAGAATGTGTCGTATACAGTTTGATTGAAATACATTTTTGAAATCTGCTGTTTCATTTTGAATAGCCCTGTAAAATTACTGATGTTAAACCAGACAACTCTATTCATTTAAGCTGTTGGCCTATCCGCAAACATTTGACATTCTTGTTTGGGCTGAGGCAGCTCCTTCACTTAAATGAAAGGGGTGTTGTGGTTATTTATTTATTGATTGAGTTATTCGGTAGTATCAGGTTCTCCACTTATTAACACTTTGATTGACAAATGGACGCCTCTTTATTTTTAGGGAGCTACTCAGTCCCGAGTCCCTGCTGAATTGTTTATATACAGGAGATCGAGGTATGGAGACCCCAAACCCTGCCAACCGCTATCAGTTTGATAAAGTTGGGTGAGTAAGTCAACCTTCAATGTTTAATCCCGAGTACCTGTGGACAAATAAGTTAGAAAAGGAAATGGGTATGGAAGAAAGTTAGTTAAATGTAAAATGTTTTGTGTGTCTTGCTCTCTGGAGGATGTGCTGTGTTTCAATTGACAGATGTCCCTTTCTTCATCAGAATTATGTACAGTTTGATTTTGTTCTTTTTGGTGTCATTTGAGCCTTCTACTTTTGTGAAATGAAGCAGTATTTAGCTGTGAGCATCCACTTAAGCATCAAAAACTACAAAGATAAAATGGAACAAACAATTGGTTTGTCACTTGTGGATGAAAAATCAGACTTGGGGGTTACATAGTTATTATGCGTAAAGTGTTTTGGTATGCTTTCCACATTAAAAGTATAACATCTATCTTAGAAGTAGTATAAAAGGGTTAAATATCAGAAACTTGTTCAAGCACATCAGGAAACCAGATAAAGAGCAAGTAGGTTCTGGGTAATGGTTCAACTAGTTGGCCTACCCAGTAAGACTGACGGATGTTACGCGCACAGGAACTCAAACAGAAATGAAAAGTATTTTAAAGACCAAGAATGTAGAAGAAGTGAGAATTTTATTTTGGGGTATATAAGCTGGTTAATGCTCTCTGCTAAAATACACTGTCTTTTAACTAATCAGATTAAGCATTAGCTCAGCATTGTTATATAAATTCAATTATCTGCTGCTGTGATGGAGTGTATCCCTCTTCATCATAAGAAATAAAAGACACAACGGACAAGCTTCCTTCTGCCTGGTTCCTGACTCAGAGGTCCTAGATGAAGAATAGATTTTTCTTTTATATATTTCCCATTTATTTTTTTCACACACTGCAAAGTGATGTCCCCTATCTTCACAAATTCTTGGTAGCAGATGTTTATTTTTTAATTCTTGTTCTAAGAGTTTCATTCAGTCAGAAGGCCTCAATTTCTAAACATTCAGTGCTGATGTCTTGCTACAGTTTAGATCCACTTTTTTGGCCTATTAATATGGCTCCCTTGAATCTTTGGGTACTGCACAGTAAGCATTATGCTTCAGAAGGAAAGTTAGTTAATATTAACTTCAGTTAATATTGATAGAGAGCTTTTATTCTTGTAAATATGTTTTTATACAGTTTGGAAAATAAAAAAAATAAAGACCAATACATTCCTTATTACTTTATAGTGCAGTTTATTAACTATTGGTAGTTACCCACTGTTGAATTTTATGGGAAAGGGTCGTGATCGCCTGGATTGCAGCAACTACAGGAGGATAACACTGCTCTCGGTGCCGGGTAAGGTCCTCGCTAGGGTCGTCCTCAATAGGATCCATGATCACTTGCTCACCTACCAGCGACCGGAACAGTCTGGTTTTATGTTTAAGAAGTCTACCATCGACCGCATCCTGGCACTTATGGTTCTCATGGAGCGCAAACGCGAATATCGGCAGAGTTTCTTTGCAGCCTTTGACGATTTTCATAAAGCGTTCGACTCAGTTGATCGAGCTCCCCTGTGGGACATCCTGAGGGTTTGCAGGATCCCCTTGAGGTTGCTGGATATCATGGCTGGCCTGTACACAGGTGTACAGCAGTGTGTTCTGCTCCTACTCTGTTCAATGCTTGTATGGACTGGGTGTAGGGCAAGGTCATGGGGTCCATCGGCTGGGGGGCATCTGTTGGTGAAGGTAAAGAAAAATTCATGGATCTTGACTTTGCTGACGATGCTGTGATCTTCGCTGAGTCAATGGAGGCTCTGATTGGGGGTCTCGAGAAACTGAGTGAGGGGTCAGAGTGTCTGGGCTTGTGAGTGTCCTGATAAAAACCAACAGCCAGGCTTTTAGTGACCTCTTTGGCACAGCCATCAGCACTGTGTCTGTTTGAGGAGGGAGTGTCGACCTCGTCATTGAGAGGTTTACTTACGTCGGCAGTGACATTCAGGTCTCTGGTGACTCTTCCTATGAAGTCAGTAGACGGATTGGGAGAGCATGGGGGGGTCATGAGGTCATAAAGGGGTGTGTGGCACTCCCGATGTCTAAAGACTTGGACCTTCGTCCTCTTGCATAGAGTCCTGGTGCTTCCTGTCTTGCTATATGGTTGTGAGATATGGACACTATCCAGTGACCTGAGATGAAGACTGGACTCCTTTGGTACTATGTCTCTCCGGTAGATCCTTGGGTCCCATTGGTTTGATTTTGTGTCGAATGAGCGGTTGCTCATGGAGTCCCAAATGAGGCACATGACCTGCATTGTGTGGGAGCGTCAGTTAAAGCACTACGGCCGTGTGGCGCGTTTCCCTGAGGGTGATCCGGCTCACAAGATCCTCATTGTTGGGGACCGGAGTGGTTGGACCTGGCCAAGGGGTTGCCCATGTAACACCTGGCTGCGGCAGATAGAAGATCATTTCCGGAGGGTGGGACTGAACTGCGTGTCTGCCTGGGGGGTACCAGTGCATGCTCCCCAACTTGACTTGACTTGTCGTGTATGGCTCGCAAACTGTTTTGCAATGGGCTGCCGGGGGGTCATTTTAAGTAATCCACAGCGCTCCTCTGTGACGCATGTTGTCAGCAACAATTCTTCTAGGCGGGGTACAAGCTATGACTGTCCACAGCAGTTCTCCAAGAGGGACACTCCCCTGATCCGATGTTCATCATGGTCTGAGTCTCGGGGGCACTCAGAAGGGCAGGATTGGGTCACGAAAACAAAAGTGTTAGAAACTCTGCATTATGGGATGGGCTTTCATATTATTGCACCAGAAGTGTAGCGCACCCTATCCTTATCTGTGAAAGGCTTTAAGGCAATCAGTTGTCCTGACGTTTCTACACGTTCCACAGATGGATTATACGAGTGCAATTTGTGTTCTGCCAGACTTGTCATGAAAATCTCTGATATAAACAAATGACATTTATTTTGCCAAGTGAATGTGAGGAATTTCCTTTCAGGTTTGAAGTGATGGTACATTAAGAGGTGATTCTGCTCAAATCCCACTAGGAGGGTATGCTTACAGTAGGGCTTGTTTGACAGGACAGTGCAGTGATGTGAAGGGTTAAGGAGACCAGCTCTGGAGTGCATTTTGGGTGGAAGAACAGAACATTTTATTATTGTGTCTTGATTTGCACGAAAGTGTTTTGCAAGAGTTAAAATGCATGTCATTTTTCTTTCAGGATTGTCACATTCAAAGACTACATCCGTGAGCTGGGACATCCATACATCTGGGTCCAGAATCTTGGTGGTCTCAGGTTTCCCACCGATAGTCCAGAGGTAACCTGTATTGTGTGCAGCTGTGATTACAAAATTAGTGATAATGTGTGTCAGCGGTTTACTTTGTTGTTTCAAATATCCAGAGACGCAGACTTAAATATAATGGGTAAAATGTGCTTGGCGCATGCATGGTCATGATTTATTGACGTCACCTGGAACCTTTTATATTATTTTACACATCATGTCTTAATTTTTCTGAGTTTGAATACAACATCTGTAAATAGCTTTTTCAGCCCAAGGTAACTAACAGTTTCCACATATTTAAATATGCAGCACTGATTTGACTTGAGATGTTGGTTAGGAGTAGACCTTATAACCCAGCGGTAAACCAGTATGGTCCTGGAGGTCCGCAGTGGCTGCAGGTTTTCACTTTAACCAGCTTTTTTTTTTAATTAGGAACCTGTTTATTTACTAATAAAGTAATATTTTGTTAGGTTTATTTTTTATTTAACTTGCTTCTTAAAATTCAGAACCATAAATGCCTATTTTAGTTTAAATAATTGCATCTGGTTTTTGATTGTTGCCTGTTTCTGTAAGCAGCCATCAGTCAATGACGTGGTGCAAATAACAGAGAACCACCAGGTCTCCAGCTCACTCTATTTAGTGTGTCATGAAGTATCCGGGTTAAGAAAATGTTTTAAAATAAGTGATAGAGAAGGGACAGACTACAAAAGAGTAAAATTATCAGGAAGCTAACAAGCTGTACCGTTCCGTTCTCTGTTGGCCTGGCATCTAATTCTAAAATTAGTTGGAACGAAAACTTGTAGCCACTGCAAACCTCTGGGACCGTAATTGAGTACCTCCGGTCTGCACACTTCTTTATTTAATGCAGTTAGATAAACCTTATTACATATTAGAGAGTATTATTTCCCTAATTCTGCAGTGCTAACAACAGCATTAGAGACGAGTCATTCAGAGGCACATGGATGAATTTAAATGGCTTACCTTGTGCTTTATGTAAAAATGTCGTAACCTCAAGTGCACCAACATTTTTTCTTTGAAGTGTCTTAACGCTCTTATTTATTTATTTATTTTAATTTGAAGAAAACATTCCATACAATCAAGTCAAACTTAAAGAATTCAGAACTCTGAATTATTAATTATTAATGTACTTTTCTGGTGCAATAAGTACAACTTGCTCAGTGCTTAATTGTTTGTGAACAGCCTCTGGATTGGTTGATATGCAGCTTCAGAACTGTTGTTACATACTGACTACACATATACTAGAATGCTTGTTTTTTTTAATATCAGGTCATAACTAATAAGAATTTTGTCCTTGCCATGCACAGAAATGACATAATTTCAACGACTGATGATAAATTCCTCATCAGTTTTTCCTTTGTCATTCTTTCTTCAATTAAGTAATAAAGTCAGCATGTAGAATTCTTTGTCAGGGCAAATAAAAAACATTCTTCAACCTCCATATATTGTAAAAACGTTACTCAAGCAAGGGGCTGCTTCTCAAGTGTACCTGAGTAGTTGATAATCATGAAATGCTGCCACCTTGATGTAAAAGCAGAACCCTTGGTCTGGTGCACTGAGTTGGTGATGTTGCCATGTGACCGACAAAAAGACCACAGCATTGAGCCCAGAGAAGCAATTGTTGCTGTTCATTGGTCCGAGAAGAGTTAAAAGTAGTTTACAAAATACCCTGTGGTTATTTGGGGGTCTTGTGACTGCTCCAATGTTGGACACTGTGCAATATAAAATAAGTTATGGGGAATGCTACTAATTAGGATATACCTATAA
The DNA here is from genome assembly GCF_016835505.1 of Polypterus senegalus. Taxonomy (NCBI): domain Eukaryota; kingdom Metazoa; phylum Chordata; class Cladistia; order Polypteriformes; family Polypteridae; genus Polypterus; species Polypterus senegalus. The sequence continues at coordinate 73,199,140 of NC_053165.1, forward strand.
TATACAGTATTCACTGTGCCTTTTAACAAGGGCTTTTACCCTAATATTATTTTTGCTTATTGCTTTGTGTATATCCAGCAGGGGCAGCTAACGGGCAGCTCCCTGAGTGCCAGCCATATGGAGGCGACAACAAAACTGCTCCAGAATCGTCTTCAGTCCCGTTTGGCCTTGCAGAAGCAGTTTGCCTCTCTTGGTAAGTACAACTTTGAGAACTTCTTTTTTTTTTTTTATTATTATTATTTTGCCCACATGTTGGGTACTGCTGGTTTGATTTTGTGTGAAACAAGCGGTTGCTCACAGAGTCCCGAATGAGGCACATTACTAGCATTGTGTGGAAAGCGTCAGTTATGCCACTACAGCCATGAGGAGCGATTTCCCTGAGGGTGATCCGTCTTGCAGGACCCTCATTGTTGAGGCCGAGGGGACGCCCATGTTACCACGATGGTAATTTCTGGTGGGTCAGACCACATTTCTGTTTTCGGGCGTTGCCAACCAAGAGCCTGAGCTGTTTTGTCATGTGGTAGGTGCGGCAACACGCTGTACCAGTACATGCTCCCCAACCTGACGTGATCTGTCCACTCACTCCAGCAATCTACTTTTAATGTAGGAGTCTGTCACAGACCAGTCACCATTTTGTTTTTTCCCCCCATAGATTTTAGTCATTTATTGAGAACTAAAGTGAGTTAAATTTGAAAAAAGAAATGCAAACTATTAATTTCACAAAAATGTAAGTGTTCTAATAATAGAACTAATTCTAATGTCCACTTATTTTGGAGACACAGAACGATATCTCCATTTTGGCCCTTTGTCAGTAGTTCTCCCTCCCCTTCTCCTTCTCTCTTTTGTTGGACACTTTTTTTTTTTTCCTTAAATCAAAAAGTGAGCTCCTGTGGACTTCCTCCAGGAAGCATCTCAGTTCGAAGATTTGCACAATTTTGAACTGCCAGTGGTTATTTGTCATACCACTCTCCTTAATAGATTATCTTTGATTGGCATTACTCACACTCCACTTGATTGGTTTACATCTTACCTCTCAGGCTGCACTCAGTCCATTCAGCTTAAAACCTTCACATCCCAACCCACCGCTGTTACTTCTGGTGTGCCCCAAGGCTCTGTCCTGGGGTCTCTTCTTTTTATTATTTACCTTCTTCCCCTTGGCAATATTTTTCGTAAATATAACATTAATTTTCACTGTTATGCTGATGACACCCAGCTCTACCTTGCTGGTAAACCCACCTCCTCTTTTCCACCACCCTCGCTTATTGACTGCATTTCTGAAATTAAATCCTGGTTCTCTTCAAATTTTCTTAAATTAAACAGTGATAAAACTGAGGTTCTCCTCATTGGTTCAAAATCATCATTATCCAAAACCAATAATTTTTCTTTTATTATTGATAACTCTGTTGTTTCCCCATCATCTCAGGTCGTCTAAGGTGTCATCCTTGACAGTACTCTATCTTTCCAATGTCACATTAATAACATCACCCGGTCTGCTTACTTCCACTTACGTAATATTAATCGCATTCGTCCCTCCCTCACTCCTCATACTACTGCCATTCTTGTTCATAGTCTTGTCACTTCTCGGCTGGACTACTGCAATTCACTCCTCTTTGGTCTCCCTAATAAATCTCTTCACAAGCATCAGTTAGTCCAGAATTCTGCAGCACTGGAATCCCATCTTTTCACCATATTACTCCGGTCTTGCAGCAGCTTCATTGGCTCCCGATCAAGTTTCGTATTGATTTTAAGATTCTGCTACTAACATTTATGGCCATCCATAACCTCACACCTCCATATCTGTCTGACCTTCTACATGTTGCCATTCCCTCCCGTAACCTTAGATCCTCTTCCTCCACCCATCTGACCGTTCCTCCCGCCCGTCTAACCACCATGGGGAGCAGAGCTTTCAGCCGTTCTGCTCCCAAGCACTGGAACTCATTACCTGCGGATCTCCGAAATATCAAATCATATTCATCTTTCAAATGTAAACTTAAAACGCATTTGTTTAAAATGGCTTTTTCTTCTTCCTCCTGATTATAGTGGTTTTGTTTGGTTTTAATTTTTAGATTTTCTGATGTTTTAAGTTGTTTATAATTGTGTCTTTTATTTATTTATTTATTGTTTGTTCGGTGTCCTTGAGTTCTCTGAAAGGCGCCTTGTATAAATAAAATGTATTATTATTATTATTAAATACACAATGTCTGGCTCGGAAACGGTCTCCTTGCACTGTGAGTTAGTACGAGAACTCTGTGAGCAGGGCACTACCTGATGATGTCAGCTAGGCGCTCTCTCATTCTCCAACTTTCATGCAAAGTGTCGCAACTTACATATCTGTACCTGAGCCATGGGGGGGTCACAATTTGCTCATGCCAGCAAAAAGAAAAGGCATTATTAACAACAAACCAGCATTTAAACAACCAAGCAAAGGCAGTTCAACTTGGAACTGAATTGCTGGAGGCTGCATTAATCTGTGATGCAGATTATTGAAGGTGACTTTAATTACCGAAGGAGTATCGCTCATTGTCCACAGTGACTTAGTCCAGAGCCCTCCAGCTGAAGGCAGGAAGTAGCTGGCTTATATTGCCTTTTATAGGCTTTGTTTTTTCCTCTCAAGTCTGACCTGTGGCAAAACATAATGATGTTCATGTTAAATTAACTTGTCTTTTTTTAAATCCATAACTGTTTAAGTCTGAACCTTTTATTTTCTTTCTCAGAGCATGGCATCATACCAGTGTCTAGCGAAAGCCAGTGCTTGTTTCCTGCGAAGATAGTGTCCCGACTGGTTAAATGGACCACCCTCACCTATGAGGAGTACGTGGTGGGTACACACTTTGCTTAGCTTTTACAAAACAGTTTTAGTCCTTCAAATAAGAGACTTCACTGTGATGGAGGCGACAGAGTGTCATTTACAGAAAACTGCATCACATGAGTTTTTTTTTTGTTTAGCATTCAAGAAAATAATTTGGAAAATTCCACAGAGAGCCCTAGGAGTTTACAAAAGGATAATTCACCTGTCAAGTATGGGTGATGTACAACACGACAGAGAATTCGTAAAATTTGAATCTTCCCAGTAATGAGGCACCAAGGGAGTAGGAGCTTTAAATTTGAGTCGGAAGCTTTCTGCATTGGCAATAGCAGATAATGTAGAGAAGTGACATTTTGTGTATTTACATGTGCTTTAATAACCCGCTTAGTCACAGAGTTCTACAATGCATATAAAACTTTATTCTGATTTGAGACATTGGGTTATTGGCCTATGAGAGAAACCTGATTAAGAAACACAAATTTCTTACCAAATAACTCAGTTATGTGGCCATGTAAACCCTTAACCCGGTTGCTATTAAAGATTTTGTAGTCTGCACATGTCTGTTGTATTCTGTCCACCTGCACATATTTGCTTCATGAACGCTTGATTATTTTTCCAGGGTAAAATTATCTTGACTCACTATTTCAGAAATCTGCAAATTTATCTTGAGCGAACTATACTATGCTAAGCTCAGCAACACAGTAGGGTTAGGGCTGAGAGATACTTGAAGCAGGCAGACTACTTTATGTCAATCTGGAGGATTTCACCAGGTGACAGTGTGAGAAATCGTCACCGTGAGAAAATGTCCAGTTTCGCTGTGTTGTGAGTTGAGGAAAAAAGTTGTTGAAGATAAAATTCTTTGCGTTCTGATGCTGTTGCAAAGGTGCAGCACGGAAGATGGTATATGAGACCTTTAAGTGGATGGAGGGAATATGCAATGCTTGTATTGCCTATCGGAGAAATGAATGAAGAAAAGTGCCTTGAATATATGTCAGGATTAAAGTTTAGTGATTTGCTTCACTGCATCGAGCCAGTCCTCGGTCATTGTTGCATTGTAAAGATGATGATAATTTCTTTCCTGCTCTACCAGCTGTTCCTCCTAAGCATTCAGCCATGTTGACATCATGTACCAAGACTTGAGCACACTGGCCACCCATGTTTTAGCTGCTCAGATTTCTGACTACGTGCTCAGAGTATGTGTCAAAAGAGAGCTGGGAATGCCATGATACGTGTGCAGAAGCGTTCTGAGAGTCAAGTGTATCCCGGCTGTGACACATTAAAAGTAACATGCATTAAGTAGACTGATTACGTTTGAAAGAAGCTAGTAACCTAATGCATAACTTATTGAAATAAAAATGCCTGTGGTGGGTGGTGGTGATGTTATTCCAGCAGCACTGGGCGTAAAGTACATGTATGCAGTTCTAAGCCGGGTTCAGTCACACGGCCAAGCAGAAAAGAGTGTGCTCCATCCAATCAGGTAACAGAAACCTTAAACGTGTCAATTTTAATAAACATCTTTGTAAAACACAAAATTATAATAGGTATCGTGCTTATTTTAAAATTCACGATGGCCAATGATGACATTTAACTCATTTTTGTGCTGTTTAATGACTTTGGAGCATTAATAACAAAGGAGAATTCCAGATTACCTATATAAATTTGTATTATCAAAAAAACAGATTTTTGCCTCATCTAGGTTATTCATCTTAATCCCGTTATGTGTATACATTTAGGTGCGCTGATTCATCAGTGTTATGATTTAAGCAAAAATAGAGGAAATTAGGAAAGAAATAAATACTTTTTCATGGCACTGTGGTTTGTTGTAAAAAAAATAATTTTCTATTGCAGCTGAGATGTTATGCTGACAGTTAACTAATGGTGAGCTCTTGGTTTCTTCTGCATTTTGTGATAGAAGGGTCTCCACAATTCATTGGTTCCCTATGGTCAAGAGTGGCAGACAAACTTTACAACCTATAAATTGCTTTTCTGATAGTAGAATAAACATTAGCTCTGTTTTCCTGTAGATAGATAGACAGACAGACACTTTATTAATCCCAAGGGGAAATTCACATACTCCAGCAGCAGCATACTGAAAAAGAACAATATTAAAATAAAGAGCGATAACAATGAAGGTATAACAGACCTATGAGTTATATTTAAGAATACCTCTTTTTTTTTTTTTTTTCAAGCTATTAAAGTTCTTTTCCATTTTTATTTCCCCAGGAATTGCCATACACCCGTCACGTGGTTGATGCTGGGTTGGTGCAACCGACTGATTTATACTTTATGGCATTTATTGAACGTGGCACAGGTAGGTGAAATTGGGTACCCTTATTTATTTTTCCCTACTTGCCTATTAAAATCTATGTAAAGTGTTACAGGTGTTTATCTGAAAGTTAACGCATTTCCATTATGAAACAGGTGTGTGCACAGAAGGTGTAATTGATTAGCCTGAAAGGTGCCTACTTTTAAAGTGTTGATTTGGGAAAGGATGCCACTGTAATAGCACTGGGAAATCAGGGCAGAGTCATAAACGTCCTATGATGTGCCAGTGTGTTGATACCGGGGCGGCCTGGGGTTGGCACACCCTGGATGTGTGCTTCCTCAACACAAAGGGAGACCGACATGGGCACCAGCATGAAAAAGTGTTGTCCGAAGTGGAGTTGTGCAGCGTGCTCTCTTTATTTAAAACAAGCAGTTTTCCAGATGTTTTATTTTTGATTGTTTAGAGCTGCCACTAGGGTCTCTTCCTTCATTTGGAGGAGATGACTTGGGTAGTAAATATTTTGAAGCTATATATGTACTTAATTGTCATTACAAGTGAAACTTGGACAATAAGGGTTTTTCTCCACAATCTGTTGTGTCTCTTATTGTTTGTCATCTTCATTCATGTTCAGAAGTCATCTCTTTATGATGTCATTTCTACATTTGATGTTCTTTGTCTTCCTAGCCAAGCTACAGGCTGCTATTTTCCTGAACCCCCGCTACTCTGATGTGCCACCTTTCTTTAGCCTGTTGCTGCACTGGAAAGGAGAACGCTATGGAAGTACAGATGACAACCTTCGGGTAAGATCGACCAGCTCCTTCACTGTTTTGCTATAAACTGTGCTCTCTCAGTGGTCCAAGTAGGCTTGACTTAACTAGACAACAACTGCTGTATGTCTTGCTGTGCATGTCTTGAGTGACAATGGCCATCTTTTGACTCTTTGTTCTATAGGCAATGGAGGCTGAAGTGAATGTCTATCATCAGGAGTTACGGGGTCCACATCCAGGATATCAGCTTTTGACCAATCAGCTTCAGAGATTGTGTCTGTGTTTGGATATCTTCCTGGAGACTGAAAGTCAGGATGAGAGCGTAGAAGGGCCTCGCGAGTTTCCTCGTGAGAAGATGTGTCTGCGTACCGTACGGTCAGTTTTGTTTTGTTCGTTTATTTGATACCTCTTTGTTGCCTGAAACTGTATGCACTTGACAAAATCTCAGATATACTGTGGACGCTTGAGGCGCTGTTGCCCCGTGAAACCCAACAGACTGACGTCCAAGACACACACATAAAAGCACCAAGAATTATTCTTTAATATTCTCTTCAATAAAGTGCACAAAGCACTGCACACTCCACAATTCTCCAATCAATTATAATAAACAATAATCAATAATCACAATAAGCCTCCTCTCCACCCAGCAGCTCCGTCACTGTACCACCCAGCTCCGGCTCCGCTTGCTGGGTCTCAGTCAGTCCTTTAAATAGTCCTTGCCCTGGAAGTGTTCCTTCTCCGGGTCAAACGCCACCTCCTCCTCCCTCAAGTAGCCCGGGTCGTAATGACAGTAGGAGTCCCCAGGTTCCTTGTGAGCTCCCCCTGGCGGCACCCAACAAGGGCTGAAGAACCAGACTCCATGTCCTATGATTCCCTGAGGGAATCTGGGGAACCATTTCCGTCCAGGGGAGCTGCCATCTAGCGTCCTGGGGGATGTAGTGCCCTGAAAAGGCTGCTCTTTCCCCTCCTTTCTGTTGAGGGACTTCTCGGCCAGACTGAAACCCCGACTGCCCCTCACAATGCCAAGGAAGACTGGGCCAACAGTCAAACTTATATTTAGTACATTTTTTTTAAAAATTGCTCAGCACATAGGTACAGTAGATGTTTTTTCTTAGAATGTGTTTGTGTTCTTTGATTATCTAGAATAAACGCCATTTCTGAGGTCTTAACGTTATTGTTATGCTTGATATTTTTCATGTCAAAGTTATTTCTTCACAAACATGGTTTATATGCATTTGCCACGTGAACTTGCGTTTTAAAAAGTATTTTGCCTGGTCCGGTCCTTTACAGTGGAAGGCATGGGGCCTGCCTGTATTCACCCAGGCTAGCTGACCAGTTGGTTACAACCAGATTGATGCAAAGCTGTAAATAACCTCAGCCGAGTACTTATCAACGGTTTTATCTGATCTAGTAAGTTGTCAGTGTCCCAGAGTACAGACTGGTTCATACAGCTTCCCTAAATTCTAAAATTAGACATACTAGACTCTAGTAACTCTAGTAACTAGAGCCTGCATGTCTTTGGACTGTGGGAGGAAACTTACACAGACACGAGGAGGACATACAAATGTCATGCATGGAGCACCTGGAACGTGAACACTGGCCTCCTTACTGCGAGGCAACAGTGCTACCTCTGTCCCACGGTGCCGCCCACAGTACCACAGTGCATTATACAGTGGAATGTAGGGTCACGACCATAATTCGTTCCAAAACTCTGGTCGCAACACGATTTGGTCATGACCCGAAGTCATTTCCCCCATAGGATTGTATGTAAATACAATTAATCTGTTCCGGACCGTACAAGCTGTAGGTAAATATATTTTTTTAAAGATTTTTAAGTACAAAACTAGTTAATTATACCATAGAATGCACAGTGTAATAGTAAACTAAATGTAAAAACATTGAATAACACTGAGAAAACTTTGAACAGAGAAAACTAACTTTGCAAGAGTTCATGCTACAGCCTTAAGAACCATTCACTGTAAACACTTTGTTTTATTGAGTTTTAAGCACAGGGAAAAAATGAACATTTTGAAAAATCTGTAATTTATACATAAACAACCAAGAAATCTAACCTTGCATGAGTCGAGTTCTGGCATAAAGGAAGTGAGGAGGAACTGGGTGGAGAGGAGGTTACAGTTTTGAGGTAAAGTCTGTGAAGATGCGGCTTTGCTGCATGCTCCCATCTCGCTTCCGTCACCGTCGGTAATGTTAACGATGAGCACGACAGTGAGGAACTACAATGAAGCAATCAGATGGTGCAAAAAGTGTCAAGTGCTTTTATTAAAATCGACAAAACAACAATCAAAAACAAAGGAATGCACAGAGAGAGACTGAACACGTGCGGAAATCATCGGCGCGTACGAACCGGAAGGGAAACTGGCTTGTTCGTCACCCGAGTGTGTAGTCGAGAACAGATGCAAAAGTTTGGCAAACTTTTTGGTCGTAACCCGATTTGTACGTGGTCCGAGACGTTCGTGACCCGAGGTTCTACTGTATGTATTAAAGATTAATAGGAGCAAAGTAAATTTATAGAGAAATATATATTTGATTTTTTTATTTTTTTTTTTTTTTATCAAGTCCATCTCTCAGTCTTTAACAAACTCTCCAATGTCTTTTCTCCAGGGGTCCCAGTCGTCTGAAGCCTTTCAAGTACAATCACCATCAAGGCTTTTTCAGCCACCGTTGAGCCTGAAAGTGCAGCAGAATCCATCAGCACAGTCTTAATAATTTGGAGAGAATTTGCCTTTACTTACTGAGCTGATTTGTGGACCTTTCAGCAGTGGAAGTGAGATTTATAAATGTTTTCTGTATCTGGGATATTATTTCTTTAAATAAACACTTTTTTCTTGTTTTTTTTTTCTGCCTTTTTATCTACTAAAGTATTCGACTGATACAGCTAATTACATTTTTATTCCCTGTAAATCTCCTAAATTCTCATGTTTATATTGTAAATGCACCACATCCAGTACCTAAACAGTTGACTTTACCTTTAGAAAGTTATATCTGATAATTATTTGTTGTAATTATAATCACAGTAAGACCTGCAAATCTTTACACTGTGTGCCCCTATTTTTTCCCCATCAGTATTTATAATTCCTAAATTAATGTTTGAGTATGTAGGTGATGGTTGCCACTAAAACCTTTTATGCTGGTGCTTCTTATTGTCATGTTGTGATTAATACTTTAGTTTTCACGTCAGGTCCTGACCAGTTTTGTGACATTAATAGAATTTATCCACCACAATTCCGCCCCATCCAGTCCAAGCCAGTATGCATTTTCAATGTATTTCTATTGTAAACCTTGAACAACATTGCAGGGATCTTTTATTGCAAGGGGTTGCATGGCCGTGTGTCGCTCCAAAAATGCACAGGTCACTGCAGTTGAGGCCCTGTGGGTCACAGGCGCGTATACTATAACTGCCAATGTAAAGTAGCACATGTAGATCTTCATATCTCGGTGGCTGCTCGTCCCGTCCTTTTAAGGCCGTGTTTGTCAACCACCTGTTGCTGTCGTTGGTTCAAAGTTTCTCAACTACTGTGTAGCTACCCAGGTTGCCATCGGTGTGTCACGGTTAGCTGTCATTGGTTTGCAATCAGCAGAACTGCGCTTTTTTTTTTCCTGTTTCTAGGTGAGCTTGTTTCACCAGAGGGAGTCCCAGACCCCAATAGCGCAGTAGTTTACAGTTGCTGCTAGTGGATTGTCACTGAATTTAACAAAAGCAAAATGGGTCGAAGGCAGTGTGGGCCTAATACATGTGAATTAGCCACGTGGAGCAGTACTGATCAAAGGAAACCTTAAACCAAGGGTACTCAACACTTCGCTCGCGAGCTGCCGGTACCTCACCACCCCTTTCCAAGTAGCTCGCCAAAGGGTTAATGAATCCCACATAAATCTGAAAACTTGATTAGTCAAATTAGGGGTGAGCGATTGTTCCAAAAAAATCCTGTCACAATCCTTCTAACACAAAATCACGATCCACAATCTGAATCTTTTCAATGTGGCAGACACTTAAGAATATCCGGACTCAATCTCATCAAGAGCTAAGTGACACTTTGTTTTAAATATCAAGCAAAGTTGAATTCAATTGTTATCTCGTTCGCTAGATAGATAGATAGATAGATACTTTATTAATCCCAAGGGGAAATTCACATAATCCAGCAGCAGTATACTGATACAAAGAAACAATATTAAATTAAATAGTAATAAAAACGAAAAGAATTAAAATAAAATTAATGTTCGCATTTACTCCCCCGGGTGGAATTGAAGAGTCACATAGTGTGGGGGAGGAACGATCTCCTCAGTCTGTCAGTGGAGCAGGACGGTGACAAAAGTCTGTCACTGAAGCTACTCCTCTGTCTGGAGATGACACTGTTAAGTGGATGCAGTGGATTATTCATGATTGACAGGAGTTTGCATAGTGCCCGTCGCTCTGCCACAGATGTTAAATTGTCCAACTTTACTCCTACAATAGAACCTGCCTTCTTTACAAGTTTGTCCAGGCGTGAGGCGTCTTTCATCTTTATGCTGCCACCCCAGCACACCACCGCGTAGAAGAGGGCACTCGCCACAACTGTCTGGTAGAACATCTGCAGCATCTTACTGCAGATGTTGAAAGATGCCAACCTTCTCAGAAAGTAAAGTCTGCTCTGACCTTTCTTACACAGAGCATATGAGCATATATAGAGCTAGCTAAGCGGAGTTAAGGACCATGCCCTGAAGTTGGTGAGTGAGTGAGGAAGGCCCTGTCCCCCTCTGCCCGCTGTGTGGATCTCGGATTCGCGCAAATAAATCGAACTCTGATACTTAGCGCAATGAGAGAAGTCGCAAAATCAACCGGAATGTTCAAGCAAATTCTAGAAAAAAACTCAATCTAAATCTGTTAAGTAGTTTTCACATGAAAAGCAGACAGACAGACAGACATTGGATTTTCTATATTAAATATCAGTAAACCTTCAAACTAATGTGCAGTTAAAGTCTCAACAGCATTTCTGGAGCTCAGTAGAGCGAGATGACTATAAGAATCTTCACCAGGCAGCTCTGAACATGTCTGCCTTGTTTGGGTCTCCATACCTCTGTGAGTCTGACGTGAATGTCACAAAGTCAAAGTTCAGAACACGAAGGACAGATGAACATCTCAATGACTCCATCAGAGTGAACCTCAGTGGCTCCACTCCACCATCCACCTCAGTGCCAGTCATCTGACTAACTAAACAACACATCACAGAGGCGACTGGACCTGTGAATTAAGTGACACAGTGACATGTGACAAAATGACAAATGATGGAGGCATGTTTTAATTCAATAGTGTGAGATACGCCAGACAGACAAAATGCACTTGCAGGTGAACTCAATATTTCGTTGTGATGTTTTAATGCAAAATGTGAGTTGTGGACACCAACATTTTGTAAACGTTCAGGGAAAAGAAGCGCATTCAGTTTGTTTGGGTCGAAGTAAGCGATGAGAATAAACGTTAGGACACATGAGGAGCTCTCGGCCATTTTCATTTTGTAAAAGTAGCTCACGGGGGTTAAGGTTGGAGACCCCTGCCTTAAAGGATCCACCAAGAGTTGGGAAAACCTATGAGACCCTGTGAAATATTAATAATAAGAAGAGATTTATTACTGTAGCTGGTTTTGGCAATTCGTAGAACATTATTTCCCTATTGTTTTCCCCTTGGCCACAAGTATGCATAGGCTCAATTCTTTCAGGCGTATATCAGCTCATGATGGTAACAACCTCTAGAAAATTGTGTCTGAATTGTGATGGTTAAGTGGGGTTTTATTAAAAAACATTATTGTAACCTCCTGAATCAGCCTTTTAAGCTGTTTGCTCTTCACCTTGTCGCTCTCATTTTCTCGTTGGCATTTGATATGGCAGATTTAATAAATTAATAGGTTTGACCATCAAAACTGAGGCAGAAGCCATTGTGCTGCTCCAAGATTTGGTTTTATATAGTGCCTTTCTAGGTAAATGTGAAAGTTTTGAACACTCTGTACAAAGGGGAGCATGACAGCAGAGTATCCATCAAGACTCTTATTATTGAAGTCTTACCTACACGTCTCCGGTGGAGAGCCATTTAATGAAATGGCTTCTTTAAGGGTAGGCCAGAGGTGGCTCATTAGGAATGGGGTGAAGACGAGTAGAATTCCATCCTAATAGAAGTTAGACCACGTTATGTAGTTGAGTGACGCGTTGGTCAGGCCCACGCCTGTTTTGACTACTCACTGTGAACTCTTTAGTGTTCAGTCATAAGTGATGTGCACTGATGATGGATGCTCTGCCTCTATCGACGGGCTCCTCGTTTTACAGAGCAAGCCCTGCTTCTGCATTGCAGATGAGTGCTGAGCCGCTCACTAGTGATTTGTCCTTCGCTGGGAGACGTTTACTGCTGCCTCGCTGATTGCAATAATCCTTTTCAGTACTCTGGAGACGAGACCTGCGGCCTCAAGGAGTGTTATTTATTTATTTTTTCTTTTTGTCTTTACAAAAAGGGTCTGCAATGCAGCATTGATCATTTGCATTCTGACGCAACTGTGCGTTGAAGATTGCTGACTCACCAGCTTGATTCCCTGACTCCCAGTCTGCAAAAAGACCCCTAAAGACCCAGACATTGGCTTCTCTTTATGCTTAGCTACCCAAGTGGAGCCGAAAGTCTGCACGATTACTACAAAGGCAAACGTTTTTCTTTCAGAATTCTAGTAATCTAGCTTTCCTGTTACATCACAAAGCTGGCATGCTGGGTTGATTGCTGTGGAACGAGTGAGTATGTCACACCATATAGGTTGTGAGCATCTGCCACCCAGCATTGGACTAAACGGGTCTGAAAATGGAAAGAGCCCACCATTAGGCTGCGTATATATGTCTGTGTGTGTGTGTGTGGCAGATTTACACATTTTAGCAATCAGTGAAGGCAGCCTGTCCATTTCTGATGGTGTACAGTTGATTTGAGAAAGTGTTCAGACCCCTTCACTTTCCACATCCTTTATTGTTCTGTAGGTTTAGTTTGAAATGCATTCATTTGCCATTTTTGCCTCTCCATCTACGCTCGATAAGTAATAATGACACAGTGATCACACGTTTTCGGAAAGGTTTGCAAATGCATTCAAAATTTAAAAACGGACATCTTCCTTCATGAATGAACTTTTTGCTTGAGGTCTTGTGGACATAAAAAATTCCCATAGGCTCCCTAGCAGTTTTACTACATTCGTAAACTTGGGAGAGGCGTCAGGTGACTCTTAAGAATTCCCCAATGCAGAGGATGTGGACCCACCTGTGCTTGCTGTCCCACTGGCTTTTGTAAGGAGGTTCTGGTGATACCATATCTTACCCCCATCACTGGCATATGAGTCCTGTTAATCTTTGTCTTGAGAAAATACCTCCAGATAGTTTTTAGTGAAAACTTCAAGCCTTGCCCTCCGTTGCTGAGTTGTTCCACTTGCATGTTGTTGAGCCGCAGTGTTTGTTTCGTTTCCACATGGTGTCTCTTCATCTGTGTTATTAGCATGACGTCGTCATTTGCTGAATGCAGGTCTTTCGTAGCGAGAAGTGAGGGGCAGGCAGGTGCCACCTAGCGACTGTGGTTGAGCCTGAGCAGAGTCAAACTTATGTTAACATTTGAATGGCAGAAACGATTTATACACAAATCATACTTCATATGTGCAAGATGATTTACTGGTCTGCCTCAACCTGTTAGCCATGGACCCTATGTGTTACATAAATTGTCCACAAAAATTGTATTTAAGTACTAGGAGGCTTTGCCCCCTGCTCGCTTTGCTCACCAACCCCTGGGCCTGCACTATGCACTAGCCACTTCACAGCTCTGCCGCTCATGTATGGTGATGTGAATGTACAATTTAAACATTATTTTCATGGGAATTGTTAAATATGCATAACGGAACTAACTATTTTACACTAGCTGAAATTCCCAGCATTGCCCAGGAGGAAAATAAAGTGTTTTTTTAAATTTCTTAAGAAAAAAAAAAAATATATATATATATATATATATATATATATATATATATATATATATATATATATATATATATATATATATATATATATATATATATATAAAACTTTAAAAAATAAATTAACAAACAATGAAGACTCACTAATGTGTTTGTATTGCGGTCTTGTACGTATGTTATCATCTAGTTGATGCTCAGAACTGGCCAACTGTATTTAATTTCAAAAGCAACAGGGGTGGTGGTGGTGGTGGGGCTCAAACATAAAAAATGCTGACAGTCACCTCCAGTTCGCCCTCTGGTGGTCATTCCGAGTGTCAACTGGATGATAACATGAATACAAGACTGCAAGATCACCCCCACCCTACTCAGAAGGGTTAGGGGGGGCGATTTTTACCCTGCAGTATTTTTAATCGACCAATGAGAAATGTGTACCAAGTTTCATGAAAATTGCTCCAGCCGTTCGGAATTGATGTTGGAACATACATACAGACACACACAGATAGATATAGATATACAGATATAGATATAGATTACAGTGAGTAATTAACCATATTAAAAAATAGTAAAATGTAATAATTTGAAAGAAAATTGTTTCATGTTGCGTTACTTATTCATTGTGTAATACGATTTTGTTCTGTTTGGCTTTGAAATTAACACACAAATACTTTTTAAACTTATGCTTTTACTGTAAAACTTCAGTAAAAACAATAGTTGGAATTAACTTTTTGTCAATGTTGCGTTGAATTTTGATTCTGTGTTTAGGCTTTTATCGTGACAACGCAATGTATAACTGCCCGTGAGTGAATATCGTTTCTTTCTCCATTTTAAATAAAACGACTTTTTCGAATGTTTGGCTCTGAGCTTTGTTAATTTTCATAGTAAAAGCTATTCTAACGGGAAACTGTAAAAGTTTTAATACAAAGGGCATATCAAGATCTCCTTTGTTATCTAATGTTATCCGGAGAAGATGTGTACTATATTACCTTTCTTGGATACATCCTCCTTTCTACAGTAAATCGGCCGATGGAAGACCAGACAGTGTTAATGGCTGTAGATATTCTTTGTGATATTTTAAGTTGATGTTTTCATCTTCCTCACCATCACCACCAACTTTTAACACAGTCTATTGATACGCATTTAACCAATTTGCTGTTTAACAGATTGTCATTTTTGGTGTTCATTCGTTTGACTTTGTTTCTCAGTGCTCGGATTGCCCATGTACTCATTTTTTTCTGTTGATAACAGAACCGTGTGCGTGATTGACTATGGTTGAGAGGAGGGTGTGACCTGAAAAAAATCTCTTGAAAATAGTCTTGTCTCATCCCAGGATTTTTTTTTTATATAATAGAGAAATATACATAGCAGTACCATTAGTGTTAAGATAAATTTGACTCACACTGTGTGTGTGTGTGTGTGTGTATTTATTTAAAATTTTATATATATTGTTAATATTTTATATATTTTAATTTATTTATATATATATATATATATAAAAAAATATAAAATATATATATATATATATATAAAAATATGTATTTATATAATACTAGGGGGCATTGCCCCCTTGCTCACTTTGCTCGCCAGCCCACCTGGCCTGCACTATGTACCAGCAATTATGCATCTCTGCCGCTCGCGTATGTGGATTTCACTTTCACCAAACAATTCATCTTTTAATTTTTGCAGATACGCCTCTTCAGTGGGAAGAAACACAACTTTTCCCTGATTGCAACACCAATTAGATGATCTACAAGTCTGTGACTTAAAAGTTTCAATCTGAACTCTCTTTTCGCTGTTCCGTTATTTCACTGAGTAGTAATTTCCATTTGTTTTCGTTAATGCGATCTTTACTATAATTTTTTTGAGACTTTTCAATTTTCAGAATTTCATTATCTTTAAGCTGCTCTGCATGTGTATCACGCCATTGTTTTTGAATTCTTTACGACGTTCTACTTTGTGATCTACTCTTTGTCTTTTATTTCCGGCCCGGGCCTGGTTAAATCTCTTGCCACAAAGTCTCATCTCGCGGGATGTGAAAGTGTCTCTCTGAGAAAGTCACATCTCGTCTTGTCTCTCTTGCCAAGATTTTTTTATTATAATAGATATCTAATATTTTTATTTGTCATTGCACCTTTCTTGCACAACGATACATGCTGTGTAGTCCATAGAACATACATCTATCTATCTGAACTGGAGTTCCTTTCAGTGATGGCTCTAGGGAAAGCACTGTTTTTGAGCCTTTTAGTGCAAGTCTTTAGGATCCTACAGGGCCTACTTGATGGTAGCAAGGAAGAAAGGTGGTGGCAGTGTTGTGTTGTATCCCTCCAGATGCTGCTAGCTCTGTGGAGACTCGGCGAGTCTTGAAGGTATCCTCCAGTAGTGGCTGAGGAAGAACAATAATCTTCTTTATTAACGATTCTCCGTAATGTCCTTCTGTCTGCTGCTCTGCACTTGGCATACCACCCTGAACAGAACAGCAATAAAAAGACACGGCCAAGTTGGTGGTCTTAAAAGCCATTCAGTAACAGAGCTGCTGCTGGCCTTCCTAACTAGGGCAGGGAGTTGGTTGTCCATGTGAGGTCATCAGTGGTATGGGTTCTCAAAAAACATGAAACTGGAAGCAGTTTCTCCTCCTTCTCCTATGATATTTAAAGGAGGTTAGTCCTCGCATTGTCTCAGATACTCCAGAATTAGACCCTGCCACCGACGTTTTTGGATTTATTGACCGGAAAGTCAGAGTTCTTTGGCTCGTTGCTTTGCTTTAAGTTAATGAAGGGTGTTGCCTTTGCTCGAGCGTTATTCTGTGTTATAGCTGGTAAATCATTAAAACTGCACAGCCGAGGGCAGCTCAGATGGCACACAACTCTTGACAGATCGTCACAGTGTTGCTGACCAGTGCTGATCTGCTGCATTGAATGATTCAGTCCAATGACGTTACACAATGTGTTTTTCAAATTTTCAATTATGTTCTTAGTGATAGATACTTTATTAATCCCCAAGGGGAAATTCACATTTTGATGCTCTCCCAAAGTTTCATATGAAGTTTATGGGAAATAGGAAGTGTGATTTTTATATTGTCCAAACTTCTGTAGTGAGAACTGGGTGTCACTTCCCTGTCACTGTAATAATCTGACTGTCTAAACTGGTGCAGTTTACGATTTTCCAGGCAGGCAAGACGAAAATTACAAGGTAAGGCAATTCTTTAGAATTAGTATTTGGAGGTTTCTTAGCGTCATTCTATCAGTTCTTGGGCTCATTTTGGGGGTTTCAGTGCTGCCCGATTCTGAAACTGATATTAGATTTTTGTCTCAGAGGTTTGATTTTTTTTTTTTTAAACTAATTTGCTGTGTTATTTGCCTCCATTTTGTTTATTTACAGTCGCCACAATTTTAACTTACTGCCATCAGGAGAATATCCTGCATTCTATGTAGCCCCGTTTTTAAATTTAGAGATTTAAAAGTGATTCTATATGTAGACTTTAGATGCATACTGTAATTAACGTAGAAAGTAGAGTATGTATATTGAGTTATTCTTCTGTACTAGTTGTGTTATTCATCTTACATGGGTTTAAATCTTAGGCCTCTGCATAAACGTTTGCTGTGCACCATCTATCGGCATGCATTGCATGTGTCGTTCCAACAGAGGTTGTATTATAAACATTTGTAATAATAAAATACATTACTACCAATGTTTGTGATGTACCCTCTGTTGGACTAATTTGTGTCCGTTACATACCATCCCGTATGCGCCATCTGTTGGAGTGACAAATGCAGTGCATATGTCTCTGTTATATGCCATTTAGTATTGGGATTTGTAAAGCAGAGTTAATGTTTGTGTTGCGCCATCTGTTGGAATGAGGTAGAGGCGTAGCCACCGAGCAGAAACACAGACAGATGCACATACGCTCATTCTTTTTTTGAGTTGGGCTATTTTTTTGGTACGTCATGTATTCTTTCTTCTGTTTTTCTTTTCTTACATGGTTGTCGTCTTATAAGGCAGTTTGAGCTACATCCTGTAAATAAATGTTGTCGTTGTTAAGGACATGTCCATGACCTTTTGTTAATGATTAAAGGGTCTGCAAAAGAAGCCCTTTGTATCCGAGTTTGCGGATCCATCGCACTTTTTTCTTGGTCTATCATCCTTCTTGTCAGTTCTCTTTTTTCTAAAGGTGTTTCTGGTTTTGACTTTGGTTTTTGCCACCAGTTTTAGCTCTTGAGCCTTGTATTTTCAGCTTTTTGACTACATCTTTTCTCCAAGTTACCCTCAAAATAGTTTCAATAGCATAGCGGTTCTCCTCGCTGAGAGTTGGCGCCATGTTGCGTATGTTATATTCTTGAATGTTCTTTCTTCCATTGGCAGTTTGGTGTGCCTTGAGCACACTGCAGTTTGCTCCTGTCGCCATAGTAACCTGTTGTGTTGATGGGCGAGGGGGTGTGGCACCTGGGTTTGTCACCTGATTGCAGCGGTGGGTTTATTCAGATAACAAAACCTCTGCTGTGTATTTCTTGTTTTCTAGTTTGAACTCAGTTTGAACTGAGTTCCTGACTTTCATTTTGTACTCTTAACTGTGATTTTTCATCCATTTCTGTGGCTTTTTCTTTTCATTTTATTTAGATTTAGCCCAGTTTGTTTTTGTTCGTTTCGTTTTTTTACTTACACTTAGACTTCACATGAAAACAACCACCTCACAGATCACGTCACAGATTCAATGGTGTTTATACGTGATGTCCTCTGCCGGTGGATTCACGACCAGGAAAAACCAGCGCACTTTAGCGGTAGTAAGTCTCGATGTCAGTCACGTCCTTATTATGAGCCACTGCTGTTTTGAATTTACAATCAATTCTCGTTGACACATCCCGTCAATATCAAAATCATAAGGTACTACAATACCCAGCATCCCCTGTGGCGGCACCCATGTAGGAATCTGCTGTCTAGCATCAATGGGGAGGTAAAGCCCTATATAAGCTCTCTCCCTTTGTCCTTCCATCCTGAGGATATCCTGGTCGGGTAAGGATGCCGGCCGACCTTGACAATGGAAGCGTTGATCCTATGCAGGGTAACAGTCGGGTAAGGTTTTTGTGTAACAGGATGGGGTCGGCCGTACACACTAGCCCTCCACTCTGGATGCTTGAGGCTCAGTAATGATTCAACAACAGAAACCTTGTCACACATTTTGCATCCTCTTTAGTCAAGTTCAGTCGTCCTCTAGGCGCTACAGCGGCAGGGCCAAGTTGAGAATCTCAATATACCATCCAATCGTTAATAGTGGAAGAGCAGGGACTGAATCAGTGTGAGGTTATGACCTGAACTTACTGGGGCACAAATGCAAGCCCCAGTCCTTCTCACAAACAGCTCTTTCCCACACCAGGCAGGCGTGACCCACTTTGATCCATTCAGTGTAGCACGCGTGTGTGGCCCCAGGTGACTATGGGCACCACAGACGTGTTGCTGCCCCCATGATAGTCCTCTTGAATTTTGTTTCTTCTATTGTGCTTGGCCTTAATTATACACAAGGAAACTGCAGGTGCCACCAAATGGGTTCCGACTTCATCATCCCAGATATGGACAGCAGGGATTATTGAATTAGTGCTCTTCTGCATGTCCCACCCCAGTCCCATGATGCACTATTAGTTGACTGGATCAGAGGGAGTGTGGGTACCCCATCCCGTATTGGATTCAACATCCACTACTGCACAGCTTGTGCTCTGATGCCACATTTTTAGTTTTTTCTTTTCCAAAATCTGGGCGGGCAACCCTACTTGTGGTGATCGTTGGTTTAATTTGTGCCTCTTACCCTCTCAACGCGGCGCGACACAAACAAAACAATGAAACGTACTCGGACACACAGGAAGTTCAGCATCCTCTATTTTAACTCTTTATTATTGCATATTCATAGCAGGTTGCCCAGTGCTCGATGCTTTGCTGTGCCGGGCGTACAAAGTGCATTGTTGCTCATAATAAACCAGTCGGGAAGAAAACAGTGTGAGGTGCACAAGCAGCTGCGCGTTACGGTCGCTCTTGATGTGTGTGACTCCTGCCGCCCACTGGCCTCCCTTAATCCGGTGATGTACCCCACTCTCCCTCCCCTCATAGGATTAGCCCAGGGCACCAGCCGGCCGTGTGAACCGGCTAATAAATGCACTTGATGTTGGGGCAGTAGACACATTCGGGTGTAATAAAAGCATTCTGCATTCACTACAGTCGGATATGAAAGCTATCAGTACATAGTTTGGCCATCGTGGATTATTTGCTAGAGAAATAATATTGCTTGCTTTTCCCACCCTTTGGAAAGGCGTGAGCATGTCTCGTTTTGTCCTCTTTTTTTTTTTTTTTTCCTCCTCTCTTCCTTTTTTTTTCTTTTCATTTTCCCCGCCCCACCCTACCATCATTTTGAATTTGTCTTTGGTGTTTTATTCCCCACCCGTCTGCCCGTTGTCTGTGTCTCTCGTCCACACTCCTCCTCCACTCTACTTTTTGCTTTTCTCCTCCGTGGGCTTCTGATCTGTGCTTGAAGATTTCTCCACCTTCTGGGTGTCCACGTCACTTGCTTCTTTTTTGGGTGGCTTTACCACTTCCTTCTTCTCTTCCTTCTTGTCCTCCGCCACAGCTTGTGCTTTCTCTTTCTTGGGCTCTGCCTTCTTCTCCTCTTCCTTGGGTTGGGCTTTCTTCTCTTCCTTCTTTTCTAATTTTTTGGGCTCCTCCTTGGGCTCCTCTTTCTTTGCTTCTGCTTTTTTTGGTTCCTGTTTTGTTTCTTGTTTCTTGGGCTCCTCCTTCTTCTCTACTTTTTTGGGCTCCTCTTTTTTATCTGCCTTTTTGGGTTCCTCTTTCTTCTTTTCTGCCTCCTTGGGCTCCTCTGCCTTCTTTTCTTCCTTCTTGGCCTCATCTTTCTTTTCTGCCTTCTTGGGTTCCTCTATCTTTTCCTCTTTGGGCTCTTTCTTGTCTTCCTTCACAGGCTCCTCTTTCTTTTCCACTTTCTCTTCTTTCTTGGCTTCGGGCTTCTTCTCCTCCTTGGACTTGACTTTCTCAGTTTCTTTGGCTTTATCCTCCGGCGTGGGCTTCATGGGCTCCTTGGTTCCCTTTTTGGCTTCACTGTCTGGTTTCTCAGTGTCCTTCTTTTCTGACACTTTGGGCTCTCCCTCCTCCTTTTTCACAGGAGTCTTCTCTTTCTCGTCTTTCTTGGGTGCAGGTTTGTCTTTCTCTTGCTGCTTAGTTTCTGGTTTGGCTTCGTCCTCGGCCTTGGGAGGTTTATCAGTTGTTTTGCTGCCTTTCTTTGTGTCCTCGTCTTCTGTAGTCTTCGGTTTCTCCACCTTCTCCACTTTCTCTTTGGGTTTGTCCTCTGTAGCAGGTGAAGATGGCTTGGCTGCTGGAGATTTGGACTCCTCTTTAGCTGGAGATGTCGGTTTGGCAGCTTTGTCTTTTGCCGGAGTTTTTTCCTCCGATGGTTTTTTTGCCGTGTCTGCTGGCTCTGGAGACTTTGGTTTCACATCTTCTGATGCCTTCGGCTTTGTGGGTTTTTCTCCTGGGGACTTCACCTGTGGTGCCACGGGAGATTTGGGCTGTGGTGAGGTTGCCTGTTCTTTTGTGGGTGATTTGGGCTCTGGTAGCTTCAGTTTGTCTTTAGCTGGTAAGGTTGATTTGGGCTTTTCTTTCACAGGGGATTTCCCTCCAGGAGATTTAGACTCCTCTTCCTCAACTGGAGATTTGGGCTCCTGTTCTTCTGTTGGGGATTTGGCTTCAGGAGTCTTTGCTTTCTCTTCTTCACCTGGGGATTTTGCGGCTTCTTCTTCTTCAGCCGGAGATTTTGCCTCCTTTTCTTCTTCTGGTGGAGATTTTGCCTCCTCTTCTTCCTCAGCTGGAGATTTTGCCGCCTCCTCTTCTTCCTCAACCGGAGATTTTGCCTCTTCTTCTGCGGCTGGGGATTTGGCACCCGGTGATTTGGATTCCTCTTCCTCGGCTGGAGAGGCCAGCTCTGATTTCTCCCTGCTCGGCGACTGTGCTTCCTCTTCTTTCTCGCCCTCCGGTGTTGGTGCCTCATCTTCTGCCTCATCCCCTTCTTCGGTCACTTCTTCTGTCACCTGTGTCTCCTCTGTCTGCTCCTCCAGGATGACCGTCTCAGATTTCTCTGAGGCTTTGGTCTTGTCGTTGGTTTTAATCCTGATATGTTGAGGGCCTCCTGGACGTTTTGTGTGGCCTTCGATGTAAGGATATGGCCCAAGGCCTGAGCTGAAGCGCGTCTCCTCTCCTTCAAGCAGTTTTCTGGAATGATAGAAAACAGAGTTAAGAAGCGGGCCTAGACGCATGTTAGGAGCAGTTGGTAGCTCGTCAGATTTCAAGGGGCCACAACTATGGAATGTGCCTAAAATGGGGGTGATGCCACTTACAGTCTTAGACAAGTCGGGTCAGAACTTTGGCTCCAAATGTGGTGTTCGATTCTTGTGGTGGCAATCAGTAGGC
Organism: Polypterus senegalus; assembly: GCF_016835505.1. Lineage (NCBI taxonomy): Eukaryota > Metazoa > Chordata > Cladistia > Polypteriformes > Polypteridae > Polypterus > Polypterus senegalus. The sequence goes on from NC_053165.1 coordinate 73,221,397, forward strand.
ATGACGATTCCTTCAGGAGATTTTGGACTGAAGTCCATATAAGTAAGCTACACAGAACTCAATTTAGTATCCTAAAAGAGTAATCCGGTCAGAAACATAAGGTGCATCCAACTGGCCTGCCTACAAGAGATTCTCATAGCAGAAAGTTTATGGCACCCTGGCACTGTTTCATTAGGCTCGACAGCCTAAGTGGAGGCGGGTGACTCATGGGTGGATTTGGGGGGCATGTTAGTTAAAGCAATGGACTAGAAGCACTTCCAAATGATGGCCCCATGATTACATAAGACTTACTTTAAAAAGCCAAACCCTCCCTGGAGGTGCCATGGTGCAATGTGCCAACTGACAGGCAGATCTCTGAGCGACAGACAGTGAGAATAGGCAAGTGGGCCTTACCAGGAAGGGAGTACGGCACAGCAGCCTGCTGTCTTCTCTCTTTGTTCATCCCTCTTTGTTCTGGGGTTAAGTTGTACTTGGCAGTGTCCCTGGTATCCATATTTGTGTGTGTGCGTGTGTAAAATATATATCTTTATATATATATATATACACACACACACACACGGGTTGAGTCAAAATTATGTTTTATATATATATATATATATATATATATATATATATATATAATGTGCTTTTTTGCCATTTGTTTAGGCACTGTGGGTGCCATCACTATTTCTTACATGCTGTCTTCTCTATACCCAATTATTAAGACTAAAAAAGAGAAGGCACGTTGTGGTACATGGCCACTGTGACTTTTTTTTTTTTTTAAGAGCACCATGCACATCCAGACTGCTTAACGGTCACGTACTGCCACCCCTCCCGATTATCATCGGGACCGCCCTCACCAACCTGTAAGCTGCAATTTCAATATCCAGCGCCATCTTGACATTGAGCAGGTCCTGATAGTCCCGCAGTTGGGCTGCCATCTCCCACTTGGTGCTTTTCAGCTCGTTGTCGAGTTGCTGGATGGTCTCCTGAAATGAGGCACAGTTGACAGAGTGTGAATTGTAGATGGATTCAACCAGCTTCGCTAACATGCTGTACAGTACAATGGAGTTGGGCCATAGAATGAAAAACTAATTTTGTTACAGTAAAAATAGACGGCCCAGTCACAGATAGGCCAAGACAATGCTGGTCGTTGGTGTAAGCGAAATACTGGAAGCTCCCCTTGTCTGACAGACATAGTGGAGGCGGGGTTACTACATGGTCATGTGAGCTGTACATAAGCATGTCCATTTGCAGGTGACTCTAAAAGAAGCCATTGATTGAGCTACACACACAGGGCCTTAACACTAGAATTACCAGAGCCTACGAGAAAACTTGTAAATCCGGCCCACCTTAAATCCGTTCGCACCTCTCCGTCAGCATCTTTTGTCCTGTAAATGTGCTGATTAAGGCAAGCAGCCTGCTATTCTATCCCCCATCGTCGCAGAACGTTCACTAAGTTCTCCGAGCTCATGCCTTGTTTGATTATCTGGGAGTGAAATGCTGGAGTTTTAGAGTGGAAATAATAGATCATTATTTGAGACACATGCGTGTTGCGTGTTCTGTTTCTACAGTAATCTGTGTAAACACATTGTTAAAACAGAAACTTTTTTATATTTTAGTAATAAATTAGTAATTTATTAATAAAGTAATAAATTACATTACAAAATGTAGGCATAAACTATAGAATGTGTGAAGCCTGAAATCCAAAGATCAAATAAACACTTTCACAAAAGGTTCAAGAACGATATAACTTGTAATCAAGGGGCCACTGGTTAGTTCCTGACTGCTACCTATATTTGTCGTTTTCAGTAGTGAGCTGTTCTTATTGTTAATATTATACAGTACACACATACATTTAGTTTGCAGCTGTAACAGACCGTGTACATTTATAGGACTGTACTTGTAAAAGTTACCTTTTTTACACTTTTATTCTCTCAGTCACGATCACAATACATACTACCACCCTAGGGATCTGACGCTGTTAGTGTTTATTTGAAATTGGGAGTAACTGTAGATGTCAGTGGTGTTTTGAGGCAATGGAACTGGACATTCTCTGATCTGGAGGGATAAAAGCTGACAACACAAACGCTGGTGAATCGGCCTTCTTCGTATCTCACCGTCACCTGATTTTTTTTTTAATTCAGTTTTATTGAGTGTTCCTGCTCAAACAGAATTATGGTGTATAACGTCAAAACAAAAACAAAAACACAGACGTAGGTATATATGATATTTTGAACCTTTTGTGAAAGTGTTTATTTTGATCTTTGGACTTAAGGCTTCACACATTCTATAGTTTATTCCTAAATTTTGTAACAAGTTTCTGTTTTAACAATGTGTTTACACAGATTACTGTAGAAATGGAACACACGTGAAATGCATGTGTTCCAAATAACAATCTATTATTCCCACTCTAAAACTCCAGCAGTTCACTCCCAGATAATCAAACAAGGCATGAGCTGGGAGAACTTAGTGAACATTCTGTGACCGATGGGGGATAGAATAGCAGGCTGCTTGCTGCTTGTCTTAATCAGCACATTTACAGGACAAGAGACGCTGAAGGAGAGGTGTGAACGGATTTAAGGTGGGCCGGATTTACAAGTTTTCTCATAGGCTCTGGTAATTCTAGCGTTAAGTGAGAGCAGTGACGTTTTGTTCACTATTTGACCTACACCACCTCTTAAGAAACATAGACAGAGTTGAAAGTGAGTACTTTTTATCAAATAAATAAATACATTTTGATTTTTTAAAAATTGTTTAATGATGTCAGAAATTGGACTAGGAATCCAAATGTCTACATTACAGTAGCCTAGTACTGCGTCAGTATCTGCCTTTGCGGCTGTGAAAGCGAATACAGGTCAGCCCTTGAGATTCGCAGATTTAAGATTCCCGGATCTGCCTGTTCACGGGTTTGCCTTCAATATTATTTTGCGTTTTTTGTGACCTGTTTGCCGAGAAACATTTGCCCATACCGTAAAGTTCTTCCAGCATGTCATCCATCTTAAGGCAGCACATAAAGTTTATGGACTCAGATTTCAAGTGCTGGCTACGCACAGAAGACCCACAATGGCATAAAAAAATTAAATAATTTTGATTTTTATCTCTTTGATTGTTTCAATCTGGTATTTTTTTTTTTCTTTTTTTAATGTTTCATCAGTGGGAAAACTGTTGAAACTCAGCCAAGGATGTTTTCCATTTCAAATCTGAACACAGATGCACACTCCAAAAGCTCTTCTAATGCAATTCTGCCATTGTTTAGGGCAAGTGGAAGTGAGTTTACCCATCGATGACGCCTCCTGGTGGAAAACACCGGAAGTGCGAGAGGAGCTGATTGCAGCAGTTTAATGTCTCCAGCACATGGATCATGAAAAGCTTGCACAGTACAAGGCAGTTCACATCTACACGTCCTGAGTGAACGCGTTCGCCATTTTGCTGATTTGTTATTCCATAGTACATATAGAGATGTAGCAGCACTTCCTAATTACCATAGATTATTATACACACTACTTGAAATTCCATCTTTTTTAAAGCATAATCATTGGCAACTCGATGTATTACTGAGCTAAGTGACAAACGCACCACAAAGCCGAGTGAGATTCACAAGGGATCGATTGCAGCCGCTTCAAGGCCGAGGACTGGGTAAGAGAGCCCGTTTGTCAAAAAACCAAAAAGAACCAGCGGGCGACGCTGTTGGTGATTGGCTGCCAACATGACACCTCAACTCTTAATTGCTCAGCATCATCCCCGTGTGCTCTGCAGGAGACACTGCGATTAGCACCATTGTGGAGGTGCGCCTCTGCTAAATGATGGTCATGATGCTGAACTTGTTGTTCGCAGGACTGGACGCTTCCCGGTTCTCACTTTTGGACGAGATGTTTGCGTCCCCACTGGCTGGCCGGTGTTTGCTTTCTGAAGCAGCTCAGAGCTGTAGATCAGGGTTGGTTGCACCAAAAGGATCCAAGCGCGCCACCTTATAGGCCTAAAAGGTAAACGTTTATTTCTTTCCAGCCATACACTTAATGGAGGCTTCACGGCTTTCTTCGTGTGGGAATAACCTTTGTGTTTTGTTTTTTTAATTCCTTTTACAGTTGCATGCTGAAGCAGCAGTTCACTAACTCCTCACTTTATAGGTATGTCATCTTTTTTTTTTTTTCCTTCGTATTTATCAGAATTTGGCACATGCTGTTGCTGCTTGCACCCTGGTTCATTTCCTGTTTTGCCTAATTGAAGGGGAGCTGATGATGACCAATGCTGGACAAACGGCAAACGATGTCAAAAATTTCCACACAACAGAAAACTTCTCACGTGACTCATGTCACATAATCCACACGTCTTTGTCCATTTGTATGCTCAGAAAGTCCAAAATACATGCCTTTTTACTAAAATAGTATTCATATTTCTGGAAAACTCGGTGCACAGTATAAATTATAAAGGCACTTTCCAAGAACTCTGTCATTGTCCAGCCCTGGTCTGTGTTGGGTCCCATTCAGTTACAGTCTTTATGTCCTTTCTCTGCGCAAATAGGAGGCAAAATTTGTTAACTATGAAACAACTGCATCTTTGGTTAAAGCAAGGAAAAGAAATGAAGGTGAGGAAAGGGGTCTAACAGCCGCCCCCATTCACAGAGGTCATTCTCGATATGCCCATAGTCATCACCATCATCAGTTACGTCACCAAGTTAGAGCAGAAGTTAGCAATTAAGATATCCAAGACTTTAACTAACGTTACGCATCACATTGCTGAACTTTGGGGCAACGATTATCTCCTTCATAAATTTTTTTTGAGTCCACCGTCATTGGATGGTTTGCATTAATAGAAAACATTTAAGTGTCTGTGTATCTGTGTGTTCTTCCAGTGTCTGTTTCTCTATCCTACCAATAGATGGTGCATCATACACATTTGTAGTAATAAACTGCATTATACTTGTAATTCCAACAGGTGGCACATCACGCACATTAACTCTGCTTTTATGAATCCCATACCAAGTCAAGTTTATAGCTGAACAGTCTGAAGCTTCCAAGTGCTTGGAGTTGACTCCAGTGGGCAGTCCAAGTGGGTGGAGCCGACTTCAGTGGGCAGTCCAAGTAGGTGGAGCTGACTTCGGTGGGCAGTCCAAGTGGGTGGAGCTGACTCCGGTGGGCAGTCCAAGTGGGTGGGGCAGACTTGGTGGGCAGTCCAAGTGGGTGGAGCTGACTCCAGTGGGCCCAGATTAAGTCTAGTTGCAGAACTCCGCCCAGTTACACTATGATTAAGGTTAGGATTGTGGGAGGCTTATCTGACTGAAATAATGACGACTACCCATTAGCATCTCCAGGTATTTGGAACTCCTGGATGGAAGCTTCAGGATAACAGAGATAGCAGAATCTACTAAATGGCATGTAACAGAGACACGTGCTTTGCATTTCTCTTTTCACCTGATGGCGTATATCACACACAATTTTTGTAGTGCATTTATTTCTACAAATGTTTGTGATGCACCATCTGTTGGAATGACAAATGCAATGCATGTTATTACTGAATGCAATACAAAGAACATTCCAGTAGATGCTGAACTTTCAACGTTAATGCTGAGGTCTACGTTGATTATTTATATTTCAAACCATCTTAAACGGGTAGCGCAGCTAGTAAGGTATAAATGATGCCATTGAACGGGTGTGACAAGAGTGGCATTTATAGGTTTGACGTTGCAGGTATTACAAACTGCAGTTACACTTTATTGGATACTAGCAAAATACCCGCGCTTCGCAGCGGCGAAGTACTGCATTAAAAAATTTTTAAGAAGAAAATTAAACCTTTTTAAACTGAGGGAAAATATACCAATAATTATTTGTTAAGGATCTCTTTGTATGCCACATTGTCAGTTCGGCCCTCCAGTTGTAATATGACCAAGCTGTGTGCTGAGCTTACTCTTTCATCGGTTTGAGTTTCATGGTTTGTTTCAATTACGACAGTATTTGTAGAACTTGTGTTGAAGAGACATTCAGCATCTGTCAAGCGTTGTAAGCACACAACCGGTTTCATCGATAAAATCACATCCAGCTTTTGAGAGTTAAACATTCATAAACATCAAAGTGTCCACTACTGAAATCGTCACCTGTCAATCTAAGATGTCTAAGAGGCATTGGCAGTTGTCGAAAGGTGTAAAATATTGGGCCATCTCGGTACACTTGAAAGCGACAACCGAACAATTCAGCGGCAGCCATCAACTCACATGCAGAACCATAGGTGAAAGGCTTAAGCATTTCACTCTTCTAGTGCTCCTGTGTAGTCTAATTATCTCCTGTACCGTCATCAGTCCACACCTTGAACCTGTCCCAGTCATTCAATACATAAGACAGAATGTTCCTCCGGATATCAAGAGTGAGCCTGATATGGCTGTGCAATATGTAACACAGAGAATGGAAAAGGTAGGTGCCATCTCCGGGCATGGAAACCACTCGGTAAGTGACAGTGCTTTGATCGATAGTGATCACCTCGATAGACATGTTAATGGGGGTACGGTTGGAATGATAAAGGAAATGGGTACCTGAATAATGTAAAGTAAGTCTAAAATACCTACACAATAACTATAATCGTAATAAATGAACAATAAAACAGCGGAGAAGCCGTGGATTAAACAAAAAGGCTGTAGTTATCAGCAGGGAGACGTGAATCCCGTGGCGAAGCAAGAAAGGGAATGTAGAGACTGGAGCGACAGACGGCCTTATATAGGCAGGCAGCCAACAACGTGGGAGGCGTTGGGATGGGGGACCCAACGCCACCTCACACGGCAACCGAGCTGCAGGCTATGGACATACATATGTACGTAAGTAGGATTCAGTTAGCGTTGCGAACCCGCGTACCAAATTTCTTGAAGATGGGCCTATAAGTAACAAAGACTGTTGAAAAGTTCAATATGGCGGTCAACAGTGGCATCATACCACCGAAATATGTACGTACATTGGTTTCGGTTAGCGCAGGGAAGCCGCCTACCAAATTTCGAGAAGATCGGGCCATAAATAAGAAAGTTCAATATGGTGGACGTTGTTGACCGTAACATGTAGAATTTCTAAATGAAACCTGCTTAACTTTTGTAAGTAAGCTGTAAGGAATGAGCCTGCCAAATTTCAGCCTTCTACCTACACGGCAAGTTGGAGAATTAGTGATGTTTGGAAAATTCAGTATGGCAGCCGACAGTGGCATCATACCACTGAAATAAGTAGGTACATCGGTTTCGGTTAGCGCAGGGAAGCCGCCTACCAAATTTCGTGAAGATGGGGTCAGCCTTCTACCAACACGGGAAGTTGGAAAATTGGTGACGTTGGAAAGTTCAATATGGCGGCTGCCAGTGGCATCATACCATCGAAATAAGTACGTACATCAGTTTCGGTTAACGCAGGGAAGCCGCCTACAAAATTTCGCGAAGATGGGGCCATAAATAAGAAAGTTCAACATGGCGGACATTGTCAACTGTTATCGACCGTTACGTGTAGAATTTCGAAATGAAACCTGCTTAACTTTTGTAAGTAAGCTGTAATGAATGAGCCTGCCAAATTTCAGCCTTCTACCTACACGGGAAGTTGGAGAATTAGTGATGAGTGAGTGAGTCAGTCAGTCAATGAGGGCTTTGCCTTTTATTAGAATAGATCAGACCCTTACCTTGAGTTCTGATGATGATATTGATTTAATTTCATACTTTCTTAATGGCAAGGCTCTGATGTGTGACCCTATCCCATCCCTCTTCATCCTTTTAAATATTTACATTTGCTTGCAATTATCGTTGAAACCCAGAAGAGGGCAGTAACTTCGCACTTTTGGGGTGCGTGTCCCACCACCATCAGGGAGAACTGACATGGGCTCACTTGCGACAGGGAGCTTCAATTTTCATTTTTTGGGTTTCTTTGTTTCTTCAGTCTGAGTTGTCATACAAGTCTGGACGTCATACTCCCCAAACATTTTGTTTTGTGTTTTATTGAGTGACTAGCAGCCATTCTAGGTAGCGCTCCACTTTAAATGTGTCTGTGGAGCCTGCCGTACATAAAATAAGGGGACCCAGGAAATTTAGGGAAGTACTTGGTGGGCAGTGGATGTAGCTCTCAGTGCCTGGTATTCTTTGGTCCTTTCTCATTGTGTAAATGTGTGACCCCTCAACTAAAACAGAAACAGTCAGGCGCTTTTCAGCTATCATTTCAGGACACGATTATTGGCTTCTCCGTGGGCATTTTCACCAATATTAAACCAGGCAGGACCCCCCTCCCTCCCTCAAGTAGATTCTCCAAGGGCATTTCTCAAATTGTAATTTAAGTAAAGGGAAGTGATGACTTATTTTTTTTTACCTGCAGTGATGAAACATCGCCATTGTGCCGGTCCTCGATCTCTGAGCGCTGCCTCTCCAGGGAGTCGCGGGTACCTTTGAGGGTCTCCAGTTCGGTGGTGCGGGCCTGCAGCTGTCGGCGATATTCGGAGATCTCCTCCTGTGCATTACGAATGGCGTCGTTGTTGGAGCGGGCGGCATGGGAAAGTTTGTCCAGACGCACTGTTAAAAATAAATAAATAAATGTAACCTCTTGAGTAAGGTCTGCCCCAGCAGGAAAAAAAAAAAAGAAAAACGTTCTTAAAGTTTTAATTCTCAAGGATGATTTGCGAGTTGGGTGTTGTGTTGTATTTGAAGTCAGTGGGGTGGCAAGGGGGCACCTCGTCCCATTTTTGCACACTGGGTGTAACTGTGGACATGAGGTGTGCCCGATCAGTTAAACTCTCCAAACCGTTTAGTGATGACCACAGTTTGACCTTTCACCTTTTAGACTTAATTTTCGAGAAACATGGCAACGTGTTAGAGATACCTTTCGAATGAGCCGTTATGAATTTCACGTTTTAACCCCAAATGTATATTTTATGACAGTTCCAATGGATTCAAATTCCGTCTATAATCAATACATCTACTTTCTCAAAGTATAGAGCCGCCCTGTCAGAGGGACATCCGATCTCGGTGGTTTCCCATCTGCCTGCTGTTCTGACAGCAAACAGGCAAATAAACTTTTGAGGTAAACCTGAAGATGCGAAAAGGAAAACAATTACAGGTTTGAGAAACAGGAAACTAGATTCAAAATCCGAGAGACAATAATCAAGGTCGAGGGGCTGAGCAGTGGGTCAAAACCGAACGTTAACCGCCAGTAAAGTTTGCACTAGGCTTTTCGAGAGATTTGTTCTCCGCTGATCGGATAAGTGAATAAAGTCAAGCTAGTCCTGTTATCCTATCGCGTTGACTATGCATAGGTCATGTCTTCTGAGGCCTTTCCCCTGGAAGGTGGGAAAGCAGACCTAACGACAGGAATTCAAAATGGCGGAAGATGTTGCGAAACATGACACAAAATAACTACTAGGTAATCCACATAAAACCAAATTATGACACCTATACCCTTAAAAATGAAGGTGCCAATGCAGTTCTTTAGAGCAGTGCTATAGGGCAGAGGGTCTTAAACAATCATTTGGGTCGTGGGCCGCTGCTGTTGGGTCACAAGTATTGTTGTTTTTAATGGTAATGTGTGGTGGATGATGTGCATGGTGGGTCACCACAAGTTGATTTCGCCATTTGCTGCTTTGACCATTGTGCTGTAATCATCAAGCAGGACCCCACCCTCCCTCCAACATGATGATTGGGTTTGAATGACCATAGGGGGTCCCAGTGAGTCGTACAAAAACTAACTTAGGAAAAAAACTTGAGAAGGGCAATAGCTTAGATGATGATAATGTTGTGTCGACATAAATCCCCTTTTCAGAGGTTGCTTCCTGTAGGTCAGTGTCGCCCATCTTTGTTTGTAATGGACATTCCTTTCGCCCACGTGGAGCACTTTGCGCTTCCTCCTAAGATGAATGGGGCTTTGGAAAGTTCCCTAATATGTGGACAAAATCAGCATCTTTAATGTGTAGTCGGCAGGATACTTGAGAGATCAAGAAATCCTGGACTTAGCCCATTCCGTTGTATGCAACAAGACTCCATTCAAAGCTACTGGCATTTTACAAATCTATCATCAGTTAGTGACTGTGGAGGCTGTTACAGATCGAAATAAATGAGGCTTCTTTCTGGGTCCTTCATGTGGATGGTACTTAACCAGAAATGTCCCAACATGGCATCGATCTGAAGATCCACCAAAGCACCTTTTAACAGTCTGTCCTGCCTACTATACCTAATGGATTTCTGTTAATGTCTTCATTTTAGGAGTCTTCTTAAAGCGCTAAGAACAATTCCCACAATAAAGTGGTCCTTGGTCAAGTAAGGTTTCTAGAAGAAACGGATTTGAGAGCCATTATTGTTAAAAGTGTAGACTCAGTCACTTGCTCATACACAGTAAGTGGTAGCACTGTACACACACATGTAACTTTACTTATTCTACCACTAATAATAAAATTAACTTTGCAACCCAGCCACAGGGAATGCACAAACCAGTGTGTTTCTTCACACCTGTCCCAAGCCCGGATAAATGGGGAGGGTTATGTTAGGAAGGACATCCGGTGTAAAATTTTGCCAAATCAATATGCGGACAACAATACAAATTTCCATACCGGATCGGTCGAGCCCCGGGTTAACGACGACTGCCACCAGTACTGTTAGCCAACAGGGTGCTGGTGAAAATTGGGTTACTGCATGCCAAAGAAGAAGAAGAAGAAGAGGAGGGAGACATGTCCAGAGTCAGGAGGAGAGGAGGAAGATTAAGAGAGAGGAACTGATGGTAGGAACTTTGAATGTTGGCAGTATGACTGGTAACGGGAGAGAGTTAGCAGATATGATGGAGACAAGGAAGGATGATATATTGTGAGACTAAATGGAAGGGGAGTAAGGCCAGGTGGATTGGAGGTGGATTCAAATTGTTCTATTATGGTGTGGATGGGAGGAGAAATTGAGTAGGAGTTATTCTGAAGGAACAGCACGTCAAGAGTGTTTGGGAGGTGAAAAGGGTGTCAGACAGAGTAGTGATTATGAAGCAGGACATTGGAGGTGTGATGATGAATGTTGTTAGTGGATATGCACCGCATATTGGGTGTGCAATGGGTGACAGAAGATTTTAGGAGTGAGTTGGATGAAGTGATGAACAGTGTACCCGAGGGACAGAAAGTGGTGATTGGAGCGGATTTCAGTGGGCATGTTGGTGAAGGGAACAGTGGAGACGAGGAGGTGATGGGTAGGTATGGTGTCAAGGAGAGAAATGAAGAAGGTCAGAGGATAATAGATTTTACCAGAAGGACAGACATGGCTGTGGTGAATACGTATTTTAAGAAGAGGGAGGAACACAGGGTGACATACAAGAGTGGAGGAAGATGCCCACAGGTAGATGACATCCTATGCAGAAGAGTCAATCTGAAGGAGATTGAAGACTGCAAAGTGGTGGCAGGGGAAAGTGTAGTTAAGCAGCGTAGGATGGTAGTCTGTAGGAGGACACTGGAGATCAAAAAGAGGAAGAGAGAGAGGTGGAAGTTGAAAAAGGAAGACTGCAAGGTTGAGTTTAGGGAAGAGGTGAGATGGACACTGGGTGGGAGTGAAGAGTCACCAGACGGCTGGGAAACTACAACAGATGTAGTAAGGGTGACAGCAAGAAGGGTGCTTGGTGTGGCATCTGGAAAGAGGAAGGAGGAAAAGGAAACCTGGTGTTGGAATGAGGAAATGCAGGAGAATATACAGAGGAAGAAGATGGAGAAGAAGAAGAACTAGGATAGTCAGAGAGATGCAGAAAGTAGACAAGAGTACAAGGAGATAAGGCGCAAGGTGAAGAGAGAGGTGGTGAAGGCTAAAGAAAAAGCGTATGATGAGTTGTATGAGAGGTTGGACACTAAGGAGGGAGAAAAGGATCGGTGGGCTACCGAGGGGCCGAGCTGGGAAAGATGAGCAGCAGGTTAGGGTGATAAAGGATAAAGATGGAAACGTACTCACAAGCGAGGAGAGTGTGTGGAGCAGATGGAAAAAGAGTACTTTGAGAGGCTGAGGAATGAAGAGAACGAGAGAGAGAAGAGGTTGGATGATGTGGAGATAGAGAATCAGGAAGTGCAACAGATTAGTAAGGATGAAGTAAGGACAGCGATGAAGAGGATGAAAATGGAAAGGCTGTTAGTCCACATGACATACCTATGGAAACATGGAGGTGTCTAGGAGAGATGGTAGTGGAGTTTTTAACCAGATTGTTTAATGGAATCTTGGAAAGTGAGAGGATGCCTGAGGAGTGGAGGGCTGGTGGGCCGATATTTAAGAATAAGGGGGATGTGCATGACTATAGTAACTACAGGGGGATAAAATTGATGAGCCACAGCATGAAGTTATGGGAAAGAGTAGTGGAAACTCGGTTAAGAAGTGAGGTGATGATTAGTGAGCAAGCAGGATGGTTTCATGCCAAGAAAGATCACCACAGATGCAATGTTTGCTCTGAGAAGATTTATGGAGAAGTTTAGAGAAGACCAGAAGGAGTTGCATTGAGTCTTTGTGGACCTGGAGAAAGCAAATGACAGGGTGACAAGAGAGGAGCTGTGGTATTGTATGAGGAAGTCGGGAGTGGCAGAGAAGTACATAAGAGCTGTACAGGATATGTACGAGGGGAGTGTGACAGTAGTGAGGTCTGTGGAGGAGTGACGGAGGTGGGATTACATCAGGGATCAGCTCTGAGCCCTTTCTTACTTGCAATGGTGATGGACAGGTAGACAGATGAGAAGACAGGAGTCCCCGTGGACTGTGATGTTTGCTGATGACACTGCGATCTGTAGTGAGAGTAGGGAGCAGGTTGAGGAGACCCTGGAGAGGTGGAGTTATGAGAGGAGAGGAATGAAGGTCAGTAGGACCACCAGGACAGAATACATGTGTGTAAAGGAGAGGGAGGTCAGTGGAATGGTGAGGATGAGGGAGTAGAATTGGCGAAGGTGAATGAGTTTAAATACTTGGGATCAACAGTACAGAGTAATGGGGATTGTGGAAGAGAAGTGAAGAAGAGAGTGCAGGCAGGGTGGAGAAGAGTGTCAGGAGTGATTTGTGACAGACGGGTATCAGCGAGAGTGAAAGGGAAGGACTTCAGGGTGGTAGTGAGACCAGCTATGGTATATGGGCAGGAGACGGTGACAGGAGACAGAGCTGGAGGTGGCAGAGTTAAAGATGTTAAGATTTGCATCGGGTGTGATGAGGATGGGCAGGATTAGAAATGAGGACATTAGAGGGTCAGCTCAAGTTGGACAGTTGGGAGACAAAGTCAGAGAGGCGAGATTGCATTGGTTTGGACATGTGCTGAGGAGAGATGCTGAGTATATTGGGAGAAGGATGTTAAGGATAGAGCTCTCAGGGAAGAGGACACAAGGAAAGTTTATGGATGTGGTGAGAGAGGACATGCAGGTGATGGGGAGGACAGAAAGATATGGAAGAAGATGATCCGCTGTGGCGACCCCTAACGGGAGCAGTGAAAAGAAGAAGTATAATAGAATTCACTGTGCGACGTGTTGGGGTTGCTTGAGTTTTCGTGTGTTAGGTCCGCAGACTTACTCAGTTTGAAGAATGAGTAACGGTAAAAGGTCAGAACCGAGAACGTTAAAGCCAAAATGAAATTTAAAAATTGTGGTGAAGAAAATGTCAGAACTACAAAAACATACCAAAGACTTCAAAAGCAGCACTACTACGAGTTTGGCTTTTGTATCCACAACTTGGATAAAGAGAGACCCTTTTAAGATCACATTTTATCCCTTTGCTCGATACCCGGTGGTCGTGACCTCAGAGGACGCGTTCCTAGCAGCATGGGAAAGGGGGGGTCCTGACGACCGGGACAAAACCTTAGCGGCTATGTGATGTAAAGCAGCGGATAAAATGAAGCACAAAAATTAGATATCTTTTTACGTGGTTGGAATTTCCAAGGGTGGCATGGTGGCGCAGTGGGTAGCACTGCAGCCTCGCAGTTAGGAGACCTGGGTTCACTTCCTGGGTCCTCCCTGCGTGGAGTTTGCATGTTCTCCCCGTGTCTGTGTGGGTTTCCTCCACAGTCCAAAGACATGCAGGTTACGTGCATTAGCGATCCTAAATTGTGCTTGGCGTGTGTGTGTGTGTGTGTGTGTGTGCGCGTGCGCCCTGCCTGGGGTTTGTTTCCTGCTCTGTGCCCTGTGTTGGCTGGGATTGGCTCCTGCAGACCCCTGTGACCCTGGAGTTAGGATATAGCGGGTTGGATAATGGATGGATGGATGGAATTTCCAAACGTAAACATCATAATTTAAATCGGGAGCATTCAGAACACCTTAAAAGGATTGTTTGATTTTGGAAACCCATGCAGGGAACAAAAACTGTAAAAACAAACCAGCACTCTAATATTGTGCACTGATTATATCGGGTATACCCATAGACCACCCTTCCATCCTTTTCCATTGCCCATTACTTGACGGGATGTCAATTTATATCCAGTAGGTAACCAGTTTGGGTTCCACATGTAGCAGCCCCTCACACAGTCCTATGGCTGGAGCTTACACAGAGGGGTCTGCCACTGGAGATCTGCAGCCAGACTGGATGGGGGTGGAATCACAAAACTCTGGACATGTAGTTTCGAAAGACATTTCCTCAAGACCTAGAAGAGGGGTTTGGTTTGTTCAATGCTAACATCTTGTAGTAATTAAAGGCATTGCATTTTTCATCTCAAATCCAGAGCAGTCCACAACACATAGGCTTGAGAGGTGGAGAGAGACTGACCGTAGCCCTCCCAATGAAGCTCTACCTACACCTCAAGAGCAACTACCCAATTCAACATCCCCCTCTAGGAAAGACTGGGTCAAAGGTGGGCAAAACAAGGGACAACCTGTTTAGATGGGGCCTCACAACAAGTGCTGAATGTCCCTGTGGTGAGCCCACCCACACAATGGACCACATTCTCTGTGCCCTACACACACCGATGGAAGATCTTAAGGATGCTTTTTTTTTTTTTATTTTATTGATTTTATTGCAATCCATACAAATCAATCAAGTTTTTACAAAAAGAAAAATTGAGTTAAGAACAGATCGATCCCCACCCCTGAGAGAGAGAGAGCAAGCCAAGCCGTGTTAAATTTTAAGGCTTGTAAACATACCTAAATTAATACATTCTCTGTGCTTTATGAACTTATTTTAAAAATATTGTAGAGATGGAGTCTAAGTCCTTGAGATTGTATATATTTTTTCCAGCGTGGATAAGGGTGCAAGATCTGGAAGGTTCTGTTTAACAAAGTTCCTGATTTGAAGATAGTGAAAGAAATTTGTAGCTGGAATGTTAAATTTGGAATGTAATTGTTCATAGGATGCAAAGACGTTGTCTATATAAAGGTCTCTAAGCAAGTTAATTCCAATTTTTTTCCAGATATTAAAAACTGTATATGTTTGTGAAGGTTGAAAGAGGTAGTTCTCTTGCAGAGGTGCCACAGATAGAAGCTTCTCCGTCTTAAAATGCCTTCTACATTGGTTCCAGATTCTAAGTGAGTGGAGCACAATTGGGTTATTAGTGTATTGCCGATAACGTGTGTTTATTGGAGCGCAGAGCAGGGAATACAAAGAAGTACTGCAGGATTTTACTTCTGTTGCGGTCCAAGCCTGTGTATGTTCTTCTATTTGTGTCCAGGTTCTTATCGACTGTATATTTGCCGCCCAGTAATAAAACTGGAAGTTAGGTAGAGCCATGCCACCTTCTGCCTTTTGTCTTTGTAGAGTCGCTCTTTTGATGCGTGGATGTTTAGAATTCCAAATAAATGAGGTTATTGTCGAATCTAATTGGCTAAAGAATGATTTATTAATGTATATTGGTATGTTTTGAAATAAAAAAAGGAGCTTAGGAAGAATATTCATCTTAACAGTGTTAATTCTTCCAGCTAGTGTGAGATGAAGGGTTGACCATCTATGCAAGTCTTGTTTAATTTTTTCCGTCAGACGGCGAAATTTTGCTGATATAGAGCTTTATGTTTACTTGTGATGTTTACTCCGAGGTATTTAAAGATTTAATTAGATCTTAAGGATGCTAATCACGCCGCTCTTACCTGGATACAGCAGTGGCGTGATACGATGATTTTTCATTCCAACAGATGACGCAGTACAAACATTTGTAGGAATGCATTTCATTGCCACAAATGGTTGTGATGCGCCATCTGTTGGAATAACAAATGCATGTCATTACTTGCCTACATTACAAAATACATTCCAATAGATGGGCCTGCGTTGAGTAGTAAGATTTGAACCCGTTTTAAGTGAGTAGCACAGCTAGTTTTTGCTCTGAATGTTTAAAACAAATGTTGTTAGTGAATGGAGACATCTTAAAGATTTCAAGGGGGGCGCTTGTGTTAATTTGTATTATTGTATGCCACTCTTGTACCCCAGACTTAGCAGCCAGGAGCTGTTTTGAGATTAATTGATTTTATTTCAAGATATTTCGAGGTATTTCAGTTAGGCAGGCACTGTGGCTTACACTCCTTAAGGAGCTGAACTTGAGACCCTGAAGTTGTGGTGCCCAAATCCCACTTCTGACACCACTGTGTGCCCCTGAGCCAAGTCCCTTTACCTGCCTGTTCTCCAATTGGATAAACAAAAAAAAAAAAGCAACCCATTGTATCTCCGATGTTGAAAGTCGCCATGGAAAAACGCGTCAGCCAAATACTTAGAAATTCTAATATGACGGATGTTTCGAGACGTGTTTTGAGATAAACGACTCCTGCTGCTCGTTTTAGTTCCGAAACAGTCAGTCACTATTAAATGGTAAGGCAAGTGCAGTTGACGCGTATTGTCAACGCACCTTTAATATTTATTTGATATATAGCGCCTTTCCAGACCCTGGCACCCGCCACCTCCCTGTTGTATCAAACGCTAACTGTATTGTTGAAGGACAGATGAAAGTCCTTGAAAGTAAACCATTTCATTTGAAAAGAAGATGACGGCGAGGTCATTTCAAATCGTTCTGAAGAATCCGATCTCCTCTCCATTGTTCTCTCCTCTCTTTATGACGCAACATTTTTTTTTTTGTCAGCTCTTAATGAAAGCGAGAGTCGAGCCTGGCACGGTGCCATGTTGCAATGCAGAGAATGACTTTGGGGAAACCGCGTCCTTACCTGTGCGAAACGCGACATCTAACGTGTAATCACCTCCTTTGTTAAATTTACAAAAAAAAAAAAACTTCTAGGAAGAAACAAAAAAGTTTTATTGTAATAATAACGTGGCCGGTTGTGCCGCTTTAAACCATCAAGTAAATGTCCTTGCGGAGTAATCGGAAGCGCAATGCGCCCGGCTGAGTGCGGACAGGGGCGGCATGCAAACACGGATGCCACTCACTAGGTGGGTACTCGGTTAGAGGACGAGGTGCGCTCATCGGGTCTCCGCGGATGGATTTGGCACTGCCGCGCATCTTCTGAAATGAAGGGTACGCGCTATTGCGACAACTGCCATTTTCACGGCGATTGAAACTTAAATGTTTAAAAGAAAACAAAAAGAGTGCGATTGGGTGATCTTTAATCTCATGTAGCGCCTTCCGCGAGCCTTGTTCTATTTAGTGCGCGGAGCGACATTGCCTCGCCTCGTTAGCCAAGCGACACGAGACCGGCAGAAGCGCAGTGCGGTCGCCGCTTTAGCTCGTCGCCCTCTGCGACTCCAGCAATCCACTTGATAAGGGGGTGCGTTTTGGGGGATGGACTGCCGGCGTGTAGTCTGGGGGCTTGATGTCGATAGACGCGGTGATTTTGTAGTGCAAAACTGCCACATTGGAGCGCATCCCTCCGTCCCCACTCCCTGCATTTGACGCGTTTGAAACAAAGTGGAAGGAAAGAAAGCCGGTGATAGACAGAAAAAGCTTTATATGTTACACAGCAGAATATCCAGTGTTAGAAGGATGTGTGTATATACATTAGCATTTGAACTGTTCGTGTAACGCTATCGATCTTCAAGTGAGCTGTAAAGCCCACCCCCCAGTGCTGGAAGTGAAATGGTATATAAGATCGATAGATAACGATAAATGACGGACATCTCATCTAAAATGCTGACTCGACGGCGCGGTTCCTCTTCTTTCTTGTCTCCGTTGTATTATTTAAGCCTTTAAACGGCTGTCTGCAGCACGTGCTCTCGCTAGGACGTTACCGTACATGCGCATTATTTTGCTGCAACGGAGGAGGTTTCCAAGAAAAAAAAGTTTCACCTCGGATGGTGGGCTTATTATCGGCGAGTATTGAGAAGAAGACAAAGCCGTGCACCTTTACTGTTTGTCGATGTTAAACTGTCACCTCAGTAAGCACTGCAGTCGCTGTCGGTCACGTCATTAGGCGTCACGTAGGCGGACGCCGTTTATGAAAGTTTAGAGGGGCGCGTGCACACTCCGGACACCGAGGGGCTCCGCTTATATTAAGTCAAGCAGCGCACTTTCCGGAAATTCCACCACTCAGCCCCATAGGAACCGAAGGGGACGCCCAACCCGTCCTGAAGGTCTAGTAATACAGAATACGTGCTCCG
Organism: Polypterus senegalus; assembly: GCF_016835505.1. NCBI lineage: Eukaryota > Metazoa > Chordata > Cladistia > Polypteriformes > Polypteridae > Polypterus > Polypterus senegalus. Next base: position 73,239,809 of record NC_053165.1, read on the forward strand.
GACACAGGAGCAAACAATTTCTAATGTCGTACCATCCAGGTGGTGGCAGTTGAAGTGGCAACCACTGTCAATGTAAGATGCGAGTGAGTGTCTACAAAGCTCCTCCATACTGTAATTGTAACTTTATCGTTTGTAGGTGCGACATTCCCTCCAACATACACGAAATCGCTTCGTCGCCGCTAAGCGCATGCTCACGGGCACGGATTTGGGGGTCCCGTAGATCTAAAATGCCACACCCCCGGCGCGCTACAGACACCAAGGTGCATCCCCACGACCCATTGTCCACACACTCCTGTTCTCGAAGTCTAAAAGATAGTAACTCGCCAGACACCGACGAAGACCCCCATCTATCAGGGATCCTTAGAGGCTTCGATCAGCTCTGTTTGCATGGATTCGAAAACTGACCCAAAATGACATAATCTATAGCGCCCAAAGTTTATAGCGGCGAATCTAAATTAACCACAGCAGCTGACTCGATTCATTAATTTCAAAAACCACTTAAAATGTGTGACATTCCGAGCCGTCCTCTCAGTCCAGGTGCTCGTGTGACTCGAGAGAGTTTTCTTGTAGTATTTGCATTTCTTTATTTTATTCTAAATATTACTTATTGTTATTAAATGTTTATTTGTCAAGCATAAGGTCTATCGAGAAGCACACAGCACAGTAAAGAGCCGTTAGACCGCCTTTATTTTTAAGAGTGAGTCTTGCGCCCGGTTCATTTTCAGGGTTGCTTCTGGAAGAAGTGCTGGTGCGGCCAGCAGGGGGCGCTAACATGTGGTCTGAGTGTGGATCCCAATGCCCCAGCGCAGTGACGAGGACACTCTGCCTTCGGAGGAAAATGCCGTCAGAAATGATTTCTCGTCATTTTTTTTTCTCCTCTCGAAAGATAGTAGGGTGAACACCAATGTCCGGGCTCAATTGCCCACCACGCCCTGGTCCTTCTGGACTCCTAAGCATCTCCTAACTATCTCTCTTACTCCTTTACCACCTAATAGCTAATGTACGCTGAGCAGACTGGCGCATAAATCTCTTGTGTCGCGTCATCCAGGTGGGTACTGCATAGTGGTGGCGGTTGTCATGACCACCGATGAAGCGCATGTGAGTGCCCGTAAAGGCGCTATATACTTTAATTAATTTTTATTTCCTATGAGACTAACTGAAAATAAGAAATTGATTCCTCACGACTGAGCGCGTGTGCACCCGAATGTACGCAGACACGAATTGGGGGTCCCGTTGATCTAAAGCGATCTGAGCGTAGGAAAGACGGTATATGCACAAAATGGTCCCCGAAAAAGGACAGCTATCTCGACACCCTAGTAATAATCTCTTCCATCCATACCGACATTTTTAATTACTATTAATATTATTACCATCATCATGCTGTAAAGGAGCAGCTGTTTCAAGTCACCTGCAGGTAAGCGTCACTTCACTTAACAGTAAAACGAAAAACAAAATAAGAGAACCTTTTAGCCCTCCAAATAAAATGGACGCATTATTTTACCGCAGTCCATCGAGAGGTGACCTGCAATGTAAAAAAATACATTTTGAATATGAGAGAAAACAACTGCTCAATTCATATTTAATCACTTAGTCTTAACAATTTTTGCACCTGTTTTCCCTGTAGTCTCCCCCGTTAATGAAATGGCAATTGGACTGCCAAAAAAAGCCAAATTTACCTTTAGGATAGATAGATAGATAATTTATCTATCCTTTAGAGTGATTTTCATTTCTATCTTATATTACCTTTCACATTATCTATCTATTACATAGTGTCTTTCATATCTATATCCATCAATCATTATATAGTGCCTTTTATATCTATCTTATAGTGCCGGACACATCTTTCTATTCTGGATTCTTTATGCTGGAATAAACCTTTAGATAACCCCTTTCACAGAACTGTCCGTAAAAGAGGAATCATTGATCGGATAAAAATAATATTCATATATAAAGAAATAAAGAAGAATTTGCACAAGTTGATGTCACCGCCTCAGAGCTCCCGGCGTGTCCTGAGATGCGCCAGACATCAGGTGATGGGACACTATCTGACGACCACAAAATAGACATGATAACTGAATTATATTCTGTCACGTCGTGTCATTTTCTAACCCGCTTAATCCAGACCAGGGTGGCATGGGGGTGGAGCCTATCCCAACTAGCATAGAGCGCAAGGCAAGAACAAACCCAGGACAGGGCGCCAGACCATCGCATGTCTAACACCTGTACACACACACACACACACACACAACCACGCACTTGGGACAGTTTAGTGTCGCCAGTTCACCTAACCGGCATGTCTTTGGGCAGTGGGAGGAAACCCACGCCAACTCCACGCAGGGAGCACTCGGGGTCGAACCCAGGTCTCCTCACCTGCCGATTAGCGCCGCCGTATTTGTTTAGTGTAATTAGTTACCCAGCCCTGAAAGTTTCGCGCGCCCGCCATGCTCACCTTTAAACCACTCCTCCGCCTGCAGGGCGCTTTTGCTGTTGTACCCCTCGAACTGCGAGCGGATCTCCCGCAGGGCGCTGGTTATGTCCGACTTGAGGGTGTCCCTCACCTCCAAGGTGACCTGCGAGCCCTGAATCTGGGACAGCAGTTCCTCGACCTCTTCCTGGTGGTTCTTCTTGAGGAAAGCTGCCTCGTCCTGCAGGGACTGCAGCTTCTTGTCCAGCTCCATCCTGGCCAGCGACGACTCGTCGAGGTAGCGGCTCAGCGCCCGCACGGCCGCCTCCAGCTCCTCGCGCACCCGCGTCTCATCGTCCACCCTCTGCTTCAGGTGCACGATGTCCTCCTCCAGATGCTCCTGCTCTAGCTGGACTTGCGCCTTCTCGCCGCTCAGCTGCACCACGATGGAACGCAGGTCACCGATCTCTCGCTCGTAGAGTTCCCCGATGGCTGACCTGCCGGCCTGGCTCTGCCGGAGGGCGGCCGCCTCTGTTTCCAGCTTCCTGTTGTCCATCTCCAGTTGCCGGACCTTGTCGATGTAGCCTGCGAAGCGGTCATTGAGCGCCTGCAGCATCTCCTTCTCGTTCCTGAAGCGCGGCTCTCCATTCACGGAGTCCAGGCTGTCGCCCTTGCGAAGGGAAGACACGCTGGAGCCTCTGGACCAGGACTGGGAGTGGAAACCGCTGGAGGACAGCGAGGTGGCCGACCTGGAGACATTCTTGTGCGGCTCGCCCAGGACCTTGCGGTAGGCGGTGGCGCTGTAAAGATTATCCAGAATGTAACTCATGTCCGAGGCGGCACTCAGCGCACGGGCAATGCGGCACAACGATGGAGGAGCCGGCTTTTTATAGGTAGTCGTCCAAAAAAAAAAGTCAGCAAGAACTGGGAAAAAAAGAAGAGCAGGCCACCCCCCTTAAAGAAGCCACGGCGCCTTTTCAGAGGGTGCAGCAATTTTTTTGCACCAGGAATGAAATCCAGCGGGTCACCGTCCCGATTACGCAGTGGATGACTTCGCACAAAATGATGTCACCTGCTTCAAGCTTCTCGGCCGGTGTATCCTGAAAGGCGCCAGACCTCGGCCACCTGGGACACGAGCTGATGTCCACAGAATGGAGGTGATGATCGCATTAACTTTGGTATCTTTTCCTATGTGCTTTTGCAAGACGGGCGGGTTTGCCATTTCAGCTCCTTTCTTTCTTTTTTTTTTGCGTTTTTTACATCCGACATTGATATTCGATATGAATTGTACCAAGACGCTGGAAATGAAACTGCGAAACCAGGCAGATTCGTGCAGGGGGTTCACTTTTTAAGCACCATTTAATATTTTTAAGTTGTTCCCATGCCCATCAGTGGTTAGTCGGCTGCAGCGTCTGCTCAGTACGTGTGCGACTCTATTTAGGGGCGCTTTATGGGACGCGTTTACGTCCAGTCCAAGTTTGAGTCTTTCGGTGCTGCAGACAGTGTTAAACAAAAATATAGGAGCAAGTGCAAGGCTGCAGCAATGCCATCGACCCAACGATCTCGTCCATTAACTAGGCACCCGTCCCAGATTTAGACAGGACAAGGTGATGGAACTCACACTGGACTTGCACTCGGACAGAAAGGAAACATCATTTATCTGCTTTTTATTATACCTCTTTAAAAATAACGCAACCATTTCATGCTGGGAATGAAAAACTTTAAAAAGAATTATAATATATGGACAATCTAGCAGGACACTAACGGGTCAAAAACACCTGAATTTAGATTATGTCATCGTGTACATAACGCGAGCCCTTGGAAAATCAGAAGGCCGTTTAGCATTTTACAAGTCCGTTATCTCCTAGTCATGGTTAGTTGTATGGAGCCTTTTACCGATCTAAGCATATGGAGGTTCTCTCTGGAATCTTCACCTGGGATGGTCCACATGGGAACCTAAAACCGCTCTGAAGATCCGCTTTTAAAAAATGTGCACTCAAAAATAAAACGGTGCCGAACATGACTGGGCGCCAGTACATCGCATAGCAATGAAATCAATCTGGAAATCGTAAATATTAAATGTAGCGCCTTTCTTATCTGTCTGTCAACCAGTCGTATAAAACTTTTTATATTATTTGTCTATAATGTAGTGCCTCTCGTCTGTCTATAATATACTGCCTTTAATATCTATTTGTTTGCGTCATTCTATAGTATAGTGCCTTTCACATATATCTACCTGTTATGTAGTGCCTTTCACGTCTATCTGGCTGTCTATAATGCAGTACAGTACATGTCGTCTATCGCTGTCTCTATTTGTCTATAATATAGTGCCTCTCACATCTGTCTCTGTTTGACTATAACATCGCGCCTTTCACATCTGTTTGTCCGTCTAAAGTCTAAATTATAGCGCCTTTCACTTCTATTTCCCTCTGTCTATAGTATAGTGCTGATCCCCTGTCTCTGTTTGACTATCTATTATATAGCGCCTTTCACATTTGTCTGTCTGTCTACAGTCAAGGGCCTTATATCTCCATCTGTCAGCTCTGAGTCAGTCCTGCACTTCTAAGGTTTTAGCTGCGACCTCTCAACGTTAGCCGTGTTACTTTCCAAGAAGGCGTCCATTAATTTTGTGATCGTTGAACGGAACCTTTTTTTTTTTTTTTTAATCTGCACTGTTAAACTAAACCTGGGAAGGAAACGAATCCGATTCTCCAGACTGCAGTGAACTTTTAGCGAGGACATCAGATGAATGCACTCTGGAGGTTTAATCACGCTGTTTCTTATATCAAATACATAGGGAACATATAAACGAGAAAGAATAAAAAGAAAATAACGTCCTTATGAAGCTGGAGTTAGTGCCTTATTTTACATTTACTTGCGATGTCATCTCATTCACCCTCAGTACACTTCTTCGTATTTATGCGTCGTTCATCCTTCCAACACAAGGTCACACGGAGTCGCCGCCTGTCCTATGCAGTTGCGACGGCAGCCCCACCTGAGCAGGCCGTTCCCGCTCTTTAGAATGGCGCTGGACAATCGCAAACGACTTCACTTAGGTACAGAAAGGAGACGAGCCGGACTGGGGAACAAATATGTTCACACACAGTGCCAATCTTCTTATACGGGTAAATGTCTCCGCGCGCTCGGCTGTCTCCCCCCGGATATTCTGTTAGTCCGCCGCTCTGCTCGCAACTCGGGCCAGGCGCCTGTCTGGCGGTCGTTTGCTGCCCTCTGCTGGTTTGCCCGCAGCACATCACTTTGTTTGCGCACCTGCTCGATTTGATCTCAACTTTGTCCATCCTGTGGTGGGCTGGCCGACGCACTGTTCAGGTGTTGCTCCTGCCTTGTGCCGGATGACTCCTCGGATGGGCTCCAGCTACTAAGCGACCCGACCCCTCTATAAGCGGGTTGAGATGGATCCGATTTGGTACAGCCATCATTCAAATGGGCAATTCCACTAACGTAATTCCAACAAATAATGTATGGAATTTCTCTACGTTTCAAAATGTATTTTATAAGAATGACAGCTAATTGTGTGTGTTCGTATAGCTAATGATCCGTACTGATAAAAAGTATTTGCTCAGAATGACATATGTGCCTTAATATGTCAACCTAGAGAAGGGAAAGTGACCAAGACTCTATGCAGGATGTGTGTGACCACCATCGTGAAAGGCGCTATACAAAATGTCCATTAAAGCAGGCAAGAAAAATAATAATTTTAAGCAAAGTAATGCACCCATCCATTATTAACAAATGTAATCTCAACAAAAGATCCGCCCGGATGGGCTATCAATTAGAAAAGTAGGTTGTTTGTTGTGCGACTTCTGTGTGATCACAGTCAAGCGTTGGTGCAGTATGGAAGAACGTAACATTTATGCCACCCCCTAGTGGTTAAGGTGTTATATTGCACTGTATTACACCACCTGGTCCTAGTTGAGCCCCAGCGTTACTGGCCAAATGACCTGCCTTTGCTCCAATCGCGGCCCTTTAAAGGGACACGGTGGCGCAGGGTGTAGCACAGCTGACACGTAGCTTTAGGGAACCCCAGTTCTTGCTTTGTGTATTTAGTGTTAAGGATTGTTTTCTCGGCTTACTCGTGTCCATGTGATTTCATATCCAGCATCATCCCAGACTGGGTTAACTGGTGAAAGTAAAAGTGGGGACCCATATCTGGGTTCGTTCTTGCCTAGCACTCCTTAATGGCAGGACGCACTTTGAGTTGAAACTGATTGAATAGGGGAATGGATTGACCTTAGCGCGGCGTTGCCATTAAAAAGGCACTATATAATTTCATAAAGAGGCAGCGAGTCGATTCTCTATTGGTTGTCAAACGTGACAGTGCTGAAGAAGGCAGAAATGTCCTAACTGTGTCCTCTAAGTCACTCTGTTTTAGGTTTTCATTATGGAAACCCACCTCGAATTGGATTAATCGCGTTTGATTAAGAACCCCCGTGTCCACTGTCCACCTGTCCATCCATGCAGTTATCTGATCTAACGTTTCTTAAAGTGGGATCCGCAAAACAGCTGGCAAAATTTGGAAAGTAATTAATCACTTCTGGTTTAATCTCTTCTTTGCTTCACTGTTTTTAAACAATCACCGTCCGCTTAGACCGCAACAAATAATGTCCTTTGTTATAAGATAAGCCAAAGAAGCGTTTAACAGGGACATTCTAGACCGCGCAGCTGTGTGTAAATGAACGGGAGCGTCAGCCAATCACGCAAGCCCCGTTTTCCGACAGCCAATCAAAATCCGACTACACGCCGCTTTGCGCTGCATGACAACTTTTAAAGGGGAATACGACAGTCTAAAAGACCTGATCAGAAGCAAACTTTAATATTTGCCTGTTCCCCTCCTTAATTTTCTGACTTAATAAGACTCATTAGAAAGCCTCAAATTGTTCATTTTGTATTTCCTGTGTCACAGCACAAGTTGCCTGGTCTCCTTGCCGGGAAACCATTATTATAAAAGTTCGTGAATGGACAGGCATCCCGGTCAGGTTGGCTGCTGATATAACAGAAAGTCAAACTGCTTCTAAAGCCACGTATTCCGCGTTTACACGGGGCGGCAGCATCCTTTTGGTGCAGCAGTGGTGCATATTGGGATATGTAGTCCTAATAGGCAGCCCTGTTGTGGTATTTGTGTGACCGCCAGGGGAGCTGTCCGGCAACATTTGTGCGTGCTTACGGAGAGGAGGGGCTGGGAGTGCTCTCGGTTTCTGACATAAAAGAAGCTTTTAGGGCGTCGTGGAAAATGCATGTTGGACTGTGTGGAAGTTGGAGGAAGTATACGGGAATGTTATTATATAGCACGGCATGGGTAAATGACGTTCATTATATATGTGTTAGTGTTCGGCTATCTGAACGTAATGGACTTGGAGGAATCCTGTCACCTTAGGAAATGAATATAGTGCCGTTTCAAAGTCAACACACCCCACTATGGGATTCCTGAGCACATCGTTTTTATCAATACGGATCATTAGCCATACAAACACATTTTAAAATGTAGAAAATGACGTACATTATGTATCGGTGTTAGGATTACTTTGTGGATTCATTGCCCACTTCAATGATGGCCTCTTTTTACCAAATCTTTCTAGCGTCTTTAATTTTATTATACGTCCTGATATTATAGCGCCCCATCCAGGGTTTGTTCCTGCCTTGCGCACTATGCTAGCTGTGATAGGCTCCCACAGACCACCACGACCCTATTAATGATTTAAGGGGGTTAGAAAATGACTGACTGACTACTTATCCAGGGCTGATTCGTGGGGCAGCTGGTGCCCCTCTGACCAGTCACCATGCACTAGGTAGGAACCGGGCAGGGCAATAAAGGAGAGCAATAAAGAAGCACCGTTAAGTGAAAATAAGGAAACGTCTGCTCATACATTTTTAAAAAAGAGTAGATGTGCATTTAAGTACAGTTTTCCATGGGATGTTGCCAAAGAAAGAAATTGACAGCGGGTTTAATGAAACTGAAGCGACATTGAATTAAGATTCAAAATGAACGCGGCTGCACACCGTCTCCATTATTCTCCTGGTTGCAGCATTCACTTTGCTTTACTGGTCACTCCGCCCACTCTGTGGAAGTTGTTACACCATCACGTCAGCATGGACCACAATAGTAATAATACTACTACTAATAATAATACATATGAGGAACTGCGAGCAGAAGGTGGTCCTATCGAGTGTTAGGGTGGTCATGCGATTTTCTAACTCGCTTAATCCAGACCAGGGTTACCGGGGGTGCTGGAGCCGATCCCAGCCAGAAGGCACTAACAGATACTGGAGAGGGCGCCAGACCATCACCATCACCATCACACACACGGCCCTTAGTGTCGCCAGTTCACCTAAATGGCACGTCTTTGGACTGTAGACAGACACGGGGCGAACATGCAGTCTCCATACTGCGAGTAAGCAGTGCTACCACTGCGCCACCCATTTACGATCTGCACCCAAGAACTTGATTATTGTACAAAATCCTAATGTTTATTCTCACTAGTGCCACACTGAAATGAGCAACTTTACCTACCGGTGCACCAGGCCCTTATTTAAAATTGTCCCCTTGTGCCTCCTGTAGAGAGACAAGCCACCAAGTGGCGCTCAGAATTTAGACGGGACCGATCGGGTGAACGCACTCTTCGCCATTTGAATGTCACCCTTTGGTTAAAATCGGGCGCTTATTGCGTGGCGGGTCGGCTCTACGAAGATTGCCGAACCTCTCCGGAGTTTGCCGAAGGGCCTGTCGCGGCTGCATTCCGGCGACATTAATGCGAACCGCTGGCAGTATTGGCAAGCCACATAAAAAATTCCCCTTGCTTCTTAACAGTCGGCTGGTTGGCCCCGACCTCCGTTTATCCGTTTGAAAGTCATCGGACGGGGGCACGCGGAGGGTTATCCCCGGCCGAAGGACGTGTGCCACGTTCGCAACTCTCGTGAGAGCCGCGGCGCCGTGTGGACGAGGACGGCGCATGCCGAGCAGCCCGGGGCCCGTCACCGTGCAGAGCGGGCGCGATGTTTCCACGGAGTGCGGCGCCGAGATGCCCGTAGAGCTTGGCCCGTGCATTCGGTGTTAACGCCCCCGCTGGGACTATGGCGGCTTTTATTGTGAGTATGGTGACGGTTTCGGTGACTTTGTGGGCCGGCCGAGGAGAGCCGTGTTTGAGGCGGGCAGGCAAGAGCAGACAAGTGGGCCTCCGACGTGGCGAGTCGCCGCTGACCGTCCGCACAAAGGCTCTGCTTGAACACTGAACTCTGCTTCCCTAGACCGCATTTTTTAAATTCCTGCTTACACGTTTGAACGGGGGGCACCTTGGGGGGGTGGGGGGGTCGTCGTCCGTTAACAATTAATGAAGAAAACGGACAATTCAGTAACGGTGACAGATGGGCGGGGCTTCGGCATTGGCAAGCGGTAGACTTGAGGCGTGGTCTGTCAATGGGGCGTGTCTCCTTAAGGTGAGGTCCCACCCCACCGGTTTCATTGGTACCCTCATTTCAGTGTTGTGCTGCAGTGAAGAGCGGCGCTGCTTCGTGGCTCCACCATCTTAAATCGGGGTGCCATGTCCTGAATTTCTTTTCTTGGTGATCCGGGGTCGGGGGATTGGTATGGTATGGTCCTCTTTGCAGATTCCTGCAACTTGTGTATGGATGTCATATCAAAGAGTTGAGGGGTGGTCTTCTTCAGAGATTCCCAAGTCATGTGTGTCTATCATTTTAAAGAGCTGGAGCTGGGGGTCTTACCTTGTAGACTTTGGAAAGTCATCCAAGCAGGGCACATTCCTTGGAGATTGACATGACTCATGCAGGGATGAAAGTGTTGGGGGGGGTGGTCCCCCTCGGAGATTCTGCCAAGTCTTCTATTCAGATCATGCAGATTGGATGTGTATGGCCCGCTTCGGGGATACATGCGACTTATGCACAAGGAGTTGTTGGGTGGTCCCAAACCCCTTATTGCAGATTCCTGTGAGTCGCTTGTGGATATCGTATTGCAGAGCCTTTAAAGGTTGTGATCCCTCTTGGAGATTCTGACAAGTTCAGGTCATGGAGGACAGCGATGGTGGGGGATTTGGTTTGGTTCCCTTTGGAGATTCATGCATGTTGTGCAGTGTTGGGTGGTCCCCTTAAGAGATTTTCATGTCTTGTGCATGGAGGTCAAATGTAAGCCCGCTTGGGGAGTCCTCCTTGGAGAAGAACTTAGGGGGGTGGTGGCAGCGGTGGCATGAGGGAAAGATCACCCACCGGACATCTACATCAGCTTTAATTAATTAATTAAACGTCGCCACCCTAAGTGAGCCCCTTGTTCACCAGTGTGGTAGAGCTGGCCCAGAGAGTGGTTGTGTACATGACAAGCGTTGTAGTGGTCCACCGCTCTGTCCAAGGGGGTCTCCTGCCTTGCACCCTGTTTTATCATGAAAGTTTGTTTTTACTGGTGGATGTAGAAAGGCCTAAATTATTAACTAATTATTTACATGGACGCCCCGCAGCATTTACCTCCTTAACGGTGGCTCAGGTCTGCTGGCCTGAAGGCAAGGGTGGCACCTCTGAATACACTGAGAAAGGCCTGCTGGGGTCTCGTGTATCCCCCCTGCTCCCAGTTTGCTACCTCTGGGACAGTTGAACCCGAAAGAGTTTCATCAAAGAACGAGGCAGATGCTGTGAGACGATCCCAAATATTTATTTTAATTTAAACCTCAGTGTATTGCAGGGATAACCAGACCTATCAGATATTAACCCTAAGCCTAAGCCGAACCACCAGCAAGATTCAAATCACACAGCAAGCTGCAAGTCGGGTGGTCAGTTGGCTTTCAGATTTTAGTGGTCTTTGTCTTCTTAGGGCAGACATGATGCTTGCAAGTGCAGGGACACTTCTATGGGTGGCTGACCTGACACAGATGACAAACGGAAGTCCTCTATTTATATAGTGGTTTAGTGTCTTAATTATTTTAAGATTTTCCAGAAGTTATGTTGTCTAAAATTGAACAAATGATCATTCCCAGTGGTCCGTGACGTGACGTTTAGCTGAATATGAAAACATGCCAACTGCAGTTTTTCGAGCCGCCATTTCACATCTTCTTACAAGTATATACATGCTGGCTAGTTTATCTGGGCCTAAGTGTACCTGTGTGTGTGTGTGTGTGTGTGTAGTTAGTAATAATACCGGGTGTTTTTTTTTATTTGCCTTTATATTTGCATATCTTCCCGTATAACTGAATTCTGTGTGTTTATGTGCCTTCAGTATAATCTGTCCTTTTATTTTTTTAATGAGAATTGTCCAGCATGCTCTGCGCCTGCACTCAGTGAAGAGAAGCCGCTTTGCACAAAGTCAGCTAGTGTTGTACTGACGTTTATTTGCATGCATGCCAGAATTCTCTTTCTCTTCAAACAACACCGTCGTGCCTAGCAGTCCTCGTCACGACCAGCAAACCTTCAACTGAAAAGGCGAACTCTGATGAAATACGCGTCAGCTCCCTGGTCTGAGCCCTTAAAACGACCCTAAAGTAAAAGGGACGTCCATGGCAGTGCAGCCGACGCCCCCCAGACGAGCTCCTGCAAGTCGGAGTCGGCTCACTTGAAAAGAGAGAGAAACTGATCACGTGACCTGACGGCACCAATGGAATACCACAAGGTGTCATTAACACGCGGGAAAGATAAGCGAGGCTAAAGATTATACGTCTATAATGTTAACACATTAGACAAACGAAAGATTAAAAGGGTCATTTAACAAACTTTAAAAAAAGAATATGAAGTATAAAATATTATATTAGCACATTGCACAAATGAAATATTAAAAGGGTCATTTGACAAACTTTAAAAAAAGAATATGAAGTATAAAATATTAACAATAAGCTGAAGAATTTCTAAATAATCATGTGTTCTTTATTAATACATCACACTAATTAAATATTACCAATTTTATTTAACATATCAAATAATGAGATATTACCATAGTAATACATTGCACAAATTAAATGTAAAAATTGTATTTAACAAACTTTTTTAAAAGATATAATATCGAATCATGTTACCTTACTACACTAACACATTACACAAATAAAATATCACAAGTTTTATTTAGCAAACTTTAAAGAAAGAATATTAATTATAAATTATTATATTAGCACATTGCACAAATTACATTTTTTTAGTTAAACTATAAAATTGAGATTTTATAAATAATCCTATGTTCTTTATTAATACATCACACTAATTAAATATTAACAATTTTATTTAATACACTATAAAAGATGACATATCAAATAATGAGATACTAACACATTGCACAAATTGAATTTAAGAATTTTATTTAACAATCTTTAAAAGATACAACATTTAAATAATCCTTTATATTAAGGCATTGCACAAATATTAAATATATTTTTTAAATATTGATACAATATCTAACAATTATATATTAACACATTTGACAAACCTTCATTTAACAAACTATAAAGGGCACCATATTTGAATAATCTCCTTTTTCTACTAACACATCATACTAATATATTTTTATTTAACAAACTAATGATTAGAAATTATTATATTAACACATTGCACAAATTAAATGTAAAAAATGTAGCAATCTATAAAAGCACATTTCTAAACAATCTTGTTTTTGTGTATTAATATGTCACACCAGTTAAAAATAAAAACATATTTAACACATATAAAATACTGAATGTTGATCTCTTAGCATATTAACACATTGCCCAAATGAAATATTACAGTTTAACACACTGCAACAGAAACAATCTCTTAATATTTATTTTATTAACACATTTTACAAATACGATTAGTTTTATTTAACACACTATAAAAGGCACAATATCTGAATAATCTTGTAGTATTTAATTTGTATGGTGTGTCAATATGTTTAATTAACAAGTTTCATTTAACTTTAAAAGAGTAATATTATTATATTTATTATAAAGTAGCATATTAACTCATTGCACAAATTAACATGTTTTGTTAAACTATCAAATAATTTCTAAATAATTGTATGTTTTATCTCCGTCCTCCTTTATTTTTCTCTTAACACGTCACACAGATGAAGTTTTATTTCCCAAACTGCCTTTTGTTTTTTTTCCGACATGGCCTGTGGTGTGCGGGTCGGCTCCGTCTCCCTACGCTCCTGAACTGGATTTGGCCGCTTTGAGCCGGTTCTCTTCTCCGTCCTGCCCTTCTCACCGTGTGCAGTGTTACTTGATGTGACGTTACGTCACGTCGCTCATTTTCTCCTTCTGTGATTCACGCCTTCACATTCTGGCTGTTCGTGTTCTGGGCTGTAAACCAAGTGTGACTCTTCATGGAGAGAATGACTCCATTAAGATTTTCTAATATAAGAAGTCACCTCTCAAGGTCTTGTCTGTGACCGTTGCTTGCTGGCTTTTCTTGTGTTGTAGCCGCGTGTGCTTGGACTGACATGCTGATCTATTGGTGACTGGGGACCCCCACTTCAGCCTCCCCCACACTTGCCCCCCCACTCTCGGTTTCCACATTCGGCCCAGTTTGCTGAATGAATTTCCTGAGAAGCACAGTGTCTTCCAGCGGTCCGCTCTGGTTGACCTGCAAGCTTGGCGTCCATTGTGTTCCCACTCGCCCACCAGTGACGAGATCCGACTTCGATGTGGGTACAGAAGTGCTGGCGGTGCTGCGTACACCAAAGACTGTAATGTGTGTGTCTTGTGTTTTGTTTTTGTCTTGTCTGCTCAGAGGTCTGCACGTCTCGCTTTGAGCGCCTTGGCCGGAGGGGACCGAAATGCTGGGCCTTGTATGGCGAAGGGAGCAGCGCGCCGCAGTTCACTGGACAGACTCGCATGACGGACTCTTGTTACCAGCATGTATTCCAAACTGAGGCCCAGTGTGTTAATCCAAAAAGATCACATAATGGTAATAATAATACAATAATAATAATAATAATGGCTCCAGATTAGAGAGAGACTAGCCCAAAGTAAGCTAAATCTCTAGATAAGCTGAAGCCCAGGTGCCCACCTTAAAGGGCCGTTTGATTGTCGGCCGCTCACCTTCTAGCCATTGGGTTCCTTGTTGATCTCAGTTACTCCTTTCCATTTGTATTTCGGGTCAGACATTTAAGGTGCCAGATGACGGAAGGCAGCCTCAGGACATAAGCGAGCCCCCCCTGTGTTCTCACAGCGGCTACGGTGGTCTTTTCTTTTGACACTTTTTTTTTTTTGCTCTGATGTGACTCGCCAGAAAATCTCCAATTTGGTCTCGTCTGTCCACGGGACCTCTTGCCCTCAGCATCATCCTCTCTCCTTCCGTTGAGCCCACCGGTGCAATCAGACCCTGATGGACCTTGACCTTGCAGTTCAGCTTCCTTGTCTACAATTTCCCACAATCCTCCTGTCCATGCTGTGTCATTTCTTCCACTTCTTCAGAGTCTTCATGATATTTGCCACTGTTGTCATAGCAACGTCAAGCTGCTCAGAGATGGTGGTCTTCTTGCCTTGGCCTGTCACGTTCTTCCTGATCTCCTCAGACAACTCTCTCTCTCTCTCTCTCTCTCTCCTTTGCTTTCTGTGGGACGCACGGTGACACCAAATGGCAGAGGGGGACGACTTTGCATTCCAAAATGACTGACTGCACAATTGGAGACGTGTGCGAGATGAATGCAAGAAAACAGCGAATGAAATTATTTAGGATCTTTTCGGGGGGTCCCAACACGCTTCTGGACCGTTTTCGATCTTTCTAGAAGAAGCAACGCTTGAGCTCTTGTCACACAACGACTGGTAGAAGATGACACTTCTTCATTGAACCCTAAGGGGGGCCCCTCGATTTGTCCTCGTCTGTATTTTTATGTCTAAAATCTTAGAAGAAGTCAAAGTGCCGACCTGACCGGCTGCCCTTTCACAATCCTGCAGTAGGTCAGCACTTGGCTGTGAAGGAAGAAATCGATGGGCTCTAAATAATGGGCTGTTTGCAAAGACGCCGTGTAATCATCCATCGCCACTTCTGAAGACCTCATTAGTCACCTCAATGCCAGAGACGCTGCCAGCTTGGATGGCTGCCACGTTTCATTTTCTTCTAACTACTGTAAAAAAAAGATGAGAAGAAATGGAAAAAAAGATTTGGGGGCGACATCACACCCCCCCATCCCATTCCATCCCATCCCAAAGTTTAAAGGCTTTTCAGCAAAAAGGGCCGTCACTAAGGGTGCCAGTCTAAGACCAGACTGGCAAGGATGATGACACCTCTGGCAAGAGCAGGCCAGGCAGGAAGGAAGGGGCCGGACAATGGAAGTGATGTCATCGGTGGGCTGGTGGGCCTGTCAATCATCTGTTCTATACAGGGAGGAAGAGAAGCGGCGTCAGTATACAGCGCCACCTTGTGGAGATGGCATGGAATTCCCACCACTGGAGCCTTGAAGCTGTCCCCAAGACGCACGTGTGTGGCACTCAGTTATCGGTCACAGGCAGCGGGGGTTCAAGGCCTGCCTCTTTCCCTTTTTTTTCCATCTTGATTTTATTTGTTTTGTTTACAAAAAGGCAAGCAGAAAAAAATTAACAACACTCTCTTGTAGAAAAAAGATATTGTTAAAAAGAAATTATAATTTAGACTAGCAGTCCCCCGTGGCTCCACCCACATAGTAATGAAACAGGACAAACGTTAAAAATCAATAAAAAAAATTTTAAAAATGTAATTCTGTCCATGCAGAAGGTCGGTACGCTCAAACGTCACCACTGTATCTGACGGGAGAGCGTCCCCCGCGTAGGGAGAAGAGCACGTGGCCAATCGGCAGCTACCCCTAAAACACACGTAGCTCTGATCTCTCTCAGCAACGTCAAACGTTACTCCTTAATAATCTCTAGATGATAACGTCTGCTGAACAAACTGGCATCGCTAGCTAAGAGCAGGCAAACGCCCCATCTACCTGCAGCGTCTCTCTCAGATTCGCGCAAATAAATCGAACTGTGATACGAACTATGACGAGTGAAGTCGCAAAATCAACCGGAATGTTCAAGCAAATTCTAGAAAAAAAACGAACTCGGTCCGTGAAGCAGACCTCTCCTTTACTAGCTAAGTGGAGGTAAGGTAGACGCCTCAAGGCTAACGCTTGAGTGAGGACGGCCTCGGCCCACAGCCTCTGTCTCGGATTTGTGTGAATATCTCGCTCCTGCATGCGAACTCTGATTCTTAGCGCGATGAGAGAAGTCGCAAAATCAACCGGAATGTTCAAGCAAATTCTACAAAAAAAAATAGATCTCGCGTGAAAAGCAGACAGACAGACAGTGGATAGATTTTCACGCTGCTCAGTCTTTACTCTTCACGCATATTAAGATGCGCATTACTAATGGAATACGTTTTGCTGTGTCTAGCCTTGCGTGTATCCTCACCGCTCATCTTTCGGTAACTGCGTGCGATTGGACCGACCTCGAGCCCCTTCTCAGACTTTGTCATTTCACCACCACCAGTGGTAGACGGGCCTTCTCCCCATTACCCGCCGTGAAAACTTCATTCGAACGCTGCCCATGTTGAGATGGCGACTCTCGGCGTTCCTGCTACCCCTTTCTTCGGTGTCCTCGTGTGTCTCAGCCTCGCCTTCTCGAGTGCGTTCTCGTGATGTTTTCTTCTCAGGCTCTTGTCATTTCGAGGCGCCTTTGTCACTTCCCATCTTTGATCGCGACTCTCAGAGTGCTTCCAGTGCTGCTGCTTCACCTCCTCGTGTGTCTCTCACTCACATTTTGAATTTTCAATCACATCACCACAGACAAACTGACCAATCACAGTACAGCCGGCCTAACCAATCGCAGCAAAGCCAAAATTGACCAATCAGATTGCTCTAAGGCAGTGATTCTTAAACTGTTTTTTTTTTTTCCCTTTCTTGTGATGCAGTCTGCACCACCTGGTCTGTGACAATTGTCATATCGGGGTGTGGCGGCCATTGGACAGTCGTAGCGGTGCCGAGTCGATTACAAACCGTACTCAACCTTTTCCTCATTTGAGTCGCGACCCCAGTTTCATTGTGGTTTCATTTTCTTTGTTTTAGACCCCAGAACTGAAAGTGAGCAAAGCCAGCCAAGTGAACAGAGTGGCAGGTTTCAGTGGTGCGAATGAAGTTTCCCAAGGTTTCTCTAATAACCGATGTACCTGACTAATTAAGAATAAGCTAAGTTGACCATTCGGACCCTGAAGAAATAGCTGCTGAAAATGGGGCATTGTGGTCATATGCGACTAATAAATTAAGGTCAAAGTCGGCCATTTCAAGCAGTAATTAGCAACATTAATTAACGGGGTCCCATTTCTCTCTAATAACGTGATTTTCTCCATCTCCCGTAGGCTCACCCGTCAGTTAGAATCAAAGGGACAGAGCACAGCTACAACCCCGTGCTGTGTCAAGACGACAAGTGTCAGGCCAGCTCCAAAGGCAGCCACATGCACTGTCCCTTCTGCAGCGTGACCGAGGCCTACCAAGACCCAGTGATCCTGAGGGCGCACTACCGAGTCAAGCACGTCGATAAGGGGATTGACTTTGCAGGTATGTGACGCTGAAGTTTAGAGCCTGGGCCTACTTGTGCTGTATTCATGTTTGTTTATTTGTTTTTAATTCAGTGATGTGGTGAGCCGTCAGCTGTTGGTTTCTGCCATTTGTCACAACTGGAGTACATTCTGCCTTCCTGCTACCCTCTAATAGAACACAATGCAACAAC
Source organism: Polypterus senegalus (assembly GCF_016835505.1). NCBI lineage: Eukaryota > Metazoa > Chordata > Cladistia > Polypteriformes > Polypteridae > Polypterus > Polypterus senegalus. Next base: position 73,257,875 of record NC_053165.1, read on the forward strand.
ATGCCATTTTTTTGGGGTTTAGCATGAATGTTAAAGGGGGTCCCACACAATCATCAAAACTTTAAATGGATCAGGCATGATTGTTAGAGTGGGGGTTAGGGTGAGCATGCAGGATTGGCTGTTGTGAGTCAATGGGGCGGGGTTATGTTGGAGTGCTTTAAGCCAGGGGTCGTCAAGTCCGGCGCTGGAGGATCACTGTGGGCTGCAGGTTTTCATTCTAACCCTTTTATTAATGAACTTCTTTTGAACTCATTTTAATTGACTTGTCCAAACCCCTTAATTGTTTCCTTTTCCTTAATTAGCAGCCAAACAATAATGAGATACAAAATGAGCCAAACCAACTGGTGTCCATCAGACAATATCTGAAAATAAAGAACGATGAAGGTCACAGGAATGCTGATCTGCTCAGGTCCACAAACCGAGCTCTTAGAAAAGAGAAAATTAAGAATTTAAAAAATGTCTGCTAATGCACCATGAGAGCAGAAACAAGCCACGGAATTAAAGAACGAGTTTATTTAACAACAGGAATTGGCACCTCATTAAGCAACTGGTTAGAGTGAAAGTGGTTGGAGTTTGAGGCCCAGAGTTAGGTGGTCTTCTGTTGGCTCACCCACTTCACATTTCACATTTCACACTTCACATTTCATTTCTGTTTTGGTGCTATTTAACGAAAGAAATGAAGCAATTCAGAGGAACAATGAAGAAATTCAAGGGTACAAATCTTAAAGAACCAGTCAATTAAAATGAAAAGAAAAGGAGTTAATTAGCAGTAGAAACAGGGCACTCATTAAAAAAAGGGTTAGAATGAAAGCTTGCAGCCCACAGTGATCCTCCAGCACCGGACTTGGTGACCCCTGCTTTAAGCTACAATATTGAACTCCAGGCCTGGAGGACCGCAGTGGCTTCAGGTTTTCATTCTAACCCTTTTCCTAATCAGGTTTCACTGCTAATTAACTCCTTTTCCATTCTGTTTTTAAGGATTCAGGCCTCTGAGTTAATTCATTTCTTCATTAAATGGCAGCAGAACTGATGACCAGCTAAATTGGGGCTTCAAACTCCAAGCAGTTCCTTAATGAGAAGCTGATTCTTGTTGTTAATTAAACCTTTTATTTAATTCCACAGCTTGTTGCTGCTCTCATTCTGTTGATTTTCCGTTTTTTCTAAGAACACCATCAAAATATTTTGGTGACCTCAAAGATCAACCTTAGTGACATCTCCACCTTTATTTTCACATATTGTGTGATGGGCACAGGTTAGCTGGTCATGTGGGGGCTCGTTTTGGGTCTCATTATTGTTTGGCTGCTAATTAAGGAAAAAGAGACAAGTTAGTTAAAACTAAGGCAAATAATGGGTCCTAATTAAGAAGATGGTTCGAATGAAAACCAGCAGCCACTGCGGCCCAGCAGGAGCGGAGTTGGACACCCCTGCTCTACAGTTTCACTTCCCAGGCAATGAAAAATAACAAATGGTCTTTGCCAGGCATTCCTCAAAACTGTAAAAAAATTAGAGATCTGCACTGGCAATTGGAAAATTGCCGGTTCAAATCCTGTGAATGCCAAAAGGGACTCTGCTCTGATGGGCTCTTGAACAAGGCACTTAACCTGGAATTGCTGAGTGCTTTGAGTAGTGAGAAAAGCGCTATATAAATGCAAAGAATTATTATTAATTATTAGTCCATCTATTATTTATTATTATTATTTAATGAAGAAGATGGTTAGATTGAAAACCAGCAGGTACTGCGGCCCATTAGGACCGGAGTTGGGGAATCCCTGGTTAAAGCATTTGATTTTTAGGAGGTTCCCCGTATTCAGTTTTCTTGTCTGAAGGTGACCGATGAAGAGGGGCATCTCTTGACGATTGCTGATGTTTGAGCCAGTGCTGATTTTTCTTTTATCTTCTTCATTTAGGTTTAAAGGTTCTCCGCTGCTGCAATCACTGCGAGATTGTGGGTACTATTAAGGGTGAAAAGAAATTCAAAGGTGCCCACTGGCACTGTTACCGGTGCCGAAACGGCTTCAACAGGCGGGACGAGGCAGTAAAGCACTATAAAACTCACTTCAGGAATCCGCACACCACCTTTCAGATTCAGATCACTCAGGTAAGCGAGAACAAACCTGGAAGGGGGGACGCATTTTTTTTCTGCTGGAGTTGGATGCTCTTAGGGCTTGTGTTTGTTTTATCAAAGGCTCTCCTGGGGTCTCGTTTATAAACTTTGTGTGGATTCGGGCATCAAAATGCGGCCACAACAAACAAAATAAATAAAATAAACTCATGGAATACATAGACCGGAATTTCTTTGCAATTTACTGTTCATAAGAATGAAGCCATTGTGATTGTCCAGGTCAGCTCCACACTCTCATGTTGCCCCTGGCCCCCCCAACCCAAAACCGCAGACCCCGATGAGCCATGCAAATGAGGGGGCAGACTTGCAACAAAGGAGTAGGTGTAAAAGTGCCAGTGCTTTTATTAACAGTAAGGTGTCTCAAAACAAACACAGTGCAGTGCAATCTTCTTTGAATAAATAATCTAATAAATATATAAAAAAAAAAATAATGTGACAGTGGAGGTTCAAACAATCCCTATTCTTAAAAAAAAAAAATGAGGTGAAAATCTCAAGGCTGGAAACATTTCTAAAACCGACGTCTCCAGATGGGACCCCACGGCCAGTAGTGCGCCCCACCGAGCGTCACCTCGCCTCACTCCTTCGACTCCCACTGCCATCCCTCGACCTCGAGCATCGGGCCGCTCCAGCTGTCCGACTAAGTCCCCCTCGAGCACTGACCCCACTCTTCTTTTGGCTGCCTGCCTCCTTTCCTTCGCACCCCTGTGATCCTTTTTCCCCTTTTAACCTCCCGACTCTCTTCCCGTTGTTCCCTGTCTTTCTCTCTGCCATGTCAGCTCCCCTTATATTGTTCTTGATTGGGTGCAGATGAGACCCACTGCCCACTCTGAGGCCTGAATACAACACCTGACTGATTTCCACGTGAGTGTGCGATTAGCCACAGTCAACCTCGGAGCAGCGCTGTCATGCGCACGTCTGCGGCTGTTCTTGGGGTGTTCATTATTTATTTAATATATATATATCCATATATATATATATATATATATATATAAATACTTTACCCGGGTCCTCCCTGCGTGCGTGCAGTTTGCATGTTCTTTCCATGTCCGCTCCAGTTTCCTCCCACAGTCCAAAGACATGCAGGTTAGGTGGATTGGCGATTCTAAATTGGCCCTAGTGTGTGCTTGGTGTGTGGGTGTGTTTGTGTGTGCCCTGTGGTTGGTTGGCACCCTGCCCGGGATTGGTACCTGCCTTGTGCCCTGTGTTGGCTGAGATTGGCTCCAGCAGACCCCTGTGACCCTGTGTTCGGATTCAGCGGGTTGGAAGATGGATGGATGGATGGATAGTCTTGGGTTTGTTTTAGTATAATTTTGTAATCAATATTTTAACACTTCCTTTAATATCGCTAACCATTAGTAGCGCCATCTATTGGTGAAATCTTGAACTATTCTTCATATGAAAATTTAATTTCTTAATTAACATGGATTAATTGATCAATTAATGAAAGTGATTATTCATTTATTGTCATCGGAAGTGAGTAAGAGTGCAAACTTTCAAGTCATTTGGACAATAGGAAGTGAGTTAAATATCGATTATGAGATTTGTACCAGACAACAAACAGGTGAAGCTGATATAAGCGTAGTAAAAAAACCTGCACAGCCCCCCTTATACATCCATATGTGGAGCGTGCCAGTCAACGTCCTACATTTGCTGTCAGGACGCTTTGGAATTTCATTGGCTGGGAGAGCCGCCTCTTCCTCCTGATACGTCGAGACCCCGCCTCCTGCATTGCAGATATCTGTTACCTGTAAGACTCTAGGGGTCTCTGTTGCCTCTTTCAACTCAACAGACAGACATACTAGACACAGGGTAAAAATCACCAAGAAGGTTTTTAATTATTCCTATAGTGCCCAAAAGCACCTCCACCACCATAAACAGGCAAGTAACAAATATAATAACAATAATTACAATAAACAACACAAATCTCTCCTCCACACCTCCCAGCAAGTTCTGTCCTCCTACCTCCCAACTCCGGCTCGCTTGCTGGGTCTTCAGTAGTCCTTTATATAGTCCTTGACCCAGGAGTGCATCTGCTCTTCCGTCCCTGTGACTTGCCAGCACTTGAGGTTTTTCTTCAGCCCAGAAGTACTTTGGGGCTTCCGACCCTGTGACTTGGGAGTACTTCCAGGCTGTATGGGGAAATACAAATCCCCAGATCTTCCTGCAGCATCTCCTGGTGGCACCCACAGTATCCAGCCAGGTGTGATGCCGAACTATAGATTCCATGATGCCCTGTGGGAATCCAGGGCACAGCTATGCTGCAGGGAACTCGCAATCTGGTGTCTTGGGGGAGGCAGTGCCCCTCAGTAGCTGCCTTCCCCCATCCTTCTCTTCTTTGGGTGTCCCGGCAGGGTTGTCCGCCATACCATATATACTCGCGTATAAGCTGGGTCTTGAAACCTGAAAAATCGATCATCAAATCAGACCCTGACTTGTATGCCCGCTCAAAAACACAACACTTAATTATTATTTTTATTTTTTTTTTTTTTACATCTTCTTGCCTCCTCCGATCTCACATCAGTTTCTCAGACGCATTGAATTTTGTTGCAGGAACGCAGATACCAATTTCTTTCACCCCTTCAACGACGTTTAATTTAAAACTTCATATTTTCTTCTGATCAAATGCTCCATTGTAGATGAGGGATGCTCTTACGATGAAGGTGTATGAGGGTGTGGGATACAAAAAAACACAAATGAGTAAATGAGACAATAAAAGGGAATGTAAATCTGAAACGCACACGCCTAAGCTTTATAAATGAGACCCTCAGGTATACATCAAGTAGCAAAATGGAAACGAAGCGATAGTTGCTTTGGCTTGAATGAGAGAATATTCATGGCTGATGTCGGCTTTCGTTACCACGTCTCAGTCACTGGAATAAGGACAACAAACTCTGACGGGGTGCAGTTTTTTTAAAAAAAATAAATGTCTACAGGTGTTTAAATCCTGTTACAACATCTCGATGGTCAGACTTGAAGAGTGAAAACCTGCCGCCCCATAGCCTTCTGGGAGCGGAGTTTGAACCTCCCCTCCCCCTGCACAATCAGTACTACACTTCGATTTGTGCTTTTTGGTTCTTTCTTTTCTTGTAAAGGACTGTTTATACAAGGTGTCGCACGAAAAACTGAACCGACTCCAACGTCGACATACATTTCTTAGCCCGCACACGAAACAAAAGAGATGTAATACAGAAATCCAATTGCAATTGTTTGAAGGAGCCACGTGCAATAAAATACACATTTTTTCCTTGTCGTTGTCCTTCAGTTCTTGGACACAAGTCTTTCTGTACGGCTTCATTTGTAGTGAGTGCAACACGCGTTGACAAGACCTGCACGAAACATTCGCTTGTTGTGGCGATTTTACGTGTCGATTTCCGAGGGCTTCTGGCCATCCTTTCCAGAATATCTGCTACGACCGCAGGTGTACGAACAGACAGGCCCGATTCTTTCTGCAGTTTGTAACTGACCCAATCCTACGCCACTTCTTCATCAACTCGTAAAAACAGCTCTTTGCTGGTAGGTTTACGCCAGGAAACTTTTGGGTGAAAATGTCTCGCATTTCCTTAAAAGACCCGGTAGACACACACGCCTCCACTATTCCGATCCTCTCTTCCAGATCTCTTTCACTGGCTCGCAGTTTCCTTTAGAATGCACAGTTGGGGCTGCTGACCCCGTCAAAATCGCGACGGCTCCCATCTGTATAATAGCTCGAGCCAGTCGTTCAGTGGCGGTTCAGTTTTTCGTGCACCACCCTGTATATTGTAGTGAGGATGGAGATGAGACGGTGGTATCATAGGGACACTCTAGAATTGTGGGTAATGTTAACGCTTGTTCTGTCTTACACCCAGGAGGTTAACAGCCGACAGTATTACGAGCAGAGTGCCGAAGCCCACGCTAAAGCCTATGGAGGGCTCACCATCACGGCTGGCACGAACGGAGACTACAGCAGCATCGGCTCAGTTTTCGCCCAAACTGTCATATCTTCGGCAGCTGGCACAGAGACATTCCTGACCGATGTGTCCAAGGTAAAGATGTTCACCGCTGACTTGATCTCGTGGATGTGCTCTGTAAAATAGTCGATTAGGCAAACGGAGAACGTACCGCGGCTTTAAGCCTAGCATCAGTTTCATGACTTGTACCTGCTGACCACCCCCAATGTCATTTATGGTGTTTTATGTTCTTTTATACCCTCATTTGGGTCTAAATGCCTTACTTCCAGGGCCGGATTAAGAAGAAATTGGGCCTGATGCTGCAGTACAATAAAGGCCTTATTTTTTCTCGCCATTGGTGCATTCGACCCTCACCGTACCTGCGCACTCAGACCGACCGACGAGCCTTAATTGCTTGTGACCCAACCAGCCAGCCTTTATTGAACATGAAGAATAATAACGACGTTGTATCGTAACAACTCGAGATGAACATCAAACTACGGAACATCAACATTGAACAGCAATTGTCTGAAAAGTGCACTTAATGCAGAAAACCTAACAATGAAATACACACAATGTCACAATTCTCTTACGAAACAGAGTAAGAAAAAATAAATTGGCAGAGACATCGGGTCAAAGTGACTCAGTTCAGGCTCTTGAGGGTAACAACTTGTCCACGATTTAAATTTCATAATCGACCAGAATCCTGTCGAGGATTTTAAAAATTCTAAACGTCCATGCCAGGCCTGCAGGCCGCCTTTTACTTTCACCTTTACAGATAACCATTTAAATAGCCGTCGGTTTTTACTGTACAACTAACTTTCAAGGTGAAACATTGACTACGTGGCACTTACCGAACAGTAATAAAGTGGCAAGAATCCCCAAGATATTGCAAAAAACGCAGCTGAATTACTAAGTAAACTGTTTAACGTAAAATTGATAGCATTAACTTGAAATCTTCAGTTAACAATAAACACAACGACGTTATAGTTACGTCACAGCGCAAAGAACAATAGTAACTGTATAACAAGTAACGCTGTGTCTGGGCGTCTGAAAGTCAGACTCCAAATTTCATTCTAAGAATTATTTTGATGTTAATATAGCAAAGGAAAACTGTTCAGCTTCCGGAAAATTCTCATCTGTTTTCATCTGGGCCTATTTCAGGAATGGGCCTAATGTTGCGGCATCAATAGCACCCACCTTAATCCGGCCCTGCTTACTTCTTCGACCTTTTAGAGCTTTATGTCATTGTCCCCGCCTAATAAGTGGCTGTCTCGCTTTCTGGATGTCTTTAGGCTGTTGAAAATGTCAATTTTGTTAACGGATATTCAGCATTCCTTCTCTCTTTAGCCATTACTATTTCTTCATTTCTTGATATGTCCTAATTTCTCTGGCCTACATTGCAGAGCCGTCGGCATTACCCTGTTTTAGAAAGCAAGCATATAAACGAATCCTAGCCAGCACAAGCTGCATTAACGTTTGCACTAGAAGACACTTGGGAGATGAGATCTTCAGAAGTACAGTTGTAAAGGTCAAGGTGTGGAAAGACAGAATAATAAACACGTCTGCTTACCTCAAGACCAAGAAGTCTCATAGGCCTATTCATAAAAAAAAAAAAAAAAGTGATACGGGGCTGCTGGGCCGAGAAAGGCCATGTCAAGTCAGCCAGTGCTCAGCATGGATTGTTTTTTTAAAGGACAGCAGTGTGAATAATGGGATAACAGTTGGTGCAGAAGAGACTGTGGGACCAGCTGCTCATTCTTCGAGAAGACAAACGCTGATCCTCATGGACTCTGATGACCCTGGAAATACGGCGTATGAGGATACAGGCAGCCTCGTCACCGAGACGGTAGGTTCCTTTTTACCTGCATTTTGAGAATGGGAGTTGGAATAATGTTCAGTAATCAATGAATTCAGCCATTTTCCAAATCCATGTACTGCAAGGCAAGATTTGCGGGGATCTGGGGCTCGTCTCAGCAGTCATGTGAAAAAGAACGTACACCCTCCTATGGTTTTATGTATTGGGACATAGTTTTAAAAAAATCTGGTCCTTAGCAGGTTCTAAAATGATTTCAGTCTAACATCGGGTGTAAAACAGCACACAGCAGAGTCCACCGTGTCATTCATTAATTTATTTAACAAACTTGCTCTTCTCCTTTTGGCTGCTCAAGTTAGGGGTTGCCACAGCGAATCATCTTCTTCCATCTTTTCCTGTTCTCATCATCTTGCTTTGTCACACCCACCACCTCACCACATCCATAAACCTTCTCTTAGGCCTTCCTCTTCTCCTCTTGACTATCAGCTCTATCCTTAGTACCCTTCACTCTTTATGCTCCGCATCTCTCCAAACCAAAGTAATCTCACCTCTCTGATTTTGTCTCCCAACCATCCAACCAGAGCTGACCCTCTAATGTCCTCATTTCTAATCCTGTCCATCCTCATCACAAATCTTACCATCTTTAACTCTGTGCCACCGTGTCCAGCCCATATAACACAGCTGGTCTCACTACCATCCTGTAGACCTTCCCAGTTACTCTTGCTAATACCCGTCTGTCACAAGTCACTCCTGACACTGTTCTCCACGTTTCTTGAGGTAAGGATACATTTTCTATTTGCTTGTGTAAATTCTCACATGTTTCCAGAAGTAATTTTTAAACGAAACCAACGAATGGCACGAAAAATTAACATTTAAGACTGAAACTTGAAAGCACTTCTTTACGCAAAGAATGCAGAACAAACTACTGAGTGTAAAGACAAGACGAACAACCATAAAGGGTCTGGGGCACGTCGAAGGTGAACCCTGTATATTGAAAAGTGCAAAAGGCTCAAAAACGTGTGTTGAGTGCAAATGGTTGAGACTTCTTGTTAAGTTCACAGGGTCTCTCTAAGGTGGCTACGTTTCTGGGAAAGAAGAGGCGGGTCCAGGTGGTGTGACCCTGGAAGTGACATCAGGGTTGGACGCACGACAATCTTCGTTTCTGTAGAGGGGAAAGGAGGAGAGAAATCGTTATTGCTTAGCGCCCTCGTGTGAATGTGAATGCCAATAATGGAGGGACTGGCATCCATTAGTAGATGGGTGGGATGGGATTCCATCATGGACATTTATCCAGGCTAACTGTCTTTCCCAGTCCGGAGGCCATAATGCAGTGCTTCCCAGTGCCATATGTCCTGCCCTTAATACACAAGGTGGCTGTATCCGTCTGGTGGAACACCCGCAGGGCATACTGGGAGCTGTAGTCCTGATGGGCAGCCCTGTTGGGATACTTGGGCGCCACCACTGATTTAGGGGTCCTCTGTTGTGCAGTGATGTTCAAAGAAATCTCACTACAGTGCGTTGTTCAACAGTGGTGAATACCTGCAGCGGAGCGTCCGTCTTCGTTTAACCTTGGCTTCAACCAGACTAACAGCAGAGCGCTGCGCTGTGCGTGCTCCAACTACCCATAAGCCATGAGGAAACATGTTGTTCTGCCTCCTCTTCTTTCTGTTGGTGGCGACCGTGTAATTTTTCAGCCTGCCTTTACTTTTCGGTTTACCCTCATATCCTCCACATAACCTCTGCTTTTCTTTTCATGTCTCCTCCTTCAGGTTGGAGAGGCTGTGGAACAGAATTTGCTGCTGGAGAAGCAACTTATCGAACTTCATCAACAGAATCAAAGCCTGCGGCTAGAAAAAGAGGAGACGGAGAAGAGGCTGAGAGCAGAAATCCAGCAACTCAAAGATCATGTGGGTAGCAAGTGTGAGATGTCATGCTTGATGAGGGTCTGTGTGTGTGGATGTAAATGTGTTTAGTGTGTGTAACTAGCATATTACATCCGTTTCTACCTGATGGTTAGCACATGTCGTGTAACTCTATTCTGATTAAAGCGAGTGGCAGAGAAGGAACCATCAAAGTGATAAGGAAACGCTTTTCCAAGTCAGTCAGGTCTTCCTTCTGCGTAATCCTCCATTTTTGTTACCCCCAATTGAGGATTTCAGGGAGTGGATAAATTCAGGTGTACATTAAGGGCAGCAGTGCATCATGGGGCACTATAAAGCACACACTATGAAAAGGGGGTCGATTTAGAGTTGAAGGTGAATGTAACCTGCACCATTTGGGATGTGGGTAGAAGTCCCTGTGAGTTTATTTTACCTTTACAGTGTGTTTGTATCGTCATTGTACAGGACGTCGCTAATTCTTCTGAGATCACATGATCGGTTTATAGCTAACCTATTTGCCAGCTGCTGCTTTTGATCCACCACTTTATTTTTTCTCATTTTTACTTTCTCATATATGAAGTATAGGGAACGTATTGTAATCGTCCAAAAGATTTGATGTTGAGATTTTCATGAATCTCGATGTTTTAGACCTCCCTGACTTTCTTGTATACAAAGTAAAGAGAAAGTATTGGAATACTTCAGTTTCGAGATATTGATGAATATCGACGTTTTAGAGTCTGAAAATACAATTTTTAGTATTCTGTGTGAGTGTGTGTGTGTAAACACAATAACTTGAGTTTTCTTTCACTCGGTTCAGCCAAATTTTGTATACAACTGTTAAGTAAAAAACGTACGTTTCTATCAATTTTTGCACTATTTCCATTAACCAGAAGTGGTACTTTACCTTTTATTCAGCAACACAGTCCAATTTGTTCAACTTTACCTTTATAATAATTGTTCAATAGAGTATTGATTTGATTTGATTGGATTTGTTGTTGATGGTTCTAACGTACATAATATAAAACTATAATCCTTGTCTTGCGGTTTACTCCTCAGTACTAGGGTATTGTACCGTGTTAGCCATTATGAATATAGTGAAAAGTCAAGCAAAATGACACCTTTTATTGTCTAACTAAAAAGATTACAATTTCTCCTCAAATATCCATCCCTAGATCTGAGTGTACGAGAAAGTCGAGGGGAGACCACTTCCGATTTTTTTTTTTAATGTAATTGTTCCCCCAGGAAGTAGTAGCTCATTAGTTGAATAAGCCATAAAGCCCTCCTTGGCGACTAAAGGACAGCATCTTGTGGCCTCCTGTTTATAAATCAAGAGTTTGCTGTTTGATTCCGTCACAATGTGTTGTGGTGCACTGCGGGTCCCAGCACCTCTGAGCCTACGTGATACCAGGAGCCCTCAGGGAGGCCTCAAGACTTTGATCAGGTTAACTGCAGGCATCTCACCAAACTCTTCATTTTCTTGTTGTTTCGCCTTGCTGATTCTTCATTATCCTCAGTCCCTCTTGGCTCTGGTGTACTTTTTAACTCTTTACATGCTGCCTTTAGATTCCATTATTAGGAAATATGGCTTTTTGTTTTCATTTTCATGAAGACGATAAACAGCTTTACTTGCCAATTGAAACTTTACAGGGAGGTCCAGGCCACCTTTTACATGAGTGTTTAAAGGACATAAAATCCTGGGTGGAAATACATTGTCTTCAGCCCAATGAAAAGAAAACAGAAATATTGATTTTTGGAAATGTTGAAATATCAAATTCTCTAAATAATGCTCTAAGTATCATATGAGAGGCCTTATACCAAGAACTTGGGGGTTATTTTTGGGATAACTTTTAAATTTGATAAACAGATCAGTCCCGCGGTTAGACCCTGTTTTTCTGTCAGTTGAGACCTTTATCAAAGGTCAGGGCCTTTTTATTTCAAAATGATCTCGAAAAAGTGGTTCAGGCGTTTAGTACCTCCAGGTTAGATTATTGTAATAGTCTGTACCATGGGGTTGATCAGGCATCCTTACACGGCCTACAGATGGCGCAGAATGCTGCGGCCCGTGTTTTACCTCGCAAATGTGACCGTATTTCTCCACTGCAGCAGCTGAGGCCAAGCTGTTTTCATGGTTAGAGATGTCAAGCCGCAGAAAACGAAGGGTTGAATCCCAAGAGTGAATGCAGAAGTAGAATGATGATAAAACAAGGAGCCTAATTCCAAAGACGGATTGGTCAGTAGGGCTGAGCGGTGGCCCTGTGGCTATGGATCTGCGCTCATATCTGGAGGGTTCCGTTACTTTCAGAAGGGATCCTACTCAGAGCAGTGACGCTCTGACCAACCCCAAACAGCAGGCAAAAAATAAAATTTCCCTCAGCGATTAATACAGTATATCAAACGTTGGTAATTTGTTTCTTACTTTTTGAGTTCACCTGTCACTCCTCTTCCTTTCTCAGATGGCTGGTCTCGTACAAGCAAACGTAAAGATGTTTGAGGAACTTCAGCTTTATCGTGCGGCTGATGACACAGAGCACAAGATTGCTAAATTGGTGAGTTCTCCAGCAATTGCAATGTAATTGGGTGGGAAAAAAGCTAGAATTTAAACTGAATTGAGGGTCTGAATACTTACCATTTGAAAAGTGTGCCTAACGTTTTTAGTTTCTACTGTCTTTTTTTTTTGCCATCTAGCCATAGCTAATGTAAAATATGAAGTGCTCAGCCTTTCTAAAATAATCTGGTTATGGTTTGACCACCCTATCCGGTAAATGCTGGGTCACATTCTTTCTTTTTACCCCTATTTTACTTAACCCTTTAAACAATTGAAGAAGAAAAAATACATACATTCATTTACTTTCTTCCCTCAAAGATGGCCAAATTGCTGCAACAGAGCCCAAAAAGCCCCCACTGGCTTTCTTAAATGACCTGATTGAGTTGGTCAGTCAGCATCTAACGCACTTTGTCCTGAACAGAGTCACGCGGGGGTGACATATGGAGCCTATCAGAGCTTAACATAAGGCAGGAGGAAACCCTGCACAGTCCATCGCAGGGCAAACTCACACATGGGCCAGGTTAGTGTGGCCAGTCCATCTAAGCTGCATGTCTTTGGACAGTGGGAGTAAGCGGAGTACCGGGAGGAAACGCACACAGACACGGAGAGAACGTGCAAACTCCACACGGGGAGGACTTGGGACACAAACCCTGGGCTCCTTACTGCGAGGCAGCAGCGCTACTGTGCCACCCTGTCCTGGTTCCATTGCATGTGAGAGACTTTTCTGTACTAAACGAAAGGAATTTTTCCGCTTTCAAATGACACCACATTCTACTTTCTATTTTCTCCACTTTTTGTATTTAAGCATTTTTTTTTTTTATGAAGACGTTATTCGTGTTGTAATTTGTATATGCAGTATAATTTCTTTGCAAACTACACAAGGGGGTACCCAAAAATACCCAGAATTGAAATAAAATAAATTGTTTTAATAATTTTTACTTACTAAAAATACTGAATGCACTCATCCCAATGGTTTTCCCACTGCTGGAAACATTTTTGGAATCGCTGAAGAGGATCGTTGTGCCCAAGGCCTGCAGAGATTTTTCTTTGACTTCCTCCACGGTACAGAATCGCTTTCCTTTGAGTTCTTTTTTTTCATATGCGGGAACAAGAAAAAGTCGCACGGAGCAAAGATCAGGGGCCTCATGTATAACTCCGTGCGTAAAATTCACACTAAAACATGGTGTAAGCACAAAAGCAAGAATGTGCGTACACACAGAAAAATCCAGATTCATAAATCTCTGCGTTCGCCAACTTCCACGTTCTTCCACTCCATAAATCCTAGTCAGCGTGAAAAGTAACGTACGTGCACGCACCTGCTGTCCCACCCCAACTCCTCCCAGAATTACACCTCTGTGAATATGCAAATCAATATAAATAGCCCTTATGCTCAGTGTCCTGTGAAGGGACAATGGGAAAAGCACGAGGTAAAATAGAATTTCAGCGAATACCAAGTGGAGGCAAAGAAACAGAGGGATAAACAACAAAAAGAAGTTGATCGAGTGAAGTAGCGTGTCAGAGAAACTCGAAAGCTCAAGTTCACAAAGTCGCACAGTGCCTGAAATAAAAAAGAAGTCACATATCAAAGTACAGAGAAAAAAAAGTAGGCACGCAGTAGGGAAAAAAGCACGAAATGTCAACTTTAATCTCAATTTCCACTTTAATCACGAAGTTAATTTTGTCATTAAAGTAGAACATCATAAACTTCATCTTAAAATCGTTTAATTTACTAGTTTCTCAAATCCCATTGTAACTAAAGTCGTATGTTAAATGCTTTGTTTTGTATTTGATCTTCAATGTGCTCTGTGTGTGTGAATCAGTACATGCTTCTGTTCTTTCTCTTTCTCCGACAGGACACAGAATCCATTACATTCGTGATATTACAGCTCTCTGAATAACTAAAATACTGAGATATATATGTGATATCATTTTCATGATGATAGGAGTTAAAGCACGTTATTAAACATGGGAACACGGTGGCGCAGTGATTGTTCATGTCTCACGCAGGATGTTTGCCGTGCTGTGCACGTCCTTCGATGAAATAATTTATTGCAGCAGTACTGTCTCTTTCAAACATACTAACCTCCAATTCCTGTCCTTACTTTTCTTTCCTCAAATACCCAAACGCCACGCAATCAGTTCTGTAATAGACGTTAAGCCATCTGTAAGCTTAGAACGCAAATTCTTTAAAACTTTTAAGGAACATTGAAATATCTTCGTAGTACATGTTTAATTATTCTATCCTTCCAGTATCGCGTCAGCGCCAGCAAATATACATCGTGAGGCAGGAACAATCCGTAAACGGAGCGCCAGCGGCTCGCTAGCACTGCGGCACCATGTCCTCACATGTTTAATTATTAACAATACAGATTATTTAAATGAAGTTAAAGTTTTATCTGTATAATATAATAAACATATTTTGCTGCATTTCACCATAAAAATGATATCGTCATCATATGTAAATACGCGCTTTATAAAGTGGCTCAGGTTGTGTAATATTATAACTGTAGTGCAAGTTTACAGTGAGGTGATTGTACTTATAAGTCCTAACAGTTCTACAAGGAGCAATTGATTGAGTGCGTTTAGAGTTCTTGGGATGAAACTGTTTCTGACCCGCGAAGTCCGTACAGGAAAGGCTTTGAAGTGTTTGACACATGAGAGCAGTTCAAATAGACAGTATGGCTGAGGCAGTGTGTGCTTGATGCTGTATATCGATAATCCAATCAGCTGCTGTAGAGCTGTGATTCACACTCAGATATAGGGATATAAATACGCTGAGTGGTGCAGTGAGAGGAATTTGGAAAAAGATGATCTGCTGTGGCAACCCGTAATGGGAGCAGCTGAAAGAAGAAGAAGGTGCAGTGAGAGTAACAACGCTAAAGCAGCTGTAGTATTTAGAAAAGTTTGACCATTATGTGCGCATCAGGGATGTAGATCTGAAAAAGAAAGGGTAACCAAACCGGAACAGTAGCACTGCTTTGACGTTGGGTGCTGCCAGTCTGCAAAAGCGAGCGCAGAACTTGCGTATGCCGGGGTATGAGCTACCGTGGAAATGTGCATGGCTTTACGGTAAGTATAGGTTTTATACATAACGATTTGAGCATGGAAACGTTGTTACGCAACATTTTTGTGCGTACGCACCGTTTATACATGAGGCACCAGGTGAGTAGGGAAGGTGGCGAGAACTCTGAGACACACAAGTCAATTCAGAAATCTCTTGAGTAGTCTCATGACGACGATCTTTTTAAATTGCATTGCAAACTTTTTTGTCATTCCTAATTGTGGAGGGTCGGTTGGTCTTCGTGTGACATTTGCCCTCATCTGAAACGTGAAAACCACTCGTAGACCTGCGTTTTACTTACAGCTTCCTCTTTAAAATCTGTTTCAAGCATCACAACAGTATCAGCAGCTGTTTTCCCTAAGAGAAAACATAATTGAAAGTACAATGATCACTGATCACAAAAATCGCAGAGCACGTTCAATAAACACCAAGAAACACCGACACGGAATGGCATACGAACAACACAGAGCAACGGCACTGGCCAGACTGGCACAGAATACTGTAAGTATACTAAACCTAGTGGTGAAATTCACAACTAAGTCGAGATTGGGTGCCAGGTGCAGATTCCGGTTATTTTTGGGTACCCCCTTTTGTGTGTGTGTATGTATGGATGGATGCTAGGGGTCGCTGTTGCCCCGTTGAACCCACCAGACAGATGTCCCAGACACACGTCTAAAAGCACCAGAAGATTCTTTTAATATTTTCTTCAGTGAAGTGCACAAAGCACCACACACTCCACAATTCTTCAATAATAAATCACTACAATAATAATAATCACTAATACAATCCTCCACTCCCAACAGCTTCGTTCTCTACCACCCAACTCCAGCTCCATCGGCTGGGTTTCCCATAGTCCTTTTTAAATGCCCTGACCCGGAAGTATTCCGTCTCCGGGTCAAATGTCTTCTTCAGGTGCCCCGGAAGTACTGCAGGTTTCCATCCTCCTGACTCCTAAGTAAAGTGGAACCTCAGTTCACGAGCATAATTCGTTCCAAAACTCTGGTCGTAAACCCATTTGGTTGTGAACCGAAGTAATTTCCCCCATAGGATTGTATGTAAATATATATTTTTTTAGCTTTTAAGCACAAATATAGTTAATTATACCATAGAATGCACAGCATAACAGTAAACTAAATGTAAAAACATTGAATAACACTGAGAAAACTAACACAGCAATAGTTTGCGCTATAGTGCTAGGAACTGCTCGCTAAAAGCACGTTTTTTTTTATTCTTTTTAATCACAGGGAAAAAAATGAACATTTGAAAAATCTGTAATTTAATAAACCACCAAGAAAAGTAACATTGCAACAATGTACACTACGAACCAATCGCTGTAAACAGAACTGAAAACAAAAACAAGCCTTTTCTACCTTATGCGTCCAGCCCTATATATATACTGTATATATGGACTGGACCGTGTGTCTACCTGGAAGGTTGCAAACCAGGATCCCAATCTGCTTTGTTGTGTGGTGGATACAGCGATGCGATGTATCAGTGCTGGCCCCCCAACCTGAAATGTCCTAAATTTTGGTGCCTGTGGCTTTGTGTAAAATAATTACTTCTTGATGAGCGATTTTTTTTTTTTTACCTCATCTTTGCTCAATCAGCTGCTGTGCTGCGTGATCTGCATCTCGCACGGCACACTTCTGTCATATCACTTACTGTATGTCCGTATATTCAATCTCTTTTCACTTTTACCTTTTCATCAATGTCGCATTGAATTTTGATTCCGTGTTTGGAATTCCATTGTGACAACACAACATATAACTGCCTGTGAGTAAATCTCGTTTCCTTCTCTCTACACGAACTGTGTCTGACAATTGCAATCACACAAATGATTGACCCGTGTGCGTGGTTGTAAATGTTTTAGATGTGGACAGGACTTCTCCAAATCTCTTTGCATAAAGACTTGTCTTGCGGGGCTTGTAATTTTCTCTCATGGGATTTCACTTTTACCAGACAACAAATCTTAATTCTTGTGGATACGCCTCTTCACTGTGTAGAAACACTACTTTTCCCTGATGGCAACACGACTTAGATGATCTACAAGTCTCCAACTTAAAATTTAAAGCCGAACAATACCTACATACTTCTGTCATATCATTTATGTCCATATACAGGTATTCGATCTCTTTTCGCTGTTCTGTTATTTCACCAAGTAATTTCCGTTTGTTTTTGCTAATGCGATCTTTACCATCCTTTTTTTGAGACTTTTGAATTTTAGTACTTTTATTATCACTAACCTGCTCTACATGTGTTTCGCGCCTTCCATCCATTATCCAATCCTAACTACAGGGTCACGGGGGTCTGCTGGAGCCAATCCCAGCCAACACAGGGCACAAGGCAGGAAACAAACTCTGGGCAGGGAGCCAGCCCACCGCAGGGCACACACTAGGGACAATTTAGGATCACCAATGCACCTAACCTGCATGTCTTTGGACTGTGGGAGGAAACCCACGCAGACACAGGGAGGACATGCAAACTCCACGCAGGGAGGACCTGGGAAGCGAACCCAGATCTCCTTACTGCGAGGCAGCAGTGCTACCACTGCGCCACCATGCCACCCTTGTATCGCTCCAACGTTTTTGAATTCTTTATGACGTTCTACTTTGTCGTCTACTCTTTGTCTTTTATTTCCGTCCCCTGGTGTGGTTAAATCTTTTGGCGCAAAGACTCGTCTCGCAGGACATGAAAGGGTCTCTCGGAGAAAATCACGTCTCATCTCCTTCCAACCTTCCAAGATATAATGGAGAGATGAATTTACTTCCATTAGGTTGGATTTCTCATTTTTTTTTCCATGTGAGACTAAAGTACTTTACCAAAAGTTGATTTTTTTTTTTTTACACCCCCTTTTTACTCACAAGGATGCCAGTAATGGGTCATTGTACACACCAGCATTTTTTCCTGTTGTCTTGTTGCTTTGTTTTTGATTTCACCTGAGGGTCTCTTTACATGAAACTGTCTTCCTTGATATTCACGTCTCCATTTTGCTTCCTGTGTCCTGCAGCTGGAGACAATGGAGAGGCAGCACAGCGATCTCCTGCACACTCAGCTCGCATGCTTGAGAAAGGAAGTGCTGCGTAGTTCGATGCCGCTGACCGTGAACGGAGACACAGAGACTCTGCGCCTGACTCTGCCCCATCATAACGAAAACCACGGCGGCCACGTCATCTCCCTCTTGGAGTCCCCTCATTGCACGGGGCGGGAGGCAGAAACGGGCGGACTGGCGGCACTGGAGATTGTGGAGGTGCAACTCGAACCAGCTGCTGATCTGCATAAGGCCAGCGGCACATCGGAGCCCCCTTACCACGTGGAGGATGTCCAGCCACAGAGGACTCTTCTAACGGAAAAACGGAAAGCTGCAGAGCGTGCCGAGGTGGGATGTAAAGCAAAAATACAGAAGGTGATTGGAAGCTAAAATAGGAAATGCACACACACTGTCGCAGTCTGGACTGCCGTCTTCTTGACCGAAACACCTTTTTCATTTTTGATTTTATACAGTATAGCCGACTGATGTACTTTTTTTTTTTTTAATCACTCATTCTCTAAAAAAAGTAGAATTTTTCTTATGATTACTACGTGTAAATTTGAGCCTTTTTATCCTGTTCCAAGTCTTATTTCTTTATAGCGCCGTTCCCCATGGGGGAGGCCAAATGAGAACCCTTTTTATTCATTGGACTCTGTGCTTCACGTCACTAAACGCAGCAGGATCTGAAGTGAAACCTGCCATCTTGAAGGAACCGAAACCTGACCCTGGGCGTGGCTTCTGATGAGGTGGGGCGGGGGGGATTTTACGAAGTCCTGTCCAGTTTGGTGCCGATTCTTAACGTGCTCGGTTTTGAACGTTTCTTGCATGTGCACACGCAAACCTTTTGTTTCTTGTTTTCGAGAACCTTGGGAGTATTTGCATTGGATTGATGGCGTTTTCCCGTCTTCTATAGCGGCGATTTTTAAAAAGTAGGAGAGCCTATCCAGTAAATGTGTGGGTGGGGGGCACAACTGGATGTGATTTGACACACAACTTTTTATTCATGTTGTACTCCTGCCAGGACCCTGAGATGAAATGACCTGTGGGAATGGAAAGGCCACCAGAAAGGGAAATGCGGATAATGTCGTTTTCTATTTTTTATTTTTTAAAGTATTCTGCGTCTGGGGTGTGGATTGGCTGCTGTGAAGGAGAAAACAGGGGGGTTTGACGCAAGAATAAAGTGGAGAAGGAAGCAGGAAGTTCCTGCCACCGCCCACCTCCCTTGCCGTGATGACATTTGTAAGCATCTCCCTTTATTAATAAAAAAAACAAAACACACACACAGGTATTGGAGAGTCTGTCGCCATCGCCGTGTCTGTTGCAGAAATCTGCCGAAACACAACACGTACGGGGGCCCTTCATAATGTTTAGGACGCAGGCACCTTCTTTCAAATCTTGATTTGTACCCTCTGCTCCACAGTTTAAAATAACAAGTCAAACAATTGAGAACGGGGATTAAAGTGCACGTTGCAGACTTTCATTGAAGGGGATTTGCAGACACGTCAGTCACACAATGCTTTCCCACCGTGTCAGTGCCTACAGGAACCCCCCAGTCATCTCCAGTAAGAGGGGCTGGTCCTGGATTATACGAGTCCTCTTGTGGTAGCCCAGCTGCAGTCTTCCTGTCGGACAAAGCCTGGAGTGGAGGATGCAGTTATCTTTCTCATCCACAAGCCTGGACAAGGCTTGGCCACACTTTGAGGACTGTGACTTTGTTTGATTTCTCCAATGCCTTCAATACCATCCAGCCATCCCTGTTCAGGGGTCAGCTCAGAGCTATGCAGGTGGGTGAGCCGGTGGATGATGGACCATCTGACGGCAGGCCACAGTTTGTGAGACTCGGGAACTGGAGCTGCACAAGGAGCAGGCCTGTCCCGTCCCATTTTCTATTCACTATACACCTCCGGCTGTATAAATATAGAAATTCCCAGATGCTTCTGAACTTACCAGGTGGAGAACTTTGAGAATTGTCTGCAAATTAACATCAGCTAAGCCAAGGCACTGCTTACTAATTTTTTTACTGCACCAAAGAGCTACTCAGTCCAGTCACTGTTCAGGGAGTGGATGTGGAGGTGAGGTACTCTGCTACAAGTACTTGGGGGTCCACATCAATGACAGACAGGTCTGATATCATAGAGAAGAAAGGGCAAAGCAGACTCTTCTTCCTTAGGAGACTGCGTCCCTTTCATGAGGTTTTGACGACATCTACAGCTCTCTGGTGGCCAGGGTGGTGTGCATCATTTCAATGAGCTAATTAAAAGCACAGGATCAGTTACAGGATGCACTCAAGGTTCCCTGAATGTAATGGTGGAGGAAAAAAATGACGACAAAACTGAGCGCCATTGTGAACAATGCTGCACATCCTCTCAATAACAAGCCAACATTGGGGACTTTCAGCCAACAAACTACTGAGCAGAAGCTTGTCAAGAAAAGCAACTCGGGCTCCTTTATACCAACAGCAATACGCCTGCATTGTGCCTCACTGGGACTGCCAAATCAGAATTTTTTTTTGTTGTTTTTAATTTTCTTCCTTTTTAGACATTGTGGTGTATATTGGAGAGGTTTGTTGTTTGCCGTAATAATAATTTTTCTGTAAAAAATCAACCTACCCCCCCCACACCTCAATAAAGTTCTCTCTGCCATTCCGTGTGTCTACTTTTTTGTCGCTCTCACCCACTGGCTAATGTATGCGCATTCACAGACGGAGTCTGACAAATGAGAGGAAATCATTCAAGCCATCGGGATTTCTTCATTTAGCTGATAGCTAAGTTGTCCCATGTATCTCTCCTCCAGGTATTTCTTAAAAGTTATCAAGGATGCTACTTCAATTCCATGTCTGAAGAAGTTTGTTCCAGATTTACACAAAACGTTGCTTAAAGAAGTGCTTCCTGGCTTCCATCCTAAATGCTTTTCCATTTAATTTCCACCAGTGTCCTTGAGTACGGGAGTCACCCTTCACAGGAAAGAATTCTGCTGGATCTACTTCATCAGAAGCCCTCAAGGATGTGGAATGCCAGGATTAGTTCACCAAGCGGATTTCTCTGTCACAATACAAGTCCTCACGTGGCGCGCACCCTCTTCTACGCAGTTGTGTGCTGGGGAGGCAGCATAAAGAAGAGGGACGCCTCACGCCTGGACAAACTGGTGAGGAAGGCAGGCTCTATTGTAGGCACAGACAGTGGCAGAGCGACGGGCGCTGAGCAGGCTCCTGTCAATCATGGAGAATCCACTGCATCCACTGAATAGGATCATCTCCAGACAGAGAAGCAGCTTCCGCGAGTTCTCACCGTTCTGCTGCACTGACAGACTGAGGAGACCCCACAATATGCGACTGTTCAATTCCACCTGGGGGGGTAAACGTTAACATTAAACAAAGTTATTGTCTGTTATACCTGCATTGTTATCACTCTTTAATATTGTTCTTTATCAGTATGCTGCTGCTGGAGTATGGGAATTTCCCCTTGGGATTAAAAAAGTATCTATCTATCCATACAAGTCTTTGATTCACCCGGTGGCTCTCTTCTGCTTTGACTAGAACTGCACCCAGTACTCGAGATGCGGCCCCATAATATGTCTCAATTTATATTGAACAGTTTTAAAGACATAATCTAACATTTTATATGCCTTTTCCATGGCTTTTGCACACTGCGGTTAAACAACAAGAATGTTGTATCATCATAAAGTGCTAAATCCTTTTTAGACGTTTTCTTCCATCTTGTATTTATAACTGACGTTACATTTTTCCACATTCCATTTTCTATATTATAATTGATTTTTCAATTCGTGTTCGTCCAATTCTGTTTTTTTTTTGTGCTGCCTTCCTATTGTCTACCATTCTTCCAGTTTTAGTGTCATCTACGTATTGCACAAAGTTTACTAATTTTGTCGGCGGTGGGGAGTGCAGCAACCCCCTCGTTGTCTATGTAAAGCGCTATATAGATATTAACTGTCTAGCTAAGTCGTCCACTCCCGAGATTTCGACCCACCAATTCACGCTGGCAAAGCGAAATCACCAACAAGTTATACTCAACGCTTCTCGTTTAGAAACGCGTGAATGTCTTGGCCAAATATATATCGAAGTGGCGTTGGTGTCACCTCAGCTTTGTCAATGTCATCCTAACTCTCAAATCAGTGATGCGCTACACTTCCAACTGAGACATCAGGCTACTGCACGTGGACGACGCTGCTGAATGGTTGTTCACCTGTCAATCTCATAAATCGTCCAATTCAATAGAAAGCCGGGCTCTTGAGTGTTAATCTGACTGGTCCTACGAGTCGCCAATCACGTGGAACAACGGAACGGTTTGGGCTTTCAGCGACCAATCAAAATGAGCGCTGGGCGGCACCTTCTAACAGGGCGCCTTCAAGGTTCCTCCGTCTGGATTTGTTTTGTTGTGCGTGTTTAACAACAAGGCGAGCCTATAAACAGACAGGAGACGAGACGTGTCGCATCGAATACTTCGCTCTGCCGGCGGTGTCTCGACAGCACGCTTCATTCCATTTCGGAATATCTGACACTCCACGGTGACTTTGCCTCCCGCCGTCAAGCAGGAAGTTTATTTATTACCAGACGATAACTTGAGGCTCTGGAGAGCGACCAGGCCGAGGCAAAGCCCCCGTGAACGCCGGCCAATGAAAGCCCGCAAAAGTTCTGCACGCAGTTGGAAAACCGCCCAGAATTTTTTTCCCCTGAAATTGCACTTCCGCTAACGTTCTTTTTTTTTTAATACTCAATATGAGCATGAATGACTTTGACGTGCGTCGCTACTTTTTGAGTAGTAACTTTGTCAAATAAAAAGCAGACGAAGTGACCGGGAGACAACCTTTAAGGAATTGCAGCGGCGGGGAGATGGCAACCAACGCGGACGATGACGACGTACCCCTCATATTGACCCTCGATGACGTCAGCAGCGGGGACCACAGACCTGCAAGTGAGTGTTGTGGGCTCCGGTCGGCCACACCTTTGTCCGTCAGTGGGCCAATGAATGCCGGGAGAAGCCACTTACTTATGTAATACATATGTGTGTGAGAGTGTGTGTACAAATATTAACAACATATCATACAAACGAGATCATAGCTGCTCCGCGTCAAATAAAAACACTTAAGAGGTACAGAATGAAAATAAATAATACAGTTTATAGAAAACAAGAAAAAAAAAATTAAGGATAATGGCCACATTGTTTTCTTATTTTTACATTCTGAAATAGTACGCAGGTACACTTTTACTTTCATTTTAAAACGTCCAGACACAGGATTTTATTTTGTGTATGCAACAACATGCCAGTATAACAATTAACGTAATTACAAGAGGTAATGAAAATGATTGTTGTAGTATACCATTAGAACAGTTAATTTAAAACAACTGGACAACAACAAAGTCTTGCAGGATAATTTCAAATGATCTTGTGACTGCCTTATCTTTATTAGTTATAAAAGTCTTAGAGGGCATCATCCACATTCTTTTCTAGTCAGTCTGTTTTTGTCAAATAATGAATTACAAAGTACTGTAACAGCCAGCATGTGGTCATCTTGTAATGATAACCTTAACACTCATAATTTCAAATTTGTTGTTATGTAATTTAAGATGAATTTTCTTTTAAGTGTTTGTATTGGACTATCACCACAATTATCCTTCCATCCACTTTCAACCCCCTATATCCTAACTAAAGGGTCACAGGGGTCTGCTGGAGCCAGTGCAACCCAACACAGGGTGCAAGGCAGGAAACAAACCCCGGGCGGGGCGGCAGCCCACCACAGACACCACAACTACTTTTTATTTATTTATTCGTTTGTTTATTTTGGTCAGTTATTTATTGAATACTAGCCACACTTGCACTCTCACTCTGTTAGTGGCGCCACCCACTGCTTATTTTGATTGGTCAATGAGAGATCAAAGCCGCCATGATTGGCAGCTAGTATGACCAGTCAGATTAACGATCCAGAGCCCGCCTTTCTATTGACTTAGACGACGTGTGAGATTGACAGGTCAGCACCCATTCAGAAGCGTCGTCTCCATCCAGTGGACTGATGGCTCTGGTAGAAGAGGTGTAGTGCATCCCTGAACCCAAAGTTGGCATGACATTGACAAAGCTGAGGCAACAGCAACTTCACTTTGAAGCGTTCAGCCAAAATATTCACGTGTTTGGAAACAAAACCTGTTGGTGATTTCACTTTGCCAGCGTGAACTGGTAGAAGTCTCAGGAGTGGACGCCTTCGATTAGTTCACATTTATATAGCGATTTACATAGACAATGGAGGCAATATTGTACCCAAACCCATTGACGTTGATTCTGGTGAAGTTAGTAAACTTATGAAAGTCACAGATAACACTAAAATTGGAAGAATGCTCGACACTCAGAAAGTTAATAGATTGATTTAAAAAAATATCAAATCTCTTGCCCTTGGCCCATTCCCTCAGGATGTGCGTATGCCTGTACTGGCGCACTGTGTCTCGAGCACGTCCTCGTAGCGCCTGCTTCTCAGCGTCCATCATTGTTTTTGAGGTGTCTTGCTTGCCTCCTGTCTTTGCAGGCGACTTTCTGCATTCCGCCTCCTTACGTGTTTCACATCCGCACTGTCTGTTTTGTCGCATCGCCAAAGTCAAACTGGCCAACCACACCAAAGCCACACTGACCAATCAGATTGCTCTGAGCGACTGGACACACAGACTTTAGTGTTTTATTATATAGTAGATTGTCATGTCATTTTGTAACCAGCTTCTTCCAGACCAGTGTGTTGGCCTATTCCAGCAGGCCTAAGGCGCAAGGCGGGGGTCCAGTCCATCATATGGTGAACTCCCACTCGGGATAATTTAGTGTTGGAAATTCACTTAACCTGCATGTCTTTGAACAATGGAAGGAAACTGGAGCACCAGACACGGGGGAACATGCAAGCTCCACACATGGAGGACCTGGGACACAAACGTTGGTCTGCGAGGCATCAGCATGACCACTACGCCACTCTGCCGCCTTTAATAAATATTTCTATTTCTCTTAAGAGTTCATGTTTCTGTAGGAATTGCAGTTGTATTAACATAAGTGTTGTATTTGCTAATAAACTCTTTATATACATCAACATTATTATTTAATATTTACAAAATGGTACAGTTTTTAAAGCTTACTAAAATTGTAATCACTTTTAAGGATTTGTTTTTAATCTTTGCTCATTCTTACCCACTTTGCTAATTAGAAGGAAATGTATCTATTAAAAATGTTTAATGTGAATACATGAAAGAAAGTTTCAAAATTCCCATGGTGATTTCAGGCAACAATCATATCAAATATTTTCATGGTGTGACTGTTTATAGATGCTCCTTTTTTCAAATTGGCAACGCTTGTGCTCTCCCGTGACAGGCCAGTTTATACTTTATTTATGTCATAGTCCACCTACGGCATAGACTGACACGCTCCTTTCTCAAAAGTGTCACTGTGCATTGTACATTCCTTCACAGACTCAAAGGGCTCCGATTGGCCAGTTTAGTAAGTACATATTTACTGAAACGCGTTTCCATTCGTTTTCCGCTGTCTCTCTATTATAAAAAAAAATCTTGGAAGGAGATGAGACGTAATTTTCTCGGAGACACTTTAAAGTCACGTGAGACAAAAAGACAAAAGATAAACTCTTTGCCTTAATTTTAATTGTTACACAACTTGGGACTCTGGCCCCTTAATTATTTCTTTTTTTCCTTAATTAGCAACCAAACAATATTAAGACACAAAATGAACCAACACATAAACAACAACCTGCGTCCATCACACAATAACTGAAAATAAAGAAAGGTGAAGGCCTCAGTAATGTTGATCTGCTTATGTCCATCAAACATTTTGACAGCCAGCGCTCTTAACTCATTTTTGTCGATAGGTGGGGTTGAGGGCGCATGTCAACAGAAGTCGACATCCAGGGGTAGAGGGCGACAATCAGCTATTAATGGCAACAAAACTCACTGTTACGTCATAGGCATTCCCTCTCTACTTGGAGGAATGTTAGACTCATTGACTCGGCATCTAATCCTTGTGTGTGTGTGTGTGTGTGTGAGTTACAAAATGTAAACAAAGGCAGGATGGCATTGACATCTCACGAGGGAGCGAAGCGAATGCAGAAAAGAAAATGCTCTGCAGACGATGTTTTGCACATTTTCAGTGAGTCAGACTCTGATTTTTCAGAGTCTGATTTTGTTCACAGTGATCAGGAGATTGAGCAAGACAGTGAGGAACTGGCATCAGCTGATCAGACACCAGCCAATGCCGCTCCAGCTGATCGGCTGCCAGCTGAGCGCATTCGTGCAGATGACGTACCCACGGCAAGGTTCATGTGGGAGGAATACCCAGAGATTGGTCCGTGGGAGTCAAACTGGCTACCGGGCTTCACAAGACAGCATGGCTTGCTGGTGGACTCGACAGATTACCAGCCGCTTTTCAGGTACTGTCAGACGAGACAAACAGGTATGCAGAGCAAGTTTTTGAATCGTGCCCTCTGCTTGCACCGCATTCTCGTTTTTCAAAGTGGAAACCCACAACAAAAGACAATATGAAGGGCTTTGTGGCATTACAAATAGACTTGGGACTAGACTGGTGATATAACTTTAGGGAGCACTGGTCCAACCATGCTTTGTCCCCTGGTGGTTTTGGACAGGTTATGCCGCGTAATGATAGGTACGAGCTGCTGCAAAGTTTTATTCACTTCTGTGATTACCAGAAGCAAATCCCAAGGGGTGAGTCAGGCTATAACCCCATATATAAAGTTCAGCCCATGCTTGACGTTGTGGAACCAACATATAAACAATTTTATCAGCCTGGCC
This sequence comes from Polypterus senegalus, assembly GCF_016835505.1. NCBI lineage: Eukaryota > Metazoa > Chordata > Cladistia > Polypteriformes > Polypteridae > Polypterus > Polypterus senegalus. Next base: position 73,285,050 of record NC_053165.1, read on the forward strand.
GTGATTTGTCTGTGGATGAATGTATGATAAAATACAAGGGCCGCCTTTTTTCCGCCAATATATGCCAGACAAGCCCACAAAGTATGGCATAAAGGATTTTGTACTGGCAGAAGCAAACTCTGGTTTCTGCCTGAAAGTAATCACATATACAGGAAAGTATTTCTTTCAAAGAGAAAACTGTCACTTGACAAGTCAGGCTGTTGCTGGAGCTGCTTTGGGGCTATGAACATTTGGGTCATGTTGTGTACAATGACAATTTTAATACATTCCCAGAATTGTTCATGGAGCTACAGAGCAGGGAATTGGAGCTTGTGGCACAGTGAGGGTGAACAGGAGACACAGGCCTTCACAGGCTAAGGATGAAAAGAGGTGACAATATGGTTTTCATGTGGGCGGAAAACTTGGTTACAGTGGCATGGCACGATGTCAAATGGGTGACTTGTCTCTCTACAGTACGCACCAACAATACATGTGAGAATGTGCAGCAACAGACAGTTGAAAAGGAGGCACCAGTGCACCACGTATTGTAAGCAGTGCAATGTGGCAATGCATGCAATTGGCTGCTTTGAGCGAGATCAGACTTGGCAGGACTTTACTGTGTAACATGTATGTGATATGTTTGTGAAATCATACAGAGTGCAGGCTCATACAACATGCAAGACAGTAACATTTGTCAAAGGTAAATATTTTTTGTTGATTTGATATATTAAACCATTGCTTTGTCTTCTTTTTTAAAAAAAAAGTTAGTTTTTGGGAAAATATTCAGCCCTTGGAGAAAAGAAACAAAAAAAAAAGTAGCCCTAAAAGAGTTAAAAAAGAAAATCAACAGTTTTGAAAATGTTTGCCATGGCAGAATGATAGCCATGGAAATAAATAACAAGTTTAATTAGCAACGAGAAGTGGCTTCAAATTCAGAAACTGAATGAAGTGAAGTTGGTTGGAGTTTGAAGCCTAAATTTATTTGGGTCATCTGTTGGCTCACTTCACATCAAGTTTATGTTTAGGTGCCGTTTTAAGAAAAAAAGAATAAATTCAGTGGTCAGGGTCACAAGAAAAGTCAATTAAAATAAAGGCAAATAGTTCATTAGCAGCAAAAACTGGTCACTGATTTAAAAAAAGAGTTAGAATGAAAACATGCAGCCACAGTAGCTCCACAGGACTGGAGTCGGAGACCCCTGTTATTGACCATGCTAACAGGCTGCCAGAAGTATTCCCGGCTGCAGGATAAAAAGAGTCTTCTGCCATTGCTACAGGAGCCAGAGTTGGGAAGAAGGTGACAAAGCTTGCTGAAGGAGCAGTGGAGGTGGAAAGAGAGACGGAGAGAGAAGAGAAGAAGAGGAGGAAGAAAGTGCTGTGTGCATTTACTTGTTGGTGCTTTGCTATACTGTGCATTAGTGGGAAACAACAGGAAGAGTGTTGTGCTGGAACGTGATCCTGCTGTCCACAGTATGTTGTGTTTTGGGGAGCTGGAGCGCCCCCTGGTGGCCACAGCGCATTACAAAATACATTCCAATTGATGGTGCACTGCAAATGTTAACACTGAGGTCTGTGTTGATTACTTAGATTTCGACTCGTTTTACACGAGTAGCACAGATAGTTTGTTATAAATGCATTATGACTTGCATGTAACGTGTCAACAGTTTTGTTTTGTCCTTAATCATTCTTCTTGTTACATATGAGACAATACCGTTAGCCCAAGATACAAATCAGGCTCTACAGTATGACATTTGCTGAAAAGAAATGTACTGTATGTTTTGTGGTGTTGTTATCATTATTTTTGGTCATCGGTGTCAGGGAAGCCCAATTAAACTCACTGTGATTCAGCGTTCCAACGGGGTGAACACTTTTTATATGTATTATGTATGCTAGTTACACTTTTTAATGGTGAAATTGGTTTTTATTGCAAATTTGTTTGAATTTAAAGCCTCTGAGATGCAGGTGATTTGCCTTTTTTTCCTTCTTGGCTTGCTGGTACCGAGTGCCCCAGATAACGTGCTAACGGCGTGCTGCCTCTTTAAATTGGACCCCCAGGCTTGAATTGCTATTAATCCAGTGGCCTTTGTACCTTCCCTCTGTAGGGGGAACTGCTTAATCAGCGGAGTGCACATTCCTTTATGTGTGAAAGCATGATACAAACACACACACAGCGTAACTGTGCTGAGCCTACCCCTCTCTTTGGCTTTCCATGTTTGTCATCTGCCCAGGGGCCATGGGTGCGCGCTCAACTTGTCACCTGAATTTAAGAAGAGACATGACCACTGGGTCCGTGTGCGCGTACACTGCAGGCATCCAGCACGTATCTCTGGAAAGTAGAGGCTTGCTTTCATCTGCCATCTTGGCCCAAAGCTGCTCCCCCACCTGACAAGAACAGGGGCCGAGACTTGCTGTATTATCGTGCCGAGTTTTGTCAAGGGCTGCCAAGGGACGATGTTTGGTTTTTCTTGTTGTTTTTAAAGCTGTGCTGCTCAAATTGTTAGCTCTGTCCCCACATTCATGTCTTCTCAGCATTGTGCCCTGACTGGATTGGCAAAGTGACGGCCGGTACTTTTCAAATTATCAGACTTTGCTTCTCCCACCTTTTTGGATCCTGCGGCTCGTTTCCCACAGTACTGTGCTTTTTTGCTGTCTTCTTTCCTCTTTAGCTCCGACAAAAACAACACTATTAAATAGGGTGTTGTGTTTTTTTAAAATGGGAAGTGATAACATTTGTTTTATTTTATAAAGTCAACTAGGCAGATTTTTTTTTTTTCTTTTGCTTGTTTGACATTTTGTTGTTTTTATAGAAAGAAAAAAAACAAGAAGTTTTTATGGGAGGAGCTTTGGGCCCATGTGGATAAGACGACTGAGTAGGAGGCTGCTTTATTTGTTAGAGAGCTGCCTGTGAGTGCATGCATGTGTTTGGCGCCGTCTGCAGAGATGACTCAAGCTGTGTGACTGAGGAGCTCAGGCCGCATGAAGACTTTGACTGGATCAGCACGTCACGGAAGGTGTCTGATTTTACTGAGTTACAGTGAAAGCTTGTGAGACATGGATTGATTACTCTTTAGGAGCTGGAATTTTTTGAACCAGTAACATTGTCTTTTCTTTGATTGAGCATTTTGTAAAAAATCTGGATTTTTTTTGGCCCATTGAATGGCACCCCAAGGCTCTGTCAAGGGTCTTGTCCCGGGTGTGCTGGTGGAGTGAAGTGAACTTTCCTCCTTGTTATGCGTGGTCCCCTAATTGAGATGGGGCAGACATGTTTATAGTTTCTGTAGGACTCACTGAAGACACTGACATTGTGCTGTCTTGACTTAATACGTGTGATTATGTGTAATTTGGCAGCAGAATTTAAAAGTTTGTGTCTGCCTGGACTGTGAGGGTGCTTGATGGCAGACGTCTACTGATTCAGCAACAAGCTCAACTGTTGTGACCAGCTGCAGCAGGACTGCTGGATGGATTTTGTGGCCTCTCCCTCACTCAGATGTCAAAGGAGCAGATCAGCGTCTTGTATTCCCCAGGCCTTCCTTTGCTTTGCTGACGCCTCGCAGAGTTGCGTTCAGTTTCTGCGTGCCCCATTTTTCAAGTGTGGATTGCTATACGTTCAGTTCCTTGGGACGTTATAAGGAGATTTCATGTTGGGTATTTGACTTGATGAAATACAGGAATGTCAAGAAACTCCGTTTGATTGACTACACGTGGAGAAGTGTTTTTTTTTTTTTAATATTTAAAGAGGTTCATTATAGATACCAGTGGAGATTAAAGGCTGCCCTGTGTTTTTGGGGGGTTCATTCCTGTCATGCAGGAAGAAGAAATGGGTGGAGAACTCTCGTCACTTGGGATGGATGAAGTGTGTGAGGCTCCTTTGAAGCACTCTTCTTACAGTGTAGACTTTTTCTCACCTGGTAGGTACTTTGGAAAGCTGGCCCGGTTTGCCATGGACCTTTTTAACGATGAGTGAAAGAGGTGCTTAATGACAACCTAATAAACCACGTCACGTGCACAGCCTCATCTAAAACCCACAAATCTTAATGAGGCAAGAAATGTAAGCCTGTCATTTGTATCTCCTCTGGAGTGATCGATTAATACTAATGATCTGTCGGAGTAAGCTCACTCGGTACTAATTAAAAATGGTGTCATTTTTTCCAAATGGTTCATTTTCACTTAAGGGGTGCCACTTTATCTTTTTTAATGTCTAATAGTGAAATGCCTTAACTATTCCCACAATGCTCATCCTAGCAGTTTTATAAAATATGATCCTTTTGCATAAAAGCGAATGTCGTCTTCGATATAAGTGCTGTAATGTTATCCCTCATGCATTGACCGCTTCCTTCTTCCCGTTCTTTGTTTGTAGATGGTGGGAACTATGACATCACTAACAGTACTCTTCCAATGCCGAATGCAGGGGCCCAGAACATGCAGACACAGTATGACATACTTCGTCAGAGCTGGGAGATGAATTACCAGGAGGCTGCTATATACTTGCAGGTAAGCCCCTATCTCATTCACACCTGAGGCTTTACATAGTGACATGTAAGTCTGCATGACATATGCAAGTCCTTTATTTTACATAGCATGGAAACATAACGGCTGTGTCCCTCCTCAAGTATCCAGATAGTGCGTGCTTTTTAATTTAACCTGAAATTCAATTCATTAGTGCACTGGGGGCAAGACAGGTTCCAACCAGTCCACTGCACATCCCTCTCATTGCACACACACACATTTCTGCTTACATAGGGCTAGTTTTCAATTGCCAGTTAACCTGACCTGCACATTTTTGGGATTGTGGGAAGAAAACCAAATTATCTTTTGAATAACTTAAATATTTTTTTATTTTTCTGCTGTATTAAGGATTTGATCTTACTGGCTTGGCATTAGCAGTCCAATTGGCTATCTTCAGACTTCAGCATCGCTAAACAATGTGCAAATTACCAAAGCCGATGTCTGCTCAGCACACTGCTTGCTTTTGGAGGCATCCATTCTCAGCTGCTAACCCTTGTGGGAATGTGGCAACTGCCCACGTTAGGTGCTCTTAACACTATATATTGACCCAACCAAACAATAACACACAAGAAAAACAAAAGTAGCAAAAAACAAAAACAAAAAAAAAAGTCTTTCGTTAGTGTACAAAAGACCTACTGTTCTCCGCTGTCATTGGTTGGTTTTTAACCCTTTGTGTCCCCTGCATGTTGTTATTCACTACACAGCCAATTACCTTATAACATAATCTCTTTATTTTCTATGGTCCTGAAGAGACTGGCCCACCTCCAGAGCTGAGATCCACCACAGAGAAGTTGCATCAGCCACCTTTGGGGAAAAAAATGGGATACTTGTTATGGTGCTTCTCTAGCAGAATTTTCTTCTATTGTTTATCATAAAGCATTCCTTCAGTTATTTCTAACAACTTCTCAACAGCAACAAGCTTCATATTGCATTCTTTATGTTCAGGAATGTCTCTGAAACTTAATGGATGTGTGGTCCAGAAGTGGTCATTACATTCATATAGTACAACTTTGTTAGTTTTTAAAAATAGTCTGTATACAGGGTGGTCCAGATCTAATTATGCAGATCCAGATTGTCTGGATGACTTTGATTTATGTGGGGACGATTCCAGTTTGGCACGAAGGCAATTCTTCATGTCGTCAGTTCACATACTTCTCGATGGTCTGGGATTTTTCGAGTAATTTCTCTATGTAATAAGTTATAGCGTAATGAAAATTGCATAATTAGATCTGGACCACTCTATATATTGTGTGTGTGTTTGTCTATATGTGTACATATACTGAACATAAAAATACTATTTGAGCTACCTGTCTAGACCTCGGTATTAATGTTTGCATTACACATGTCTCTATTATATGCCATTTGATATGGGATTGTAAAGGCAGTGATATTTTTTTGTTTTGTGCCATCTATTGGAGTGACAAATGCAATGCTTTTAATTACTGAAAATGTTTGTGATGCACCTTCCTTTGGAAAGACAGATATAGCAACCAGACAGAAACACGGACAAACCCACAGACACTTGTCCTTTTAATGAAAGTGGATATAGAAATACATAAAATCTTACTTGTTAAGCAGTTTTTATTAATTCATATTCGGTATGTATTGTTTTACACAGCTGTAGTTAAACACATTTTGTTACTTACAAACCAGTATTGCTCAGCTGTTCCAGTTCACAAATTGCACATTTTTTAGTGTTTGTGCAAACTACATCAGTACTTTCAGGCTCGCTTAGTGAGAGTGCCAAGTTCAAAGTTGTGTTATTTAATTATCACAAATATTTTTGTGTTTATTGTTATCAGTTATAATTGTGTTCATTGCTGTTTGCTATCTATATTATTGCTTTACATTAGTACATTAATATTCTTAGTCGTTACTTGCATTTTTATTGTAGTTACTGTTAAATGAATTGCTCCTTTCTTCACTTTTTATTCAAGGAAACCACACATACATAATCACAATTTAACTTGTATCTCCTCCATCTAGTACTACTACTACTACTACTACTACTATTAATAGTATTTGCATCTATGTAACCAACATCCTGAATACCGTGGACTGTCTTGATTATGAGTGGCTTGAATTTGTGTTTTCAGTTAAACTTATAATGACATCCGTTCTTTCTAAACTGTTCTTTACAGACAACCTGTGGAGATTGCAAGTTGGGCTTAATTATCTAAAACCTCCACAAATGTGTGGCTTGTCTCACAGTTCAGAGTTCAGTATGACTTGTATGAGAAGCATCAGTGTTGCTCGTCTTGTTGCTTTGCGCCCTCCCACACCATAACGTATCGCCTGTGGGGGAGGAGCTTTAGATTCATCAAAAAATTTGATCTCTGGTGTTCGAAGGATCTCAATGTTTTAGGGTCCCCCGATAGTGAAAACATCCATATCTTGATAATAGATGTGTGTCTGTCTATGTCTGTGTGTTGCAGTTTCTTGAAGACGGTATAGACCAGTGTTTCCCAACCTCTGGCTGCAGGTTTTTGTTCCAAGCAGATTCCTAATGAGTGCCACACCTGATAGCACTGATCTCATTTAATAGGCTGGTATTATTTTTCTTTTGTTCTACATTCAGAAAAGCATAGCAGCATGATTTTTTACATTTATAAGACATTTAGAAATATTTCTGCTTTTGCTCTGTGCAGTTTTTCCCCTTCTTTGTATCTTATTAATGACAATTAAAAATGAGCAGAGCAGACACGCTGGCAAACAACACAGAATAATCAAAGGCTGCAACTACTTTAGCATCGGACCCACTAATTAGTAAATAATGGATTCATTAAACAATTAGAACACCTAGAAAAGTAGAATGAAAATCAAGATGAAAATATTGTTAAAAAGAAAAAAAATACATTATTCCCATATAACTGCTTGGTACGTTTTAATACAGTGATCCCTTGCTATATTGCGCTTCGACGTTCGCGGCTTCACTCTGTTGTGGATTTTATATGTAAGCTTAACTAAATATATATCACTGATTTTTCGCTGGTTTGCGGATTTCTGCGGACAATGGGTCTTTTAATTTATGGTGCATCCTTCCTTAGTTGGTTTGCCCAGTTAATTTCATACAAGGGACGCTATTGGCAAATGGCTGAGAAGCTACCCAATCAGAGCACGTATTACGTATTAAATAAAACTCCTCAATGATATACAATATGCTTCCCGCGCGGTGCTTTGCACACTTAAAAGCTCTAACAGTCTGTATTGATTTTTGATTGTTTGCTTTTTTCTCTCTGTCTCTCTCTCTCTCTCTGACATTCTCTGCTCCTGACGCACACTTCTTTGAAGAGGAAATTATGTTGGCATTCTTTTAATTGTGAGACGGAACTGTCATATCTGTCTTGTCATGGAGCACAGTTTAAACTTTTGAAAACGAGACAAATGTTTGTTTGCAGTGTTTTAAAGTCCTTGTCTCTGCAACCTCCTGTGTTTCTGTGCAAAACTTGTGACCCAAGCGTGACAATATAAAAATAACAATGTAAATGTATGGTTTTTACTTCGGGGATTTTCACCTTTCGCGGGGGGATTCTGGAACGCAACCCCTATATATATATATATATATATATATATATATATATATATATATATATATATATATATATATAGTTTTCTAATTTCTGTATTGTTCCCAAAACACAGAACTTGAGAAGTAACACATCACTTAGCCCTTGAGTCCAATTAAAAAAAGGAAACTGGTTGGAACAAAAACCTGCAGCCACAGGGGGGCCACAGGACCAGGGGTGGGAAACATTGGGCTAGACAGAAAAATACCAAACTCGACACTTAAGCCTGTTATGAGATGGCGATGTGCTGATTAGTTTTTGAGCCAAATCGTGCAAACGAACGAGGCACTCTAGAATATCCCTCAAATACCGTAATTCTTTAATTAATTATGAGTTCTTCTCATCAATTGCTATTGTAACTGCCTATTTTATGATCAGAGTGGCAAATAATTGGTGAAATGTTAGAGAATACTTTGAGTTCCTAGGGTGCAAAGCCTACTGACACTTCTGTTGAAATTTTTTTTTTTGGCAGTATTTTTTAGAAGCAGATTCACGCTTCAGTGTAACAGCAGATTTTTTTAAAGATTCCATCACCATACACTAGGCAATGGATAGAGAGAATTATAAAGATGAATAAAATATTAGGTTGTACTGTAAAAACTATTGAATAGAAATCAAATGGTGTTACTGTACCCTGATGACCTTACCAGGGTGAACTGTTGGGACAGTATAGCTATTTTCCAACTCAAGGACTGTGACTGACTGCATGATCACCTCACATTTGTCAGATGTCTTAGGTTCTTATGTGTATCGCTTGACAGTGCTTTCCATATATGTAATGCCAAGTCTTCAGGTAACTAAATAATTTTATCAGAAAGGTTTGGCATGTTTAACCTCGTGATCACCTGTTAGAGTTGTTCTTCAGTAACTTATGTGTGAAAGCAAATTCCCTCCTGTTGTTTTCAGTTCGTCTTAATGTCTAGACTGCTCAGTTAGTTTCCACTGTCTCTTATCAACTTGCTTTGGTCATATGTGTGTATTTAGTAAATGTGCGAGTATAGTGTAAAGTACATTTAAAATAATAATCATGAACCATAAATGTGTCTTATAGTTTCATGTTCTTTGAACTTCCCCATTCACACCCCATCCCGTTCATGGTCCATCTCATCCCAGGTCTCTTTTTCACAGCTGTGCGAATGTACGTGCCGTGCTCTCATCTGCTCTCATCATAAAGGGGAAGCCTGATCAGAGAGTCTGCTCAGTTTGACTGCTGTGAAACTTGTAAACATGCAGATTACACAGTGGCACTGGATGCCAGAGCTGCTTTTTATATGTTTAAACTACATGTACAAATGGCAGCTACAAAGCACTGCTTTATTACTTTCACTTCCTGTAGATATTGAGTTTGGAGGAGAAGAAAAGAAACATATTCTCATGTCTTAGTTTCTGGGTGGTATGTGGTTGGGACTTATAAAGCTACAATATGTATTTTATGACTTAGATTGTTTATTGTCATTCCAAAATACAAAAGGACAAGGGAAAGAAATGATTGTTTACAGGAAAACATTGCAATATAAAACCAACTACTAAATTAAAGTTACTTTAGATGACACAGCAGGCTATGAGATTACACTTTGGATATATTTTGTAAGGCTCTAGCCTTCCATTACCCTGATCTGGGTTAAGCAGGAATGAGCACATTCTGTCACGCCATGCCATTCTAATGGTGCTTTACAGGGTACAGTAAAAGGCGAGATGCTTCTAATGGCTCAGGCCAAAGAACAAGATATCTGAAGAAAATCTCCTCCTTGTTTCATGTAGACATTCTCAATTGGGCCTTGTGAAAAAAACTGACCCAGGCCAGCCAGACAGGTTGGTGCAGTTTTATTTGCGCTATCTGTTGAGCTGGAAACAAATTTTGCCATAAATCTTCATTGGACTTTTGGATGAATGCCCTTACCTCATGACATGATATATTTAGACTGAGTATGTACTAGTGTTTCACATCTGTCTGGAAGGCAGTCATTGAAAAGGAAAAAGCATCCATACAGTCTGTGACATTCCCTGAGTGAACTATTGATCAGAGTTTGTGCTCAAGGTACACTCGCTATGCTCCCTTTTAACAAAGAGCTATTTAAAGGTGCCCTCTCGTAAAATTTGATTACTGGTTTGAATTCTATTGAGGGCAGGCAGGGCACCCTGGTGTCTGTTTATTTATAGGAAAAAAGGCATAAAAAAACATTCGGCTAATAATGAATGTCACGCCATTGCACTGGTTAGTGTGCGGTGTAGCCTTCCCTGACCAGCACTGATGTATGTTCTTAAATAAAAAAGCTCAAGGGACATGGGTGTTAACAAGTATCAATTGGTTACTTCTGGATGTATGTTGGATTTGTTGCTGGCATTAAGCTTACGTCCACATTATTACATTTTCGTTTAAAAACACTGACATTTGTCTCTGTTTTTGCCTTTTGTCCTCTCTACCCCAAAAAGTGGAGACTTATGAAAATACTCTCTAGAGCCATATATAAAGTTCAGTCTATCTATCTATCTATCTATCTATCTATCTATCTATCTATCTATCTATCTATCTATCTATCTATCTATCTATCTAGATCTATCATATAGTTATCTATCTATCTATCTATCTTATCTATCTATCTATCTATCTATCTATATATCTATCTATCATATAGTGCCTTTCACATCTATTTATCTGAAAATGCTGACTCACTTTTGAGAACGCAGACTGTAATCGAGTTCTGATTGGTTTGTGTTTATTATGTTGCCCTTCCCTTATTGGATCCCGCTCATTACATTTTTTCAGCTGCTTTGCTTGCCTTATGCCCATTCATTAGGCTCAGTAACAATTCCACCTCGCTGTCAGTCCATACGAGGCAATTTTTATTTTTTATTTTTTTGCCATTGCTGTTTTCCCGTGTGTAAACCCAAGCTGCAAATGAATGTCTTGCATGAAGAACACTTCCACTTCCCGTTTCCGCCAATGTGCACTTACTCGGTATAAGCTGTTGTTTTTGTTGTTTTACTGTGGGCAGGGATACCTTCATAAACAATGTGAAAGCACAAGTGTGGACAGAGACAGTTTTTGTTTTTAAAAAAAAAAAACGCCATTTTTAAATGATAACGCAGTAGCGTTGCTGTAGCCTGTAACTCCATTAGGACTTTGTCTACGCAAGCTCAGCATAGTTTGGTGTACCGTTAAGGATTGGATCCTACCTGTTGCTTTTGATCTCAAAATCTAATGACTTATGACTGTTCTGATCAAATATTTTCAGAGTATTTGAGATATATTGTCATTGTTTATAATTTATATAAAAAAAATGTATTTCATGATCATTGTATCACATTGTTGATGACTTCATCCAGATGCATCCACCTCATCAAGTTATCCTCACCTTAACCTTCTGTGAACGGAGTACCTGGAACAAACAACATCATTTATTTCTAGAGCACATTTTCATACAAATAATGTAGCTCAAAGTGCTTTACATGATTAAGAGAGAGAAAAAAAGACAAAATAAATAAGAATTAAAATTAGCGAACACTAATTAACATAGAATAAAAGTAAGGTCTGATGGCCAGGGAGGTCAGAAAAAGCAAAAAAAAAACTTCAGACGGCTAAAGAAAAAAAAATCTACAGGGGTTCCAGGCCACGAGACCACCCAGCGCCCTCTATGCATTCTACCTGACATAAATGACCTCAATCAGTCCTCATTGTATTCAGGGTTCTTATGGAAGAATTTGATGATGATGGTCATGTGGACTTCTGGCCTTTAATCCATCAATGGAGGAACATCACGGTGCTTTGATCGGGTGGTGGTGGCGCAGATCGCCAGTACAGAAAACTGGAAAAAGAACAGAAGAGAAAGTACGATTTAGTACGGATTTTAGACCCACCATGAATAATAATGATAATTAATTGAATATACAGAGCATCAGGATTAAACTAAAATAAAGCTATGAGAAAGCCATGTTAAAGTAATGTGTTTTTAGCAGTTTTTTAAAGTGCTCCACAGAATTCCTGTTAGCAAGCTATTCCAGATTTTAGGTGCATAACAGCAGAAGACCTCCCGCCTCACCACTTCTTTTAAGTTTAGCTCTTGGAATTCTAAGTAGGCACTCATTTGAAGATCTAAGGTTAAGATTTGGAGTGTAAGCTATTAGCGAGTGTCTGTCAGTTTGGTAATATAACAGAGGCCTTGTTAGTTAAGAGTGTTGAATTGCTGTCAACAAAACAGTCTTGAAAAAGAATTGAGTTTTTTTTTTTGGTAAGGAATGACCGACTCCCAATTGAAACATCCTCTTCACTACAGTTCTTGTTTTGCCTTGACGTGAAAGAGTTCCGTTAAATTAACCCAATGCTAGTTTCATGTTCCAGCAATGCACTCTTAAAAAATGCACCAACAATACAGATTTTAATGAGATGTGTTTGTCATTGGTCACTTTGAACAAACTTGGGTCCTTCTGGTTGGATGGGGATGGAGGCTCTTCCAGGTTTTGTGTTTTACAAGAATGTGGTACACCCGAAAAACATGCACAGGTATATTGTAAGTAAGTTACTTCACCCTTGCAGGCTTCACCCTGTGTAGTGTGTTGTTGTGTAGCATTTGACATACTGGAACAAATTAGGAGAAGGGAAAAGATATGGCATTATTAATTAGACTTGGGTTTTACTGTTGAGGGGTGAACGTGAGATAATCAATGAACTGCTGAACTCTACCTTTTTCCAAGGCCAGCTGCAAATCAAAACAACTTAGTTGTTAGATCACAAAATGAGCCTAATGGATGGAATGGGCTCCTCCAGATTTTGTTATATAACCGAGTGTCACCTTTTTTTTTTTTAACCTGAAAGGTGATTCTTTGTCTCTGTTCCAGTTTTCATTCACTAAGCTCCCAAGGTACTGAAACAAGTTAGTGTCTGAAATGTTATGTCGTTTGTGCAACATTTGGAGTGCAGACTTTTTGTTCTACAACACGCTATTTAAATATTTTTGTTTTTTTTGTTTTTTTTTACAGGAAGGAGAGAACAATGATAAGTTCTTCACCCATCCAAAGAATCCCAAAGCTCTGGCAGCTTACCTCTTTGCTCATAATCATATATTTTACATGATGGAGCTCACAACGGGGTTGCTTCTCATGGTGCTGTCTCTGTGTGAGGCACCTGCTGTGCCTACCCTGCGCCTTGATGTTTATGTGAGTATGCCATGACTATGTGATGATTACAGGTTATCAGCATTTCACTTTTCTATTTTATTACACTTTTAAAAGTAGTTAGGGTTAATGCTGTTCATTAGGCTTCTCCTGCCCGGAGATGTCTTTGTTTTGTCGATTTAGTTAAGTTTGTTCTAATCTATATTACTGTATACTGAACAAATCAGAGCACAGTGTGTTGGTGGGAGATGAAGGAGGTTTCCTATTCTTCCTGCCCTGAAGGCATTTTTCAACTATGATACTGATTTCCCAGTACAGCTTGGCTCAACAAGCAGGTTTTAGATGCAGTCTTTTCAATACTTTCAGTGCTTGTGTTCAGATGGCACAATGGCACAGTGCACAAGGGAGGCTGGAGTAAGATAGGCGTTTTTGCAGTTGTCTGTTATTTGCTTCAAAACCGTTTTTGTACTGGTACTGAAGTCTGGAAACTGGTATTGATACCAAAGTCAAAATGTTAGTACCGATCCAACACTAAAGCGGTGTATCATGGATTGCTGATTTTGTTATTAGGTTTAAGTTAACCCTGCCTGGACCTATTAGATCATAATGGTATATGAAGAGAGGGAGGATTTGTAGTTAAAACAGTTTTGTTTTGGAGACTGCTTGTTTAACCACCTCTTAGGCTGTTTGTCTCACTTGCACTACACATCCAAAAAGCAGAGAACTGAGTTTTAAGACAGAAATGTAAAATGCCCTGCTTTTCTCAGTGTTAATAAGAGTACAATAGGGAAATAACTATAACTGCTTTGATGAAATTAACATTAAAGACTGGTGGAAAAAGACAAGAATAAACAACCATAGTGAACCATAATGAAGGTAAGAATGAATTAAAGTTGTCTTGAAAAACATATCTAACAGGCATTTTTTTTTATTTTGTTGTTTTCAGATTCACGCCACACTGGAGCTGTTTGCTCTGGTGATGGTAGCTTTTGAGCTATGCATGAAGCTGAGATGGCTAGGCTTCCAAACTTTTATTAGACATAAGAGGACAATGGTCAAGGTAAGTAGAACACCTCATGGTTATTGTGTTTTGTTTTTTTTTTCCTTCCTAGGTTCTCTTAACTAGCTCATATTTTCTGAATTTTTCTGAAGCTGAACACATGAAGCCTTCCAGCAGTGATGCCAATAAAGTGCCACAACATGTTTAGTGTACAGTGTATCTGGATTCAAGTCTGTGTCAGTACAGTCAGTGCAGTAATAATTTCTCATGTAGGACTGGCTCCAGTACACCACGATCTTGACAAAGACAGACTGCTTGGTAATGAATGAATGGTAATAGTTACGGGCTGCTGGTGCATTTCTGTAAATTTGGAATGGCAAAGGCCCATCTGGCACAATTTACATTGTCTGTGCTGCTCTGCCAGACATCTTGTTTGCCACAAATGATCTATTAAATTCAACACCCTTAGATGTAATTTGCATTTTTTTTTGTTCAATTAACACAATAAATATGCTGTTAGAATCTTTTTACTTCACTCAATTTGAAATTGCATTGCTTTACTCAGTATTTAAACTAATCTGCGACATTATCTTTGTTCATTATGTAAGTAGTAATATGTAAAGTTTATAATTCTTTTCATCTGTTAGCAGTACTCCAAGTCTCCTCTCAGTGAGGAGAACTATACAAATAAAACTAAAACTGAATTGCTTTCTCTAAAACACAATAAACTGACATTAGAGTTGAAAAATGCGGACGTTGTCTCAGGATTAGTTCCTCCTCATAGCTCTGCTGTAGTCTTTCTCATGTTAACGCCTTACTTCTCTCATCTCAACTCATCACCATCAAAATGTCATCATCCAGTGCAATCAAACATTTATATGTTTGTTATAAATGTAAAGATTTCCTCTGTATGTGCTTTTATTTCCTTATTTACACAGTGCCTGTTAAATCATTCAAATTCAATCAAAGAATGCCCAGTCTATACTTTTTATTACTTATTTTTTAAGATCGTTTTTTGTTTGGTAATCAATGTATTTATTTCTAGTAGAACATTTATGACAAGCCATGTGCGCCCAACTATGTTGTGCGTGTTAAAGTTGTCTGTGAAGCAATTACACAGCATTATGATTTTTTTATAAGGGAAACAAAATTACAAAAGAAAACCCTTGGACATTGATTCGATAGGAACGGCCTACTCGGAATCACTGTCCGAATAGTAATTATGTGGTGGTGTAGGAGCATTTCTGCTTCTGTCCGTTCACAGTCCGTCTCATTTTCACGACGCTGTCGTTTCCTCTCACAATCTCTTCTCAACCTTTCTCCAATGTCGCAGGTTGCTTTGTGGCAATCCAAAGAGTAAGGCAATATACACGGAGCAATGGTTATAAAAGGGGGGCACATAGGTATCCAGGCTCCTTAAAGCATAAATAGGGATCACTTCACTGACATCTGAGCAAGCCACGGTACAACTGTGAGACGCGCAACACTCGCCGGGTACAACATAACAATAATAATTTCCGGAACGTGCTGTTACGTTGTCATTCATTTTACCCACTGTCTGTCTTTCATTCATATGTTACGTACGCACGTACCTTTTATCTTCGGCAATCTCATTCTCTAACCAGGCCTCAGGAGCTAACCAGCATAACACTGTCCACCACCCCTTTTGTTATTCCGGCATATTGTTGACATCCGTGAGTAACAACAACGTACTAAACTGGAAGGTGGTCTACGCCTGCGTGGAATTTGCGGACAAAGATCAAGATCTAAATGAAGATCTCTTTAGTTAATTTAAAGCACAACACTTTGTTTAGTTTGAATGTCTGTGTTTTGAGGTGTGACTGGAGTACTACAGTCTTCAGTAGTATAAACCTGGAGGAGATTCTTAATGCAATGCCTATGTTTTAGCTGTCTCTCTACTGCCATCTAGTGCTTCTTCTTCTAATTCATTCGCGGACAAACAAAGACCAAGATCCAAATGAAGATTATATATAGAGATATTGTTTTTCTTTTGTATTTTAAATGTTCAGTATCATCAACTTTATAGATTATACATTCTCTATCATTTACCCAAAGAAACAGTTGATGTAATTTATTTTTCTTAACGTTTGGAAACAAAAATCAACATTTACCAGTTTTAAATCTCTTATATATATTTCTTTTCTGGTTCGTCCTGCTTCCACCTCAGAACCGGTCCCGCCAACACACAGCTGACACAGCATTTCTCAGTTCCTATTCGTCCTCTTCCAAACCCTTCCCCATGCTGCCAGCAGCTCCTCTTCAAAACCAGTCCCGCCCACACGCAGCCGAGATGGCATTTCTCCATTTCTCGCCAAGCTTCTGAAGTACGCTTAAAAAATAAAGCAAACTCTGCATGCAGCGAAAATGTACTTCTCCAGCTAGATTCCATACTCGGAACCATCAATCCCTTCGCTAACTCATACAAACACATGCATGAAATCGCTCAGTCCAATCCAACAGCATCTGTACGAATGCTTTTCAAGGAAATTCCTAGACAGGATTTACGATGATACAATGCCCCGACATGTCCCACCAATGTTGCAGTAATTTTCTTCGGAGAAGATGGCGAACCGCCTGCCAAAAGGGGCGTTTGTATCTATCCCATAGGCAACTCCTGTAAACAGATTTCCACGCTCAATATGAATTGCGATCCTATGGTTTACCCACTTTTATTCCCTTATGGAGACATTGACTGGCACAAAGATTTACAACATGTTCCAGATAAAAGAACCGGCAAGCAAATGAGGCTTACTCAATGCCAATTTTACACGTACAGATTAACGGCGAACTATTCCAACAGTACGTTGTTTTTTTTACATGTTTCCTTGCATATAGATAGATACTTTATTAATCCCAAGGGGAAATTCCCATACTCCAGCAGCACCATACTGATAAAAAACAAGTTTAAATTAAAGAGTGATAACAATGCAGGTATAGCAGACAATAACTTTGTATAATGTTAACGTTTACCCCCTCGGGTGGAATTGAAGAGTCGCATAGTGTGGGGTCTCCTCAGTCTGTCAGTGGAGCAGGACGGTGACAGCAGTCTGTCACTCAAGCTGCTCCTCTGTCTGGAGATGATCCTGTTCAGTGGATTCTCCATGATTGACAGGAGCCTGCTCAGTGCCCATCGCTCTGCCACAGATGTCAAACTGTCCAGCTCCGTGCCTACAATAGAGCCTGCCTTCCTCACTAGTTTGTCCCTCTTCTTTATGCTGCCTCCCCAGCACACCACCACGTAGAAGAGGGCACTCGCCACAACCACCTGATAGAACATCTGCAGCATCTTATTGCAGATGTTGAAGGACGCCAGCCTTCTAAGGAAGTATAGTCAGCTCTGTCCTCACTTGCACAGAGCATCAGTATTGGCGGTCCAGCCCAATTTATCATCCAGCTGCACTCCCAGGTATTTCTAGGTCTGTATCCTCTGCACAGTCACCTCTGATGATCACGAGGTCCATGAGTGGCCTGGGCCTCCTAAAATCCACCACTAGCTCCTTGGTTTTGCTGGTGTTCAGTTGTAAGTGGTTTGAGTCGCACTATTTAACAAAATCCTGGATTAGGTTCCTATACTCCTCCCTCCTCCTACACTCCTGATGCAGCCCACTATAGCAGTGTTGTCAGCGAACCTTTGCACGCGGCAGGACTGCGAGTTGTATTGAAATGTATATGTCCTTGAATATGAATTGTGTGATACTGTGGAGCTGCTCCAGGCACAGATATCTAGTTGGGAGTTTGACTTCAGCCTTCAGTGTCTGCAAAGCTGATTTTCTCCAAGTGCTCTGGTCCAGTTGTAAACATGACCTCCAACATGCTGGTATCTCATTTGTGGTTGTAGGTAAAATGGTACACCTGACTATAGCATCCCTGTAAACCAATAAATGTACACATGTACATTTGGCTCCAGTGAAGCTGATTTGCTCAGGTTTTTGCTGTACCGGGTAGTACAGTAGATCAAAGTTGTCCTTCCTGGGCAGTCATTTACCTTCTGCAGATCGGCTTTAAAGTTCCTGTCGGATTTAATGAAGGAGGTTATTTATTTAAAGGCACACAATGTCTTTTGTTAAAAGAAAAGAAAAACAAAACCCTTCCCTTTCCTTTTTCATTTATGAAAGTGTGTGCAAAATCTTTGAAGCATGAAAGGAAGATCTGTCAGCATTTACATTTCCAAGGTAAACGGATTTTTTTTTTTAGATCATAATTAACAAATGTGCAGTTTTGTGGTTTTGTACATTCGGTCACTGATTTTTGATTTCAGAGGTTAATTTTAAGCCTGACTGGTTAAATGTAAATGAGTGTCCAGAAGCACAAGATAACAGGATTGAGCAGTTGACGTCTGATTTATATCTGATGCTGTAGTTCTCTGTGACACTCTAATGGAATAATTGTGTTCAGAAGTCACGTGGATTGATTAGTATCCATTACATAAAATTGTAAAGTCAATGTTTTGCAAGGAAAGATAGCTTAGATTAGCAGCAGGAGAAGAAACAGACAAACTCGGAATCAAAATCATACAGGGGTCAATATCAAAAGCTTCATGTCATCGAAAAACCAAAGGCAAATGTTAACTCATACAGTACTTAAAGTCAAACAAACATGCAGGATCTAAACTCCCTGAAATAACTCTAGCCCTAACTAGTACCACAAAAAGTCTAGTTTTGAATGTTTAGAATTTTGGACACCAGAAGAACCGTGATGCCATGTTTCTTTGCATTTCTTGTGTTGGGCACTATACTGACCTAATTTGATTTTTACAAAATAAAGTGAGATGGTAGGGTGTGGCAGTTTTATGTAAAGGCACTCAACATTTTGACAGGGCAGTTAAAATTTCTTGTGCATGCTATTTAAACAAGTAAAATAAAAGTGCAGGTTCCCAGTGCTCTTTACTAAAGCAGCAAGAGCTCCTCAGCTTACTGCTAAGTTATGTGTTCATCTGTGCCAATTTTTATCTTGGATATATAAGCCCAAACATTCTTTAATATTAGCTAAGTATGAACTTGCTATTTGTGTTGCGAATGATTTGTAGTGTTGTGGTTATTTCACTGCTATGGAGGCTTTGAGGCAGCACTGTAGCAACCTTTACATAATGAAGTTCTCAGCACTGCACCTTGTCCATTCATGGAGCGAGCTTTTCCGGTAGGGCACAGTATTCATTCATTTTTATGAAGTGTAAACTGGCAAGTGAAGCAGACCACGCAGTCATACACTAAATCACTAATGGTGACAAGGTGGCACTTGACAATCCAGTGCTTTGGCATCCAGGATGCACCCTTGTCCTCATTGAAAGCTATTGTTATTCTCTTTCCCACACTCTCCAGTCAAGTCGTGGACTCACAGTTTTCCTCTTTTCCTAGACTTGTGTCCTGCTGTTGCAGTTTGTGGAAGCAGTCGTGGTGCTGGTGAGGCAGACCTCCCACATGCGAGTGACCAGAGCTCTCCGGCCAATTTTTCTGGTGGACTGCAGATACTGTGGAGCTGTCCGCAGGTACTGTAACCCATCTTGCGTTGTGTTTAATATGCCAAAAAATTAAAGTAAACATTTTTTTTTCTTTTTTTTTCATTTAATGCAGAAACCTACGCCAGATTTTCCAGTCCCTTCCTCCTTTCATTGACATTCTGCTGCTCTTACTATTTTTCATGGTTATATTCTCCATTTTAGGTAAGTCATAGACTTAGTCTTTGTTTTTTAGAAACTACACTGTTCTTTCTTTTGACCCATTGTCGTTTTTTGCATGTGTTTATACGGTATCTCATTATCTATTTAACATTATGCTTTCAGGCTTTTATCTGTTCTCTCAGAATCCTTTGGACCCAGTAAGTAAATTTGAAGTCTTAAAGCTATTTATTGCAAGTTTGCATTGTTTATTTGAAATAAATCTGTCATACGTTCATACTGCAGAAAAACATCAAGATATGTTTTTTTAACATGTTGTTAATCTGTAAAAGTACACCAGCCCCATCAGCTTCCATTATTAAGAGCTCTTAATTTTCTAATCAAGTCCCAACACAAATAATTATTAGAACAATAAACTATCCATTAACTTAAAATAAATGTTCCTTAAAGTACAGCAGCCAGGATTTTGTTTTAGTATATTTCAGTGAAAAGACAAAAAAATTATATTTACAAGCAAATTCATATGGGATTTTTTTTTATTAAAATAAGATATCAGATGTAACAGGGGCCTACCATTGAATTAAAAAAATCCTGTACCATATCAGTCATTTAAGATTCCTTATTACCTTAACAATATGGAACAGCAGAACGGTATTTTGTGTAAACTTCATTCATCCCTGTTCATGTTAAAACTTTAAGTATTCTCACCACAGTTTTGGACTTTCAATGAATTCTCTGTTCTTTGTTTATAAACATTAAGAACAGATTATCTTTATTTTTATTAGCCTTATCCTTTCTAATTCAGTCAGTTTCTTATCTATAGCTTTCTAACTTCACATATAAAATGATGTCTAATATCTGTATAAAGTTAGAAATGGTAAATTCTTTTAAATAGTCTTTAACACCTACTGAACCATCATGTAATTGCTGTGAAAGAATAGACTTTCTCAGTCTCATATATAGTAAGACCGGGAGTAAGCTTTGAATGTGCAATTTGGGTGAGAAGTGGAAGTTCCCTCCATTTATGCTCAATGGCCATTCAGTGACAGAAAGCTCCTAACTGGTTCAGATTGTACAGGGTGGTCCAGATCTAATTATGCAATTTTCATTACGCTATAACTTATTAAGTTTATTACATAGAAAATCACCTGAAAAATCCCGGACCATCGAGAAGTGTGTGAACTGACGACATAAAGAATCGTCTTCGCACTGAACTGGAATCAAAGTCATCCAGACAGTCTAGATCTGCATAATTAGATCTAGACCACCCTGTACTCAGTTTTCAGCAATTTCTGAAGGCATGCTTTGTAGTACATGTTCTGTTTTTATTCTCTCTGTTGAAGATATTTTTTTTCCTTTTCCAGTATTTCAATGGTCTGGAAAACAGCATTGTTAGTTTGTTTGTCCTGTTGACCACCGCCAAGTAAGTGATGTCTACTGTAAATTTATAATTTGTTTTTGAGTGACAAAGCAATGCAGGCCAGGTTCATGTGCTGATTGTCTTATTCCAGTGTAGTTAAGTGTAATATGTTTGAAAATGAGTGCCACAAATATTAGAATTGCACCGTACTGCCAAAAGTATGTGGACAGCTCTCCAGATTACTTAGTTCTATTGTGTCATGTTACCAGGTGCATAAAATCAAGCACATGGTCATCTCCATTGACAGTAGAATGGGTCATACTGAAAAGCTGAGTGACTTTAAATGTGATATGATCCTAGGAAGCTGCCTTAGGCACAAGTCAGTCCATACAATTTCTGTGTGATTATTGTAAAATGAAAGCATCGGGGAGCAACAACAGCTCCTCCACAAAGTGGCAGACCACGCAGACTCACAGGGCAGGACAGCTGAGTGCTGAAAAATGTGCAAATTACCTATCCTCTGTTGCACCATTCACAACAGAATTTGAAACTACCTCTGGAAGCAACATCAGCATGAGAACTGTGCATCGGGAGCATCATGAAATGGGGTTCCTTTGCCGAGCAGCAGTAGATTAGGCTAAAGTTCACATTGCACAGTGCCAAGGTTCAGGTGGAGTAGTGTAGAGCATGACATTATTGGACACTGGAGCAGTGGTGATGTGCAGTGATAAATAATGCTTCACTATCTTGTCAATGTGATAATGAATCCTGGTTTGGTGTGTACAAGGAAAGCACTACCTTCTGGACTATGCAGTGCAGTCTGGGGCTGTTTTTCAGGGTTTAGGGTTAGGTGCCTTGGATCCAGTGAAGGGCTTTTAATGCTAAAGCATATTAGAGACATTTTGGAAAATTGTGCCCACTTTGTGGCAACAGTTCAGGGAATGCCCTTTTTTCCCCAAAATCACCAAACACACACTACAGACTCTTGTGAAAAGCAGGGAGGGCGCAACTCCATATTAATGCCTATGGTTTTGGAGTGGGATGTCCATCAGTCTCATATAGGTACAATGGTTAGGTGTCCACAAACTTTTGGCCGTAGAGTGTATTTGTTTTTCTGAATATTTGTAATGATTTGAAAAAAGTGTAATTTACATTTTAGAGACAGAGCAGGTCAGTAATACAGTTTGGTTGAATGGTGGAAAAGTGAACATCATAAAAATAAAAAAGCAGTAGTTGCGGTTGGTTACTAAATGGTAGTGACAATTGCTTGTTTTCTTGGTTGAATGAAAGGTGATACTTGTGTTTTTATGTTTTTACTCAATCATAAATTATCCATGTATGCTTCCATCCATTTTGTGACTTAAGTTGTACATTCCTGGGGGTCTAGGAGCTGTATTGGTAGCACTGAGTGAAAGGCAAAAATCAGTTTAGACTCCTGCAAATAACCCACACTTGCTCATAAACATCTTTACATAACCCTAATTGGGATAATAATGCAAATGTTTCTAAAGTTTTCTGTCCCCCCTGGCCATTGGACCTTGCTCTTATTCTAGGTTAATTAATGTTGACGTATTTTATTTTCTTACTGTGTCTTTTATTTTTCTATTCTTCATTATGTAAAGCACTTTGAGCTACTTTTTGTATGAAAATGTGCTATATAAATGTGTTGTTGTAAAGTACCTCTGTTACTATGTGCCCAGATTTCATATGAATGACACTGAAGTGTTATGACATCAAGTAACAAATTCAATTTACATTTTTATTCATTACATAAAAAGCTGGTGCTGTTTCATCTGAAACGCAAATAGTTTTAAAAATCCAAACTAGATCTTTGTACTTGAAGCACATCGAGAATACTGTTTTCCTTGAAGATTCTTATTTATTTTTTGTAATTGAAGTGATTATAGTTTTACTTCCATGTGTGTTAATCTCGCAGCTTTCCAGATGTCATGATGCCAGCCTATTCAAGAAGCCCTTGGTCTTGTGTATTCTTCATTGTGTACCTCTCCATTGAGCTGTATTTCATTATGAACTTGGTAAGTGACTGATGTTTGCACTCACACTGTACAGTTATTACTCTTTGCTTTTTGATTAGGACACTGTCCCCTAAAGTAATGAGAATCTAGTAAATACACTAAGTAGCCAATTTATTACATCCATCTGCTCTTTTTACATAACTGACTGCTTACTCAGTAGCAGTGGCATATGTCCTGACACTGCTGTTTAAAGCAAGTAAACACATATGACGAATTGGCAAGAGTAAAAGATTTAGTTGGCCTTGAATGTTGTACGGTAGTGCATTAGGAACAGTAACCCTGTGTGGGTTTTTATACATGGTACGGCAACTGGAGTGCTAAGAGTGAGCTGTCCTAAGTAAAACAAAAACATTCACATAATAATAGTGCTCGTGTGAGCAACACCAGACCAATAATAAAAAAAAAAAGTTGGGAAACTTGTACTAAAGAACCAAGAAGCAGCAGTCAGTCAAAAAACAGCCAAGTCGTCTAATAAATGGTGAGGTGTAACGGAGAAAGGCAAAAGTAACCAAAAGCAGATGACTGAAGGTAAAAGTACTTTACTTAATTATGGTTCCTTCTGATTTTATAATGACAGGAGAACCAGCATATGGTTAAAGCCCCATAATTGCATAGATCCATCATACCAGATATCAGCAGTGGTGCTGAAAAAATGCATTGTGAGTACTAGTAATGCAATGTTTGAATGAAGGAGGGTATCTGAACATCATTGCTAATGAGATCCATCTGTTCTTGGCAGCTGCGTACTTTCTGCCAATGGACATTTTCAACATGACAAAGTGTCATGCCACCAGGCGAGTAAAATGGTTACAGTAAAGCTGCAGTTACTTATATTCTTTCCAGTCTCTGAATTTAATCCCAGTCAAGAAGCCATAGTATGAAATGGGGTGAGCCCTGCAGAGAACAACTCCACCACCAATTAGGGAGTCCAGTAGGAATTGACATAGAAGAGAATCCACATGCAGCTTTTTGAACCCAATTCAATTTGGGGACAAACTGATATCCAAATCACAATTGGGCCATGTTACTGCATCTGTAAGTTATAGGACGACCATTATAGTCAGGTTTGTTTATGTTCTTAAAAACTGTGTGTTAACAATCATAATCAAATATAAATAATGTCATGAATATTTAGAAGAAAGATATAATACAAAATAGGGTGCAGGGATTTGAGCTGATGCTTTTAAATGTACCACTTAACAGAATAAGAAAATGGGTACAGGAATAAGCTAACATGAAGGTAGCTGGTGACAATACTACAAATACTACTACTACTACTACTACTAGTGTGATGTTGTCGTAGGTTTTTTATTTTTAGTAAAAGCTTTTTACTTAGTTGAGAATAGTAAAGTATCCAACATGCTTCAGAAAGTGGCTACATTATTCTACTAGTTAGGTATTCACTAGATGTTAACCCAGACCAAAAAATGCGAAAACTTTTAACATTTTGAACAAGCTTTTGAAATTGACATTTGGATCTACTAGTGTCCTGTCATTGAGTATCTAGTAATAGATGTTTGTGTTAGAAAATGCTTTTCAATTATTACATAGTCCTGTTTTTTTCTTGATAAAACACATTGTTGTCCTTTTTTTCCTCTATAGTTAGGATTTATTTTTCTATGCGTTTTATGCGTTACTCTCTCTTTACAATATATTTACTACTCTTGCTTTCTTCATTTAGCTTCTCGCTGTAGTTTTTGACACCTTTAATGATGTGGAGAAGATGAAATTTAAGTCCTTGCTGTTACACAAGCGATCAGCAGTTGAACATGCCTTTCACCTTCTTGTTAGCAAACAGGTGAGACAGGAAAAAAAAATGAAATTTGTGCTAGTGGATGATCACGGGAATGGAGGGTGGGGGGGGTAAAAAAAACAAGAGTGTTTAAGTCTTAATAAGCAACAGTATAAAAATCAGTATGTTTTTAATATTCTTAGAGTACCACATGCTTTCTGGAAGAGTCAATGCAAAATACGCTAAGCTTCATATGCTTGATAAAACTGTCCAACAAAGTGGCGCACAGTTCGAGAAAATAAGTAGTGTCTCTCTTTCCTAGTCTTAGATAAATTAAACTCGATTTAGAGTGGTTGCTATTATTTGTAGATACACTTACCATATTTAGTATTTTGAAAATAATATAAGGAATGGGGTGGTTAAGGATGTTGGATATCTTCAAAAATGATGGACTCTAACAAAAATAAATTGCTGTTGTGAAAATCATATGAAGAATGTTGTTCTGATAAGCATCCCACTCTTAAACGATACATTTGGAATTTTTCCTATTGGTATATACACTGCCATTGTGAAATTATGTTCTAAAAGGAAGCTTGCTTTTTTTTTATTTAAAAATATACCTGGCTTGATCTTACATTTTAAAATGAAGATGAATGGAGCTGGGGGTGTGATTCCCATAAAACATTTAAGGCTTCCAGTACTAGAGCAGCAAAGCAGTCCAACAACAATATGGCATCTCTAAAATGTTTTTCTGTAGCTTAGGCGTTTTCTTTCAAGCTGCACTTTGTTACCTGTAAACAAATCTCTGGTCTCTGTTTCCAGCTCATAATCACTTATATGAGATAAGGAAGTAATGCATCTCTGCATACCCAAAGGTGTAAATCGGGCCATAAACAACAACAACAAAGGTTTCTGAGGCTAATAAACATATGCCACAAATGTGAAAACACTGAGCTACCACATTCCTTTGTCGAAAGGATGCTATGTATACACATTGATGATAGTTTGTGTTTTAATTTGATTATTTAATGGGCTCATAATGATTTTAAACACTTCTTTAAATAGATTTGTTAGCATATTAACAAGAGTGTGAACGTTATTTTTGTTTTTAGAGGCCCAATGGGGTTTGCTTCAAGCAGTTTGATGGGCTGATGAGGTATTATCAGCCACGAATGAGTGCCAGAGACCGTTACCTTACCTTTAAGGCATTAAACCAGTCCGGGTCTCAAGTCCTAAGGTAACCAACTCAAAGTATTCAGTTTATCTAAAAAAAATATATAACTTTCAGGTCAGATTAATTGTTTCAAATGGCTTTTGTCTCTTTTTTTAGTATTGCAAAAATTATACTTCACTGATCATTTAACTTTTGAGGATTTTTTATCTGTTTATTGACTTACTTTTAGATTACATGGTTTATTAAGTACTGGGTGCTAATTCTTGCAGTCTTAAAAGTCACAGTGGCTTTAAATGTTTATGCTTGTTGCTTTTAACTCTTTGAGGAAGTACAATTTAAATTCACTTCCCTTGGAAACTAATACTGCATTATTTGTTGTGGTGCATGGCAAAGCCAGCATTTCAGGCCCGAGGGTATAAAAATTGCATTCATTCATTCATCCTTCCTTCCAATTTCTGAACCTGCTTAGTTAGCCGTTTACAAGATTATAGAAGGCTTAGAAGAGTCATTCGTGAAAGTATTATGAATGACATTGGGCACACATACTCTCTTCTATACCTTCACTCATTTATACTTGGTCAGGTTAGTTTTACCATAACAGTAATGTGCACATAATAGTGTTATGGAAAGAAACAAGAGTATCCAGAGAGAAAAACCGACTTGCACTTAGGAAAACTCTGCATAGACTGTAACCAAGTTGAGAAACTTAAGTCGGGCTCCTAGAAGTGTGAGGTAGCAAGTTCCAGCACTGTGTCACCAAACAAAAGTGTTGAGAAAAATTAGTATTGGACATAAAGTAGGAGCCAAAACCTACTAATGTATACATTGGCACACCCACACTTGAAAAGAGAACAGGTGTTATGACCACTAGTAATTGATGTTTGGGACTCTAAACCATGAGGTTATTGATTTAATATCCATTACTGATTCTGCGAAAAGCTCTCATCACCTGCCAGTGGCCCAGTTATGCAAGTACTAATGATTTATAAATTTCTTTGAAATAAAGTGACCCAAAATAAACGCATTTGAATATGTACAACCAGTAAAGTTAAATCTGCAAAGTCATAATGTTCGTTCTCTCGTCACAAGTACTATAGTCAGTCATCAGTCAGTCATTTTACAACCCGCTGTATCCTAACACAGAGTCAAGGGTGTGCACTGGAGACAATCCCAGCCAACACAAGGCGCAAGGCAGGAACAAATCCCTGGGCAGGGCGCCAGCCCACCACAGAGCACACACACACCAAGCACACACTAGGGACAATTTAGGATTGCCAATGCACCTAACCTGCATGTCTTTGGACTGTGGGTGGAAACTGGAGCACCCGGAGGAAACCCACGCAGACACGGGGAGAACATGCAAACTCCACGCAGGGAGGACCCGGGAAGCGAACCCAGGTCTCCTTACTGCGCTACCGTGCCGCCCATAAGTACTATAATGACACTAGAATAAGGCTTTTTCCAGAGCCTTGCAGCCCCCTTCCTTTTCCACACCTCACAGGCAAGCTTCATCCACCTCCTCCTGATTCAGGCTCCCTTCTTTGAGGTAGCTGATTCCTTTTAAGCTGCACCAGAGAAAACTCGAGGTGTCTCGTTAGGCAGGTCTAAAGTTACCCCGAGGTGTTGCGGAAGCCCAAAGTAGGGCTCTGCACTTTCTGCAACCCACCCTGGCAGCATCCTTGGAACCCAACAGGGCTGGGCCAACCAATACCAAGTCCCATATTGCCCTGTGGAACTTGGAGGTGCCGTTAAACACTGCCAAATAGCAGTTTGGGGGAGATGGCATCCTACATAATTTATCTGTTCATCTCCCCCTGTCCTTCCATTACTCATAACTCTTCCATTATTCCTTAAGTCTTTATGTTCCAAACAGACCAGTGCTAAAGCTGCACAGTGCTTTGGAAAGAAATAAATTCATTACTTATGTGTTGGGGTTAGGAGGTTCCATGTAGTCTCAGACCCCAATGTTTGTTTACATCCTGTAAAAACTCCCTAAAAACATGTTTGAATTCACTAGCTGCCATCTGGAATCTGTTGCTGCCGCTGTTACTTTGTTAGTGTGTGGCAGGGTGTGACTTCTCAAGGAGCAGCATTTCCTAGAAAAGCCATATTATTAGCCTGCGGATTTCTCATTTTATTAATTTTGCAAAAGCTGAAAGATAAACAAATGAGTGGGTGAGAAGAGAACAGTTTGTCTTGACTAGTAAAGACTATGGAAAATGGAGGCAATGAATTTATGGGGTGGCAGGGAAATCTGCATATAAGTGGATAACAACTGTCAGTTTTCATGATTAGCCAACAATAAGAAAGAAAACAGTAAAGATCTGAGGTGCTATAAAGAAAAATGAAAGGTGAAGTTCATTAGAGCTCTTATTTTACCTGCACTGGCTAAACTAGCTTGAGGAAGGGGTTGGATTCTGGCTCAAATGCACACTAGGACAATACCAGTACAGCACTTCATCAAGGCTTGAGGGGCACCAAAATAATTTCCCCATAATATGAACTTTCATATAGAATAGTAAAAACAAGCTTGCTCTCTGTTGTCTGTTAACCTCTAACTGCTCACACCTCATCCTTCTTTCCCTTCAGTTCTCCATCAGTTTTCCATTCAAATCAGTTTTCAAGCCCTCATGATTACAGTTCCATCTTTAATTTTCTGGGGTCTTTAGTCAGAGAGTCAGTTCATACTTGTTTTATATAGTGTGTTTTACAGGGGACTTGACAGAGCAAATGTGACTACTTTACTGCAAGAAAACTAAAGATGTTCGGGTAGCCTTCATTCCCAATTTTTTACTGAGTTTTTTTTTTTATTGGATTATCACAGTGCATTTTAATAGCCATGGCCGTTATAACGTCACTAAATCCGATGCAAATTCATTCCAGGTTTGACCACTCAGTTTTACATTTGTGAAACTGAGTTGATTTTTGGTGGAGTTGTGATTACAAAGTTATAAACTTCCCACCCCTTGTGCTTTTAGGATCCAGCTTTTCAGAAGAATAAGTCATTTCAATAGCATTTTTACATTCTTACAGAGCAAAGACAACATTTGCATTTGGTTTTGATCTTTTTAACTCTTCTCTTTTATTACAGCTTAAAAGATTTTTATAACTTCTATGAAGTCATTGGCTTGAAATGGAAGGTACCTCCCCCCCAGTCTTTTTTTATTGTTTTGTTTGCTGTTTTTGATTCTTATTTATTGACTGCATTTTAAAACACAGGCACGAAGAAGTGGTGAGCACTGGTTTGATGATCTTCCACATACCACCTTTCTCATTTTTAAAGGTAACTTTGTAATGGTGCTATGGTGACTGCTTGCACTCAGTTAAATTTGGAGAGATCAGCTTTATTCGATCTACTAGGTCAAAGTCGTTATAAGTATCTGTTGGGTTGGAAATAAGTAGTAAAAATGCACAAAATAACAGGACCCAAAGCAATAAAAATAAATGCCCCTCAGAGCCTGAACATAAGGTCTATATCAGAATTGTCCTGCTGCTTCGTTCTTTGAGGGCCACTATGTCTTCCTTCCTGTCGTTTTTGTAATCGGTGACCAATTTCCGCTGTTAGTTGACTTTTTTTCCCCTTCATTTTAATTGCCTTATTGTTTTAATAATCAGTCTTCTAAATTACATTTTTCCTTAAATGGCAGCCAGATGAAAATGAGATGTGATGTGAGCCAACAGATGACCAGCTAAAATGGGGCTTCAAACTCTAACCAGTTTCACTCCAACCATTTTCTTAATTGGAATCCGATTCTTGTTGTTAATTAAACACCTTATGTAATTCCTTGGCCTATTGCTGCTCTTATTCTGCCACAGATATTTCTAAAACTGTATTTTTTTTTCTAAGAGCACAGTCAAAATGTTTTGTGGTTCTGAGCAGATCAACATTACTGAGACCTTCACCTTTATTTATTTTCAGATATTGTATGATGGACACAGGTTAGCTGGTCATGTGTTGGCTCGTTTTGTATTTAATTATTGTTTGTCTGCTAATTAAGGTAAAAAGAAATTAAAGGGTCTGAGTCTTAATTAGCAAGTCATTTAAAATTAGGCAAAAAGTTAATTAGCAGCAGAAACTGGTCACTAAGAAAATGGGTAGAATGAAAACCTTCAGCCTCTGTAGCCCACAAGGATCGGAGTTGACACTCCTGGCCTGTAGTGTTGGACACCTTGAGGACTTATCCACCCGATTATCACAGCAGCACTCCTTCAAAAGTTTCCTGTACCTCACTCCCTCCGATATTTTCTGAGCTTTTGCCAACACCAGTCCTCCCATCACTAGTTTGGCAATGGTAATAAGTGGCAGGAATTTTAAGCAGCGGTGTAACAGGAGTCACTTCTAGGTTGTCGATTTGAACCACTTCAAGGGTCAAGAATGCCACAAGGAAGTCTCAGGTCCAGTCTCCGTGAAATCCCTAGGGCTAGACAACCCTACCAAGGCAAATCTTCATAATACACAGTGCTGAGCCACATAATATTTTTGTATGTCTACAGAATAACCTCTTCCAGGGTTTCTTCCATTATTAAGGGATGTCAGTTTACTAAACAGTGCTGCCTCATGTCCAGGATGGCCTGAAATAAGCTGTGTTACTGTTTAGGCCAGGCATGATTTTACTCCATATTAACCGAATGCAATTTGTGAAATTCTTCTTTTTCTTCTTGTGTTTATTTGTTCTTCCTCTCTTTTATCTAGGGATTAACATTCTGGTGAAGTCTAAAGCCTTCCAGTATGCAATGTGTAAGTGCATTATACAGAGGTTCATTAAGTTTTTCCTGTGTCTGATGTGTGTTTTTTTTTTTCTAACTGCAAAGCTAGGGTCTTTTTGAGACAAATACACTCCCACTTTTAAGTGGTATTGCTTTAGTTTATTTAAGAAAGTAAATCACTTGCATATTATTTAGAGCTTTAGAACAACTGAGATGTTAACAGACCTACTTTATGCTGTAGGAAGTAAGTAAGTAAATAAATAAAGGTAAATAGGTAAATAACATTCAATCTGGCTCTTACATACAAAGGACAGTGCATGTGCCCAAAACATTAATATTTATATGTTACTTACATAAAAGCCAGTTCGAATGCTATTTACCTATTTACCTTTATTTATTTACTTTCTTCCTACAATGCAAGGTCACAAGTAGACTGCAGAGCTTCCCATGTATGTATAAAAATTACAGCAATGGCAAAAGTGCGACGTGCATTCTTGCTCCGATGTAGAACTGTCGTCATGATCTGAGTTCACCTCTGTTATAGCGCGTCTATGTGAAAACAGCAGTGTCAAATGGGGGGGTTTGGTTGGGATCGTTAACGTGGCTGAGAGAATAAAACTGAATAAAAAAAAAAAAAACAAAGCTAACCTTTACAAGTATCATAAATTACACCGGCTGTTACAGACTGACTGAAATCAAATGTATGGTAAGAACACGAGCAGCTCACTTCTCAAAACGGACTTGTCTGGGATCAAACCCGTGAAGCTTTGATTACCAGTCAACAACTGATACCATTGCGCCACCGAAACAGTCGTAGAAAATGTGTGTCAATGTCGCACCCTAACGCAGGTTCTTTTTCTGCAATTATATTTTTGAAACAAAGTGCATTTGTTCTGTTATATTTGTACCTTTTGTGGAAGTGTTTCTTTGATATTTGGAGTTCAGGCTTCACACATTATACACTTCATGCCTACATTTTGTCAATTATCATTGAAACATAAAAAACATTTCTGTTTTAACAATGTGTTTTCATAGATCGTTGTAGACACGGAACATACATGAAATGCAAGTGTTCCAATTAACCATATAGTATTTATAAAAGGTGTCATTTTGCTTGACGTCTCAATCTATACAACTCTAAGCAACTGACATGCAGGTAAACAGACTTGAGCTGAGAAAACTGTGTGGTGGTGGGGGATGTGATAGCAGGCTGCTTGCCGTTTGCTGCTTATTAACACATTTACAGAACAAAAGACGCTGACGGAGAAGTGCAAAGCGATTTAAGGTGGGACGGATCTATGAGTTTTTTTAGTAGGCTCTGATAATTCAAGTGTTAAACTTGCTGTACCTTTTAACCCTTCATACAGCATCAGCTTTGTCAGGCAGCACACTATTGATTGCCAGATAAAGGGGCAAGCAAAATGTTGCTGGAAAGTTTTCGTGCAGTTACTGAATTTGACATAACCCAGCACTTTCTGTCATGTAAACTGATATGGTGCAGTGACAAAAACAACAATTGTGTTTGGCAAAACTGACGTCCCCTCTGAGTAGAAGTTGCGTAATGTCACTTCAGTTTTAGTGACTGATTCCAAAGATTCAATGACATGGATCTCTTTTGTACGGCCAAAAGTGATTTAACCTTTTTCTCTGTCACTTTATGAAACAAAACTGTAATACCAGTCATGTTCTCTCATGTACACTACTGACCTGTGACATGGACTGAGTGATTTAATCATTTTAAACTCTTTTCTTGTGCTGCTTTTCAGGATGTAATGTCTTTCTAATTTTGTTTCTAATAGATATTGTTGTTGCTGTTAATGGGGTCTGGATCCTGGTGGAAACATTTATGTTACAAGGTAAAGAATGACTTTTTATGTTAGTAAATGTAAATAGAAAAATGACAATTCTTGATTTCACAGAATATGTCCACTGAGATAACAAAGCAATATATATCAACAGTCAAAATACAGCAAATCAAGCTAAAATCAGTGTCAGAATCATTTTTGAAATAGTTATTTGAGTTATATAGCCAAACATGCCCATCAATCTGTTCATTTAATGCAACTGATTGATCCTGACTTTGGGTCCTGTAACAGAATTGGGTGCAGATGTGAACCAAACCCTTAAGTAATGTTATTTTGTCGCAAGTATATTTTACATGCACATCCACATTTACACATACCAGGTCAACTTACAATCTCCATTAACCCCGACGTGCACACATTTGGAAAGAAAGAAAACTTTTTTCTGCTCTTGAGAAAATGTCAGATCTATGTTTAAATTATTTTTATATGAAATTTGCAGTAAAAGACCTGTTCCTACTTTAGGTGAAAATTAGATAGATAGATCTTTATTGTCACTTTTACAAAGCAACAATGAAATTGAAGGTGAAAATTAGAGAAGTTTTTGTGTGATATGCATACTTATATGGATTTTTTACAAGTTTCATTTACTGAAAGTGAAGTTTACTCTGTAGTTTACTGATAGTTTATCATTTTGCGAAAGTGTCACATTTCCTTTTCTTAAAATTCATGTGTAATTCTTAAGGCGTTATGACATGCTGGTATCGAAGGATTATTGTAAGAACCAAGAATAACCAGGTGATGACAACGTACAGCAAAAGTCATGGTCAGAAAAGAATGCCAAGTCAAAGCCAAAAAAAGCTGGGTAAAATGGGAATCTGAGTCAGACCTGAAAAAGGAGCTAAAATCCGAAAATAAAACATGATGCTAGGCCTTTACTACTGCTAAAGATATAGTTTTTTTTTTTATCTAACCAAGAGATAAATTTTCAACAGCTCTGCCGCAATATTCATGCTGTCACATCCGGTTACATCACAGATGCGCCTATGGCCTTAATGCAGTGTAAACAAGGAACGGGACAAAGTGAACACAAAAATCGTCTTCGTCAAAGCAAATGAAAATGATTAAGAAAAAAAACTAGCAATGACTTCTCCATAATAATAATAATAAAAAAACTTAACTCAAAATACACAAAAACATGTTATCGTTACAGAACGCAACAGTTATCTTTACATGCCTGCCCATTTGGTTTGACTGGAATCTCTGTGGTTGCGCACTCTATTTCCATTTTTGTGTTTCCCTTTGAAGTTGCTATTTTCATTTTCACCAGTAGCTGTGGGTAACTTTGCGCTTTCTCTTTTTACAGATGGTAGCTTCTTTTCGAAGAATGTGCCCTGGAGTTATATTGTATTCCTGACTAGTAGGTATTTTTTTTACTATTTTGGAAAACTAACCAGTTTTGTTCAGTAGCTGTATCTATATTATTACTAACGCGGCCTAACAAGTTGTATGGAAATAATCTGTGTCCCTGAATTGTAATCGGAACACTTCGCTGTGACATCACTGTACCATTATTATAGGTTTTTAGCTTCTAAGTTTCAGCAGTTTTGCTTGTTGAGTTCACTTGATATATTTAATACTGGACACAATCAGCATCATTATTTACTTATTAAAGTTCACTAGTATGTACTTTAGCATAATATAATTTCCGTAATCTTTAAAGGTTGTAGGTGAATAATGCATGGCTCAAATGATGACCTAATTTCCACATTCCTGGTGTTAGGGTAAAAAAAAATTAACATCCTTTGTCTGTCTATTTCCTTGTCTCCTTTCAGTTTATGGTGTTGAGTTATTACTGAAAATTACTGGTTTGGGTCCCTTGGAATATTTCAGTTCTGGATGGAATCTGTAAGTAGATTTGTGATTTTAGTTATGAAAATCATGTTGATCTTTATTCATTGTTTTCTTCTAAACAGACTGCATATACAAAACAGACAATGATGTATTTTTGCAGCAGAATTTGTTTTTAAAATGGCTATTAATCTGTTAAGTAAGTGCTAAGTGCTGTGTGCCCACTATTGTTATATAGCTAATATTTTGTTAGATTGTGTATGTCTGTTTTACTTCTTTACTTGATATTTCCTGTTGTTGCAGTGCAATAGCTATGCAACACAAAAACCATGTTAGAAATTAAAAGGTTGTAGTTTACATTTTTAGTCTTGGATCACATTTTCATTCTGAGTAAGTCGCATTGCTTGACTGCGGTACAACTACATAAAAAAGAAGTACTGCATTATAGGGACTACTGTATATAGAATATAAATTGAAATTCATGAAGAGCTCATCCATACAAAGCACTGTGTTGTAGATACAATGTTATGTTATTATAATAATAATGATTTGGAAAATTTCTCACTCTGCAGGTTTGATTTTTTTGTCACTCTATTTGCTTTCTTGGGTCTGATCGTTCTGGCTTTTGACATGGAGCCATTTTACTTCATTGTGGTTCTTCGACCTCTTCAACTGCTGAGGTATACATTTGAATTTATTTAATTTTATTATTTAAAACAAATTATCAAAATTGGTTACAGCACAAAAGGGCTCACTATAGTTTTTGTAGCCAGTATTTAAAATTGAATTAATGTTTAAACTCCAAAAAGACTACTTCATGTTTTTTGTTTATGTAGTCATAGTCAGTTAAATTTGTATCCCTTGAAAACTGTCTTTCATCACTGTTGCTAATTCGGGAGGTGCATTGATTATATTTTTGGTTGTCTTTTGCAGGCTGTTTAAAATAAAACAGAGATATCGGAATGTTCTTGACACCATGTTTGAACTGCTTCCTAGAATGGCCAGGTAATTTGCTGTTTTTTATTTTAGTCTTGAAAGACATGTTATTTTATGGGCCTTTTTCACTCTTCACTTATCTGTAAAGATTCAAATCTGAAGAAAAGCCCAGTCCGTAATTTATTTACTATAGTAAATCTAAGTTTATCAGGAGAAAGCCACAAAGCCTAAACTAAGTCTAATTAGGGGAGCTAGGGGAGGTTCAAGTAAAAGTGCGAGATAATGTCTATCATAAAAGCATAAAAATACCAATAGCGCTGACAAGGAGATAAACCTATTTCTACGGGCCACAGGCATGGTAATATAGTTAGGTTTACCACTGGTACATCGGGAAAAGCATTACAGAGTACATGGAAAGAATTAGTCATAAATATTGCTAAATGTAAATGAAGATTTCTTTAGACCTGAATCCTCCATTCTTTGGCAGCCTGTGTGTTAAATTAGTTGAAGGTACCTGAAATATGACGTTAACAGGAAATTGAAAAGCTTGCATAACTTTGTCAAACTTGTTTAATCTAAGAGCTAACACTGGATGGGGCAGTTTTCCATCACATGGTTCACTCATTTAACCCAGGGGAAAGTTCATATGGATAACGGAGTTTTTAAAAAATAAGATAATTGTACAGTTTACTCTACGCATGTGTTTACTGTACTATCACTGTTGATATACGTACTTTAAAAGGTATACCTGTAGGTTGAAATTCTTTTTTTAATGAAAGCTATTATTATTCTACTAATGCTGCAATGTTCTAAAAGAAAGAATTAATAAACATACAATATGTTATTTTTAAGATAATATGATGGACCAGTAGAAAATGAGTGAAAGTAATTCAGTAGCAGTCTTTGAAGTAGTTTGAAGACTTTAGTCAGTGTCCTACATGTAATAAATACTATGCAATGTGAAAAGGGCTAGAGAACTAGAGCAAAATATTATGTAATTTGTCACCTATAACATAAATAATCTGGAACTAAAGAACAATATTAAAGAGTGTGCGGCTGTACCTAGATTTGAATATGTTTTAACAAGAAACTGGCCCCACATGTCCCTAGATCCTTGCCTCTCTCACTGCAGCTGATGATTTTTTTTTTTTTTTAACTAATCATTACACATGACATATGCTAAAGATGGCAAGCTGGGGAGAAAAGGCAGCCATGTCTTATTAATTTTGCCAAAACCAAAAATATATGTGCAGTTTAAGTTAAGTTAAGTTCTCACTTTGGGTGATAAAATAACAATGTGTTGTAAGTACACAAGTAGTTGTTGATTGGAGGGATCTGAACAAGCTGCACATTATTAAATTTGTACCAGATGATATTGAAATACCAGTTATTCACCAGGTTTTTAATGTGCTTTTTTCCATTGCCTTAAAGGAGGAGGAACAGTTTGTATTTGTTTTGTTGTGGTAGGTTTGCAGGTTAGTTCTATTATCCCTTTCAGACTCTTTACTATGTAGACTTGAACATCCATCCATCCATTCATTATCCAACCCAGGGTCACGAGGGGTCTGCTGGAGCCAATCCCAGCCAACACAGGGCGCAAGGCAGGAAACAAACGCCGGGCAGGGCGCCAGCCCACCTCAGGGCGCACGCATACACACACCCCCCCTAGGGACAATTTGGGATCGCCAATGCAACTGACCTGCATGTCTTTGGACTGTGGGAGGAAACCGGAGTACCCGGAGGAAACCCATGCAGACACGGGGAGAATATGCAAACTCCATGCAGGGAGGACCATGCTGCCCTAGACTTGAACAGAATGCCCCAAATCTCATCTATATCCTTGTACATTTACTCGTAACAGGATACCTTTTTCTTTTCTTTTTTTATATACAATATCCGTAACTCTAGGTAGTCTCCAGAATAGCAAGGAGAGGAAGTTATTTTTAAACATAAAGTTTACAGTTGTGTCCAAAACATAAACACAGTAAATGAGTATGACAGTAATACCAAGACAATCTAGGTAATGATCATTTCATTAGTTTCTTAGGCTTTCTAAAATGCCCTCCATTTTAGAATGTTGTATAGTTTCTGGTCCAATGTGGTCTGGCATGGAATGGCACAGACACAGCAGGTCCAACCTATGGTTGTGACAATGGAGATGGCAACATGCCTCTGTAAGCCTCAGTTTATCCAGTCCTGATGTTTCTTGACACACCTCTGTGGCATCACTTCCCTTCCATGCATAACTCTGCCTCCATTCTATACCCTGGCCTTTCGTCTCTGCCATATGCCAGGCTGTCTTCCTGGAGGGGAAAGAGGTGTTTATGCTTCTAAAACTTGTCCTCCTCCTGGAGTCTCATAAACTCTCCCTTTTTTTTTTTTTTTTTGTTCTTTATTTCGCCTTATACAATTTCTCGTTTAGGAATTTGTTAGTTTTCGCATACCCCTTAGGGTCAGAGCGCAGGGTCAGCCAATGTACAGTGCCCCTGGAGCAATTGAAGGTTAAGGGCCATGTTCAAGGGCCCTGCAGAGTAGGATCTCTTTTGGCTGTGACAGGGATTCGAACCAGCAACCTTCAGGATACCAGCGCAGGTCCTTAGCCTCAGAGCCACCACTCCGCCCTTAGTGAACAGTGTACAGTGAAATGCTTCTAATGTCACAAACAATGCATCAGAGCAGCAACATCACCCTCAGTGGATGTGTATGTTTACAGCAAAGCAGTTTTGTGTATTCATTTACATGTAGAGTGATGCAGAGCCTTCAAACCCCCTTCCACAAACTGCAGATCCCAGAGCAACACTTAACAAAAGATCTTATCTGTTCAAGTAGGGGCATAAATGTGCCTTAGCAACAACTGGCTTAATTTCTCCTTCAACATATTTTTTTTAAATAAAAGTACTTTTAGTAAACAATTAAACAATATATCCTAGATTTTACCGGTTTTACTCTCCACTACAGTAGGCTTCCCAATGAATGAACATAAATAGATTGAGAAGCCGGACTGTGGTAATGGTGCTATCATAGAACTGAATCCATGCGGAAATAAAAACCTAGTGGAGAGCGCTGGGCAGAGGAGTAGTGAGGCAGTAGTGCGGAATTACAGGGCTTGCTTTCAGCTGGTATTTACTGAATAACAAAAGAGCGACATTAGATATTTTTATATAAACACTTAATTTAATAAATAGTACTGCAACATACATTTTATGTGTTCTTTTTTTGCTGTGACTGTTTTCATTTCTTCCTAATAATTGAATTTCATTCTTTCTGTAATGCTTCATGTCATTTCGGTTTTCTCATTACTGACAAAGAATACTCTTAACTGAAAGATTTTTTTTACATGATTAGTGCACTGTCTGGTTTCAGAGCCTCCTTGGTATTTAAAGGGATATAGTTTGTAAAGTGTTTTTTTTTTCTTTCACATATGCTTTTTCTTTTCAGCTTGGGCCTGACTCTCATCATTTTCTACTATTCCTTTGCAATTGTGGGCATGGAGTTCTTTGCAGGTGTTGTGTATCCAAACTGTTGCAAGTAAGTTTGAACTTCTCGTACCAATAAATAAAGTTTTGAAATTATATTATTCAGTAGATTTTTGAAATATTGAAGCATCTATGTTGATATTATCTGGAATTTAAGGCTTGGTGACAACACAGTACTAGTCAAAGTTCAGATTGTTGGTAAACCTGTAAATAAATTTTAGACACACTGGAGCATCTCCTTTGAGATTTTCAGGTTACAGTTAGTGTACATTTAAAATCAAGAAATGACCATTCTCGATACCTGCTAACAACATTCAGAAATTTCCGGTGAGAGGATACCATTCTGTCTGTCAAGCTCATTTTGCTAGTTGATCACATGGTTGTTCCAGTGTCTTGAGTAGGAATCTTTTAAAAATTGTCCTTGACTAAGGATCTTCTTTCAAAGTCTTTCAGTATTAAACTACACGTGCTGCACAAAATAATCTTTATCAAACTCCTGGAGTGAGCAGTGCATAACTTTGTCAGTTTCATACTAAAAGATTCGGTTTCTTTAGCTATCCTTTAGTCCAAGGATGGTCTTGGTACCTTCTCTCTTTTATATAGCACCCACCAAAATGGCACACAGTACTCCACTCTTGCATCTTAGAAGCAGAATTCCATTTCGGAGCATTTAAACATGACATCTTCTGATTTGGTGGCATAAATGCCTCATGATTTCCTTCACCTCTTGTTTATTTACAACTTTTTGCCATTGTTTAAAAAGCATTTCATAGAGTCCAGGGTGGCAAAGATACTTTTTGACATTTTAGAGTCAAATTGTTTTAATTAAGAATAGGGAATTTCTGTAACGGATTGGTGACAAACAAGGTAAAGTTCTTATATGGAACATGAAACACTGACCATTTCCTCATTTTAGACAATGATTCTAACCATCCCTCTCAGATATGGAAATGGTTAACTAAAAGTCAGACTTTGGTATCTGTAATGCAGAAGTTCACTTGCCTTTTTTCTTTTTTTGCTTTTGTAGCACCAGTACAGTTGCTGACTCCTACCGTTTGGTTAACTACACCATTGGGAATCGTACTGTCATTGAAGAAGGATACTACTATCTCAACAACTTCAACAACATTCTTAGCAGTTTTGGTAATATGCTTGTTTTGCTGTTGCACTTCTTTAACTTCTGGCCTTCTTGAAACTGCACAAAAAATTAAAAGTGCTACATTCATTATGTGGGTCAGCACTGTATGTTGCTTTGATTGTGCCAAAATTTCTGTCGTCACAGTAAAACTTGGTCAAACATTTTGCCACCATTTATTTAAATTGCTTCGTGATCAGCAGGGATCTTTCTTCCCTGTTAAAACCATACCCTACTTTTTCCTGTGACCCGACATTTGCGTGATAGACTTATGCACGCCGACAAAATAGCGCCGATTAAAACACGCCGTCAAAATCGCCCCAACAAAATGAAACAAAAAGTTTCATTAAATATGAATTACTAGT
Organism: Polypterus senegalus; assembly: GCF_016835505.1. Lineage (NCBI taxonomy): Eukaryota > Metazoa > Chordata > Cladistia > Polypteriformes > Polypteridae > Polypterus > Polypterus senegalus. The sequence continues at coordinate 73,325,419 of NC_053165.1, forward strand.
TTAAAAGCATATATAATGTTTATTTTAGAAGTCAATATTATGAGACGCGGCATGCCATCAGCACGGCATGCAGATAGTCCTTAAGATCACGCCCTGCATGTGTAGGAAGGATTGCAGCAAGGGCGTCCCATTCTCTTGGCCTCTCTTGTGATTTTGTCAGCATGCATTTGTCGAAAACCAGTTAGCGGGTTTGTCGGCGCTCATTTGTCCGTCGCGGTTTTGTCGGGGCGCATATGTCTATCGCGCTTTTGTCGGTGAACCACTTTTTCTTTTCTTCAAGAAACTGCTCACTCTTTTACCTATATTTGGATTATGTTATGGTTTGATAAAACTCCTGCTGTTCATGGCCCAACAGCAGCTATGTGACAATCTTGGATGTAACCTGCTTGAGAGCAGAGTTTCAATAACGCAGTACAATTTGTAGAGTGAATGTGGCTTTCTGATTTTGTACAATCCTTCTGTAAAATGACATTTGCATTTATGAAGTTTTAAAGATCATTTTTTAACTATTTGCATGAAAAATCTTTAAAAATATATTATTCTATATTATCTATATCTATATTAAAATGAGACATAATTCAAACATTTGTTGACATAGTGGTGCAGTGGTTACTGCAGATGCCTTATAGATCCAGCAGCCTGGATTTATATCCCACGTCCAGTGGTGGTGGTGTGTGTGGGGTCTATACCTTCTCCCAGTGTAGAAAAGGTGGGGTCTGACAGAGAGGGAATTGAGCTGACATTACCAGGAAGCGGTTCGCTCAGAGCTGTCAAAAGGAAGGCCAACACAGGGCGCAAAGCAGGAACAAATCCCTGGGCAGGGCACCAGCCCACCACAGGGCACACACACACCAAGCACACACTAGGGACAATTTAGGATCGCCAGTGCACCTAACCTGCATGTCTTTGGACTGTGGGAGGAAACCCACTCAGACACGGGGAGAACATGGAAACTACACGCAGGGAGCACTTGGGAAGCGAACCCAGGCCTCCTTACTTCAAAGCCTTGCAGCCCCCTTCCACAGCTTCCGCAGCTTCATCCACCTCCTCCTGATTCAGTCTCCCTTCTTTGAGGTAGCTGGCTCCTTTTAAGCTGCGCTAGAGAAAATTTAAGGTGTCTCATTAGAGCGGTCTAAAATTACCCCCAGGTGTTGAAAGCCCAAAGTAGGACTCTGCACCTTCTGCAAACCCCCTGGCAGCATCCTTGAAACCCAACAGGGCTGAGCCAACCTGTAGCAAGTCCCATATATAATTAGAGAAACACTCATAAAATATCATTTCCTTGACAGTGGTAAGACGTACCATTAAGTAGAGATTCACACACTTACAGTTACCATGTATACAGATGTATACATGATATCAGTGATGGAGACAAAGTTGTAGCAGAGGGAGAGATAAAATTATCCTTCCTTTGTAGAATATTCAAAGCTATTGCCTCAGTTTAGTTTATATCTACTATAAGTAGTAAAACAATGAATAAGGGGTCTAAATGAAACTTGTGAATAAATGAAAAGACAGCAATCAAAAATACAGTAACAACAAACATTTGCATTCTGGAGCATCCATAGATTAACAAAGAATAGGTATCACAAAATCAAATAAGCATTTGCCAAGAGTCACATAGCAAGAGTTTTAAAACTGTAACAAGGCCAGTATCATAAGTGTGCTTTCTTAAGGGTTTGTGCTGTATTTAGTGCAGATAAGTATTCTGGAGTGTTGGAAGGAACAGTTCTGTAAGTCAGCAGCAAAGTTATGAGTGGTGATTGGTAATTTAACTGAAAACCAGTGTAAGCGAGAGAAGAGAAGAGAAGAGGTAGTGTGACCATGAACAGTAACACCTTTTTTTTAGATAACAACTTTATTTAACAGTCTGTCATGATAAATGTTAGTTGAAATAAGCATAGGCATCTAGAGACTTGTGTCGCTTACTGAAGTCACCTACTCCTCTCAGGTGGAAAGCTCACTTCTAAACCTTGTGCTTATAGGAAGGACAGACAGTTTGTAGTGCAGTCAGCCACAGCTGAATAACACAATGCAAGCCCAGTCTCACTGCATGTTGTGTTGACTGTGTGTACTGCCTTACATTTTTTTGTGATCAGAGTAAGTTGCTACTATTGTAGTAAGAGTGAAAGTAGCCAAATGCAGAGTCTGAGTTAGGCCCATATGTATAGTTCTGCAAAGCACTCCAGTCCCTTGTTGCTTTTTAATATGGGGAAGAAAAACATAAAGGAGAATAGTTTCCAGAAAACTGTTATCTGTAGCTCCTCGTTCCTGCATCCAGGATTTCTACATTATTAGCAAACCACTGACTAGAGGACATAATGCATAATAATCTAATTAAAATAACCATTTGGTATTTGTAAAGACATACGATCAGTTTAGACAGCCAGAATATATACTTCCTTGAAACATTTTCTGTAAGGTACAAATAACCACGTGTAATTCTGATAGCTGGCTTGCATGGTTTCCTTTTAATGATTAATTGAACTGCAATGATCTATGCAGGAAGTTCTGCTTTTTTGTTCTTTGCGGTTTTTAATCAAAACCCTTTGGATACCGAGAATGTATAAGTCAGCAGTGTCTGTACAGGCATGATGCCAGCCAAAAAAAATCAAGTTTAAAAGCAAAGCAGTATGTCATGTTTTAAGCTTGGAGCTAATTGATTTTCTTCTTGTTTGCAATTTGCAACTTCTAAATTCAGTCTGTATAATTAGTTGAATGCACTTAGTCAGTTTACACATTGAAGCTGATTAAAGATGTGTGGTGTATAACACCATCATTTTTTGATTGATGGTGAACAATGATACCATTCTGTTTACATGCCTAGTGCAATGAAGAAAAGAGGTCGGTATGTGATGTTCCACTGTTTCGGTGTACCCATTTTACAGCGTATTGTGCCTTCATAATTCTTACCTGAATTGTGACTGTAATACTTCTACATACACTGCAACAAAACAGTAATGAAAAAATAAGGATTTATGGACTTTGTGTATTATTATGCCCAGAATTTCAAGAGCATTCTGTTACTGGGCCATAGCTGACTGCTGTGAGACTTTCCAGGGCTCTCGTTTCTCTCATTGTAAAAGGCAGTTTTAGTGTCGTTGCCACCTTTACTTAAAAGGCACTTTTTTGTATTTTGCAGTGACACTGTTTGAGCTTACAGTGGTTAACAATTGGTACATCACTATGGTAAGTAATATCATCACCAACTCTGTTCATCTTTCCTTAAATGTTCACTCAATAATAATTATTCTGCTAGACTGTGTGGTTTAGTTAACACCTAAAGCATACCAGTAATCCTTTTTTCAGATTTCTTTCAGCTAATAGTCGAAACAAAGTGACTTTGAAATCACAAATGTACATTTGTTTTTAATGCTGAAGCTAAAAGTCATTACCATAAGCAGTGATTTATAAAACTGATCTTCAGACTGGTTAATTGAAAGTGTAAAAGATTAACTATTAGAGGAGAATAATCCACCAGAAGCAGAGGCCCTCCGTGAGGTCCTTCAGGAATCTGTGTTAAGATTGTTACTTTTTTCAGGTTCACATCATCATCATAGATTCAGGTACATTGACTCAACTTGAAAAGTTTATAGTGGCCCTAAAAAAATTCTTAGGAGAGCAGATATGCAAGGAAACTAGCTGGCACCCTGCCAGGGGTTTGTTTCCTGCCTTGCGCCCTATGTTGGCTGGGATTGGCTCCAGCAGACCCCTGTGACCCTGTAGTTAGGATATCGCAGGTTGGATAATGGATGGCTAGTTAGAAGGACCTGGATCATCTTTCGAAGGAGGCAGTCTAAAAGGTCAAGTAAAGGAAACATTACTTAAAAATGCTGGGTAAGTAGTGCTGCCTTGCTGTATAACACTCACACTCTGAAAACAATTTAGTGTTTATGCTGACACAACATTCTGATATTTTAGGTAGTTTGCACAAGCAATTTGAATACGCTTAGAAACTGAATTAAGGGGCATCAGCCATGTGATGTGCCAGTGAGGTGAAATTTGGGCTTCGTGCAGTTCTGGTTAACACACTATTATAAATTAAAAAGAACTAAGAGTTTTTTTGAACTACACATCATGCACCACTGGACAGACTAAAGAAATCGGACAAAGGAGTTGATATAAGAACCTAACCAACGTCATCCACATTTGCAAATGTGTTAAAGAGTTTTAATTCAGTTCAGTTATACAGTAAATGATGTATTCATGGACTATGCTGGAAATCAAAGGAACATTGTGTTCTTGGTAAAACTGGAAAGCACTAATTCACATAGATAGCTTGGCAGTTGTAAAAGAGCGCACACAAGACATAAAAAAGGTTGAGGCCCCAAATAGGACTGTTTAAACTGGGTCAGTGTTATACAAGCATGCACAGAGTAAGGTCTGTGGTGCTCTTCCTTTGATGACAAGACAAATGATGATGGTGGTGCTTCCATTATAGCCAGTACAGGAGGTTAAGACAGATCAGGGTCAGAGTTCTTCTTTTTCTTTTCACCTGTAAGAATAGTAGATAGATACATGAGTTCCTGCCTTGGCCACCACCTTTTCTTTATTTCATTCAGTTTTGTCTCAGTAAATCCCACAAAATATTAAACTTATTCTGGAACAGAATACAGAGTGTAAATTTTAATGGCTGTTGAAGAGGCAGTGGATGATACTGTATATTGGAAAAGAGGAGTTGTTGCTGGCCTGAATGGGTATTTATCTGTGGACAGACTTACTCGCTCTGGGTTAGGGTTACATTTAGATGAGTGCATGTTTTTTTTTCCCCATGATTTCTGCTGTGCTTATATATTGCTATCTGAGCCTTAGCCATAAGCATGCTTTTACAAGCTTGACTGCAGTGACTGTCTTGTTGCTTTAATCCATGCCTCCGTAAGTGAATGTTACTCTTTATTTCCCAAGGAAGGTGTGACGTCTCAGACTTCTCACTGGAGCCGCCTCTATTTTATGACCTTCTACATTGTCACCATGGTGAGCAGAAATATTTTTTATTTATGATCAGTGTTTGTTGGAAAGTATGAATGGAAATCTTTATTAGAGTGAAACTTAAGCATGACATTCAGACAGTGTTCTCACAGAGCTAAGTGTGTGTTTGTGTGGTTTCACCACAATACATGGCTTTTGGAGATCAAGGACATAAGCATAACAATCCGTAAAGGCATGACGGCTTGGTTCATTAAAAGTGGCTATGATCAACAACTTTGTTTTTTTCTTTCTTTTTGTAATGGTGGCATCGATTTGCAGATGCAGTCCACCTCAGCCGAATGCTAAAATCCATAAGTAGCGTTAGCCTGCATGAAGTGGCACCTCATTGGACGATAATCTCCAACATGCTTATATGCTCACTTTCTATATATTAGCTGCCAAAGCTTATAATTGGAGGTGTGAGTTATATTCTTAATATAGCCTGACTTATAAACTGTGTCAGATTCAACTGGTTGTGGGTGTTAGTGTCTGCAGAATTTTTGTCAAGCCATTTTACTGAATTTTTTACTTGTTTACCCAATATAAGGTTGCAGGAACACTTGTTCCTATGTGTGTTATTTTTTGTCCTGTAGCTGTGCACCATATCTTTTACTGTACTATGTCGTCTCTATCAAGGCAACCCAATTAGTTATTTCACGGTCTCATGCTTGTAGTATCATATTAGCTTCTGCTAGTTGGGATGTGGCAGCACGTTGGCGCAGTGGTAGTGCTGCTGCCTCGCAGTTAGAAGACCCGGGTTCGCTTCCCGGGTCCTCCCTGTGTGGAGTTTGCATGTTCTCCCCGTGTCTGCGTGGGTTTCCTCCCAAAGTCTAAAGATATGCAGGTTAGGTGCATTGATGACCCTAAATTGTCCCTATTGTGTGCTTGGTGTGTGTGTGTGTGTGTGTGTGTGCGTGTGCATGCCCTGTGGTGGGCTGGTGCCCTGTCCGGGGTTTGTTTCTTGCCTTGTGCCCTGTATTGGCAGACCCCCGTGACCCTGTAGTTAGTATATAGCGAGTTGGATGATGGATGGATAGTTGGGATGTCGGAATCCCCTTCAGGGACTTCAGTTTACTCTGAGGCCTAGAAGATGAGTTGTCATACCTATTGGTTACTTGAGTGTGGCCTAGTGTGACTGTAGGCACTGTCATGGACTGTCATTGGTAAGATAATCTTCAGCTTCTCATATCTCTGTGCTGTTTGAAAAGAGTCTGGAACATTAACAATTAAATTAGTGTCCTATAATAGTATTTTGAATGAAATAACTTAAATACACAATGAAAAAACGGACATGAGATCAGCATTTAATAAGTGATGCTTTCCTCATTACACTGCTCATTATTTAGAAAGAAGTCCTTACATTTTTGGACTGACTTGTTGTAACATAATATATTGCACAGCTCCCGCTTGTCTGTGTTTGGTAGACAGATTATGAATCACACTTGACATTCATGGAAATAATTTTAATTTTGAAAAGGCCTTGAATCATGCACTTCATGAGAACTATACAAGTTTAGATAAATTCTAGGTCCTTTCTTACCTCAGCTTTTATTTCTTTTCTGTCTTTGTGGGCAATCCAAACAAAGTGCCAGAGGCTTCCCCTCTTGCTGTAAACAGATAGATTCTTTGATAACTGCCTTCTGGTTTAGAAAAATTAGATTTGAGGCATAAAAGAATAGTCAATGCAAGGCAACCCATATTTGTCAGAAAGAATGTTAAAGCTTTTGTGGTCTGTCATTCAGTTCTGCGTTAGTTCAGGGATTGTTTAGAAATGTTTTTATTACTGTTAATAAAGATCATTTACAACATGGGTGTTCATAATTGAATTCCAGGGTTACATTAATTCTGTGTGGGCTCTGCGTGTTCTCTTCACTTGGAGTTGTCTTCTTTCTTTTAACTGAATGACAAGCTGGTTAGACTCACTCAGAATAAACAGAAAACTGACACAGCGTATCATGAAAATGTTAAATTTGGACGCACACCTTTATTTTAAAGTTTTATAACTTTCAAAGAAAAGAGGGATTTTTAGAAAAAGCATTAGTGCCTTCCATTGCCTTTTATTTACTTTATTTTCCAATTTCCTCCATATTTAGGTGGTGATGACAATCATCGTTGCTTTCATTTTAGATGCTTTTGTGTTCCGGATGAATTATAGTCGAAAGAACAGGGATCCTGAAGGTAATTTTTACTTTCATTCATTTACTTTACTGTTTAAAGATGCTTAAAGTAGATGAATTAGTCAAAGTGATGTGTAAAGGGTAGGGCACATTCTTGATTCAATATATACATCATTTACATGAGAATCCACTCTAACTCGGCATAAAAATAATTTGTCAGCTGTTTGACTGTTATTTGAAATCATGCAAATCAGTAGTAAGCACAGTATGTGAAAAATTATTATGAGGGACTTTTGTGAAATTTTATACATTCTGACTAAAGGTCTTTGTACTAAAAGAAAATTTTAAATGTAGTTACCGAAATAATAAATAGTAGAAGTGTGAGGTCTTTGTTAACCCATTTTTAGTTGACCAAAGGCTAAATAAAGTGCATTAAGTATAATACAAATTATGCAATTATGAAAATTCCATAAAGGACATTTTTTTTTTTTTAGCTGAACTTCAAATAAAAAAAAAAAAACACGTCAGGAAGAAGTTTGGGTATGCTTCACTCAGAAATGTAAATGAACACATAAGGGGACTGTAATGGGGTGTTTCATTTGACGACTGTAGTATGGTTGTCGAATTATGTTACTGCTTTTTAAAAACATATTTGGTGACAGACCAGAGAGATATGATAAGAAAAGCTTTTCAGACTCTCTACCACATAAACTCCAATAATATTACTGTCATTCAATTAAGCATTACTTAAAATAATTTAGTGTGTCTACCAGTTAGACTTGAGTTTATCTGTCAAATACAGCACCACAAAAGTCATGTCATAACATTTTACTTTGTTTTACTGTCAGGAAGTGATTCCAGTTATTTTTTTATTTTGTTACATCCCTGCTTTATTCAAATGTTAAAACCTTCAGATGAACATCTGGATAGGTCTGACCATCTTACTGCCACCTATAGCCCTGTTATTGATTGTGACAGTTCACTAGTATCCGGGCCAGAGGTTCTTACGTTTATTTTGGATGTTTTTTTTTTATTTGTAGATTTATCTCTTTCTCAAGCTTTTTTAAAGTTCTAATTTCACCTTGGGGACAAATGAAGTACATCTATCTATTTTTATTTTGTCCCTCTGTAAAGTTTTATTTAAATACTAAATGACTAGCATACACATGTGGATTTAGCACATGAAAGCGCACCCAGGCAGGAACTAAACACAGTTTTTCTTTTGGCTTCCTGAGGTTCATAGGTGGTGAAACACCCAGGTCTCGCTGCAAATCTAATTTTTCAAGAACAGCTGGCTCATCACTGTACACTAGTAGCACTCAACACGCACATATATATTATTCTTCTATATGTTTGCTCTTTTTGGTCTGTTCTCTACACCATGTTTCTCACGTTTGCACACACTTCTCCCATTGCATTGTCCACATCTACTGAGAACCTTGGGGTTCTTAGTGGCACATCTGTCATTCAGTTTGCATTTCTAGTTCAGGCTCCCTTCTGGATCTTTCTGCTGTTTGATGCCATTTTAATGTCCTTTACTGCCCCCGGAAAAATGTTACACAAGGATATATACACTCTTTGGGAAATGCAAAAGAAGAACATACAATACATTTCTTACTTTATTTTTCTGTGTAGATGAGAACGGCATTGTATTTGACGTAGAATTGAACAAGGAGGAGACTGATTCTACATTGGAGCTCTACAAGGCAATCTGTACACCCACATCAAATCTGTCATCTTTGCAGAGGGTGCTGAGTGCTATGGAGAAGAATGGGGTAGGTGCATTTTTACAGCAGTGCATGCACCCTCATGGCGTGCGCATTTAGTTTTTATAACTGTGTCTACATCCTCATTATTTTCACTGGGGAAAATTATAAGGATGGATCTCTCATGATCAGAGTACACACCTATAGCAAAGATGGTGTGAGACCTTCTCAAGCCTGTTTAGAAAGCACCTCCTCCTAAGCAGTCTGACTCCACAGTTTTACAGGGCGGCTGCAGCCTACACGTCTAAAAGGGCCCCTGGCTTTTACAGTTCAAAATATCTCTTTACCACAGATAAAGTTAAATATCCTAGGGAAAGGATAATGGCAATGAAGTATCTTTATTATTTTCTGAAAAAAATATTGCATTTACAGTATAATGGTTTGCCTAAAAAGCAACCCAGAGCTAACAATTCTTAAAACGCAATCCCATAATCAATGAACAGAAGCAAATAAAGTCCAATTAACTAGTAAATCCATTACTTACAAATATGCACTCATTAGAACTTCAGTGAAACAATGAAGAATCCACTCACAGATTTAGAAATATTAAAGCTTAGGGCATTCCTTTGGCTGCAACATGAGGATGATGCTGCTTCTTGGAGTCCCACCCACAAAATGCAAAGAATGTAGGAGAATAACTCATTACCTATACATAGTAAATACTAAACAAAGAGCGATATTAACAAACACAATTACAATAAAATTATAAAAAATAATGATCAAAAGTTATTAAAAACAAAGAAAGCAAACGAAATGCAAGCCGGGGTATAAACCATGGCTGCGATGTAACAGGGTGGTGTTTGTGTTATCTGGCTTTTCAACCAGTGTCACTTCGCCCTGACGTGGTCAGAATGAAAGTGAGAATCTTGCTATAAATATTGATGCAATATTGACTTAAATATACATTTCAGATTCATCTGCTGCTGTTATTACATTTCAGGTAAATTGCATCGTAAAAACTCATTCAGGACTTTTCAATATATATTGAATCCTCATACAGAAGGGAAGGTAATCACTTCTGCTTTATTGCAGACTCATTTATACTGGTATAATACACTAGGGAGACAATTTTGATGCTGCCGTAGCGAATAGTGTTATCTTGCATGTAACTTGACGTAAGCATTCTTTCATTTTTCCATGACCATTTTTCAGGTGGGGGTTGTGGTGCTTTTTAATAAGGTTCTAGAAGGGAGATAAAGAAAGGAGTAGCCACAGCACCCATAATTCAGCTTTTTTTTTTTTAATTTTACTTACCTGACATTTTTATAAAAGCAAAGACAAATCCATTTAAGTTCACAATTATGGAAATAAGGTTTTATCAAGTGTTGTAATAAAATATTAAATAATTAATCAAGTACCCTGCTTAATAACCCAAGCATAAATTGCCCAGAAAAGTTTTATTTATGCATTAATGCATGAAAGGAAGAACATGTGACTAGAATGGCAATGAATGCAAGAGCATCAGCAGAACATGAAGGATGACAGAACGGGTAAGAGCTCCATACCTTTTCTTTAAATATTTTCACAACTCCACACTGGCTAACTTTTAGAATACAGGAGTTCTTCATACTTCATTAAACACCATAAAAAATACTATTTTTAATAAGGATATGAACAGTAGTCCTCTTGTTTTCCATCCCATTGTAGTGACATTGTATTTGTGGTCACGGCACATGCTCAAGATACATTTTACTATTATCAATCAATCAATCAATCAATCAACATTTATTTATATAGCACATTTTCATACAAAAAAATGTATTCTATTAAAATGTCTTCTAATGCGTTTTTCTAAATCTTTTACACAGAATCCCTCTTTGGTTTTCCTGGGAAGAAGATCTAGAACAAAAAGTGACCTGAGCATGAGAATGTATGAAGAAGAGATGCAGGTGAGCAGCAGGGATTTTTTATGTACATCAGCTTACTTGCTTGAACTTTTGGGAAAACCAGGATAAAATGATTGTTTTAAAAGGATATACTGTATAAAGATTTCAAGAGGTTTTCTTTTTACACCGAAACAACATTTATTTCTATAGCACATTTTCATACCAATAATGTAGCTCAAAGTGCTTTACATAAATGAAGAAAGAGAAAAAAACACAAAGTAAGAATTAAAATAAGAGAACACTGATTAACAGAGTAAAAGTAAGGTCCGATGGCCAGGGAGGACAGAAAAAAAAAAAACTCCAGGCGGTTGGAGGAAAAAAAAAAATCTGCAGGGGTTCCAGGCCACGAGACCACCCAGCCCCCTCTAGGCATTCTACCTAACATAAATGATCAGTCCTCATTGTATTCAGGGTTCTCATGGAAGGATTTGATGATGACAGTCACGTGGACTTCTGGCCTTTAATCCATCAATGTAAGAACATCACAGGGCTTTGATCAGGTGGTGGTGGCACAGGTCGCCACCACATGAAACCGGAAAAAGAACAGAAGAGAGAGTAGGGGTTAGTACAGTTTTTAGAGCCACCATGAATAGTAATGATAATTGAATATACAGAGCATCAGGATTAAACTAAAATGAAGTTATGAGAAAGCCATGTTAAAGTAATGTGTTTTCAGCAGTTTTTTTAAAGTGCTCCACCGTATCAGCCTGGCGAATTCCTATTGGCAGCCTATTCCAGATTTTGGGTGCATAACAGCAGAAGGCCGCCTGCCTCACCACTTCTTTTAAGTTTAGCTCTTGGAATTCTAAGCAGTCCCTCATTTGAAGATCTAAGGTTACAATTTGGAATATAAGATGTCAGACACTCCGATATATAAGATGGAGCGAGATTATTTAAGGCTTTGTAAACCATAAGCAGCATTTTAAAGTAAATTCTGAATGACACAGGTAACCAGTGTAGTGACATTAAAACTGGAGAAATGTGCTCAGATTTTCTTTTCCTAGTTCAGATTCTAGCAGCTGCATTCTGCACTCGTTGCAGTTGATTTATGTCTTTTTTGGGTGGTCCTGAGAGGATTGCGTTACAGTAATCTAGCCGACTGAAAACAAACGAGTGAACTAATTTCTCAGCATCTTTCAATGTTATAAGAGGTCTAACTTTTGCTATATTTCTTAAGTGAAAAAATTCTATCCTAGTGATCTGATTAATATGTGATTTAAAATTCAGGTCAGAGTCAATAATTACCCCTAAATTCTTTACCTCCCGTCTTGACTTTTAATCCTAATGCATCAAGTTTATTTCTAATAACCCCATTATAGCCAATCACTAAAATTTCAGAAAAAGTACCCATCATTCTTACGAGGTAGTGCACCAGCCCTAAATCATTTAGCTGTCCTTTCCTAATAATGTATATATCTTTTTCACCTGTAATTAACTCACGATTTATCGTGTAACCAGTCCATTGGAGTGCCATACAAAATTAAAGTGACAATTTATTTTTATATCAATATTAATGATAACATTGTTTGACTTCTTTGTAGGCAGACTTGCACTCACAAACATATTTTTTCTTAACCTTTAGAATTTCTTTTCCACAAGCATCTCATAAATCTCAGTTTACCTTGCTATTTCAAAATGCCTATGACACAGGATAGAATAAGGTCTCCCTCCCTTTTGAATGTCATAAAATGATCATGGAGTCTGGAAGGACATCCACTTGTAAGCATTTTTTCTCCACACCTTCATTGATAGGACAGACAGCCAATATGGCTGAAACAGGAAAATAGGTGTTAAACCACCATAAAGAGACACTGTAACTTAACATGCACGAGAATGTAATTGAACATTGTAAAATCAAACACAAGTCTCCTAAACATAAATAGACCTCTTGAATGTTCTCTCTGTACAGAAGATTGTTGTTCTCTCCATTCAGCCATTTAAAACTCTTGTCAACTCCATTTTTGATTTGTCTCCTGTCATTTGTCCTTTTTGTCATGATGACAGAGTAGAGTAGTAATATAGCCTGAGACTTATTAAGAATTGCTTGAGTAAACTGTATACAGCCAGGGTTTTCATCTCATCTGTAATAGCTCGTTTGTCTGTTAGAAGGTTGCTTGCTAAATTATAGGTATGATTTAAGATGAATTGCAAAGGGTTATTTCTTTTTCAAAGAATTCTGGCAGTCGTAAATTAAAGCAAAGTTTGTAATATTACAAGAACTATGACATTATCATATTGAGTTTTACTTTATTATTTAATAAAAATTGAGTAATGGTGCAGGGTAACGCTGACCCAATAGTTGGTGGGCAGCATAATTATTTAAAATAAAAAAACAGGTGCTTGAGCATAGCACAGTGTTTCAAGAGTTCATTAACCCTATCCTCTTCCCTCCTTAATATTTCAGACCTGTCAGTTTATTCAGCTGTTGAGTTCACTAGCCAAGGCACATTGTGTCGACATCAGACATCTGTCAAGGGGTGATCTACAATCTTAGCAGATGAGAGAAATAACACAAGATTGCTGCTAACCTCTCTCTTCACCTCCCATCTCTGTTTCAGGAGTGGTTTGCACAATTTGCACTTGAGAGTGGGATCCATGGGGAAGACAGATCATTGCACAACCTTCAGGCCTCTGCTAGCCAGACTCCTACTGCTGATGTGCGGCAGCGGTCTTTGACTGTCAACTAAACTTCCCGGCATGTGGCTGGCTGAACACAAGCAGCACAACCTTGGCGGCGGACACTTTTTTTTCCCTCCCCCTAATTCCTCAGGTTTAGCAGCTCACATTCAAAAAGCAAACTGTTGGTTGCATTTTGTCTATGCAGAAACGCTGACTGAAGAGGAATGTGAGAGCAGTATTGATGCAGAAGCGATGGCAGTTGAATTCTTCCTTCCATCTCTTGTTCTGCAGTCCATGACCAAATAGTTGCGTGCTCACTGGATACACCAAGTCAGCTGTCTTATCATTATAACCCATGTGCACGTACATAGCATCTACATTAAGTGGTATTATTTATACTAAACTGAAAATAGTGCTTTATTACAATTTTCCTTTGTTTTAACCAGGGGTTTTAAGTTGATTTTTATCTCATGCTTAGTGTAAGGTTTAGTTGCAGCTGTGTTAAGGAAATGGCAGTAAAGCAGCAGTGTATGTAATATACCGGTCCTGCTGCTCCACTGCAGAGGTTTCAGTGTTAAGACTGTAGCAGCATCTACAGATGTCATGAATGTTGTATGCTAATACACTACACTACACTACAGGAGATGGTCTTACGCTCGTTTCACATTAAGAAACTAGCCATAACCTTTTGGATTACTTATTAAGGTGGTTATATTCAGGTGTAATTTTTGGACAAGCAGCCTAAGCAAAGTCTGCCTATATGACTCAAACACCATCAAATTTAAATGTTTTTGACATAGCTGGTGTTGATACCCGGCACTTCATTGGTCAGCCTGTAGAATCTTGGATACATGGTGTGGTAGTTGACATGAGAAGAACTGTGTTTTAGACCTAAGGCTACCTAAGACAAGGTAAGTTGAGAAAGGGAATTTGGAAATTGATGCTGACCAACATGAATTATCCTAGATTGTGGTTGTCAAACTAGTTATTTGTATTTCATGGTAAGAAACAGCATAAGGTGCTACTCAGAAAATGTAATCATCATAATTCCCATCATCCATCTTAATATTTGCACTTATAGTTAACCTGGGGTGATCTGCGCTGTTTAAGGAACTATATTCAATAATAAATGATTTATATACTGGAGGAGAAGCGCAGTTTTGGCCAATTTTAAACCACTAAGTTTCAGCTAGGTTATCTCATGAAATGTTTACAGTGGCCGTAAAAAAGTATTACTCCCCTTGTGCTAATCCAATGTATAAACGAGTTTTATTTTTCTTTCTCTTTGATCAATACCAAATGTCTAAACTGAAAACAAACCTTTATAGATCCTACTGAAGTAAATCTAAATAAAAAGAAAGCAAGAATGACTCCATTGGTATTTCTTCACATTTTGAGACAGTAATTAGAAGAGAGAGAAATTCCAGTCCATCTATCAACTATGTAATTAAACACGAAGTTCAGTGTGTGTATCCAGTACTTTAGAGCCGAGGTCCTCAATCACAGTCCTGGAGGGCCGCAGTAGCTGCAGGTTTTTGTTCTAACCCAGTTGCTTAATTATAAAGCAATTCTTGCCAATAATTTAATTTCATGGCTTGTTAGTGCTTTAACTCTGCTATGTCAGGTAATTCATCTCCTAGACCTTTTTCCCCTTTCTAAGGATATCATCCAAATGATTTGAAGGCTAAAATGGATGAGTGATTATAAGTCCTTCACTTTTTTCTCTTTACTTTCCTTCCAAGTATTTAATTAAACACAGTAGTACATGATAAATACACACAGGTGTAAATGGTAACAATTGAAATGGAGAAATGATGGTCTTTTTTGTCATTTGTATGTTATTGGTAATTAGCAGCAATTAAAAACCAAGAATACAGCTGTTTAAGACTAAAATAAGCAATAAGGGTTCAAAATCTTAATGGGCGAGACCACTAAAGTGAAGCAGAAGTGCTACTTAAGCAATAAGGGCTTCTTATTAAGCAATTGGGTTGGAGCAAAAACCTGCAGCCACTGTGGCCCTCCAGGACTGTGATTGAGGACCCCTGCCTTAGAGCAATCTAATTGGTCAGCGTGTCTTAAGTGACACAAACTAAAAAAGGAAGAGCAAGTGTGTGCACATGAGGATGTCAAAAGGCACACAGAGAGTGTCGCCTTGTAGGACAAGAAGTATAAAATCGGGTGCGAAAGGCACCTCCAAAAAAAATGACAAGAGTCTGAGGAGGAGGCTTTCTGGGAATGTGCTTGAGAGAAGAAACATTCAGACACATTGATACACAATGGAAAGGTGCTGAAGGTAAGCAGATACAGGAGAAAGTTGGGTGAAATTACACCTTTTATTGGCTAACTAAATAGATTACAAATGCAAGCTTTCGGGGCAACTAAGGCCCCTTAATAATAATAATATTATTTATATAGTGCCTTTCCTATGCTCAAGGCACTTACAGAATATAAGAAAGTGGCAGGGTATACAGTATATAGCATTGTACAAACCAAATAAATAAATAAAGAAGATTACGACAGTGAATTCAGAGAAAAAAGCCTAACATACAACATAATTGGTGGTCTAGCACACACACACAGGTTACATGAGCATCTTGACAGGTAAAGTGAGAGAAGGGTAATAAAGTCAAGTAGAGCTAAAAGCCTTCCTGAACAGATGAGTTTTGAAAGAATTCATGGAGTCAGCTGATCTGATTAATTTCGGTAGGTCATTCCAGAGTCTGGGTGCTATACAGCTGAATGCCCTGTCATCCATCAGGCATGGTGCCTTAGCTGCCTCGAAAGCTTGCATTTGTAATCTATTTAGTTAGCCAATAAAAGGTGTCACTTCACCCTACTTTCTCCTGTATCAATCTATGGCTAACACAGTACAAAAGTCTACTGCAAAAGGTCAGTAGAGTAAGAGATAGGGAATAGCAAATATTTTGAAGTTATTTTGTCCCTGACAGGAAGTCTGGCTAGTTTATGAATATGTTTGTTAACTTACTTTGTTGAAAGTTGTAGCAGACAGTAGTGTCAGCTTAAAATGCATTTAAAGGTCTGTCTTAAGCAATGCAGTTTAAAAAAAGGAATGATGAAATATGACACGGTTGAGCAAGCATCTTTGTTTTTTGAATGTCTATGTAACTGATCAACTGACAGAAGATAAGCAGTACTGTGTGAGCCATTGAAGTCTCAAATACAAATTTGGATAAGGGCAATGGTGCTTTAGTGTCAACTGAAACGCATCTGTGATAGCATACGGGACACATTGGGACCATGTCCGTAAAACATGGCATTTGATGTGTTTGATATTGAGCGGTTTTATTGTAGACTGTGTGTTGGCCCATTAGACTGGACGTTTACAGCCTTCAATTTATTTAAAATGAGCATTGAACATGTGAAAGGCAATTGAAATCAGACCTAGGACTGTTTGGAGGGTCTTGTTATTTAGTTTCCAGTGAGGGTGTCTACTTTTAGTAATTGGCCTGTTTGCCTGTTTTCATAGACACTTTCTGCACCTTTTTTAATGGTGCATTTAAGTTAACCAGTACTGTACTTCAGAGATCTCCTCCTGCACCCGAGTTGATGTTACTGTCACTATTCCTGCACAATTAGCATCAGACTTTGGCCCTAAATGTGGTGTAATTTTTTAAAATGTGATACATGCTTGATGTCTTTCTGTATTACTAGAAAGTTTTTTTAATTTCTTAAATGGGTGTCAAGTTTAATTCCTCCTTCAAATTAATTGGGCTGTTTAATTATGTTATTATTAGATGCTTTCACCTTTACTGGTCCTGACAATTCTAAATGGTGTTTTCAACCTTCTGAGAACATAATGAAAATGATTTGTATAATGGGGCAGATTAGCACTTGGCAGTTCTTGATGTTTTCTTTTTTTAAGATACCGAAACAGATGTCTTAGAACGGAGCTTCCCAAACTCAGTCTTGAGGACCCACTGTGACTACAGGTTTTTATTCTAGCCAAATTCACAATCAGTGATAATAATCAATGTCATTTATTTAGATCGTCTTTTTCCCCTTCTCTTATTCTGCCTTTAGAAAAGCACAACTGTATGATTTTTACATTTATAAGACATTTAGAAATGGTTTCTACTTTTGCTTTAAATGCTTAATTCTTTTTTGTTGTTGTCCTATTGTTTTGTTATTTTTTTGTGCAGTTTGTACCTTTCATTGTATTCTAATAATGATAAGTAAAACAAACAGAACTGACAGCCAGGTAAACAACACCGAATGATTAAAGACTGAAGTAAATTTAATGTCAGACTCACTAATTAGTAGATAACAAATTTAAACAATAAGAACACCTGGAAAGCAGAGTGAAAATCGGGCTGAAAATTGTTAAAAATTACCAAACAAAAAAACTATCCCCTTAGAAGTGCTTAGTACATTTTAATAAAAAATTTCCAAACTTAGTTTTGTTACTTCTCCATTGACTCCAAAACATAGAAACTGGGAAATAACAGCTCACTTAATTGGGCTAAGAGTCCTAATAAATACAGTAGTTGGTTGGAACCAAAACCAGCAGCCCCGTGGATCTCGTATTCGCAATGGATTGCAACTCCAGTCTCGCTCAGGTAGTCATTTTTACCTTTATTTGGTCTCAGTGTTTAATTAGCTGAACTTCTTATTTATTCTTTTATTTTTCAAGTGAGCAAAGCAGGCACAATCTGTTTATAAAGGACATTTATAAACAGCATTGTGTTAGCCTTAGAGATATATATATATATATATATATATATATATATATATATATATATATATATATATATATATATATATATATATATATATATATATATATAATGAGGTAAAAACGCAAGGAAAAAGGACAACTAATTTACAAACTATATGATTGGGACTTGTGTTGGGCCGTATGACCAAAATTGTATATCGCGGTATTTCTCAAAATAATCCCAGGTTTCAGGGTATTCAACGGTATTTTTTTCTAATGCATGAGTGGATGTTAACCACATTTTCCACTGCAATGACTGCAGTAGACTGGCTAAGAATAACCTGTTCCACTGTCATGAGAACTGTACATTGTACAAAAAAAACATTTTAATGTGCACACAAATCTAAGCTGAACCATCATAAGTAGGGGACTCACTGTACTGACTGATAATAGAGATAACAGAAAACTGATTATACACACATTTATTGTACATATCTTATTACTATGTTATGTTTTACTACCATTACTTAAAATAGTTGATTATTTTAATAACTATTACATACCTATGGCTGTGTGAAGCCTGTTTCCAAAGCACTGGAGTCTTGTCCAATTGTTAATCTTGACAGCCTTCTTAATGTTGGCCCCACTGTCCGTTGTGATAGCCACTTGCCTCTGCTCTGTAAGCCCCCAAGAATCAAGTGCTTCCAACAAACCTGCAGTACATAATTCGCCAGTGTTGTCATTTGGAAAATAGCTTGTTTGGAGGCAATAACTTTTCAATTGACAGTCATTTATAAAATGAATTGTCAGGCTCAGATAGGGCTCCATAGTGCGATTTGACCACATATCTGCTGTTGTTGAATAATAGCCACTGTAGCCACCTCTGCTTGTAACTTCCCTCTGTGTTCTTGGTACAAGTTGGGGATTGCTGTTTGGCTAAAGTACTTGCAACTTGGGATCACACGTCTGGGATCCAGTGTCTTGATCATAGCCCTGAATCCGCCTTTCTCCACAGTACTTAACGGAACCATGTGTTTGACTATATGGATTGTAATGGCGTTGGTTATCTCGATCCACCGCTTGCTTTTTTCGTCATAGGCAGTACCTCTAGCAAACACATCTATAAATGACGTCTGACTCGAGTGTCCTCTAGACTTTTCACTTTTTCACTGAGGATGTGGAGGGTGCCAATCTTCGTTCCACACATTCATTGTACTCCAAAGCATGTTTGCGGCTAAGGTGGTGCAGCAAGTTGCTTGTGTTGACAACTTTACTTCAACAGCATTTGCAGTAAATAGTTGTTTGCTCCACATCCGACCTTTTTAAAACCAAAGTATCTCCAGACCACAGACACGGCTCCTTTTTTTTGGCAAAAGTTCTTCTGTGTCATCATGTTCAACTTTATCATCTGCTACAGCTTCAGTTTCAGAATGTTCTCTGTTCATTTTCACCACTCAAATACGTCCACTAGCGCATGTTCTCCATTGCATACGTGTTTAACATATATCATATATGAATTAGGCGCCGCCGCAAGTGGCAGCCTTTCCAGCAGCTCCGTGTATGACTTTATCTTTCTACCTTTTTCTCTATTTCACTGATCACTCCTACCATTTTCTTTTATGTGGACTCGTTCCTTGGACTCTTTTTACTACTATGTGAATTTTAATAGTCTACTATGTGAATTTTAATAATCTATCTATCTAACAGTGTAGCAGTGAAAAAGGTTCCCCCTTAAACAGTTTCCCGATGCGCCACGTTTCGAACGATGTTTAGGCTATTTAAACCGGTGTTGCGGTATAAGAAAAATTCATATTATAACAAAAATAAAGAATGGTTTTCAGTATGAACCAGAATACCTCCCAGCACTAATTGGGACACATTAAAATGAAAAAGCAAACTGTATTAAAAAAAGGCTGAGTGGAAAGCAAATATTAAAAGGGATGCGATTCGAGTCTACATTTAAAAACAGCTGACACAATGACCATAATGACTGGGTTTTGGAATGACGGTAGAGCAAATCAGCAATATAAAGGTGGGGCAAACCATTAAAGCTGCAAAAACAAAAAGTAGAAGATAAAATGAATCCAAAAACTACCTGGGAGCCAATGAAGGGAAGATGAAACTGGGGTGATGCCACTGTATCTTTGTGCAAGTCAGTCTCGCCAGTTGCAGACGTAACAAAGGGGACTGGCAACTGACTGATACCAGTGTTCTTGTACAAATGTAATCTAAATGCATAGATCACTTTCTCTAAAATCAGAAAATGGCACATGATTTTAAACTGGAAGCAGAGTTTACTGTTTTTCCCAATTTAATGTCTAGATCAAAAAACAAATTTCTTTAAAATGACCTTTTCCCTTGCATTTGTGTTTTTAATGATGTTTAACAAATGCTGTCAAACATAGCAAACAGCAGGGTAAGCAACACTGCTACAGGGCAGCTGTTTTAGTGTTACACATTTGTGTGGCTATTAGTAAATAATAGCATAAATAATCAAAAAATACTAAAAAGCAAAAAACATATACATCTAAATTTCTAATTTATTATTTAAAAAGTACAAGCACAAAACAGCTTGTTTAATTAATATAGCAGCCCAATTAAAAAATTTAAAACAAAAAAATTGTTAGGATGACAACCTGCTGCAATGGGGGTCCTCCAAGACTGAACCTGTGAACCACTAATTTAGAATCGGCACATACTTGGCTGGTAACTGGTTTGTTCCTGTTGTTTTTTTTTTTTTTAATTGACCACATTTAAGAGTAGTTTGCATGTTCTCACCGTGTCTGCGTGTTTCCTCCGGGTACTCCGGTTTCCTCCCACAGTCCAAACACATGGAGATTAGGTGCATTGGCGATTATAAATTGTCCCTAGTGTGTGTGTGTGCACCCTGCGGTTGGCTGGCGCCCTGCCTGGGGTTTGTTTCCTGCCTTGCGCCGTGTGTTGGCTAGGATTGGCTCCAGCAGACCCCCCGTGACCCTATAGTTAGGATATAGCGGATTGGGTGATGGATGTATGGATGGAGTAAATAAAAGGATCTGACTGTAAACCCAATAATTTTCCATTTTCAGCAGTCATTGTATTCTATTTAAGAAGCTGACGGAGTCCAAAACAAGACTGGAATGAGTTATGAGTGACAAACCCAAAAAAGAATGTATAACCACAAATGGGGCCAACGTCAACATTTTAAAAGGTATGGAAAAAAGCAATTTCTTATTTTATGCAAGTGACAACATTTTCTTTAGTATTAACTAGGAGGTTCTACCATTTTGACGTGGTTTCTTTCTTGGTTCCTTCATCCAACCCTCTCATCAGTATCACATATTAATACATCACTCTGAGAGGATTGGGGGAACAGTGTGTAATACCTTAGACACAATTCATTACATGTGTGCATTTGGTTAAGTTCGTTGCATTTTGATGGTTTTATTGTACAGCACTATACAAGGACAGCGTCAGCATTTTAAAAATCATCTATAGTGAAGATTGTTTTATACAGACCCGAGTTTTCATAACAGTTTTAAATCGCGCCCCCTAACGTTTTTTTGAAAGGAGCCCACTAATACCAATTTGTTCTTTTTTAATTAATGATATATCATAGATGCATATTTTATTATACCAACTCAACTTTTATCGACATTTATCCAACTCTATATTTATTTTTCTAGTATCAGAATGTACTTTAAGTTAATTTGTTTTGGTTTCAATAGATGTATTTTTCACATTTTTGATTCTTGTTTTCTTTTTTCACATCTTCGCGCCCCCCTTTTTGTTATTTCGCACCCCCCTAGGGGGGCCCACCCCACAGGTTGAGAACCACACAAAAAGTATGTTAACTTACATATGGTGAACTCAAGACAGTCGTGTATTGTTTTTCTTCCAACAAAATGGCCCTAACTCTTAAATATTTTTGAACATCCACAAACTTGGATAACTTAAAACTGCAGGGTGTTGTCCATCACAGTAATGGCGTCAGATGGCACGCACTTTTGTTCATCTGATTGTAGCTACCCACATAGCCCCTCATAACAAACTAAATCTAACATGATATTAAGCCACATAAAATTAAGATAATAGAAGGTACCTTTTTTAAAACATTTTCAAATGAAACCAAAAAAAGCATAAAATTCATTATAGAGCAGAGGTCTGTAGTGGCTGCAGGTTTTTGTTCCAACCATTTTCAGCCTTGCAGATAATGAAACTTGGCATTTATTTATATGGCGTGTTAGTGCTTTCATTATCACAAGGCAAAAACGGTTTATTCTTTGTTTTCTGAGAACTTTGCTATAATGTTTAGTGGTCCTTCCTCTCTTTTATTAATTTCAAAACATTAAATGAACACAGATACCTCATAATGCATGCACACGGGTTAGTCTTAGAGCTGCTGGCTTCTCTGTCATTTGCACCTTATTATTAATTAGTGGCTGGTTAAGAAAACTGGCAACGATTAAAAGCTAACTGTACCTATTTCAAATAAAACAGGCAATTAAGGGTTCTGAATTGTAACAAGCCAGCTACTTCAAAACTCAGCCCAAATTAAATATTGCTTTACTAGTAAATGATAGGGTCGTAATTAAACTGGGTAAAATCTACAGCCACTGCAGCCCTCCAGGACTGTAATCGAGTGCCCTTGTGATAAGAGGGTTAGTGCTGCACCCACACCCAGGCTTGCAGTAGAATGGCACAACTCACCAGCTTTTACAGTGATGGCTTTTTTTCTGTAAGGTGATCCTTCATATCCGTCACTTGCCCAGTCCATCCTGGAGCTGCCTTTCCATTTAGTAGTGTGAAATCAAAACTGATAATACCAATATTTTGCCATCCTGAGGTTTAAATCACTATGACATTTTAAATTTTTTATCACCTTTAATAGAAAAAACTATACATTTCTACTTGTGTGCAAATCACAGTGTACAACAGGAGTTAAAAAAAAAAACTCCTCTAAAAGTAACAAAGATTGTATAAATTTAGCTTACTTTGTAGTTTATCAGCAAGTGTGCAAAGCTACATTTTCATTTGGTAAGTTATGCACACTGACAGTGTTTTATATGTAAACAGGTAGACCCTGGGCCCTAAAGATCACATTAAAAGAGGGACACCACGACACCCATACCCACGTCGTGATTGCTTGGGGTGGGGTAAGGAGGCTTGCTTTGTACACACGAGTCAAGAACGCATTCAAGGTCTCGTCGACTCATCCCAGCATTTTCCTTATTTACCTAAGAATCAGGTGAATACTGCTCTCCAATGGCAAATCATGAGATTGCCAGTTAGTAGCTACCTGAATAAAATAAAGAGTCTCTACTCCACACATATTTTAAAATAATATTCAGAAAAATTTTAAAATAAATGCCAGTATGGCTTCGACTATAACAGTCACGTTTCCAGTAAAACAGTCCAGTAGGTAGTTGGTTAGGCAGTTTTTACATTTAAATTCCGCTGTTTGTATTTCTTATTTGATGTTACAGCCTTTCATCTCAAAATACAGCAGAGCTTCACTTTTATAAAGTAAATATCCAATTAAAAGATTCAAAAATGTATGTCTCCGCGTTGATAAAAAGTAAAACAAACAAAAAAAAAAGATCCATGGATAGTTTTCCACATACCATACTTCTGAATGACTTTATCAAAGTTGAATAGATTAAAACATTTAAAAATGTCCAAAATAATATCCTCTCGTGTACCTGCACACTTGCAACTTGTGTAACTAAATGTGCAAATTAGAAAGACGTAGGGAAGAAAAAAAAAAAATCAGAATAAATAGATGCGGGATCAACATTCCGTCTCACGGCACGTGTCATTGGCTGAGCCGCTTCTAGAAGTCTTCACGTCTGAAGGCTGCTTTCATCTCCCAATGGAGATAATAAAACTCCAGCGAATAGGCTGAATTATCCCTGCAAGTTCTCAGACCCTGTTAGAGTTTCCTGACCTTGTCTACTGGGTATATGGGCAGCGTGAAGGGAATGCCCCATGTATGAAAGAGAAGGCAAGGCCTCTTGCATCCCTCTAAAGAAAAAGGCAAGCCAAACCAGGAGATCAGGGTCTTCGACTAGTGGATAATGTTGAATTCTGTAAGGAGTGCCACAACCAGGAAAATCATGTAGTACAAAAGCAGGAAGATGCCGTACGTTCGACTGACGCGAAAGCACTGCGCTGGGACGAGAATGAAGGAGAAGACCAAACTGAGACCCAAGGCACCAGCGAGGATCCAGACGAGGAGACCTTCTGGTTGGAGCTGTTAAATTAACAAAAAAAAAACAAACACACAAAGAAATCATTATAAACCTTCACTTCTTCACATTGCACCAGAGATGAAGCCCTTTCCTGTCTTGAGGGCTTTCAATGTGGACTGCACCATGACTGGAAAAGATGCCAAATGTCTCATCACCTACCTTTACCACGTTTGCACCGCCAGGCATCTGCAGCAAGCACCCGATGCCGACTCCAAGCAACATATCTGCATCAATATTAAGGAAAACGGAATGATGGTCGTAAGTTATTGCCAGATGAGATCCTACTGTGGTCTGGTGGAGGTGTCCCGGCTTGGACACCCGCAGGTGTTCATGAAAAGTGGTTGCCTGGGTGTCACAAGGAGGCGCTGTCTCCTAACATATGAGGGCTAGAAATGCTCCTAGCCTCCGGTGTTTGGTCATCCATCCCCTGGCACCTTCCAGCTTGGGAAGGGGTCATGCCATCATCCAGCCGTGATGCTGGTCTGTCCTCCATGGCACTCAAAATGCGAATAGGCAACCAAATCAATAAACACCATGGAGAGCAACTTTTCTTTGGTTTCTAATATCATCCATGAAGATTGACCAGTCTAGGAACGAGACATCATAACGAGCAGGGAGTGACCACATAATACGCACAAACCAATCAATGCTATTAGAGTCTGACATTTTGCCTGTCTACGTTAAACACAGAGGCTGCATTTTCAGAAGTGTATGGCTCTAGAGAACTTTTTCCATTTTCTGGGGTTAAATGTTGGCATGGTAGTGTGAACAAAAGGCAAAGATGGACACCAGCATCTGCTTTTTTAAACAAAAATAGACTGAAGCTCCTTCCCTAGTTCTCTTGCCTCTTTTTATTACTTTACTTCCATTCATCATTCTTTGGGACATTTTAAACCAAACTGTTTCTTGAGAAAATAGGTCAAACCCTCACCTTGGCATCACTTGCGAGTTTGGCTGGCAGTGTGACAGCATGGCTATGGACTCGGACTCTCTAGCATCTCTAATGTTATTGCGTTTAATGTCCCTGCCACTATGTCCCAATCTCTTAGTGACACAACCAATTTTATTATATCACTTTACTTGTAAAGCAATTTACAAAAGTGCTATATAAAGTAAATGGGGTTCTTTTGTTCCCAGAGCTAGACGTGCTCGTTCTTTTCATGCAACCTTTTGGGGTCAACCTGGAAAATGGCAGTTGAACTGGCACCTATATACTTAAATGAAAGGCCTGTTTCTTCTGGTAGTCCTCAAAAAGAAGGACAGAATAACCATCTGGCTTACGCATTTTAGTTAAAAGAGACCGCTGGGGTTAGTTTCTCTATATAGTTTGTGTCAAAGTGAAATTTGTTTCCTTCTCTCGTGTTTTTTAGACACGCCATCGTTACTCATTTAAATTTAACTGAAATACACTCACCACCCTGGTCTAGTCCTACGTGAAGTGTATGTTGCAGACTCCCACCTTATTTAATTGAACAATTTATTAAACAAATGAAAAGGATACTGAAGATTATTCCGCCAAAGCAGGCTGCTATAGCCATTCGTGGATAACCCTGCCGTGCTATGGTGATGTCGGAAAAGCAATCTGTATATGAGAAAAAAAGACAAGTTTAATGGTCAGTTGTGCATTATTAGTACATGTAAATGAAGTTAACACATCAAAGAAATCCCACAGGTTAATGCCGTTGGAATTCGTTAAATAAGAAGGTTACAACGGTAGTGTCTTTCAATTGCAGTAGAGTGACAAAGTCTAACCTCCAATGCTGTTCCCCCAGGCCAAAAGCGTCAGGCCCAGAACCGTATTGCTCAAGTTAAAGATCACACCAAATGTCTGCAGGAGGTTCACCACCTCTGTAGCTGCCGTGCTGATCCACATGGCGCTGACCAGGAAGCCCAGTAACGAAAACACCTGAGAACAAAAGAGTGGTTAACGCTTTGCAGGAGTTTGATCGAGGTGTAAACGTTCAAGAAAACAAGGACTTGAATTGATCAGAGCTTTTAAAAGAAACCCAGCAGGAGATTCACTAAGCCCATCGTTGTGGTTGCCAGGGTGGCAAACCACAAAGAGAGAGAGAGGTTAGGAGCAGACACTGATACAGCACATCACCACACCCACCACATGATGAACCAACCCAGGATCCCAGATTGGGACCAGAGTGCAGCCATGCAACTGGTGAAACCTCAACACCACACTAGTTCAGATGACAAAGACTTCTTAAAAAAAAATAAATAAACAAAAAATGGTAATTGAACTCCAAGGTAGCCTAGAAACATGTAGTAGACCCGGCCTTGCATGCTGAAACAATAGTGCTGACCCATTTCAAGACCTACGCCAAGGCTCAATATTCAGGGAACGACACAATAATGCAACCTGAATATACACAAAAACCTGAAATTCTTCACTTTTTTTTTTTTTTTGCGCAGGAGACACTTTAACTAATATCAAGACAAGGAGCCTCTTCACCTCCTTGCTGAGGCCTTTAAACAAAAGCCAATCTTAGAAAGTTAAAGATTAATGTTAAATGCATATAGTGCTTGCTTACATTCTGTAGAATGTTAGATTCTCATAGATAGTAGGATATGGTGTAGACTTTGTACTCCCTGTAAGTTAACAGGGGCAGTAGGTGGCGCAGTGGTAGCGCTGCTGCCTCACAGTTCGGAGACCTGGGTTCGCTTCGCGGGGCCTCCCTGCGTGGAGTTTGCATGTTCTCCCTGTGTCTGCTTGGGTTTCCTCCCACAGTCCAAAGACATGCAGGTTAGGTGCATTGGCGATTCTAAATTGGCCCTAGTGTGTGCTTGGTGTGTGTGTGTGTGTGTTTGTGTGTGTCCTGCGGTGGGTTGGCACCCTGCCCGGGATTGGTCCCTGCCTTGTGCCCTGTGTTGGCTGGGATTGGCTCCAGCAGAACCCCGTGACCCTGTGTTCGGATTCAGCGGGTTGGAAAATGGATGGATGGATGGATGCAAGTTAACAGAGATAGAACTTTTGCTTAGCTATATCTGAAGAACAGAGTGTTAATTCAGCTAGTTAGGAAGTAGTCTTACTGCTAGCATGGACTATTAGATATGTTTGCAAACTGGAGATGGTTTAAAGTTTTCTAAAGTGACTCAAATACAAATATTAGGATCAAACTTCGAGTAATGAAACAAGATTTATAAGCTGTGATGGACGGCCGGCGTTTCGGTCTGGCCCGGACGTCCCTGAACAGAAAGAAGGAGGAAGAGCAGGTTTTTTAGGACACTGCCTCCCCCGGGACGCTAGATGGTAGCTTCTCTGGACGGAAATGGTTCCCTTGATTCCCTTAGGGCATCATGGGACATGGAGTCCGTTTCTTCAGCCCTGTTGGGTGGCGTAGGTGCTGCCAGGGGGAGCTCACAAGGAACCTGGGGACTCCTACTGTTATTACGTCCCAGAAGTACTTCGGAGGCACGAGGACGGAAGCCTGCAGTACTTCCGGGCTACTTGAGGAGGAGGATGATGTGCCGTTTGACCCGGAGAAGGAACACTTCCAGGTCACAAGCTATTCAAGGGACTTTGGGAAACCCAGCAAGGGAGCCGGAGTTGGGAGGTTGCGTGACTAAGCTGCTGGGAGTTGAGGATTGATTTATTGTATTGATTATTGTTGTTATTATTATTGATTTAAGAATTGTGGCGAGTGTGGTTCTTTGTGCACTATATCTGAAGAAAGATATTAAAATTCTTCTTGGTGCTTTTTATAAGTGTGTCTTGGAAGTCTGTCTGGTGGGTTTCACAGGGCAACAGCGAACCCTAGCATTCATAAAGCCTTAAACAGAACTTTTCTTTTCTTTACTATATCGACTTTTTCTCTATTTTTGTGTGAACATTTTGCTTTGAAATGTTACTAAAACTTAAAACGAGGATATTTGGTCTGTGGAAGGATTTTATCATGCATCCTATGAAGCAAACTAAAAGCTGCAGAACGTTGGTAATGTTGGATACACGTATCTACACATATTCTTAACTGATGCGTGTTCAGCAGCGGTGTTGCACTGAGAACACATCCCTAGGGACCAGCTTAAAACTAAGACACAGATAAACGTCACGAATCCAATATGTTCAGCAATCCAGACAGGGCCCTGACAACACACACATCAGGCTTCTTATTGTAAAGCTGCATCCAGTGTGGCCCTCCACAGAGTGAGCTGTCAACATACAGTAGAAGTAGTCACCTACTTCCTAATGATTGAGGTTGCAGATTCACCCGCATCACTGTCTTACAAGCGGAACACATTACGGTATGTTCAACTGCTGAAATGCACATGCCTATCTGCAAAACTAAGATAGGTCAGAGAACTTCAGCAGATAAACTGCATGTGAATTTGATTTCACAAGAGATGCGGTGCACTCACCATCACTGACTTTTTGTAGGAATAACAGACACAGGGTTTTTGAAATTTGATTATAAAAGTAAATAAATAAAACTTGAGCCTGGGCTTTGCTTCTTTAGAAATGTGCTTTGTGTCTTAGATTGTAGACATATAAAGATCTTTTACATTTTTTAGAAATATTATCCATATTTTTCTGTAGTTCACAAATTTTCCTTTCTGTGTATCAGAGAGTGTCACAGGGAGAAAAGAAACTTGTATAATATTGTTGTTTTTGTTTGTTTTCTAAGACTTGATCATTTATTTATTTGTCAGGTGCATTTACCCAGTGACCCGACATTTGCGAGATAGACATATGAGCGGCGACAAAATAGCGCCCATTAAAACGCGGCGTATCGCGAAAGTTTCCTTAAATATGAATTACTAGTTTAAAAGCATATATAATAATGTTTATTTTAGAAGTCAATATTATGAGACACGGCATGCAGATAGTCCTTAAGATCACGCCCTGCATATGTATGAAGAATTGCAGCAAGACATCTTGATAGCGGAGCGTATTTAGACTTGCTGGCTGCCTGACTGCTGGTAATTCTGCTTTGTATATGACGCGTTATGCCAACCCTCGACTGAGTTATTTGTTTGCGGCATGCCATCAGCAACACGTTCTCACATATTCCACATGGTGATAGGAAACAACGGGTTGGATCGTCGATTGCGTCTCAATCGACCAACGTAATTGTCCTCCCAGTAATCATAAACATTCTGGAGATTGTTGGGTCTACTCTCGCTCAGTTAATTGAAAGTGGACCCAACATCTTCCAGAGGAACGAAACTCAGTGCAATTAGCATCTTTGAATACAGTTATAACCTAGCACATAATGTGTACAATAAGTCCCACTCTCTTGGCCTCTCTCGCGATTTTGTCGGCGCACATTTGTTGAAAACCAGTTAGCGGATTTGTCGGCGCGCATTTGTTGAAAACCAGTTAGCGGATTTGTCGGCGCTCATCTGTCCGTCGCGGTTTTGTCGGCACTCATACGTCTATCGCGATTTTGTCGGTGAACCCATTTACCCCGATGACCTTCTTCAACTGGAGTACAGGCATGTGAAGTTGATCAGTGAGGCAGAAGTGGCATATACACCTTGCAGTGCCCCATCCCCTTAAACAAACTACCTAATAAAGCAGGAATCAGAGTTAAAAGGCTGGGGAATCGTAGACGCTTAAAACAAGGGATTGTCGGCCTTTTTAATCTTTGAGTGGCCAGAATTGAAGGTGCTTTGAGGGTGTAATCCCACTAGGCCTATCTGTTCCATACCGTGCCCAAGTGTTGGCCTGCATTCATACTGCACATGCTGTTCTGGGCCCAGGCGAGCTTAATCTCTATGTTAATGAAATATTTGACTTTCACAGTTAATTTACCTCAACCAGCAGGACAAGTCAGCTAGTGCGGTTTGTCTGTGGACGCTTCTCCCCTCTCGTTTGTCATATTTGTATTGGGGAATCTGTATTGTGACTGTCAAACGAGTAAAAGAGGAAAATTTTGAAAAAGATACAAATTGGCGTGACTGTGCTCAAGGTAAATTTGTAACAGTAAGCTATTTGTTAATTAAAGTTGCACAGAATGTTTCCCTGTTGTAAGATAGACAAGTCTGCAAATTCGCCAATGCTTTTCAATGGGATATTTTGAAATATAAAATATTGTACAGCATGCTCCGTGCAAGAGCTCTTCAACAAATTTCCTGGACAAGCAAGTTTACCAAATTTCAACAAAAGTCGTCCACAGTGAGCCAAGTTGTTTCTTGCAGACTGACTAAGCAAACCAAAGTCAATTATTTTTGCATAGGTGTGAATGCAATTAAATTAGAGTGTTAAAACCACAATATTACAAGCTAAAGATCAAGGTTAAAATTCGAGCTAAGCCCTCACTATCTGAAGAGCCTGTCACACTGTGCACACTCGAGTGCAAGATCTAAAAGAACCGGGAAATGAGCAGACAAACCCCACGGGAAATACGGACAGGCAAAGTTCAAAACCGAAACGACAAAAATAAATGTGAACAGTGCCAAGTTAATGGTGAGAACCCTAAAAGGAGACAAACCTCTCGACGTAGGAACCAAAAGGTAGTGTTTTATTAATTAACCAGGAGATAACTCTATGAATTGGTGACCAGCGCCCCCATTTCTGGCTTTAATGTCATTGGCACAACACCAAGAGTCACTTGACGACTAAGTGGCATTGCATTAACACATTTTTAATGTTATATTGTTAACATGGTTAAAACGTACAGAACCAAATACTGTATACAAAATCAAATTGCTCATCCGAAAACTACGAAGAGGGTGAAATAAATAAAATATGAATATAAAGTGCAAAAATAAACCCAATACATAACCATGCTAGCCAGCGATTGGTTATTTTTTTTTTGGGCTCTTTCATAAACTTGGATGTCTGGCCATCCTCATGTGGTAGCAGCCAAAGGTGTTACTACACACACTGTGGCTATGACAATGAAGCTCAGAATTGGGGTGCTCACAGTGAAATACAGGGTTAGCCAAAAAGTACCACATTTCAAACGTTTATTCTACAAAAACGCTACAAGATAAAATTAAATTTCATTATAACACAAGAAATGGTATACCAATTTGATTTTTTCTCTGTGTTTTAAAAATGATTGCTTCAAGGTGGTGGCCATCATTAGCGATACACTCTTCGAGACGATTTCCAAACGCTCGTACGACTCGTTCGGCCATTGCAAGGGGAATAGTAGCAATTTTGTGGCAAATAGCATCCATGAGGGCTTCAAGGTTTCGAGGTCGTGCGGCACCTTCGATTTGAGAGAGCCCCACACGGAGCGAGATTAGGCAAACGTGAAGGCCGCTCGACATTGCCACGCAGGAAAATCAGCTTCCCCTGAAACATCTCCCACAAAACTTGCATGGATCTCCGTACCATATGAGCTGTTGATCCATCCTGTTGACACTAGGCATCCACCACATCGATTTCTTCCAGTTCCCTAGCATTTCAATGTAATGTTCTGAAATGACGGTGATCATTGCTCCCCCCTCCCCTGACGAGTAAAGGCCTACAATGCCAAATTGTACAACGGCGCACCAAACTGTTACCCGTTCACTGTTCAGGGGTCTCTGATGTTCACGAGAGTTGGTTTCAGCCCAAAAAGCGCAAACTTTGCTTATTTACACAGCCCTTCAAATGGAAATGTGCCTGATGTCACGTGATGAGGGCATCTCAGTGAACGCTTTTCAGAATGTTCACACACAACTCTCTACGGCTCTCTCTCTGTGACTTCCTGCACTACCATAATTTTGTATGGATGGAAATTAAGGTCCTCATGCAAAATCCTCCTCAAAGATGTGTTGGAAATGCCTGAGGTAGAAGCGTGCTGAACGTCTAGGAGAGTGCAAAATGGATACCCTTACAGCTTGGATGTTTTCAGGAGTTTGTACAGTCCGAGGATGGCCTGGAGATTTTCTGTTTAATGTTGCACCTGTCTGTCTAATTTTAGCCACCAACTGAAGAATTGTTTTCCTATTTGGGACGTCACTGTTAGGAAGAATGCTGAAGTGCGTTCGGAAGACGTGTTACGTAGTGATAATAGACTTGTTGTTTTCGAAGAACACTTCTGACAGCAAAAGCACAGTATGCACCGAACCGAGGCATGCTGCTGACTGAAAACTAGGGATCGCCTATCAAAGGACCCCCAACCCAACTGACTTGGCAGCCTCTACCTTAGGAAATGTGGTACTTCATTTTGGCTCACCCCTGTACAATCATAACGACACAATAAAACGGAATCTACAAAATAAACATACATGCCAAAATCATGACATTTTAATGCAATTGTTGTATTTATCACAATTTGCAGTGGTAAACCCAAAACCTATTTTTAAAACAATCTCCAGAATTCATATTCAAATAACTTGTTTT
Source organism: Polypterus senegalus (assembly GCF_016835505.1). Classification (NCBI taxonomy): domain Eukaryota; kingdom Metazoa; phylum Chordata; class Cladistia; order Polypteriformes; family Polypteridae; genus Polypterus; species Polypterus senegalus. Next base: position 73,357,967 of record NC_053165.1, read on the forward strand.
GTATGAATGGGACAATTAACAACCAGAAATACCATTGTACCCACCCAAACCTGGCCCCCGGCCCCCAAACCTGGTCTTAAGGAAAACAAAAAGCTCTCCTTACAAAATGATACTTGGGAGGCTCCTGGTTGGTGGTGGTGAAGAACACGATGCCCGCCAGGAAAAGCCCAACAAGTAGGACAAGGACCCACAGAGGAAAGTCCCCTGAGATGCGGTAGAGTCCATCTGAAAGGAAAAAGTGAGTCAGATATGCTGCATGGAGAAGTCCAGAAAGCTCCCCCCCATCTGTCCCAGTTCTGCCTGACCCACACTGCCATTGGGTTAACCCCTTAGAGCAGAAACATTTTGAAGTGTTTCTACTCTGGTCCAATCCACTAGCAAAAGGAAAATAAGAGTCCAAATTCAGTCATGCACATTCCAATTTAGGGCGGCACGGTGGCGCAGTGGGTAGTGCTGCTGCCTCACAGTTAGGAGACCCGGGTTCGCTTCCCGGGTCCTCCTTGCATGGAGTTTGCATGTTCTCTCCGTGTCTGCATGGGTTTCCTCCCACAGTCCAAAGACATGCAGGTTAGGTGCATTGGCAATCCTAAATTGTGCTTAGTGTTTGGGTGTGTGTGCCCTGAGGTGGGCTGGCACCATGCCCGGGGTTGGTTTCCTGCCTTGTGCTGTCTGGGATTGGCTCCAGCAAACCCCCATGACCCTATTAGTATATAGTGGGTTGGATAATGGATGGATGGACATTCCAATTTAGGGACAATATAATCAGGTACAGTAGGGATTAAAGTGCCAACACAGTCACAGAAAATGGAGTCTTTGGAAGTTTTGGGAAAAAAACAAAAAACTGAAGTGGGGGATAGGGAGTTATGAGATGGCAATGAAAATGGCACCATCTGTTGCCCTTGTGTGACTGTAGTAATGGAAATTATTCTGGTAGTCTGTGAGTAACCTTCTACCCGTATCAGATGATGCAAGAGATCACTTACATGTGCCCGCTTTGAAGGTCATAATGCAGGTCAGTGGCCCGGTGATCAAGTGGACACAATTGAGAGGCCGCTTCCAGTTGTGATCCTCCTTGTCTGGATCAACCACTGGCACTGTAAGTAGCAGGATGAACTCCATCGGCAACTGGTAAGGGACAATATGGAGAGGAGTCACATAACACCTTCAAACATGGGCATTAGTCAGTAGGCGAACACCAGTTACCTCCCTGCCTGGAGATTGTGGCAGGAGATTGGTCATTGGTTTGAAATTCCCCAGCACTCACCTTGATCACCTTAATGACTTTCTGGTACCATTTCCTTCTCCGCCATTTCCGAATGTCCAGGGGGTTAATGGAGCTCAGAAAGCTTTGAACTGTGGACTCTGTGTAAGGTAGCAGTGGCTGGTACTCATTATCTGCTGAAAAACAAATGATTAACCATCTTTAGCTGACATTTCTTCACTTAAGTGCCAGACCAATAGTCCATGACTTGAACTGAGCATGACAGCATGCATTTCTTTATCTCTCTATCATTGTTTTCTAGGAGTAAACATGGCTGCTCTTCTCTCCGATTGCACCACAAAAGACCAGTAAGCAGTGATCCACTTTTTATGGACTGAAGGTGTACCAGGGGCCAGAATTCTCATCCATTCATCAGAATCATAGTATGGACTTGCTGACTGTTGTCGTCTGTATTGGATATGGATGGGTATCCGACTCCTCCTTTTCGCTTAACACTACTCTGACCATTTTTGAACTTCTAGATCCATTTGTGAACACTCCACCATGCTAAGACACTGTCTCCACATTGTGCAGTGGGCCTTCAATGGTTTCCGGCCCCTGGTACACCTTTATATATACACAGCGTGTACCTAAGACTCTGTCACCAGAGTCCGGTGAGGTGAGGGGGTTGTCTCAGGTGGCACTTTGTCAGGGAGGCATTTTCATTATTATAGACTGGAACCTCAAGAACTACTTACACATCCAGAACCTTGTTTATATACTGCCTTTTAAAAACAGTGAGAAATATTTCCATTTTAAAGGTTTTGCAGAAGAGCTCACCACTTCGTCACACCGGAAGCTTCCAAGAATCAAAACTGGGCATGAATATTACAAAGGTACAGGTCAGTGCATGGCATTGGTGTTCATTTTTCAAATTTTTCTACGAGGGACGTTGAAAAAGTTTCCGCACTTTTTTTATATTTTCATTTTGAAACGAAGGTGGGAGAAGTAGTAATTGGACATTAAAAACTTGGTATGACGCTGGGAAAACTGCATAACGAAGGTGACTACCGGTTATGCTCATCGGGTCTTGAAACAATGAAATCGGAACCCATTTTTTTTCTTTTTGCCTCCTCCAATCTCTCATCAGTTTCTCAGATGCATCGAATTTTGTTGCAGCAGCGCAGTTACCAATTTCTTTCGCCACTTCAACGACTTTTAATTTAAAACCAGCTTCATATTTTCTTCTGAGCAAACGGTCCATCGTAGATAAGGAATGCTCTTACGATAAAGGTGTATGAGAGTGTGAGATACAAAAAGCACAAAAGAGTGCAAACGTCTCTTCAGAATAGTCCAGATATTACTGAGTGGTCATGTAGGCACAGTACATAGAAAAAAAAGACAGTGTGCTCTGTGGTTAATCTCTTAGGTGGGTAGGCGTTGGCATATCATAATCTCTTGGACCAATAGCGTGAGTTTTCTGCATTCAACTTATACAACCGACATTATAAAATACCAGAAATTATACGGTAAACTCAAGCCCCGGGAGAACTTAAACGCGAGTATATACGGTATGTAGAAAAGTGATGTAATTTGTTTTGGAAATTCTTACTAAATACTTAAAAAAAAAAAAAAAGGGTGGAAACTTTTTGAACATCCCTTATATATATTGATTTTTTTTTTGTGTATTTTTTAAAATTTCTGGAATGTTATTAAGATGTCAGTCACATGTATTATGCCCGTTAAGTGTCTCTTACATTTGCACCAAACATGGTCAGCTTAAAAGGTCGGGCACTTTTTAGCTTGCAGTTTGAAACGTTGAGGTTATTTAGAGAGAAGTTTTGTTTTGCAAAACTCAACAAAAATAATAATTCGGAAGTTTACAAAGTTAAGGACTATTTTTGTGTGCTATTGTTTTAACCCTCACAGGGCTTTTTTTTCTTTTTTGACCGAATTCTATCACCTCCTTCATAGTAAAAAGTTGGTCTGCGAGTGTTTTGCAAGATGAGCTGAAATTTTGAATACGTTTTAACTTGATCAACGAGCAAGGTCTTGCAATACGAGTAGTACGTATACACTCTGTCTGCTGAGCCACGTGATCACAACTGAGCTGATGGTGGTTCTCTCTCTTGCTGCGGGATTGTGGGTAATCGTCTCCCTTGCTCGGTTTTAGTCAGCGTGCCTCACTCATATAGTCAAAATCCGTACGAGCGAATACTGTTTAGCATTATGATCACGTGTGTGTGTGCTGTGACGTGCGAGTCTCTGTCTTGCACCCCAAAACACGAAGCTGTGTCTCAGTACTTTAGCGACACCAGCTTTATTCAGCATGAAACAGGAACAGCGCGGTTATTTATTGTAGCGGGATCTGCCACTCTCCTATACTCAGACACAGCAGTCAGGCAGGGCCGTGGCCAAGTAATACTGTACACTGCATTTATAACGTTCCTTGTATCACCCATCGTGACCTTGATCTTTTCAGATTCACTTTTGTGGTGACCTGCTACAGCGCTGGGAGCCTGTGGTTGCTTTGGGATGCTCTTCCGCATGTTGTCCCGTTGGGTGGAATCCCAAAAGAGTTTAGAAACCTTACAGTGCGTAAAGCATTTTTTTTTTTCATTTGTGTCCAAGTGTAGTGACTGTTCAGGCAAAAGCAACTGTCACTGGAGAGGCTCCTTGTTAAAGTCGCAAAAAAAAGAAGATTCCAGTGAGCCGACAGATAGCAGGGATTCCATTAGTTAGAGTGAAAGTCGTCCTACACGATAAACCTCCTCCTCCTCTTTCTCGTCTCCCTCACACCAAAGGTAAAGTGCAGGTTAATTTGTTTTAAGTATTTTTACTTTATATTTTATTTAATCATTTTTATATGAATAGTTTTGGGTTGTGGAACGAATCATCTGAGTTTCCATTATTTCTTAGGGGGAAATTCGCTTTGATATACGAGTGCTTTGGATTACAAGCACGTTTCCGGAATGAATTACGCTCGCAAACCGAGGCAGTACTGTATAATTAGAAAGTAAAATTAAGTAAGGTCAATAGTGGGTCAAAACTGACCTGAAAGGCACAGCAAGGTTTAAAAAAAAAAAAAACTAAATTAGAAACCATATAAAATATGGAATGTTTACATTTTTTTCATTCATTAATTGGGGAAAATAGAAGAAAAAAAAAATCACGTTTCATCTCAAACAAATGAGTGCTTTTACTAACATCAAACACGAAACTGGTTCAAATTTGACCCGTCTATGTCATAATGACTCATTTTTTTGTGTGTTTCTAAAATCATATATTTACTTTAGTTATTATTCCATGGATTTGATTTTTGATTTACTTTATCAATCCCCGAGGGGAAGTACAGGGCATTATGTAAGTCTGGTATTGGGAAGCCTGTATGTTTTGTACGTGGATTAAGGCTACATCCACACTGGTACGTTTTTGTTTAAAAAGCAGACATTAGTTTACGTTTTTGCCTTTTGCCCACACTCCGCTGCCATTCTTAACTCCTTTTGAAAGTGTTCTCCAGAGCCGTATACTACTGAAAGCGCCAGCTCAGCGTTATAATACGGATTGGTGAAAACGAAGAGTTTTGAAAACACAAACCCTAATTATGCTTGGATTGGTTTACGCTTTTTCCATAGCCCCCTCTTGACTGAATCCTGCTCACTACAACATTTTGTTCCGTCGTTGGTCACTCGTTATGGGGGACGTAGAGGAGTTGCTTAACTGTTCGCATCTAAATTGAATTTTCTGCAGTTTGAATGCTGCATATGTTCGCCATGGTATATAATTTACCAATTGCTACACAGTTTTGCAATAATCCTCTTGCCAGTGTCGTTACTATCCCTTCAAGGATTTTTGCCGATGCTATAGCTAATAGCTATGTTATACACATTTTTTGTTGTTTTAGTGTGGATGGGGAATTTCATAAACAATCTGAAGCACTAATCATTTTTGTTCAGAAATGTCATTTTTAAAAAAAGTTTTATGGACGTTAACTAAATGTATCGTCTCCAGCCTGGGGCAGTAGGTGCCTAGCCTAAGGTGGCATAATTTATGGGCTGGCCTTCTTTGTCACTTACCATTATAAGCATTAGTGACTGAAAGTGAATTAATACCAGTTCAAGTCATTTCTAGGACATGTGCCACCTCTATTACTTATTTATATTGAATGAATTTGTCTTTATTTATATATATCTAAAATAATGACAGTACCATAGTCCTGAATGGTTCCATTTGAGGACAGGATACCCGAGTCTTCTGAGTCCTGCAGCAAATCTACAAATCGGGGTGGAGAAAAAGAGACACAAAAAAAAAAAAAAAGTTTTCTTAGCTACGCCATGACAGTGCAGGTGTGTCAGAGTGGCATGAGGAAAGTGACACCATATCAGTGGCATAGCGTGGGCGTCAGCCGCCTGGGGCGGAGGAAAATTTTGCCGCCCCCTTATTTAGGTATTTTAAAAGACTAAAATATACAGTAATTCTTTGCCGCCAGGGGTGGGCCGTCCCTGCTGCCCCCACTACGCTACGCCACTGCACCATATGCTCCCAGAATAAGAGTTATGATTATCATTCATTTTATTATAACCCAAATCTGGTTTCAAACTTTGCAAACCTTTTTAGACTACATTTAATCTCAGGATTCTTTACCATTAAAAGTCTGCCGTAATTTTTTCCGTGGCATTTTAAAAATAAAACTCCACATCGTAGGCCATGATCCTGATCCAAATCTAGTCTGTGGAAAACCATCTTTTAATGTCACCTTTGGCCAGACTTTAAAGAACTAGGGTTTCAGACGGAGGACAGTTTGGGGGACAATTACTTCAACATTCAATTTATAAATAATCGGGATATTCGTGAAACCTCCTTACATCTCGGCTTCACCCACTGCCAATGTTTGATGTGATCAGTCGAGGCTATGGTTGCCATTGTGACTCTTAGAAGACGTTTGGTATTACATATCAGAGTGGCTTACCTGATTCTGGGGAGCCTCTGTGAAGTGGGGTGTGGACCAGGTTCTTCTGTCGACTGTAGATCACCGTGCTGATTATCACTATGAACACATACAGGATGTAGAGGGCGATGTAACCTGCAAGAGAGTTGGCATTTCAATTCCAAGTAGCAATGCCAAGGCCAAACTTTACCGATTACACACTGGGGCGTCTGCCATGTGCCCTGTACCCTCCAGACGGTGGAATGGATCTTGAGCCACATTACCAAAGGCTTCTAATTTAATAAGATGTGGGGTATTCCCTCCAGTCTTCTCTGTGCTGGAGACACATCTAGTTGTGCCAACACCCGCCAAACTGAGTCACGCGCTTTACACACAAAGCCGCCCCCACACTCAAAAATCAATCGGAATTAGAACTGTGAGGTTGATTCTTCACAAAGCTTACCTAGAGATTCACCCAGGTTAATCTTCCCAATGTAAAGGATGAAAAAGGTCCAGAACACAGCCACCATGTAGAAGATGACGTCACGCAGGAACGGTCTGGAAGCCATGGTGAAGGGCTTCACAAGAGCTACTCCACCAGCCACGACAGTTGTGACAAAAATGCCTGCGCCTGGATAAGAAAGAGAATGGTTATGGAGAAGTGCGGGCATAACAGGTGTAGGGGCTCCTGTGTAGAACCCCACAAACAGGTAGTTATGAGTCTGGGACAGCCCTCTTGGACACACATCTACCAAATCCAACCCTTCTTCAGGTGAGATAGTCCCAGAGGACTCTTACCAAAAAGCGCTCCTATGGCCAGCCCTGCCGTCCGGGGATCTGAAAAGGCCGCCACTGCACTGAATAAATCGGGGGCTCCATTTCCAAATGCGAGGAAGGTTACTCCCTGGGGAGGTTGTAGTTAAGGAAGCCAAGTGTCAGCTTGCAGAATTACTTTTGATTCATACAATAGTGTGCTTGAGACTACAATCTTGAGTAACAAAAAAACACAGGAGATGATAAAAAGGCCAAAAGATGTGGTCAGAAAAGCAGAAACAGAAATGTAAAGGTCAAAGCCAGAGAAAGAATCCTAACACTATGGCGTACGAAGAATAAACCTACCTACAGCTAGGCTTTTTAGGCTATGTGCACCCTTCTACGGGTCATGTAAAAATGCAGGTATGGGATGGTAATAAAATTAAAGTGTTGTGTATTTTAATAAAAAGTCAGTAATGTAAATAAACTCTGTACAGTAGCCGATTAAGCATTAAGTGGAGTTGTTGTCGGGCAGTTCTGCCCTCTAGTGGATAACGTGTAATGATTGGATATTTGTAAATTTTTAACAGCCCTTTTCGGTCAATCATGGAACATGATTCGCGAGTATACCCGAGCCGATTCAGTAGAGCTCAACGGCGCACGTTACATGTCATCAGAGTCTTTCGAACCTTTAGATGTTTAAAGCGCACGTGCAAGCACTGCCCATCTGATTGATGGTTCTTTTTAGTTAGAACTAAATTCACTGGCAAATGAGAAATCAGCACATTTCTATTCTCTGTATTCACGTGTGTATGTGAACGTCTCTGCACCAGCGCTCCGTCTCGCGACTGCCTTCATGTAAAATCTGCTTCTCGGACTCTTAATTATTGTCAGGGTGCTTTTTCGCCTCCTTCCTGCCCTTGTAAGTGACTCTCTTAGCATGTTCCTTTACTTCTCCTCATGCATTTCACACTCTCATTTCCTCTTTCATTGGGTTGGGTCAACGAAGCCAAACTGACCAATCAGATCGATCCAAGGGACTCGACACACAGACCTTTGCGTTTTATTATATAGTAGACAGACAAGCCAAGCAAAATGACCCCTTTTATTGGCTAACTAAAAAGATTACAATATGCAAGCTTTCGAAGCAACGCAGGCCTCTTCTTCAGGCAAGATGTAGTCAATTGATTACATCTTGATTACATTTGATCAGAATTGACTACATCTTGCCTGAAGAAGAGGCCTGCGTTGCTTCGAAAGCTTGCATATTGTAATCTTTTTAGTTAGCCAATGAAAGGGGTCATTTTGCTTGGCTTTTCTCTACATTCATAATGGCTAACACAGTTCACATGTGATTCTGTTATGTAATTTCTTATTTAAATTATGAGTCTTAAATGTGTTATCATGCTTTGATGTCCTGAAACACAACAAGGTAACATGTGTTAAATATATAATTTATATTATTACATATTTACACTATAAAATAATCTTGATTATTTATTTATGATATGATCATGGGGCCACCCACTCCCTGGATTTCCATCTGCGGCAGCCTCAAATCCTGCAAATGAATCAAGCAAATCAAAAGAATCGAAATCAGTGAATTGAAATGCCCATTACTACGAACATGTGGAACTGTAAATCCTTCTAGTTCACTCCTATCTACTTACTGTATGGCGAGTCTCTTCACCTGTCAATTGCAGAAATATGAAGTCCACAATAGCACCATATAAAGTAGTTTTTTTTTTTTTGCTACAGTTTAGTTAATCCAGTGTCTCTGGGTACTGACTACAGGTCTTCATTAGCAACATGCTGCACACTCACATATTGCCAGGACCGTTATAAGCAAAATGTAGATTCAGCAAAAAAATAATAAAAGATGAATTCTAGAAGGATACAGCAACATTGTGGGTCAGCTTCAGGCTACTGGAGATGGCTGCCAGATTGGGACAGAAGCTGAAATGAGAAAAAGACAACTTTTAGTGCCTTGACACAACTTGTCAGAAGAGCATCTCAACTGTCATGGTCCTGGCGTCGCACCCAATCGGTGTGCGTCAAGCATTCCTCAAAGCCAACCATGTCCTGTTCACACCAGCCCTTGGACAACTGAGGGTACACCACTTTTAATGTACTGGTTTTAAAAAAAAAAAAAAAGTCACGTCTCCCCAAAATCGCTGTCTCTTCACTTCTATCAAATAAATAGTTAGATCTGAAACATGCTATAAATGATAGATATATAAAAAGATAAAGAAAATCTGTAAAGGAGGAATATATTAAAGGTGCCATAATTAATAAAATATAATTTATGAATAGACGTGAAAGGTGCTATAAAAGGACAGATAAATATGAAAGACACCATAAAATGAATAGATATAAAAAAATACTAGAAAAGATATGAAAGGTGCTCTAAAGCATGGATTCTAGATATGTAAGGTACTATAAATGATAAGTAGATGTGAAAGGCACTATAAAAGTGATAGCTAGATGTGAAGCTTGCTATAAAAGAAATAAGAAAAGATGCCATCTCTTATATAGATTTCTCTTGTGGTTTGTCCTGCTTCCACTTCAAAACTGGCCCCGCCCACATGCAGCAGACACGTCATTTCTTGATTCCTATTTGTCCTCCTCCAAACCCTTCCCCACGCAGCCGACACGGCATTTCTCGATTAGCATCTTCTTCCATGGGTGCACAGATAACTCAACCTCCTGGCCATGGACCATACTGTTTTAAAATACACGGGCAAATTTATCACCAAATCTCTCCACTATACGCTAACACTTCTACCTCTCCAGGATATGGACAGTTGTATGTTTTTGACACAACACAAGCTACTGAAGTTCGCTTACAAAAATAAAGCAAACTCTGCATATAGCGAACATTTACTTCTCCAGCTAGATTCCATGCTCAGAATCATCAACCCCTTTGCTAAATCATACAAACACATGCATAAAATCGCTCAGCCCAATCCAACAACATCTGTACGAATGGTTTTCAAGGAAAACGCTGGGCAGGATTAATGACTATCAGACACATTGCAAGCAAAGGCTGAAAATAACAATGCACGTGTAGGCAAAATGACCATATTACCGTCCACATTTCCAGGAAGTCCAAGATACATGCAACAAAACTATCAGGATGCCATGGCCATAGTACGTAAATTCGGACAGCCTCATTTATTTATCACTTTCACATGTAATCCTGCTTGGCCGGAAATTCTACATGCACCGTCAGATACCCAAAGACCGGAGCACAGACCTGATATTGTAGTACGAGTCTTTTGGATTAAGCTGCAGGAATTACTTTGAGACATTCTACAACAACATCTTTTTGGGGTCGTTATCTCTTATATTTACGTAATCAAATTTCAGAAGTGCAGCCTTCCTCATGCCCACATGCTGTTTACTCTTCACAATAATTCTGAAATAAGAACCAGAAAGAAAGAAGAAGAAAGAAGTACTTCTTTCTTTTTGATTTCTGAATTCCTTTCTCACCGTTTTCTGTTCCTATTCTTACACCGCCATATGCTACGGCGTGCCGGTAGTGTATATATATATATATATATATATATATAGAGAGAGAGAGAGAGAGAGAGAGAGAGAGAGAGAGAGAGAGAGAGAGAGAGAGAGAGAGAGAGAGAGAGAGAGAGAGAGAGAGAGATTATAATGGATAAGTAAAAACTTTTGGCCCAAGGCTAAGAATACATGAGAATAGAACACATCTCTGAAAAATAACACTAAATTGTGAAACTAAGAGATAAACAAGTAACAAAAGCAAAAAATTTGTCACATTTTAGTAACTTTTTATACTATTGTTATAGATATCAAAAAAATTCTTGCATGCAAATAATGAAATTGTGTCACATTAGTAATTTTGTATAGATAATAAAATATAAAATTGGTAAAATGAAAAAGTTTGAACCCAACCACAGGGGATGCACAAACCAGTGTGTTTTTTCTGGCCGGTCCCAAGCCCAGATAAATTGGTAGGGTTACATCAGGAAGGGTATCTGGTGTAAAATTTTGCCAGATCAACATGCGGACAACAATACAGTAAAATGAAAAAAGTTTCACATTTTACAATTGTTACATATAAAATAATGAAATGCATTTTAAAAAAAAAATCCATGTTAGTCTTGTCATTTACATGCTGATTTTGCACGTGACGTCACACACTGAACAAACAAATCCCATGTGAGACTCCACAACTTAGCTTTTCATGTGTTGGCTTCACTAAACATGCCTTTCTAGGGACTCTTATTTTGATGTGTTTATCCCGCTCACTAACCCCGTTTTTATTTCCAGCAGATTTCCAGGGTGTGTGTTTCTCTAGCCTTCCCTCTGCATGCAGGTGACCAACGCAGCGTTTCACAAAGCTCGGCTTGACCAACACTGTGCCATTGTGGTTTCAGCGTGCACCAAAAAAAAACCAGAAAGTAAACACTTAAAACTTACAAGTTGGACGCGGTCACTCCGAGCATCAAAAACAGCAAGAGCAGCCAGCAGATCTGCAGGAGAAGAATGGGGAGATGGTTACTTGACAGGGCACCGAGTGCCAACATTTCAACAGCAGCTTTACATGAACGTTTTTAAATAAAGGAAGATGGCCTGAAATGATTCTGAAAGTGGAACCCAATATAATATGGTACAAAGGGTGCAGGAACTATCTGCTAGTTTATTCACAGAATACCTGGAGGGCCTTGCCACCTGCTGCCAAGTTTTTCTACTTCATATTTGGGAGATGAGCAAAAGGCACTATATACTGTACACAACAGAACTGACTCACTTGGCAATCTGCCTTCAGACCTCCAAGAGTGAAATCCTGTTTGATATGCGGAGAGTGGCGCCAAGGAAGGAGTCTTATAAACAGGGTGGACATTTTTCTCATTTTATAACCAGGCAGGGGGTCTTAGTGTATTTAGAATTTTGGCCCACCTGGTCAAAATCCCTTTAAGAAAAGGACCCATATGCTGTCACTTCCAATGTTGCCGATTTACTCACATAGAGAATCACTGCCAGTGGAAGAAGGTGGTGGGGGAAGGTGCAGAACGCCCCCTGCAGGTAGTCAATGAAGCCATCATTGTTCTTGCAGTCCTTCACGTGCTTCACAAACCAGCACTGCTCCGAGGCATTACACTTCATCACATTTCGGCACTGAAGAGGGTTAGGAGAAAAGAAAAGAAGAGAAAAGGATTGGCACAGACTTCAAAAGTACAGGAAAGGGTCAATGGGGCACACCAGCAAGTCCCCTCATCACCATGTCACCACCAGGGTATCAAACTGTAATAATCATGATCAGTACAGGGTGCAAAACTCGGAGCAGTCGTTTTATTTAACAGTGAAGGAGAAACAGGTAGAGAGATCGGGGGTTGTCAGGCACACACACACAGCAACAAACATGGAGTGTGTGGCCATGGCTGCTCCAGTGGGAGAACAGACCACTCCATCCGCCCCAGAAAGTCATGCAAAATGGAGAGCCTGTTCTATGTGGTGGGGACACCAGCAGGTTTGCTCCTGCTGCTTATCTGTCACCACTTCCTCATTCTTTGTTGTGTTGTCCTTTTTTATCTGACCAAAGGTAAATTAACATTAAAGCCGGGCTTATCAAAAAGCCAGTAACAGAGGAGACAAGGTGGTGCCTCTGTGACCTGTTAAGGTTGACTGGGGACTCTAAAGTGGTTTACCAAGCGTACAGGTGTGTACCCCCTGTGCTAGGCCATTTGTGATATCAAATTGTTTAGTCTCCATAGTGCTCCAGAGAGTTTCAGCAGCCCCCCAGTGTCACCAGCCACAAGTCCAAGCACCACCCGTCTGCCTTCATTGAGGGGCGCCAGTCTGAATGTTAACTGGAGGTTTAAAAACTAAGGCCTAAAGACCTCCAGTGCAGGCCTGGGTACTGAAAAGGCAACGTTTGCTCATATTGTCACATATGTACATTTATACCACCTCTCTACAGGACTGGCACCTTGGACATAATGCCCTGTGCTACTAAGACACCAGAGCAACTACCCCCCCACTTTGGATTAAGCAGTTTCAGGAGTGACACCACATGACCTTATTCTGCCCCATCACTTTTGTGGCCATCAAAGAGTCCTTAGGTGCCGAAGAGAGGCCTGCTGGACAAACAAACCCATTGTTTTCGTTTATCCCTGGTGGATACACACACACTCTTGTTGTCCACCCCTACTGGACATGCACAATACTTCTAGCCCACCCCGTTGACATGCACACCTACTGGACAACCCCAACTCATCTTCCATCCTTCCAGTTTCCTAACTTAAAAGCAACAGACCTCTGGTGGGATGACGGGCCACCTCAGGGAACCCTCACACCCACTCACACTACACTATTAGTTTCAGTCCACCGCTCCCCAGTTACCTCTTGCTCATGTAAATGACAATCGGTAGCCACTCTCCCTCCCTGACCCTACCCCCAACCCTCCGGAATACACTGAGCTGAGCAGTCGTCATTCTGTGTCACCAGCTCAGGTTTCTAAGCTACCGTGACCGGCGGGAGTGCAAACTCGAATCACAAGGGAACCAACATCTTGGCAGGCAAAGAAACACATGTGATGCGAAGGCCATGGAGAAATGTTTGAGGTGGAGGATATGCTAGGTTAAGCGGGTAGAGACGTCAACAACAGCTGCAGGAATGCCCCCAGTTGACATCAGCCTGCCGCTTCTGAAAGGTACGGAGTGCTCACAAGATCCCCGTTTGATAGTCCAGGCTGACGTTATCCCCAAAAAATCTGAACCAAACGTTTGAGTGCTAACCTGTGTGAATGCAATATGAAGTGGGCACAGTTTTAAATGACACTCCACTAATCTGTTGTCAGCCATTAGGAGTGTTTCGGATATTATTTCTTTAAAGTTCATCTCTTATACCAGAGGTTTTACGGTTTACCCTCTGCCTTGATGGACATTTTTGTGCATTTGAAAAATTCCAAGTATTTTATTTTTTGTGTTTTTTGTGAAGCCTGCCTGTTGAATTTGGGGCCAGGCCTATCTCTAGGCAGCTCAGTGAAGTTTGGGCCTGGTTTGGAGGCCATTTCACCACAATTAGTGCCAAGTAGAGAACATAAGGACAGTGGTTATGAGAACAGGCTATTCACTTCCAAGGAGCTGGTCCACCCATTTGCTAATGGTTGGTGGTTTGTATGAAGAATTAAATCTTTTAATAAAATTAAAAAAAAATCAAACTGAAATGCACAAAGTAAAACCCCTCGTTTCTCATCACCAGGGTGCTTGGCATCTCGACCCTAACCAGAGGTCTGAAGTCCTTAGTAGACAGAAACAGTGTAACCATGGCTTCACCATGGATTTATGAAATATGGAAAGATAACCATCCTGTTAATTAGAAGATCCACGTGGACTCCCGCATGCAGTGGTGTCACCGGGGTTGGTTTCACGCAGTGCAGTAACCAAGGCTGGATTAAGACCCTCGCAGGCCCCAGGGCGACTCGATGAAGAGAGCTCCCCCAACAGAGAGTCGATCAAACTTCAAACAATGCAATGACCATTTAACATAGCGGCAGAATTCCCACTATTAATGGCGCATGGACACTCGATCGGTTAACCCTTGGAATTACTAACCCACGTTTCATCAAGCATGATCCCCCTACAAAACCACCCCTCTGTGATTTCAGCCTGAAACATTGCGCTATTTTTCTTTTTCTTTTAAATAGACTGATTTGGGTGTCTCCCCCTCTGATGACCTCGTCCAGTGCAGTCTGCACCCTCAGAATTACGCCACTGCTCACTTTTTTCTCATATCAACGGGCGTTTTGTTCTTTCACACCCCCACACACGCATGCCTCCATAATTAGCGACTTTTGATCGACTCAATAATGAGTGCCAGTTTAAACGGGTGCCATCGCGCCCAGTAAATTTACTGTTGTTTCTTTCCATCCCTCATGGTAAGGTTATTTTATATGATCATCAAGCTTGTCGATTCGGATTTGTACTTGGACTCCCAGTTCACGACATTCAGAAGCCACCGAACATCAGAAGGCCCAAACAAGGTTTGTGTGTCCTCAGGTTGCATGGTATAAGCTTAAAAAGTAAATACAATTTCTTTTAATGGTATGGTACCCAGATTAAGCTTATTTTGGTACCAGAAGTAACTGGTTGTTGACAAGCCCCTTGCCTGAACGCTAATACAGACCCCCAAATACCCCTCCACCTTGGCATAAATAGCCATTTGTACAGGATATAAAATGGCATGTTCCATCCATCAGCTGGAACTTCATTCTTTGAACCTCAAATCCAGGATTTGGTCCCATCACAGTCTTTTATAGTGCCTTGCCTTAGTCAGTATGGGCCAGTACTCCAAATAGCAGAATTGTATGAAGTACTTTGCCATGGAGAAGACTTCACTCTTCTTGTTGAATTCTGGAGCTCAGACTTGTTCAAGTTTGGGGAAACTTATCACATCTTGCCGCCCTAGTATTTCAGACATCCGCAGCCCACCAAATCTTCCGTTGTTAATGTTTTGGTCTCGATTCGGGGCCTGGCTACACAATTACAAGTACAAACAACAGGTAGGTCCCGCTATCAGACCCCCCCCCATACTTCTTAAACCTGATTTATGCTTTACTGCATGTGTCCGACCAAAGCATTATACTTGTGGCACCCACTCCGACAGGCATGTTGATTTTCTTGTACTCAATGAGTAACAGTTTCAGTGCCGCATAATAATGACAACAGCAGAGGATGTGAGACTCTGCTGATGAAAGAAGAAGAAGGTGTGTCTGCCATTACTGACTTTAAGAGGAAGCCAAGCAGAAGGTGTTGTGTCAGACCTATTGACCAAAGGTGGTGAATTAATATTCTCATGAGGGTGGACCTACATGATGATCAAATGCATTTCAAATGCTTTTGATAGTCTTTCTTGCGTTTTGATGATCTATAGCGTCATATTCAGCCATCTGTTTATCATCCTTTCTTCCACGTAGCCAGCCTGCCCTTGAAATACACCATTTAGCAAACACCCACTAAATTAGTTAGGAAAAAAAAATTCCGAGCCGGTGGCGTATCCCCTTGTCTGACGTCATTTTCGCCGCGCGGCCCTCACGTTCACCTCAGACGCGTCAAGTGTGAACCAGGTTTATTTAAAGAGGGGTCGCGTATGAACGCACCCCGGACACGATGGAGAGTATCGCAGCACTCCACAGAGAAAGTTGTGGGAGAAAATCCTCAATGGAAACACGCGACCACAAAAACAAATAAAAAATAAGTAAATACTATTCAAATGTTTAAGGAGGAAGCTGCTGAGAAGGAGCCTCCAGCATGAATAGACCCTCTGGGTACTTCTAAAACCAGTTTTGGTGGTCAGCTTCCACATAGTGGCGCACATAGTGAAAGGCGTTATATACAATAAAGATTGTTGAAGAGTTTCAACCCACCGTCAGTAATCGGATTGCTTCGTCGAACCTTGCAGGTGGTCCCCTAAGTTTGGCATATATCAAGGAGGATCATCCCGCTGTTGATTATAGGCGTCAAAAAAGTAATGTGCGTGTCCATTTTTTGTTTTTTATTTTAAATAATTTGCGGGTAGTTTGTGATCAAATCGCTTTAAATACGCAGACCCCGTTCGAGTCACGCGGGCTCTCCCTTAACTAGTCGGCCAAATCTGCACAGCGCAGGTAACGCGGCTCCCTCAGCAAACTCCGACGCTTATTTTTCTTAAATTTGCTTTAAATAGGTCTGATCTGTGAGCCTACCCTCGACGCCCGTTCACTCACCTCCGTGTCGTTGTCCCGTGCGCTCCAATCTGGCGCTGCTCCAGCGAGACCCCGTCCCGAGCAGGTGGCGGACACGAGCAGCAACAGCAGAAGCGCGCAGCCTCCCCAGCGGGTCATGGTGTTCGACTGGGCTGCTTAGTCCAACGCCCTCCTTCACATGACGATTACCCGTCCGTCCGGTGTCGACTGCCCCTTGTGTTTTTAAGGCGCATGCTTCTTCTCTCGCTTTATTTCCCGATTTGCTTTTTCTCGTTCGCCTTCCGCGTTCCGCCTTGGAGAAGTCGCGTCGCGTGTACCTGGACAGCCCGACTGGGTCACTGAACGCCCACGCACGGAGTATCCTTCGGACGATCTACAGTAGCCCAAATCGTATAAAGCCGCCAAGTCTTGGCTGTCGTGGTGGTTATGCCAGTTTAGGGGGGCGCCTGGTTGCAATCGCGCCCCTGGTCACTTCGCCGGACGTGCACCCGTTAGCTTGGAAAGTTCCAGTGAACAAACCTCCGTACGCTTCCCGAACTCTCTTTACCTTAAAAAAAAAGAAAACGCGAAATATCTGCACGCGTGGGCTGCCCCTCCCAAGCACACGTGGACGTCACTATAAACTGGACACGCAGTCCACCTGCCCAATCTGCGGACTGTCCTGTGTGAGGGGGAGAAAAGACCACCGAGTTACTTCCTAACCAGGCGAGCAGTCACGCTGCTTCCTATGTGACCTCCTCCTTAAAGGGGCCGCCGCTTTCCTCAGGACGAGAATTCCCGCAGCGGAAGGTGTTAGATCTGACTTGTTCTGTTAAACGAACTGGGGGGCGGCACGCGCTAGTAATTCGATTTAACGACGACCGCTTGATGTGTCAGGGAGTTAAAAAAATGCGTAGAAAGAACCCAGTTGATTCTCTTCAGGATCTTCAGAATTCGCCTGAGGATATTTGAGGATGCCACACATTCCAAGGGCATAAATACACCGGGCTTATCGGGACCCTCACTCACACACACACACACACACAAATGTATTAGAATGCAAGGTGAAGTCCACTGTGTCCCGTCCTGGATTGGTCCAGCATTGGACACTGTTGTGTCCACCACACTAAACTGAATAAGGTCATCCAGCCAGTCATCTTCTAGACTCACTTTATCCTGAGCATAACCCAGTAAGCACTGGGGCAAAGTAGGAACAATCCCAGGACAGACAACCAGTCCATCTCAGAATTAAAACACACACACTAGAGCAGAGGTCTTTGACTTCATTCCTGGAGAACTATTGTCTCTGCAGGTTTTCATTCTAACCCCTTTCTTAATCAGTGGCACATTTTTGCTGCTAATTAACTACTTTTTCTGTCATTTTAATTTGCATGCTACTCTGTTTAAGGTTCATTCACCTAAATTGCTTAATTCTTTTTCTTAAACCGCATCAAAACAGAAAAGAGATAGAAAGCAAGCCAACAGACATCCAGCTAGGTCAGGGTATCAAACTACAAGCAATTTAGGGTGGAGTGGTGGCTCTGAGGCTAAGGATCTGCGCTGATATCCCGAAGGTTGCCGGTTCGAATCCATGTCACAGCCAAAAGAGATCCTATTCTGCTGGTCCCTTGAACAAGGCCCTTAACCTTCAATTGCTCCAGGAGCGTTGTACAATGGCTGACCCTGTGCCATACCCCAAGGGGTATGCAAAAACTATCAAATTCCTAATATGAGAAATTGTATAAGGTGAAATAAAGAACCAAAAAAAAATTCACTCCAACCAGTTTCTTAAATGGAATCCCATTCTTGTTGTTAAACACATCATTTAATTCCGGTTTATTGTTTGTCTCCTTTTGCCTCAGTAGACGTTTCTAAAACAGTCGATTTTCTTTTTTAAGGTCACCATTAAAATGTCTTGGTGATCTGAGCAGATCAATATTATATTGACCTGCACCTTTCTTTATTTTCAGATATTGTGTGATGGACACGGGTCAGCTGCTCTTGTGTTGGCTTCTTTTTTAATCTCTATTAACGTTGGGCTGCTAATTAAGAAAAAGAAAGCAATTAAGGGGTTTGAGTCTTAAATAGCAAGTCCATCCATCCATTATCCAACCCGCTACATCCTAACTAGAGGGTCACGGGGGTCTGTTGGAGCCAAACCCAGGGCACAAGGCAGGAAACAAACCCTGGGTAGGGCACCAGCCTACCACATACCATTAGAATTACAATTTAGGACCACCAATGCACATGATCTGCATGTCTTTGGGAGAACATGCAAACTTCACGCAGGGAGGACCTGGGAAGTGAACCCGGGTCTCCTAACTGCGAAGCTGCAGCGCTACCCACTGCGCCACCATGCCGCCCTAAACAGCAAGTAAATTCACATTAATACAAAATTGTTAAGTAGCAGCAAAAACTGGTCCCTAATTAAGGAAAGGGTTAGAATGAAAACCTGCAGCCACTGTGGCCCTCCAGGACCCAAGTTGGACACCTCTGCACTGTGGGCAATTTAACATTGCCAGTTCACCCAGCCTGCATATCCCTGCACTGTGGGAGGAAATCGGAACACCAAGAAAAAATCCACCGGGATATGGGGAAAACATGCACACTCCATACAGGGACTACCCGGGACTTGAACCCTTGTTTTCATACAGCCACTGTGCCACCACAGAAATGGCTAATTATGACCAAACACATGCAGAGAAGATTTTACAGTTTTATAGCGCCTTTCATCATCACAATGTATTATGCCAACAGTTTGACTTACACCTCCTGGGCTCAGGGTTCAGCTCCTTGTATGTAATGCATATGGGTCATTTCATCTATTGCTGGGCAGCATGTCTTCTCAATATGCTCTCCAGCACAATGGTTTTGGTTCATAACTCCAGTGATCAGGGTTCAAGCCACTGTCTGTAGTATGTGTGTTTTCTCACAGGATTCTGGTTTTCATCTACCTCAAAAACACACCCGTATGAGTCTAATGGAGGTGCAGCAGTTTCAGGTTCATTCCTGCCTTTCCTCCATTGCTGCTGTGGTAGGTTTCAGCTTCATGAGATGTGTCAGGTTTGAAATGAGGCTCAAAATACGTATGGATGGGTTTGAAACAGGTGGGAAGCTAGAATGGAGCCTTCAATTGGCGTCTGAGCTCCATCGATTTACCATCCAGAATTCACCACGTAGAAGAAAGTAGGCAGCTTTCTCCATGGAAAAGCACTTGATAAAATTGTTTTGCTTAAATGACACTTGACCTGACGAACAGTGCTGGTCAAAGCCCTTGTTATCCATAAGTTTCGATGAGTGTGAGTGGTCTCTCTCAGCAGTTTCTGGAACATGTGCCTCTTAAATTTCATAAATGGAGCCCCTCAGATGACGGGTGTCCACCTCTGTTAACCTAATGGATTAACTGGTTTTGCTGACTAGTCTAAGGTGACCCTGAGCAAGTGACTCATCCAGTCGGGACTAACATTGGAGAAATATAGAAAGTGTTTCCCTGAGAAGCGTTTTAAAGCTGGCAGTTTCAGGCTGAGGGTTCAGTCACTAATCTGGACTCCCCATGTTGCCTTGAAGGAGGCGTTTCCATGCCAGTCCTCACACTGAAGGAAAAATAAAATAAAATTCCAATAATCATGATGCCCTATATCACTGCAAGGTGATCCTGGATTGCACGTGCGAACATAAATAAAAGTCCCCAGTAATCAGGAGGCGTGTGAAGGCGCTATATGCCACTTACAAATGCAGGCTGAGTCTTGTGCAGCCCTAGGCCAATTATCCCAACAGATTAACAGTGTGGGGAAAGCTCTGATTTGATAATCATTTTAGATAGAAAGTGTGGATTAAGTGGATTTGGAAGATGAAAGCTGAGGTGAGACAGGACGCCCGGACGTGCGCTGCAGGGGGCGGTGACTCCACATTGAGATTGAATTGAAGGTCCGAAGTGAGCCCGTTTTTGAGATGTGGCGGCCAGCAGTAGTCGACTGTGCTGCCTTCACGTCAGACTAAAAGTAGCGGGCAAGCAAGCGCAGATACGTCGAGGGGTAGCAAACGGAACAAAGTTTGACATTAGTTTGTGTTCTGCGTTATTAATGTCTTCTTTGATTTTTATATCTGTTGTATTCCTTTAAATATTTGTGAAACGCTTTGAGTATTGGAAAGGCGCTATATAAACTTAATGTTAATTATTTTAAGAGACTGGTAGCACATCGGAACGCATGACACGTACAAGTGGGTGCAAGTCGACCGGCCCACCTTCTAATGATAATATCACATTGTATGTGTGTTGCGCCTTTCACTTGAACCTCCGAGTATATCGCCTCCTGTAGTCAGAGATGGGCATGTGGTTCTTAAATGTCTAATGTTCTGATCCCGGTGCAGTAGAGTCGTGTAATAAAGGCTGTCATAACCTGACCTCGGCTTGTCCTCCCAAAAGCCCCCGCCGATTCCAACCTCGTGCCATTGCGACAAAAGAAAAACCTTGCAGTTTGACATCCGTGGGATTTTGCAAACTCGTCTTGTTGCGTTTCCCGTTTCTCGTCATTGCAGCCGATTTTTTTTTTGCACGCCGCTGGCAATTCGTCGACCTTCTTCAGCGGCTCCAGGTACATGCGCGATCCCTTCTGGGGGGTTTCGTTGGTGTCCCAATCATCACAAAGTAGCAGATCGTTGGACTATTCGGAATCCGCATCGCGACATAACGGACGGAAGACCACGGGCTGTCTGACTCTCTTCGCCATCTTTTAATTTTGGAAATTTTTGCAGTCCTTTTAAGGTCATTCACCGCGGGAGGGGGGAGACAACTTCAGCCTCAACCTGCACTCGTCACCTCGCGTGGCCCCCTAGTGGTTAAAGTGTGGGACTGCAACCCTGCTTTTTCAATTGCCGACTGACCCAAAAGGCGTCGTGCGACCCGATTGGACGAACAACTACGCTTTTTCCATTAAGTATCTTAACTATTTGAGGGCGCTATATACCTATATCGCAAACCTCGACCCCTATCCATGAGAAATTTCTTAAGGCCCCAGTTTCAGTTGCACTTCCCATCTCTCATCGTGCACGTAAGTATCTGCAGTGTAACGGTAAAGCGTGACCGCTTTAGAAAGGCACGGTATTCTCATACTAAGAAAAATCCTGAAGTCCCAACTTTTTAGCAATGAACAAATATGGAAATAACTGTTCTGCACAGTAAAAGCGCCTCTGGGGTGGTCTTTACCACAGAAAGGTGCTATATGAACAAAAGTGTTTATATTGTAACCTAATAGCCTGGCGTCAGAATGTAACCATATAAGAACTAGTATAATTTAGTGAATGTCTTGGTTTGGTGTTCATTAGAAAAAGGTACTATATTCAGACAAATTGACTGCAATATTTGGCAAATGTAGAAAGTCTGTGAATGCAAAATTATTCAAATAAGGTGCAGCTGGAGCGGGTGCCATCCAAGTGTCACTCTACAGTTGCGCTGTGAACAGACCCATCATCTCGCTTTTTTTTTGGCTCCTAATTTACATTGCCTTTGAAATGCTTACAATAATAATAATACATTTTATTTATATAGCGCCTTTCCCATGCTTAAGGGATAATTATATATTATCATATATATTATGATATAATATTATTAAATATCATGCATCATCTGTAAGAAACTAAGGGGCCGTTCTGTCCGATTCACTCAGGCGACTGGCTGGCATGGACACCGAGACGCGTCGGGTTTATTTGTTTTGTTGGAGCAGCATGAATTAAGCTCCCGTGCCGCTTAATGCAAAGCAGCACTTTCTGAAATTTGAATGTCAAATGCACTTCCTCCTTTCTTTCACGTGCCAGTTGACTTACAATTCTTACAAGGCCTTTTCTGCTCAAGAGTTTCTATTCCCTTTCGCCTGTCGGAGTTAAGCATGCCTTGTGGGAAAGTTGTACGTCACTGGGCTCATAGTACACTAGCTGGCCCGATTCATCGATCAGAAAGAGCCGCAGCTACGACAGAGAGAAGTTTAACCTTCTTATCAGGCTTTGCAACAGATGAGATGGTAACTTTGTGAGCGTTAGATAGATAGATAGATAGATAGATAGATAGATAGATAGATAGATAGATAGATAGATAGATGAAAGGCACTATATGATAGATAGCTAGATAGATAGATAGATAGATAGATAGATAGATAGCTAGATAGATACTTTATTAATCCCCAAGGGGAAATTCACATACTCCAGCAGCATACTGATAAAAACAATATTAATTAAAGAGTGATAAAAATGCAGTGCAAGTTAGAAAATGCAAGGTGGAGAGTGCCAGGCAGGTATAACAGACAATAATCTTGTATAATGTTAACGTTTACCCCCCAAGGGGTGGAATTGAAGAGTCGCACAGCGTGGGGGAGGAACGATCTCGTCAGTCTGGCACACCTGTGTGTCTGTCTGTGTGCAGCTAAAGAGCTCAAATGATGGTAATCCCATGCCAGGCCAGGATTTGGCAGTGTGCACTTACCCTTTCCCCTACCCCTAGTCCCCCTGTAGCCTATATGTTTTCACCGAGTAGAGGACAGCATGGCTTGTCCCCCCCGGTGGTGGCGGCTGGTCTCTTCAGTATTGACACACCCTTTCCAGGTTTGCCAAGCGGACCTTTCTACCCTCTCGCATTGTGAAGCTGCCCTATGTCTCTTTCTACAATACAATCTTAATGAGAGCCTCCATATTCTTGAAAAGTTAACTCCGGACTGGCTGGGTGTGATATTCAGGAAGGGCATTCAATAAAAAAAAAATAAATAAAAAATCACAGGCGACTTGTTTGACTTCTTGTCGGGCATTGTTTATATCTGGCCTTAGCCAACGCCTGGTCCTGTCCCATAATGCAAATGCCTGGGAGTGGGTTGCCTGCTCCGGGTCAAAGCTCCACTCTTGACACAGCCTCACCTGCTGGTCCAGTAATTCACCATTTTTATTAAGGATCTCTACCTTTAGGAGGTCAGAGTTGGCGGCATCCTCATCTGAGAGACCATAATAAGTCTCCTATGGTTCAATTCCTGGCTCATTTTAGAGCAAACTCCTGCTGACTACACCACTGTAAATAAAAGAAAAAACCCAGAAAAAGGTTTGGGGTAGCCACTCTGTATACTTAAAGATTTGGCCAGAAAATAAACAGCAAAAATCATCAATCAGTCTTTACAGAGCTGAGTCCAAAACAGAACTGACTCATGGCGAGCAAAATAGCTTTTTTAAAGTCGGGTGGCGGAAGTGATGTCATCAATCCTGGAACAGGATGAGGTGTCGTCGGCCCCGATACTGGAAGAGAGATCCATAGACATAGAATTACTAGACGCCGCATGACCAGCAGCATCGTACGTCAACGTAGCCGCCATATTGAGAGTGGCAGTGCTGTGGAGTGAAGTTCTGTAATGGATAAACACGCCTCACGCATGTGCTGCTTGGGATTGTGCAAACCGCTGTACGCTCCAAACCAGATCCCGAGGGATTACATTTCATAAGTAAGGCTGAACAATTGTTTTGGTTATATTTGGTCATTAGAAAATCCCGTTTTATAATCTTGGCACTCGAGGTTACTTTACGATAAAACAACATTAGTAAAATTAAAACAAGAGAATGATAAATCAAAAAGCAATAATTAGCAAACAAACAAAGATAACTGGCAGTAACAGTAAAATTCACAACTGGTATGCCAGTTTGAAAAGATAAGTTTTGAGGACAGTTTGAAAATGTGTTATTGACTCGAGCTGACGGATATGAGAGGGAAGAGAATTCCCGAGTTGAGGAGCACCAGGAGAGACGCTCGAGCTCCCATAGCACTGAGTCTGACGTGGGGTACATAAAGTGGAGCTGCAGATGAGGATCAGAGTGAGGGGAGGAGTGTCAGTCTGTAGGAGATCAGTGAGGTGTGAGGAGCTTTAAATGTTAAGACCAGTATTTTGTATCGTATTCTGTAGTTAACAGGGAGCCATTGTCGTTGAGAGAGAATCGGTGTGATATGTTCAGTGGATTTAGAACAGCAGGTTATTATCCTGGCAGCAGAATTTTGAAGAAGTTGTAAGCGATGGATACGTTTGTGTGGGATGTCAGATAGAATAGCATTACAGTAAACTATACGTGAGGTGACTCGGGCATTAACCGATACTGCAGTACTGTGTTGGGTAAGAACAGGACGAAGTCTAGAAATGTTTAAGAGATGGAAGGCGGCAGTCCGAGAAATGTTACTTATATGGGAGGAATTATTTAATAATAATTGTTATTATTTAATAATTGCCATTATTAGTGTATAAATGGATATAAATAGTTACATTTAAACGATTCGCCAAAATCTGTTGTATGTAAACGATACTGTTTTAACCGTTATTGTTTTTTCATCAGAAAACCCGGTTTTCACGTCTACCTCTATTAGTTTAAATGACACTTTTGACACTCGCAATGAGGCGGACGCGCTGACGTATCGTGTCGACTGAACAACACAGTGAATGCGCCGTCTGTCTATACATGTCTATGATGACATCGACAGGCCCTGGCAGAATTTCCCTCGGGTGGTCTGCAGGAAAAGGAGATGAAGGCTTAGTGCACACTGCCACCCCCTGGTCCAGAGTGGGATTACCATCATTTGAGTCATTTAGCTGCAGGCCTCCCACGCGCATGTCTGTGACGGTGTGCATTTCGTCTCCAGCGTTAACCCTGACCCTAATTAACAAGTATGGACGTAGACGTTGATTGAAAAGCACAAACAAACACAGAGAGTGTGAGCACATTGCATGCACAATAGTCCCAGAGGACAAATCCTGCCCAGCTCAGAAGAAGCAGGGAATGTGCAGACATGCCCTTTTGCTCAGGGACTGCGCCCCCCTGCTTTCTGATAAACATATTGTCACAGATTTAATTTTTTTGACCACTGCATCCATCCGTTCTCTTGGTGCACTTTCTGAATGGCCATTTGGGATCACAGAGCGCCAGTTTTGTCTGGGGGAAAAATATAAAACCCTGATGGTGGCAGCACCCATCACTGCAGTTAATGCCAAACCAAATGCCCACTTCATTACAGACAGAATACCAGTGGCCACTTTCCATTTACCTGCTTATCAAACAGAGAAACTGAAAAGATGACAAGACGTGGCAATTGCTTTCTTTAGGAACTTTTATTTCCGTATGGTGAAACAAATTCAACCATGTCCTTGTTTAAGTTGCCAGATCTAGTTTGTGTCCGGCTTTCTTTCATTTAACTTGTAGTGTGAAATTACAGTACTTGGCAAGAAGTGCAGCTCCTTGTTGGGTTTCATTATGTGTGCAGTTAAACCACTGCTTGTCTATTTTTCCTTCCATAATCTACCAATTTAAATCAATTTGCCTTTGTGACATTTCACTGGCTGCGCACGTGCATACCTGTGATGGACTAGCGTTTCTGTATAATGGAACACCATTGTATCTATGAAACATACATAGCATCATTATATACTGTAGTTCCTCGGGGTAGCCTGCTGCATGGACTACTTGAAGCTTTCTCTCATGGCTTGTGCCAGTCCAGAGCAAGTCATCCACCTGAAGCTAAGCATGTTCAGGAACAGCCAGTACTTGGATGGGAGACCTTCTAGGAAAAGCTTGGAGTGTTGCTGGAAGAGATGTTGGTGAGGCCAGCAGGGTGCGCTTACCCTGTGGTCTTTGCATGGATCCCAATGCCCCAGTGTTTTGATAGGGACACTGTGCTGTACAAATGGCTCCATCCTTCAGAGGAGACATAAAGCCAAGGTCCTAACTCTCTGTGGTCATAAAAGATCCCTAGGCATCCTTCATAAACAGTAGGGTGTATCCTGATGTCCTTGCTGAAGTGCTCAATACAGCCTAGTAATGCTGGCCCCCTAATCATCACGATGAAAAGCGTTATACCAATGTCAAGAATTCTATAGATAGATAGCTTGAGACACTTGTTGCACATGGACTGTCTTTGAAAGCGGGTCACTTGCAACAACAATAACGCAGGAGAGTCAAGACGTCACTATCGACACTAACCTATGGCATGGGGTTGGGGGGCGCAATTTCCCTGCCGATCGTGCCTCTGGGTCTGCTTTTCCTGAAGTGGACTGCTGTCCCACCAGCGTACACGCAGGTTTGAGAGTGACAGAGAAGAACAAATAGATGGACAGTGCCATCATAATATTGATGGATAACCATGACAGTTCCTCTCAAAGCCATTTGTCTACTATAAAGTGCATTTCCTATCTTCTATCAATAATTTTCCCCATCTGTAAAGCTTATACCGTGCCTTTCACATTTTTCTACCTGTCCAGTGCAGTTTTTCCATGGTATTCCTGATGGAGGAATGTGTAGGTACCTAATTGCCTAACCTAGTGCTTCTTAAGATTTTTGTTCCAGTCAGTTTCCCAATCACTGAGTCGCCTTACCCGTAATTAACCCTATTGAGTGTGTTCACATAACAAACTAAATCCGGTGAGGAAGCCGGGGCTGTCGTAGCGCATGAGCACAATCATTGGTACTGGCCGAGGGCCCCAGCACCATAGGGGCCCCCACGGTGTTTTTGATGCCTGTATATGTTTCTGTTTTGATAAACAGGGGACCCAGCGCAATACTCTGCCCAGGGGCCTATGGTGCTGGTGAGTCAGCTCTGAAAACCTGATTAAGGCAGCAACCTGGCTTCCTAAGATCCTCCGTTTTCATGTGCAGGTCCACTTGTGGAGTCCTTTGGCAGAACACTCCGACATCATCAAACTAGAGTTAAACGTTAAAACGTCTTCAACGGCCGCCCAAGACTCGGTGGTGGCTCTCCGGCACTCCCTCACGGCAAGGCGCCCTCCTATGTGATGCTCACAGCGGGCCTTTCAATTCTTATAAACCGATACAGGCCAATTCATTTTTAAATATTACACGTTTGCACATCTTACTCAGCTGGCTTTATTACTGAAGCCTTTTTACCTTCTTGTATACGAAGTACAGTATAGGGAAAACATTGGAATCTTCCAAAGATTCGACGTTTTAGACTTTTACACTTTAGACCATCCATCCTATCCATTTTCCAACCCGCTATATCCTAACACAGGGTCACGGGGTTCTGCTGGAGCCAATCCCAGCCAACACAGGGCACAAGGCAGGAACAAATCCCAGGCAGGACGCCAGCCCACCGCAGGACTTTAGTCCGAAAATACTGTTTTTAGCATTCCGTCTCTGTGTGTGTGTGTGTAAACACAATAAATTAAGTACGCTTACAGTTAGGTCAGCCAAAATTTGCATACAAGTATTACGTACAAAACGTAGCTTTCTATCAACATTTCCGTTAATCGGAAGTGGTACTTTATTCATGCAGCTGCAAAGTCCGATTTATTCAACTTTACTTTTATAATAATTGTTTAATATATTATTAATTTGATTTGTTGTTGATGGTTCTTTAATGTACATACTATAAAAATATAATCATTGTCTTGTGGTTTGCTCCTCAAATATCCATCCTCATATCTGAGTATACGAGAAAATCGACGGGAGAGACCACTGCCGATTTTTATTACTAGCGGCCCGCCAGCGTCTTCAACTCTGATTTTGGGGCGTTACCAACGAGTCACATGCTCATTCGAAAACCACGCCCCTCATGCTAAGCTTCGGTCATATGACCTTCAGGCGGGTTTCATGGCTGCGGTTGCTAATGTTTGCGGCTTCTCTGCGATGTTTCGCTGTGCCGTGTTGTTGACTGCGCTCCTGTCGCACGCCCAGGCGGAGGTTGCCTCCGTGGTTTTGGATCGACAGACGGACAAGCTGATTGTGAAAACGGGCTTCGACCCCGAGTTTGTAGCGTGGGCCAACTTCACGGATGATATTCAGCGGAGCGGGTAGGTAGATGATTGTGCGAGCCGCAGTGCAGCACAGCGGCGAGGGCTGCCACTCGTAAGCACGTGGCTTCTCCGCGTCTGCTTTGTGTTGCTGAGGAGCAGTTTGTGCAGCTTGCATGTAGCGCCTTTTGGGATGTTTTCCTGGTCGTGTGGCACATGGCTTGTGCGCCTGGGATTCATTGGGTGTCAGGATGAGAAGCTCCCGATCCTGCTTTGTATGAAAGATTCTCCTTGACGGACTTTTGGCTGCTGTTTTTATCCACATCATCAAGTATAGCGCTGTTCTTTTAGTGAACACAATTATGGGCTGTGGGTGAAACAATAGTAACACACATAATGTAGTGCTTTGTACGTCTAGTTGCTATTGATCGCTCCATCAGATTTCTGCAGATTTGATGGTGAGAGCTAAAACTTATACATATATATATATATATATATATATATATATATATATATATATATATATATCGCCATAGTTACTACAGGTTTTCTTAGTGTGGATTTCGCTCTGTCTCCTTTTTGGTGGCACTGTTCTAGAAACTGGGTACGGGGAGAATAATGGATGAATATCTTATTGGTGTGAAGGGCTTTCTTTCTCTTTTAAAATCAAAACATCCTCAAAAAAAAAAAAAGAAGAAGAAAAGAGTCTTGTGCTGATGACAAATCCCAGTTTGTTCCTTCTGCCCAGGCTCTGTATCATAAGTAAGGAGAAGTGAAAGTTTTGCTCCAGGAAGCCATGGATTTCCCTGGAGTGCAGAGTTGCAGTAAAACTTTCATTGCTTCTGTTTTCAGTTTCGTTAAATTTTAAAGTAGGGCATCTTTTGTGATTGCAAGATACAGCAGGGAGTCCTTCAGCCCCAGTGGTTAGCCTTCCTGAGGTCTACTGGGCAGAGCCTTTCCCAGCTGTAGAGATGCCACACTTTGGCATTTTTTGTTATTTCTTCCCCTAAACTGCCCTAAGGTATGCTGGTCATCTCTGGCTAAAGCTTGAAATTTGCTTATTGTCCCTTCAGAGGTCTTGGCTTTCCAGTGACAGCCCAGTTTGTGCGTGCGGCTTAATGAACTTGCAAAATCTTGAAGAAAGAAACGGATCATCAGAGGAGTGTACGCCACAGCCTTAGCACTGATGATAATAATAATAATGTGTTTTTTTTATATAGCACCTTTCCCATGATCGAAATCCTTCATACTGTATGTATACTCAGGCTCTCCCACACGGTTCTAAGCCTTGGGGGCAGCTGCAGCGTCAGGAGGGCCCACCTGCTTGGGCTCAGTACACAAAACACAAGGAAAATAAGATGAAGAATAAGGAAATATGTGATTAACATAAGACTATAATAAAAGCAAAGTAATATTCATGAAAAATAAATTTACTTTTTAACAAAACGTACAAAATCCTTTCAAAAGATTAAAGTAAAAAGAAATTTGAGCTAGGTTTGAAGCCCTGGCTAAGCCATAGCAGCTATATTGGTTCATTCTTATTGTTTCACTTCTTTCTTCTTGTCCTACTTTTTGCTGTCACTTTCATTTCTGTCCTCATACGCCATGCAAGTTGTTCCTTTTTCTCATCCTGCCCATTTTTATTTTCTCCATAATATAGGGTGGTCCGGATCTAATTATGCAATTTTCATTATGCTATAACTTAAGTTTATTACATAGAAAATCACGCAAAAAATCCTGGACTATCGAGAAGTGTGCCAACTGACGACCTGAAGAATCATCTTCGCTCCGAATTGGAATCGTCCCCGCATAAATCAAAGTCATCCAGATGATCTGGATCTGTGTAATTAGATCTGGAGCACCCTGTAGAAATTCACCATTCTCTGTTTTGCCTTTGGCAGGTGGGCATACCTGGAAGTGACCACCAGTGGGCGCTACAATGACAGTCTTCAGGCTTATGCAGCAGGAGCCGCGGAGGCATCTCTCACAAAACAGGTGAGGCCACCAGGGTCATGTTGGGAGGGGAGGCGGGTTGTTGATTTTAATGTCCGTATGCCATTAAGTTGTGATGTTCTGGGGTCACTTTTCAAAGACATACCCACTACAGAGCTGTCATACCGGCCTTGGGGCTTACGTATCGGACTGCGTGTGACAAGAATGCTGGTTCACTTCTTTTCTATGGAGTCTGGTGTGACTGCTGATCTGAACAACACAGATGAAGCATTGCATCATGGTCGGGCAGCATCGTCAAACTCAATTCACTGCCTGTTTTATTTGTTTTTGTTTTTTTTTTTAAAGCTGTCCTGGTCTTCATATATAGAGCGTTGCCCAGCCTCTGTTGTAGGAGGAGGCCAGTTACAACGCACATCATCAAAGGTTCTTTCCTAAATGGCTGCAAATACTCTAATCAAACAAACCGCACTCATTTCATCCTGTGTTAAGTTTTTGCTTACCAGACTCAAAGATGGTCTCAATAGAGAGCCGAGGCTCTGGCCTCCAGTACTGCCCTCACTAAGGTACAATCCCACTACTTTATTTGGGAGACGTCACCCAGGATGGCACAATGTAGACACTATTCTGAGGTGTCCCTCTGCTTGTTGTCTATTGAGCACAAAAAAAGAGCCAACGATTCTGTTATTCCCCAGGCGAACAGCCACACCGCTTTATTAAGTTCTTCAGCCAAGTTTGTTTGAGTGTGCTAGAGGAAGATCAGCACCATAAGCAGAAGTGCCAATACAAAAGTTGTCATAAATGCAAAACAACTTGGCACAGTCGGCAGAGGCCAGACCTGAAGATCAGATGTCGTCATTCTTTTGCATTGCAGTAAATCTGATAGGCCAGTCGCTTGTAATAAGGTGCCATTCTGTCTCTGTCTGCGTGAATCTGTGCATGCTTCTTGTTACTTCTCTGTTCTGTTCCGCTCGTCTCGTCAGCTCATTGTCTGAGGACATTAATGCATTGGACCGGACTTAAAGAATATTAATAGTTGTTTGCCCCGGTCATTACATTACATGATTGATTTATTCCAGTAAATGAATACTAATGGAGGAGAAGGCAGTATGTACTGAACTCCTTTAGGTGGGCTCACGAGAGTAACTAGGGGCGCTATACAGTATTTCACACTTGTCCCTAAGCATACAAACACTCAGGCTGTCATGAAGTGGAGTCTTCCTCAAAGGCAAAATAGGTGTGAGGCCTCCAAAAGTTAAGCTCTCCGATTATCTTCCTAGAAGAGAAGAGTGGCACCTTAACCCAGCTGGGCCCTCAGCACCACCTGCGGGCTTCAGCTAGAGCAGGACCAAAAAATGGAGAGCTGGCAAAACAACTCCGAATGGTCCCAAGTAGAACAAAAGCCCCACAAGTAGAGGGATGAGCATAACCCATCGTTTTATATTAAAGCACAGCAAAGAGAGAATCTTTATGAATTGAAGATTTAGCTATTAAAAATAGAAAAGTACATGGACCTCTGATTAGATTAGATACACTTTATTGATCCCATGGGGAAATTTAGATGCATACAGCCACAGAAACATAAAATACAAAGGTACAGACTGGCAGGACTTATAATGCCGCCTCTCAGTCAGTTGGCATGTGCCATGGCCATGTTGCCCAAATTGTGACGTTGATACCAACCCTGCTTTGTCACCTCACAGTGATCAGCCGCCCCACAGTGAGCAGGTTGTCGTCCTCATTTCTGGCACATTTTATCAACCACACACCTCAGAGAAGTGTGAAAATGGGAAGAAGTCAACACCAGAAAAGGGGAAATCTCTTTACAGTAAAGTAGAACAGTGACGAGACTACGTGTGCCCTCCTGGATTAAGCAGAACTGCCTCAAAATGAAACTATCCACTCAAATCTTATTTTACACATTACAGATAGGGTGTTGAACAATGAGCCTGTACCAAGCGGGCATGAAATGTGCCACATGCTGAATGTGTGAAGACTCCTGCACTGTATGGTGTCACTCGTTCCTTTCAAGTGGCCTCTTTTATTGTTACTAAGTTGCCAGGGAGCCAGAGCCTGTGGTGGCAGCATCAGACACGAGGCTGGAACCAACCCTGGACTGGCACCACAGTTCAGTATAGAGACACTAATCATTCTGACATGCTTATACTTGGGGTACTGAAATACCAGGCGGGCAGAGTAAACTAAAAGAATTGATTTGCACACAGGCCTTGTCCAGGCCAGGCGTTGAAGCCAAGTTTGTAATGAACTCCAGTGGCATTCGTGTTTGTCATAAGACCTCGGGCACAGTGTGCTGTGCCAATGCACTGTGCAGATTGTATTGTAATAACTGAAAATGTCCCACTCTGATAAAAGTAACACAACACTGGTCATGCTTGTCAAGGCAGGAGGGTCTTATTGGCAGATACTTGGGGGCGTCACGTGATTGGCTCTGATGTCACTCTCCTAATCCCTGGGCTCCTTGTTCTTGTACAGCTCCTCTACATGCACTGGATGAACACTATTGTGGGATACTGTGGCCCAGTGCAGCACGACATGGGCTACTGCCAGAGGCTGAAGGACTACATCATCCAAAACCTGAAGTGGATGGAGACCAAGATGGACAGCGGAGAGGATCCCGAGTACTGGCACCAAGTAAGTCTTCCGCGTCTCTTAATTGATCTGGCGCGTCTTTGCATTTCAGTGTTCTTTTGTACACCTTAATGCCAATGCTGACCTGCCGTTTGGGATTAGAGCTGTTAGGACCGAAATGCTTGGAAAGTCCAATGGGGGCCTCAGTCAGCAGTACATCTACTTGGGTTTCAAGGCGCCTGTTTTTGAGTTGCTAACAATTCTCGTGTCGTTTTTGTTTGTTTTTTTTCGATTGGCATTTCACGTTTTGTCCTTTTCCCACTTCTACTTGTGTGACTTCATCGTGTCACTGTTTTGTGTTTCTTGTCTCCATCTTCATTAAGCAGTTATCATAACTTCAAAAAGTCTTGGTGATGACGTGTGAGTAAATCACAAATGAAGAAAAAATGTTGTTTTAGAATTTTTGTTTGTTTGACTGACTTGAGTTTTTAGCCAGGGTTTTGCTGTCAATCTCTGAAGGCACAGTGCTGTGAAAAAGTATTTGCCCCCTTCCTAATAGGCTGTGTTTTCGCATCTACTACACAAGCAGTCCCCTCTGGTCTTTAGGCAAAATGCCATATTGGAGAAAGGAAACCTGACTGAACGCACCATATCATTTTTTTTAAAGAATAAAGATCTCTAACGCCCCCTTGTGGAAAGTAATTATTAGCTAAGAGTTCAATAATAACAACAACAACAACATTTATTTCTAGAGCACATTTTCATACAAATAATGTAGCACATGATGAAGAAAGACAAAAAAAAAAGAAAAAGTAAGAATTAAAATAAGAGAATACTAATTAACATTGAATCAGAGTAAGGTGGTCCGATGGCCACGGAGGACAGAAACAACAAACAAAAAAAAACTCCAGACGGCTGGAGAAAAAAAAAAAATCTGCAGGGGTTCCAGGCCACGAGACCACCTGACCAGCCCCCTTTGGGCATTCTACCTGACATAAATGATCAGTCCTCATTGTATTCAGGGTTCTCATGGAAGGACTTGATGATGATGGTCTTGTAGACTTCTGGCTTTTAATCCATCAGTACAGGGACATCACGGTGCCTTGATTAGGTGATGGTGGCGGGCGCAGGTCGCCACCACAGAAAACCGGAAAAAGAACCGAAGAGAGAGTAGGGGTTAATACTCTGTCGCAGCACCTCTTGCAGTAATATTACATCTTGGCTTTAATTTGAGAAGAGCCTTTCACATCGCTGTTGAGGAATTTTAAAAAGTGAAAGTGTGAACTGCTCACCTCTGCATCTCTACTGGGGTTACGTCAGGACTTTGACTTGTTGTGTTAATCATTTAGTTTAGTCAAACTCCACCCCATGATTTGAGCACCCATCGTGCAAGCAGCTGACTCTCTCAGAATCTTGTGGTTCTGTTGCGGCATCTGGGCCACTCAAAAGCTTCAGTTTTGTGTTTTTCATAGTCATTTGCTTCTGTTTTGTCTCCTTGTGTATTTTGTTTCGGAGATATGGATACTGTTAATGAAGCTATTGTCCTGTAAGTCACCCATCATGCAAGCTGTTTACTCTACGAAACTTGTCCTCTGATTCTGGTTTGGCTTCTGTGCCACTCCAAAACCTGAATTTTGTATGTTTATTGGAGTGATTCACTTCTGTTTCAGCTCCTTGTCCTGCTGCAGTGTTGTTTCAGCTTCAGGTCATGGAGAGATGAGTAAGCATTCTCCTTAAGAATATTCTGGTGAAGTGCGTAGTTCATGCTCACTTCAATAACAGCAAGTCTTCCAGGGACTAAGGCAACAAAGCATCCCCAACACCAGCACCCCCTGTTTTATTGTAAGTCTGAGGTTCTTGCTGTCAGAAATTAGACATAATGGACCCTGTGGTGTCCAAAGAGTTCCACTTTTGACTCGCCTGTCAGTATCTCGGAAGGCTTGGGGATCATCCAGGTGTTTATTCAAAGGTAGCATTAATGCAAAGAGTCTTGTCTGGCTGCTTTCATATAATTCTCGTTTATCTTTTGTCATCTTCTTATTGTGAATTCATAAACACTGACCTGAGCTGAGGCCAGAGACTCCCGCAGCAATTTGAATGTCCTTCTGGGAGCTTCTGAGACTTCCTCAATGGGTTGTCACGGTGCCTTTGGGGTCATTTTGGCTGGCAGTTTTTTGGTCTAATGAAGAGTGAAACCCTGAGACACAGGGACTGAATTAAGTCACCATTTCCCTGGCAAGTCAGATAGGGGCAGTCAGTTGTAAAAGATTTTGCCCATTGAAGGGAGTAGCAAGCCAACCCAGGTGAGTCTGGAGAATGGTTGTTGAACCTGTAGAGAGTGTCTTTGCCCCTGACTTTGATATTAGGCCTGCAGCCTGAAATTGATGAAAGGCCACTAGAGGGCATTAATTCCTTTCTTTGTAGTCAGCATTAAGGACTTCACTAAGAAAGACATTAGGAGCAGGCTGTCTAAAGTAAGATGAGCTTTCAAGTGGTTAAGGTTGGTCTGAAAGCTGATAAGATGAAACTGAGAATTAATAATAGCAATGTCAAATCCATCCTGCAGACTGGGAGCAAATGAAGGAGAATAACGGATATCATCATGAAGGGAACTGTCTAGGTACCGTCATAGCCACTTGTGAAAAATTAGTAGAATCTGTCTAGCCAAGCTGGGTCTCCAACAAGGACTTATTAGATCTTATAAAGTCCACATGCATCATTCAGCAGATAGCAAAGTCACCTGAGCTGGATAGGCCTTCTGTTAAGCATCACGGGCAAGGGCAAGAGGTCTAGAGGCAGACCAAATCCAAATGGGTTAAGAGCTTTAGAGAGAGCTGGGAATGACTTGGGATGAACTAGAAGCAAACCATGAAAGACAGTGCACAGTGGAGAGCTCTTGTGTTGACCTTTATGGAGCGATTAGAGGAAAGAGGATAATGTTAAAGTCCCGGAGTATAATAGGTGTCTTGCTATTTTTAGATTGTGTGTGTCATGTTGGCATCAATAATTAGGCGGGCAGCCTTCCTCAAGATTCTGTAGAGGGTGGTGTGGTGGAGGTGATTTGAAAGTTAAAGGCCAGAGGAAGAGCATGGGTGACGTCTGCAGCAACACTGGTGTAGGAGAGACCTTGACAGTACAGTGGGAGGGAGTGTCAACTCTGAAATGGTGAGTGGGTGAGGCACAACTAACTTAACGTAGACGTCGGGAAACCCAGTGGTTAACAAGGGCAAAGTTTATTTGGCATCTTATTTGAAACTTTCTTTTTACATCTGTTTGGCTATTTTGAGGTTCTAATCGGTGTTTCTGTTCCAAACATCTGAACGTAATCTGCAGTACTCAAAGTCCTACAGAATGTCCATCTTCCTTCATATCTTGTTTTGGTGAGCTGCCAGTTGCCTGCCGAACACGTCTTTGTTACTTCTTGACGTCTTTCGTTCATTGAATGAATTTGTTCAAGCGTTCTGTTTCAAAGCCTTGATGTTTTATTTCACGATATCTTCATTCTCTGTCACACAGGTCCGCCTCATCTTGCTGCAGCTCCGGGGCCTCGAGGACAGCTACAACGACGAGATTGCTTTTCCTGTTTCTGTGTTCTCCATCAACCCATTTGGCTTCCTGTGAGTCTCCTCTGATTCAAGTATTGTCCAGTGGTCCGAGTCCACAGCAAGTGATTTTGTAGGATTGTTTATTATTTTCATATATTTAGTCATTTTTGGTTTGTAATTTTTATTTTTCATTTCTTATTTGTTATGATGGTGACATCGTTGTGCAGATGACATTGCATAAACAGTATTTAAAATAGTGACATAATACAAGCTGATACATAAATCCTGAGAGAGTGTAATAATCGGTTTGCTTTATTTAAATAGGGGAAGGATTTTTGTAATAGTGGGGATGTTTTCTTTCACCCAGATTTCCTTTTGAATGTTGTTAAGGCTTTGATGCTCTGTTTTGCCCGTGTTTATGTGCTATCAGAGAATTAGGAAGGATGGGTTTCCAAATCAGACACTCCACATCAATGAAATTGCAACAAATGCGGAGCTCTGAGTCGGACCATTAGAAGAAAACCAAACTTCTTGAATTGTCCAAGTTGTGATGTAACACTGACCTTACACCGTAGTCAGCTGTATAAAATTAAAAATATGACATGGTCAGGCTGAAACTTCATTTTCGTGGTCAAATTGCACTTGGAGTGAAGTGATAATAATAATAATAATAATAATAATTTTAATAATTTTAATTTGCTGTTCGTTTTTGAGGACATTGTGTTATGTAGCACCAGAAAAGAGATCGTGGAGAGGAAGTTGGAAGATTGGAGAAGGTCTTTGGAAGATTGAGGATTGAAGATAAATAGGAATGACAGAATATCTGAGATTTAATAATGATCAGAATTCAGAAGTTAGCCTGCAGGGAGAAGAGTGGAGAAGTTTAAAGGTCTCAGATCAGTGATAGTCCAAGATGGAAAAACTAGAAGCAGAGATATCACACATAGTGTAGTGTGGAGCTGGAACAACTTGATGGAGGTATCAAGAATTAAGGTGAAGGTCAAAGATCTGCTATGATGAGCCATGAGAAGAAGTCAAATGTGGCAGGGATGAGGATGTGGAAATGGATGTGTGAAGTAATAAAAAAGGGCAGAATAAGAAATGAGACCATCAGAGGAACAACAAAAGTAGGATAGATATCTAAGAAAGTACAGGAAAGTAGGTTGAAGTGGTATGGACATGTGATGAGGAGAGACAAGGAATATGTGGGCGAAAGAGTGATGGAAATGAGGAAGGTTAAAGTGGAGGTGGATGGATCAAGTCAATAAGGATCAGAAGGAAAAGAGTCTGACTGGGGAGGAGGTGCAGGTTGTTTGTTGTTCATTTACATGAGAAAAATAGTTAATCTTTAATTGTTTTTAACAGACCGTGCAACAAATCAAAAGCGATTTTTGTATTCTATCAAAAAGTCCTTCCAGAAGGGGGATGATGAAGCATCACGTATCAGAGCTTTGAAACTTTCGATAGCACATGAACGTAGCATTGGACTATTCTTTCAATCTCTTTTTACGCAGTGTTTCATTTCCTGCTCATAATCTTAATTAATTTGTCACCAGTTTGATCTTCATTGCTCATTACCGAAATCTCGCTCTGTTTCTGCTGCCATGACTCGCTTTTCTCAGTTTGTTTTGCCCAGTTTGCACTGCCAGTAGTTCTCATCTTATTTCAGACGCAGTAAAGTTTCCTTTGTGTTATATATAAATAAATGTTGATTGATTGATTGATTGATTGTAGCAACTCTGAGGTACACAAATGACATTTCGAATTATAAAGGTTCCACCACGGTATGACTTCCCCTACAGATCTACTAATTATTTTTAATATAGGATGAGAAGCCAGCTTTGTATCACCATTTGGCAAATGAGAGAAAAAGTACTTCCTAATTGTCCCACTCTTTGGAAAAATGTTTGTGTTATGTTACCTACTTGAAACTTTGCATTTCTCATAGCATGGGAACCCAACAGAAGTTCTGGAATCTTCTTATTTAAGAAATGTTCTAGACATCTGAGCCTCTGGGCTAGGGTGCCCTCTAGTGACTGTGGGGAAAAAAAAAATGGAAAATTTGCTTTGGTATATTTGCTGCTTTGCATGACAAGGAAAGATTTTTAGCTTCTGAGAAATGCTCATTGTTCTTTTTCTTTTTTTTGAAGACTTTTCCAGCTGGGTGGAGATTTGGAGGATTTGGAGTCTGCCCTCAACAAGACGAACCACCGTCGAACACTCGGGTCAGGGTCATGCTCGGCCCTCATCAAGCTTTTACCTGGCAACAAAGATCTCCTGGTTTCCCATGACACCTGGAACACTTACCAAGCAATGCTGCGGATTATGAAGAAATACACCTTTGCATTTCACGTTTCACCAGAAGGTAACTGCTGATTAGATGAAAAGAACGTCTGGCGGAACTTGAAAGTTTACGAGTAAATGATGGACATTTAGTCCACCAGACCTGTTTGGTTAGCGTAGGCCTGTTTTTTCTGTGTAGCAAAGACCTTTTAAGAAGTCGGCTTTTTCATAGCTTAGTAATTGTCCACAAATTCCAATCATATTAAATTTGATTTTTTTTTTGAGCTGGGTTTTCCAAAACACTAAAGTGAAAAAAGATTGATTCTCCAAAGGGTTTTAAGAGGTTAACAGAATGGAGATACTGGAGGGTGAAAGCAGGAGAACATGTTTCTCATCCTGGTTGGTTGTGGTCATGCTTGTGTTTGGTGTGCTATTGCTGTTGAAGTGGAGCCTCTTGATTTGAGGTATGACAGCAAGTCATTTCAGAACTGAAATATACAGGTGTTGGGCGTGAAGGGAAGGCCCACTGCTTACATAAATTATGATATGCACATTTGTGTACTTCGCTACATTAGGGTTGCGACTACTAATCTTCTACTTCTCTTTCCTTGCGTACATCCTTTCCTAAACACATTTGTTTCCCCGTCATATGACCATATTACTTTACTTTCAGTTTCTGTATCTGAAGCCACAGCAGAGACTGTCTTTCCTGTTGTACTTGCATGTGCCGTCCAAGAAACTCAACAGTCTGCGGTGGAGCACTTCTCCAAAGCTCCTGACAGTCACTTTGGTCATCCTGCCTTAATGTCCATCCTTCACCTCTGCCCGCTGCAGTCGGCCATACGTCTGTTTGTAATCTAACGTTTGTTGCCAGTGTGATGTCCCTACTTCTCCAGATGCTATTTCTGTCCAACGCCAGTCTCCTCCTCATTTCTGTGTCTCTTTTATCATCGAGCCCCAATACATGAAAGACTCGAGCTGCGCTAGTAATTTTCACTGACCTGTTATCTTCTCTCTGGCACCATTATTTTTGATTTTGGGACATTGATTATTAAACTTGCTTCATCACTAGATTGATTTACTTCTCAGTAGTATTTTCAACATAATCATAATCATCTGAATATCTCAAGTTGTTAATGAACCGTCCTCCAATGTTAAGTTGTTTCTCGTACCCCTTTAATTCTGCTCTCGTCACCGTTTCTGAACATACATAAAATGAGAACCCAAGCAAAATGCCACCTTTTATTGGCTAACTAAAAAGTTTACAATATTCAACCTTTCAAGGCCACTCGGGTCCCTTTCTATAGGCGAGATCCTGAAGAAGGGGCCTGAGTGGTCTCGATAACTTGCATATTGTAAACTTTTTAGTTATCCAATAAAGGGGGTCATTTTGCTTGGCTTTTCTCGACGTTCATAATTGCTAACACGGTACAACACCCTAGTACTATGAGTATACAGTGGTACCTCTGGTCACGACCGTACGTTGTTCCGAAACTGTGGATGCGACCCAAATGTAATTTCTCCATAAGACTGTATGTAAATACAATTAATCCGTTCCAGACCTTACAAACTGTACGTCAATATATATATTTTTTAGTTCAGAAATAGTTAATTATACCATAGAATGCACAGTTTAATAGTAAACTAAATGTAAAATTATTGCATAACACTGAGTAACCCTTGAGCAACAGAGAAAACTAACCTTGTAAGAGTTTGTGCATGACGCTCACGAACCGCTCACTGTAAACACTTTTTTTTTTTTTTTTATGAGTTTTAAGCACAGGGGAAAAAATGAAATGCCACTTCTCTTGTGAAACTTTTCAAACCGTCCTCTACTGGTTTTGAATTCCTCACCTTTGCCATTCGAAGAAGGATTTTGTTTTTCAGCAAATGGCCGTGAACCTTCCTGGCTTTCTCACATGTGATCGCCTCGCTTACGCTGTCCCCTACTTGGTGCTTCTCGCTCAGCCACACTAACAGCAGTTTTTCCAGTACTTGAGGGCTCTGCTTGGTTAACACTGCAACTCCTTTTGCACCATCGGCTGCTTTGTTAAGCCCCGTATATGCAAACAAAAGAAAATGGGGAAATTATTGGTGCTTACGAACACGCGTAGGAAAAACTGGCCGCCAGCGTTTGTTCTCCACCAGAGCTTGTGTTCGTGAACAGGTGCGAAGTTTTGGCAAACTCTTCGGTTGTAACCCGATTTGTACATGTTCGGAAACGTTCATGACCAGGGGTTCTACTGTACATAAAAAGACAATGGAGATAGCAGACCCCTGTCTTAGAGCACATCTGACTTTAAACCGGTCAGCTTATGTCGCTAAATATCGGATCACTGCCTGTTGTCTTTGGCGTACTGGAGGTAGAATCGGTAAAATTGTTTTTGGGGTCGTGTATTTTATCCCTTTAAAGTCAGACTTGCCTTGGTGCTGCCGTTTCGTGTTTGTTGTGATTGGTAATACCGATGACCACATGATCACCATGACCATAGCCAGTGTTGTCTTTCTGCTGTTAATTGGGGGCAGTAACTATAGTTGGGGTGCGGACTTTTTGCATCTCTTCCTTTTCAACTTAATTCTGGTTTTGTGTTTTGAAGTTCATAATGGAATTGCTGAGAGCTCTTTTTGTTTTTAACAGTCCTGCCTAAGCTTTGGCCTTGTGTCTCTTCTCTCCTTTTCTGATGTTTCTGCATCCCCATCTAGCACCTTGTCACGTCTTTTATCAGGAGTTCTCATTAAGGAACTTTTATTAGTGCAGAGAAAACTAGAAGAACACTTTAGTGGTTTGGCTTTCTGTCCCGTTTCCCCATTCCTGGTCATTACATTCAGCTTGATTATAGTAAAACCTCAATTATCCATTAGGGGTTCTGACCGAGGTCGTGATGGATAAGAGAAAAGACAGATAACGGAATTGCTACTTTAAAAATGATATACAGTAGATTAGTTAAGCGAATAGTCCTATTCATTAAAAAAAAAAATATAGTAACTAAATATAGTATTAACAAAATGAATGAATTCATATAATATTGTAACAAACATTTTACTTGTAGCCCTCGTGCCATAACAAACGGTGTCCTACCTTATACTCTGTTATCTGGGTTACAGAACACATTTCCACAACAATAAAAGAGAGCTTTCCCTACCATTCAGTTTATCTCCTGCCGCTCACATTCTCTCTCTCCTGACTCCCTACTCCGCACCTTCCCTTTCTCTTTACTTCTCCTGACACTCGTCTCCTAAGTGGCATGGCCGCCCTTCACCCAGTGCCATCCCTT
Source organism: Polypterus senegalus (assembly GCF_016835505.1). NCBI lineage: Eukaryota > Metazoa > Chordata > Cladistia > Polypteriformes > Polypteridae > Polypterus > Polypterus senegalus. The sequence continues at coordinate 73,399,940 of NC_053165.1, forward strand.
ACAGCATTCATTCCACCCACAGAGCATCCCAAGCTGCCTGCAGAAATTTAAAAAGGAAATCTACAATGCAGATTAACATTAATACTGAATAGCATTACCGTTAGTGGCTTCCATTTTCAAAAAGTTTTTTTTAATTTCGTCGACATCATGCTTTATATTGTTCTTGCTACTCTGTAAATTGAAGCAGTACTTAAAACCCTTTTGCTGTTTTTTAAATGTTTAATTTCAATTTTTTGTGACAATTTCAACACCACACTCGTATGTTTATCGGCCATTACAATGTATACTAGTTTAATTATAACAAAAGACACCATTAAAACTGAAGGTACATGACTGACACTGATTTCAAGAATGAGACATGACACGTGGTGCTGGGGAAGAACACTGCGCGCCAGCGAAAGGGACAGTCGTTCCAATGTGCTGAGGTCCCAGCATACTGCACGGCAGTAGTAACGGGTAGACGCTGGCGTGCACGTTTTTTAAGCACTGATGGGTAATGAAGACTGACAGTTAATCGAGTGACGGATAATCGAGGTTTTACTGTATTAATGTTTTAGCAGGTGTTTGGAAGGCCATTCTACGAGGCCTTATTCCAGTTACTTTGTGCTGTGCCTGCCCTTCTTACCTGGCTTTGGTGTCCATTTCATTTGTTTGTCCTGTTCCAAGACCTTTGAACTCCATGCTTGTTTAAATGAGGGTTTGTTTATACTGGTATTTAAAACTTTTGACACAATCTGTTTGACCCCATTGCTTTTTAGGTATTTATTTGTTTTTCGCCTCCTGTTATCTCTCTGTTTCCTTCATAAATTGATTGTTATGCCAGACGGTAAGGAGAGTCACAGAGCACGGATATTGAATTTGCCAGTGGACTTTAGCAAGTACAATGTGCTGATGCAATCATTAAAATTACATTTAACGCACAATCTCTGTTGTTGTTGGGATGCAAGCAAATTAACAGAGTCCGTCAAAAAGGAAGCCAACCATTGATGGAATGCCAGTCCTACAAGGTACACTCTGAAAAAATTTATATATTCATTGGGATGCGACTTCAAACGGCCACAGCGCCCAGTCCAGTCTGTAACATTCCAAGGTTTTGACAAGAGAAGATCCATCCATCCATTTTCCAACCCGCTGAATCCGAACACAGGCTCATGGGGGTCTGCTGGAACCAATCCCAGCCAACACAGGGCACAAGGCAGGAACCAATCCCGGGCAGGGTGCCAACCCACCGCAGACAAGAGAAGATGGTAATCCTTGAAGTTTTCACCTTCATACATTTACACTGTGGCCACCTAACTGCAGGTGCCATCTTTCTTCTTTATTGCTTAATCATTTCCCAAACTTTAAGACGCTGCTGAGCCCAAAATAAGGAGTGCACATAATTTTTTTTTCTGCACTACTTCACAGTACAGCTGAAGTCATTGGCCATTTCTAAGGGGTTCACATCCCACAGTCCAAGCAATTGACGTTACGTCTTGCACCCTGCTGTCATACGTGCACCCCATTATATTATATTTTCAAGTTCAAGCTCTTTATTGTCATTGTGTAACACAACGAAATGACTTTTTGTGACAGCCCCAAGGTGAATTTAAAGAAAAGTCAAATAATTCCAAATATGTCGTATACAGTGTTAAGTGATCTAGTAACCAGAGCAAATTATTATTGCTCAAAGTACAGCAGCATAAATTGTTAATTCACCTGTTAATGAAGAGTACATTCCATATTCTGTATTGTATTACATTAGTATATTGCACATGTTCAGTTAAAAATGATCTCAGACTGAGGAGATTCAGAGTTCAGAAAGTTTATGGCAGATGGGAAAAAGCTCTTTATTAGTCTGCTTGTGGCTCCACGGATTGACCTAAAGCGTCTGCCTGACGGAGGAGCTCAAACCAAGAATTTCCAGGATGAGTTTGGGCCTTGAGAATGTTTTCAGCCAATCTCACACAGCGAGTCTTATACGAGAGTTCGAGTGATGGCAGTTCAGTCCCAATAATGGCCTCTGCTGTTTTTACGACTCGCTGCAGGGCTTCTTTAGCAGCCTCGGTGCAGCTGTTGTACCTGCAGGCCATCATGCAGTTAGTTAAGATGCTCTCTGTAGTGCGTCTATTGAAATTAACCAGCAGCTTCTGGGGGAGGCCAACTGTCCTTAGCTTCCTGAGCAAATCGAGGCGTTGTTGTGCGTTGCCTATTCTAGCCCAGGACAGGTCCTCTGAGATATGGTGACTCCTGCGGTAGAAACTTCAAGCTGGACCCTCTCTCCACAGCATCTGCATTGATTGTTTTCGGACTGTGATTGGTCTTTTTGGTGGTCCTAAAGTCCAGAATCACTTCTTTGGTCTTTTTGGTATTTAAGATCAGGTTGTTGGTGTTGCACCATGCTGTCAGATTCTGATCCTCTTCCCTACGTGCAGCTTCATTGTTGTCTGTTTCAAGTCCAATGACAGTCTTATCATCCTCAAATTTAACAATAATGTTTGATTGGTGGATGGGCTGACAGTCACGGGTGAAGAGTGCATAGAGAAGGGGACTTCGCACACATCCTTATGGCACACCAGTGCTCAGTGTAAGGGTGGAGGATGTGTGTTTGCCCATCCTGACAAACTGGGGGCGATTGGTGAGAAAATCCAGTAACCAGTAGAATATGGACAGAGCAAGTTCAAGTGCATAGAGTTTTATGATCAGATGGTTAGGTGTGATGGGATTGAATGCAGAGCTGAAGTCAATGGAGAGCATCCTAACATAGGTGTTGGGCTTTTCCAGGGGTGTGAGCCACACAGATGGCATCCTCAGTTGATCTGTTTGACTGATAGCCAAACTGGCATTGGTCTAGATCAGCTGGGATGGAGGCTTTGATGTGGGTGATTACCAGTCGTTCAAAGCACTTTGCGATGACAGGGGTGAGAGCGACTGCTCGATAGTCATTAAGACAGGTTATCCTCTTTGTTTGTGGGAACAGGTACAACGGTTGTGGACTTCAGGCACAAGGGGACCACACCTGAGGAGAAAGAGAGGTTGAATATGTGTGTAAATACCTCAGCTCAGGCCTGGAGCACACGTCCTTAAACATTATCAGGACCTGCTGCCTCCCTTGTATTGATGTGTTCGAGTGCCCGCCGCACATCATGTACGTGTACGACTAAAGGCTGTAAGTCTCCGGTTAGCTCAGGCTGGTGATTGTCCTTGTCAAACCGTGCAAAGAAACTGTTAAGTTCCTCTGCTAGGTTGGCATTGTTATTGACCAGTGTGTTATTGCAGTCGCAATGTTAACATGTGTCCAGAGTCCAATGAAGTTCTTACTTGCATGTCACGCCTACGTACAACAGCCCTTAGGAACATGGAGATGGAGAGGATGACGAATATTGTCAGCTGGATAAATCGGACGGGAATGGGCGATCATTTTTGTTAACTTCAACACTGGCACATAAGTTGATAAATAGCCATTGTCTTTCCACAGCTGCAGTTCTCATGTCATTTCTGTCCTTGTAAGCCCCTGTCACCAATGTCCAGTGCCAGTAATAAACGAGAATATTTCATTTGGCCTGTAAATGGTAAACACGTTGGATGTCTAGGTGTTTCTAGATCTGTCAACCTAGTCCAGGATTTGTTCCAATCACAATGCGCCCTGGTGTCCAAAATGCTTTAAAGGAAATGATGATATTGGAGAGTAGTTAGCGGGGTGTATGTTTTTAGAGAGCCTGAACAAATGAAATGAGTGGAGCCCTACAACAGTGTCCCAGAGGGGCTTAGAAGGACTTGACTCTTCATCTGCAATAAATACGATGATGGTTGTTTTTCACACCTTACAAAGGTAAATCAAAAAGTAAAGGCAATTTGAAAATTACGTGGTAATTCCAACGGATAGAAGCTGATGCAGTACAACACGCTTGCAGTGGCTCGTGGGTAGTTCGAACATACACATCGTAGAGCTCTGCCGTTCCCCTCGTTGAAGCTAAGGTCAAATGAGCATGGACGCTCTGCGGTGGGATTGCACCGTTGTTGAGCAACATGCTGCAGTGAGATTTCTTTAGGCAGAGGGAGTGAAAACTGCTGAAACTACCCAAAACTCCATCAAAAATGTGTTGAATGCTTCAGCCTGTGCCTCTTGTGGTTTCTGTGTAATTTTCAAATTGCCTTTACTGTAGTTTTTGATTTAGTCTTGTATTGTGCTGCCGATGAATGAGAGCTCACCACAACTTCTCTTTACAACAGTTTGGCATGCCCCTGTTGGAGACCTCGTCACTTTACACTATTAATAATGCATCTGTGTATCTTTCTTTTTTTCCCCCCAGCTGATTCAGTGATCCCTGGCAATGTTCAAGCCTTCTCCTCCTACCCAGGTTCCATTTTCTCAGGAGATGACTTCTATATTCTAAGCACTAAGATGGTAAGGCTTTTGAGGCTATAGCCATATAAATTAAGTTGTGATAACCTTTCATATTTGACTGTTGTGATTGGACCCGGATGGACATTACTTGATTTGATGTGGAACAGCGCCTCCTGTGGCTCCAAAAGCACACCACTGCTTTGGTCAACTAAAGGCTCCCTCACAGTACACTTTTATTCTGGTGATTTTCAGTCACAGACTATTTCATAATCTCGGTGATCCCAGAGTCAGTTGTGGTACACACCAGTTGTTGTCAGATGTGTAAGCTGACAATCCCCAGTGACTGAATCTAATCAATCAGCGACAAAATCCAACATGTATGTGAATGCAAGAGCAGACAACCAGCAAGTGCCCACCACAAAGTGCGTGACATACAATGTGGGCACTGGGGATAAGGATTGTGGGTGTTTTGGACCACACAAGCAGAAGACAGACTTGTCTGTCTAATTTCTAGTGTTTATCCATTCTGTCGTAGTAGTACTAGGATGTTGTACCATGTTAGTCATTATGGATGTAGTGACAAATCAAGTAAAATAACACCTTTCATTGGCTAATTATAAAGATTACAATATGCAAGCTTTTGAGGCAACTCGGGCCCCTTCTTCAGGCAAGATGTACATTACATATATATATATATATATATATATATATATATATATATATATATATATATATATATATATATATACACACACACTCGCCTAAAGGATTATTAGGACCACCATACTAATACGGTGTTTGGCCTCCTTTCACCTTCAGAACTGCCTTAATTCTACGTGGCATTGATTCAACAAGGTGCTGAAAGCATTCTTTAGAAATGTTGGCCCATATTGATAGGATAGCATCTTGCAGTTGATAGAGATTTGTGGGATGCACATCCAGGGCACGAAGCTCCCGTTCCACCACATCCCAAAGATGCTCTATTGGGTTGAGATCTGGTGACTGTGGGGGCCATTTTAGTACAGTGAACTCATTGTCATGTTCAAGAAACCAATTTGAAATGATTCGAGCTTTGTGACATGGTGCAGTATACTGCTGGAAGTAGCCATCAGAGGATGGGTACATGGTGGTCATGAAAGGATGGACATGGTCAGAAACAATGCTCAGGTAGCCCGTGGCATTTAAACGATGCCCAATTGGCACTAAGGGGCCTAAAGTGTGCCAAGAAAACATCCCCCACACCATTACACCACCACCACCAGCCTGCACAGTGGTAACAAGGCATGATGGATCCATGTTCTCATTCTGTTTACGCCAAATTCTGACTCCACCATTTGAATGTCTCAACAGAAATCGAGACTCATCAGACCAGGCAACATTTTTCCAGTCTTCAACTGTCCAATTTTGGTGAGCTTGTGCAAATTGTAGCCTCTTTTTCCTATTTGTAGTGGAGATGAGTGGTACCCGGTGGGGTCTTCTGCTGTTGTAGCCCATCCGCCTCAAGGTTGTGCGTATTGTGGCTTCACAAATGGTTTGCTGCATACCTCGGTTGTAACGAGTGGTTATTTCAGTCAAAGTTGCTCTTCTATCAGCTTGAATCAGTCGGCCCATTTTCCTCTGACCTCTAGCATCAACAAGGCATTTTCGCCCACAGGACTGCAGCATACTGGATGTTTTTCCCTTTTCACACCATTCTTTGTAAACCCTACAAAGGGTTGTGCGTGAAAATCCCAGTAACTGAGCAGATTGTGAAATACTCAGACCGGCCCGTCTGGCACCAACAACCATGCCACGCTCCAAATTGCTTAAATCACCTTTCTTTCCCATTCTGACATTCAGTTTGGAGTTCAGGAGATTGTCTTGACCAGGACCACACCCCTAAATGCATTGAAGCAACTGCCATGTTATTGGTTGATTAGATAATTGCATTCATGAGAAATTGAACAGGTGTTCCTAATAATCCTTTAGGTGAGTGTATATTTATTTATATATAGCACAGATTCCTTCAGAGTGCTCTCAGATGTACTCACCCTAACCCCTTCATGACCTCTAGACGCCCACTGGTATCGCTATTTGGTTCAGGAGCCCTGTGGTGGCCTAAAGTTTCGTCTGCCATTGGTTCTTGTTGGGATAGCCCTGTGAGGAACTGGAGGTGTAGAGAATGACTGGCTGGAATTTTACTGTGCTGCTAAGAATTCTGAGCTTTTGGATTTGGTCCTTGTTGGCCCTTTACCCTGTCCAAGTAGGCTACCTTTTTTGGTCCAGGAATGATTGCAGTGACCCCAATTGCATAAACTTCCACCAGAGCCACCTCACCAAAGCACTGAAGAATCAGAGTAGAGTTTTCCTTGATATCCATTTGGCGAAATTTACAGTTTAAAATTTTATTTACTCTATGTTAAATTGTTAGAATTACAGCAAACCAGTTTAACTTGGAGCTTCTCACCTGTTGTGATAAGATCACAGAGAATTGCAATATAAATTCTGTTGGTTCCAAAATCGTTGTGTCTTTTAATCCAAGCACCTTTGTTGACATACAGTTAAGCATAATTACTTTTTTTATCACTTTACAGTAAGAGCAGTTCTGCTGATATAAGCATAAGATATTCAAATAGTAGCTCTAAATTTGCAGGATTATGTGTGACCATTTTTGTTGACAGCAGAAAATAAAATTTATTTGTGCTATGTTCCTGCACCGATACATAAAGGTTATTGTGAAAATTGAAAAGAACGGGAGACGTCAGAATAACGTCATCAAACTAGCTAAGGCCGTACACCAAGAGAACCAAACTGCAAGTTAAGAGTTAGTCTTGAAAGTAAGGGAAAGTCAGTCAGTCAGTCATTGTCCAACCCGCTATATCCTAACTACAGGGTCACGAGGGTCTGTTGGAGCCAATCCCAGCCAACACAGGGCACAAGGCAAGAAACAAACCTCAGGCAGGGTGCCAGCCCACTGCAGGGCACACACACACACTAGAGACAATTTAGGATCGCCAATAACCTGCATGTCTTTGGACTGTGGGAGTAAACCCATGCAGACACGTGGAGAACAAGCAAACTCCACGCAGGGAGGACCTGGGAAGCAAACCCAGACGGGTCTCTTAACTGCGAGGCAGCTGCCTGTAAGCAAAAGTCCAAGAACCAAAACCAGCTTCTCAACTGCTGACTACCACAGTAAAGATTTTCTTATCCATCCCAGGGATATGTCCAGGTCAAAATACCACCTTATTTGTACACCACAGAAGCAGCATCGTTGATGTGACGGTTTGGGTCATGTGGCTGCTGACTCGCATTGAATAAATAAAATAATGTTTAAAATGATTAAAAAAAAAAAAAAATAAGGTCCACAAAATAATGTGGAGCACAAAATAAAATTAGATTTTCCATGAAAAACATGGTCAAGAAAAATATGTATCCATTAACAAATAACAATTGAAAAATGATAACTTTAACCACAAAAGTTAATTTGTATTTATACACTGTAGTAAAACAATAAAACACTAAGGTGTGTGTGTGTCTGTCTGTCTGTCTGTCTGTCTGTCTGTCTGCCCAGTCCATTTCAGCAATCTGATTGGTCACTTTGGCTTAGGTGAAGCGATTGAAAGAGGCAGAGTGAGTGTTCGACACACGTTGAGGATTAGCTGCATAGGAGGCACGCTGAGAGTCACCTTCAAGGACAAGAAGTACGAAGGTCGTTCAAAATGTTTCCACACTTTTATATTTTCGTTGGAAACAGTGAAGCGGGAGGAGTTGTGATTGGTCGTGTCTGAGAGTGTCATGTGACTAGTTCTGTCTGGTAAGCCAACTGCCCTTGCAGTTTAGTATCAGAGTTGTCACCCTGTGGTGAAGATGGCTGTGAAAGAGGAACCGCGTTCTGTCATATGCTTTTTGTGGGTAGAAGGTGTGCCAGGAGAACAAATTCATCTCTGCATGTCTCCTCATTACGGGGATAAAGTTCTCTCACATAGAGACATTTATGAGTGGATTGAAACGTTTGAAAATGGCTGTAGTAGTGTGACTGATGCTGAGCGCTCCAGACGTCCAGCTACAGCCACAAACATGAGGAATGACGAAAGAACCCTGATGTGAAAGCAGCGGTGCATCAGTGGTTATGTGCTCAACCAAAAACATTATTTGCTGATGGCATTAAAAAGTTGGTACAATGCTGGGAAAATTGCATTGCAAAGGAAGGTGACTGTGTAGAAAAGTGATGATGTCATTTTTTTTTAATTATTAATAAATAGAGTAAATAAAAGTGCAGAAACTTTTTGAACATCCCTTGCATGAAAGCTAACAAGATGTGAGAAAGCATTCATTAAAAATAATGACAAAGTCTGAGAAGCAAGCTTTACAGGAACGCAAAGATATTCAGGAAAGGTGCTGAAGGTACATGTAGAGCAAGAAAAAGCAAGTATTTTCAAGTTATTCTATCTGGTGGCTAGTAATGTATGAAAAAGCAGGTAACCGTGTTACCTCATCACGCTAAGCCCTTGGGTCGTGTCCTGCTCGATCTGGACATCATGCTTTCTTCCCACATTCACATGGGCTTCCCAGTACAGATCAGATTTGTGCAGTTGCATTGATTGGCCCGGTATGAATGAGTGTGCCATCCCATTCAGGGTGACTTCCTGCTTGCATATATACGAACCAGATCTAAAAGTGACACAAGAATGTGCCCTGTGTTATCCTGAAGGCCGAAGCTCCTTTTATCTTAGAAGGACTGCTTTTTAAATGTTGTTATCCTCTTTTGTAGGTTGCAATGGAGACAACAATTGGGAACAGCAATGCATCTCTGTGGAGGTTTGTCACACCAGAGAACACAGTGATGGAGTGGATGAGGAATATTATTGCTAATCGGTTGGCCAAATCGGGAAAGGAATGGGCGGATATTTTTAGTAAATTCAACAGTGGCACGTAAGTTGATAAACGCCTGTCGCCATTTCGTTTGTTGTGAGAACCCTGTTGAATTCTCCTTTACCTTTGTATGCTCTCTAGTTTTTTTTTTTTTTACTGACCATTACTTTATTTATTGTCAATTTGACTTTCAAGTGAGAACAAGCTGTTCGAATCGCATTCACTTACTTGGGAGGCTCATTTATTGAGCTTTGCGTGGATTCAATTTGTAAAACCTGGTGTATGCACATTTCTACGCAGTTTACCTTTATAAATCACAATCGCCTTAAAAATGTACATATGTGAGTGCACCTTGAACCTGTTTGATTGCTGCCCTGAAAGCAACATATATGGAGTACGCTAATCAACCTCATTTATATGCAGTCGTAAAACAGAATGTCATTGGTTAGTAGGGCAGCTCCCCCCTGACGCACTGAGACCCCAACACCTGATTTCAAGAGTATCTGGCTGTGCTGCGCAACAAAGCACACAAGATTAAGTGTGGCATTATAGTGCCTCTCCTTTGCATTCTTGGGGCCGTAGAAGGGGATGAGGTGCCAGAGTAGGTGGTTTCCATGGCACAGTTACATTTCTTTAAGGTTAGATCAATTGTAGTTGTAAATGTGCCTTGTTTCTATTTCCCTCTGTCTCAGGTACAATAACCAGTGGATGATTATTGATTACAATTTTTTTACTCCTGGCAAAATGGACATTAAAGAAAACCTGTTCATCGTCCTGGAGCAGATACCGTAAGTAGGCTTACTGGGGGGGCTTTCATACTGTTATAACTGTAGAGGTTCTTCCAGAGGTTATGAAGCCTGTTTTCACAAAATTGGATGTCCTACTTTTCAGTTAGTTTTGGGGTGTCACTGTAGGTCATTTGATTTGGTGAATTCTTTGCAATGTCCATTGATTTAAAGATTCTTTAGGCTTCGTAACCATTTTGACCACAGGAAGTAAAAAAAAAAAAAAAAATGCATTAAGGCACCAGCTGTGCAACCCCATTGTAACTGGTACAAATTAAAATATCAAGAATGGTGCTCTGGGTAACCTAACACTGCACAGTCATAAGTGAGATACCACCTTCCGGGGACCACTTTTTATGTTGTTTGTAGTGTAAGGGGCGGGGCCAGCTTTGCACCCTGTGGGTGGAGCTAGGTGTCCCCTCGTTGGGCGTCTTCAATGAACGACGGTTGCAAAGGGAAGGTACAGTTTAGTGACCATACCCGTCCCGTCCCGGAATGGTATCTTTTACCTCAGAAGAGCCCAGGAGGCGACGGATCACCATCTTTTACCTTACTCTGTAAGTGTTTTGTGAAGTTATTGCCGTTTGATGTTGCTGATTTAGACGCTAATTAAAGAGGAAGTCAAATGAATGAATTTGTGAGGCAAACTGAAAATGGGGCCTTGATTGACAGCCTGGTAAAGTTGGAGCGTCGAACACTCCTGCAAACTGCGGAGCGTCAACTGAGCACTGACCCGCTGTTCTCCCTTCACCTAGGGGCCTCGTTGTGTACGCAGATAAAACTGAAGAGCTGCTCCACAGAGGATACTGGGCGAGCTATAACATCCCGTAAGTTGCTTCCTTTTTAGTTCTCCTTTTACAATTTTTTTTTTTTAGTTAGAAGCTTGTCAAGTAATGTTTTGACTTAATACATAGAATTTGTAGGTTTGTTTTTGTTCTAAATTTTTATCATTATTCTTGTGATGTCATCACACTGCCTATTTGTAAGAGTTGTCACCATTTTCTGTGTTATTTTAATGGGTGCCATGTTGTTTCGACGTCGGCTATGCCTGTGCTGATAATGACGTGGCTGGGAAAGTCATCACACCAGCTCTAAACAAGGGTGGCAGTGGACTTGGACTGGATTATAAGTGCAAAGGCCTGTGACATCTTAATGCTAGAGCAAAGGGATAAGAGGACAACGTGGAAATGAGCTGTTTGGCTTAATCGAAAGGCAGAAAAGAAACAAGAGTTTGGCTGTTGTTGCAATCTGTGGCTTTAATTAACTTTTTGTGACAATTCTGTATATTGTTATTCACCCAAGTGGCCAAATTCAGGCGTTTTTATTTTTAATTAGCGGTAGTCCTGAGAAACTTTTGACGTTTTGTCCGTTATCCAGTGATGCTGTTTTGTTTGTTTATGAACACCTCAGTTTTATTGTGAACGAGTTACCTGTTTGCTACAGCGATCCTTCCCACAACCACCTAGGAGTGCATGATGCGAGACTTGTCTGAGGTTAGGTTAGTTACTTTAGCGTTTGGTGTGTGATTGTTTGTGATTTAAGCTCCTTCTAATCTTGATGGTGACATTTCTGTTAGATTTTGTTTTGGTTTTTTTTTTTTTGTTGCTTTGACCCTCAAATTCTTTTTTTCTGGCACCATTGAATTCAAATTGTCACCATCACATTCTGAAGCAGAGTAGCTATGATTTAGGCTTGAGTTTGAGAATTTTTGAATAATGTCATGGTGTAGGGCTCTTTTGTTGCGATTCAGTTTCTACAGAATTAATATGGGGAGTGCAACCCCTTTTCAAAATGAACTAGGAGCAGCAGAGTCTAAGAGACGCAGAAAGACATTAAAAGGAAACAAATTAATCTTCCACTTCCAATAAGCAAACCAGGAATAGAGTGCCTGATCACCTAGCAAAAATGGGGCAAAACTAGGCATTGGAATCCCGCACACTGGCATCTTTTGTAGGAGGAGCCAAGTGGCATAGCGCCACATGACTGGTAACAAGCATAGCAACCTTGTGCAACATGGGCATAGCAATATAAAAATAGTAGCTAAATGGTGACAACTATTTAAAAATAGAATTGTGGTGATGTCATAAAGAAGAAACATAACAATAGTAAAAGGACTGAATACAAATTAAACATTAAAACGTGTCAAGAAAACCGGTCTCCATGACATCCTTTGATTAACGTAAATGTGATCTCTACCTTCTTAACTGTAATAATTTTAACTCAAAAATGACACACTCTCTCTTCAAATCTGACCAATCCAACCAGAGTCCATCCCAACAAATCTTATAATTAATACAAGTATGTTCAGTTATTCCTTAGAGATTCCAGGTGCATGTTGTCCAGACCTGTTCATGCCACCATGGCCGCCGAATATTCTTTCTTTGAGTTTTGAATCTGCAGGACCTATTAAAATGAAAATGAACAATATATAAAAATACATTTTAATATCTTTGAGTACAAATACTAATTGAAATATAAAGTTGTAACAGAAAAGTGCGACATGAAACAATGTAAAGATATGAAGTTGTGCCCATCCCTTCAAGAAAGGACATGAAGTTCATCAATGGAAAGCTGCCTTAGTTAATCCCCAAGGTGATGAAATTAAAGCAAAATAAATGATAATATCTTGGATTTGGTGGATTGGTAAAGGATTAGTGAATCTCCAGCTGAGAAAATGCTGCTAGTTTTAATCGGGGGTCAATTGACTTTGACCCAGTGTCCATCCAGTCTCCCCTTGGGCGTTGTACTTTATTATAGCATACAGTAATGTAGTAACATGATGGTCTGGACCTCCTTTGGGTCCCAGCCACTGTGATGTGCCAGTTTATGGACAGGAGGTCATGTATAATTTAAGGGGAAGTGGTACCAATCTCTATAACATGGTGGAAGTGGTGGGTAACAGCTGGTCATAAAATCTACATTGACAAACAAATAATGAATGTTTGTACCCTCCTGAACTGCAGGACCATCATAACTGGGCACAGTGGGTAGGGAGTCTGCAGATTAGAATTCATTGTAAAGACTGACAGGGTCTCCCTTATTCTGGTAGAACGATTAGTTCAGAACTTTTACTTCAAGACTACTCTTTAATGTGTTGTCACTGATTATGAATCTGGTTGGAACAAAAACCTGCAGCCACAGTGCATCCCCAGGGGTAAGTTTGGGAAGCACTGCCATACAGAGATGACTGCTTAGAATTCATTTCGATACGTCTTTCTTACAGCTATTTTGAACAGATCTTCAATCTGAGTGGTGGTGTGGAACTCGTTCAGAAGTACGGAGACTGGTTCTCCTATGACATGAACCCTCGAGCACAGATATTCAAGAGGAACCAGAGCCTGGTCACCGACATGGAGTCCATGATCCGCCTAATGAGGTGAGTCAAGGGAAGGCTTGGAGTGGCGGGCTTCACTTTCCGATTTGAACAAACTTGTTGTTTTTTTTTTTTTTTTCTACTTCTTTAGCTACCATTTCAGAATTCTTATTTTTGTTAATGTAGTCTTACAAAGGATAATTAAATCACTGAAGTGCTTTTTTTTAATATTTTTTAACACCCCGTATCGTGCTAATGCTGTAAACACATTGGACATTCATGCTTTCTTGCTGGTCATTGTTATGCTAAGTGCTGCTGGGTGCTTTTATTTTTATTTTTACACTAAACGCCTACACACGACAGCAGAGGTCAGCATTCACCCGGCTCTCCTACTCTGTATTGTCTCAGCTTGTAGCCTTGTGATTACACGTTGTTGAACTTTGAACATCTGTCCTTGTAAGCTGTGCGTTCCACATGCCACACATAGATTGGATTGTTCAAAGTACTTTGTTTTTCCACTCTAAAATAAAAAAAACAACCTGTAAGTACGTTCTGTGCGGCTGTGGTATGCACTGAAATGCTTCTGTTATTTAACTCCTTTGAAACTTGTCTGTGCAGGAATTACTGCTGCTTGCCTCTTGGCATCCGGGTTCTGCCTTCCATTTTCCCTTGAGGCGTCCAAAAGAGATTGTCCTCCTTCTTCCTCCCAGCTCCTTAAATTGTCCCTGTTCAAGTCATTGTGGCTGTGCCTAGCATTTGCTCTGAGCATAAGGTGAGACAATAGCAGACCCCACAGACTGTAGTGGAAGCACTAAAAGTGGAGCTCCACGGCTAGAAAGGCAATAAAATGATAAGCAGAACCGAAATGCAACACAAAATTCAAAGTCAAAAGCAAACAAGTGGGACTGCAAAAGGTGGAAGCCTCTTCACAGAAGGTGTAGCAACAGCTTTGAAATGTCTTTCAACTTGACTTTATTATTCTGCTAGCTTGGCTAAAAGCCCGTTTTAATAGTAAGTCTTTTGATTGCGTTTGTGAACCACCGTTCACCTTGCACCCCTTTTTTGTTTTCATCGGTCCTTCTAGTCCTTGCTTTCCTTTCTTTTCGCTTCTTGTTGCCTTTCTTCGTCAGACATTCCAGTAATGTTTTAGACGACGTGACGCACAGACCTACAGTTTGCTGTCTCATGCCTGCCACTCACCTTTTTTCATTGGTCATTCCCACCCTCTTGTAGACTCAAGACTACACTACGTCTGAGTAGGGGCACAGATGCCAGCCAGCCAGCCAGCCAGGTGGATGTCTTACCATTTTAGTTGTTCTGTGACTAGTAGGGGGCACCACTGAGCCTCCAAGCCCCAAACACACAAACACATGTCCTGGATTCAAAAACAGATTTTATTTTTCGCAGATACCTTTCACAGGCTTCTCTCAAAAGTCAGACACGCACACCTACAAACAATCCTCTTCTTCCCTTTGTTTGTCTTTTCTCTCCTTCCTCTCCTCTAGCTGAGCTTTGTCCTCTTCCTTCCGACTCTGATTCCACGAGGTGAGGCATCACAGCCCTTTTATGTCAGACCCGAGGTGTACCTTCAGTGTTACAGCACTACACATTGTAGTCAAGCAGAAGTTCCTTAAACTGGGGAATGGCCTGTCCCTGCAGCTCCCGTGGAACCCAACAGGGCTGTCTAATGGGACTGCAGTTCCCAGCTTGCCCTGCGGGTATCCATGCAGGCACCATAGCACGTGGAGATTGTCACCTGTTGTATTAGGGGAATAAATGGTTCATGTGAGTGGTCTCTCCCTGTCCTTCCATTTTAACTGGTTTCCCAGCTGGGTAAGGAACCTTGAACCATCCTGGCTGGGGTGCCAATCCATTCTTGTTGTCCATGGCGATACGTATAGCTGTATATAGGGATATTCATTTGGTTTGGGCATCAGCAATAAGCTTCCATAGACACAGATTTTAAAAGTGAATATGAGGATCCACATATATCCGAATACTAACATGCACTCTTATATTAAACATAAATACTTAAATATACAAATACATTCTGTATCTATACAGTGGCACTTTTGGATCTGCCATGTCAGTGATGAACTTGTATTCCAGTTTTTGTTCTCATTAAACAGCCAAATTGCTGAAGGTATAAATGATCTCTTATATCTAAAGGTTTTTATTTGACATTGTGAGAATGTATTTAGAGGTAAAATTAAATCTACATCGTCGTGGGTATGTGAGATCACTCTGGATATGATGGAGCTTTTTGAGAAGGAGGTCCTCATACGGTGACTGCTGTAGCGCTGCTACAGGGAGCTAATGTAGTGATCTGACCAGAGAAGTGGCATGTGCCCGTCTCAGCTGGTGGAGCATTTTGATTCTTCTGCATTCCAGATGGTCCAGACGTAACAAGACCAAAGCCTGGATCAGGGGTTGTGCTGTATGCTCGGTTAGATGTGGTCTGATCTTGCGAACCATCTTCGGCAAAACCAAGAGACAGTTAAAACAGGGTCGGTGAAGAACAGCTGGCCGTCGATCACAACCTCCCCAAGGTTATGTACAGATTTGGCAGGTGTTCACGATGACGAGTGAAGCAAAACACAGACGGTGTGCTGGACAGATGGCTTCACTGAGATAACAAGAAGGTCCGTCATTGCCAGATTGAGCTGGAAGTTGCGAAAGAAGTGAGACATTCAGAGATTCTAGCTAATACTGTGTGTTCCTCTGAATGGAGTGACCTGTACATCTGCACATCCTTGGCATAGTACTGATATGAGACTGACATGGTGACATCTTGCCCATTTCTCACATATCCAAATCCGAGTTTCACTGCACTTTGTGTGTGTGTGTGACTTTACTACAAGAGCTTTTCTTAATGGATCAGGTTTTCCTGGAGATATTTAAAATATAAGGTGGCAGTGGATAAGAGAATTCCATATGTGTCCAGACAATTTATAGGAATTTGTCGGATTCTGTTTTGCCGTCCTGCCAATCCCTCTTTGTCAGAAGAATCGATGTGTCAGGGTTTGACTGAACCTCCTGTCCACACCTGAGCTTGTATCCTGATGGACTGTTAAGTTTCAGAAAACTGCACGCATCATACTGATGGCCTGTTTTATGTTTTGGAATTGTTCGTATCATCTGTGAGGTTACGGTGAGATGTGCCCTTCTACACAGAGCTTATTAAGTGCCTGTGGGGTTTAGGGACATGTCACTGCCTCACTAGCAAGTTTAACTTCATAGGATAGGATGTCAAATGAGATGGAGAGCTGATACTCATTTCATGGTATGTACAAGTCCTTCTAGCTCGTCACCATTGACACTCATTGTTCTCTTTTACTGCCAGGTATAACAACTTCCAGAATGACCCCCTTTCTAAGTGTGAAGGCTGCAAGCCCCCCTTTAATGGGGAGAATGCCATCTCCGCCCGCTCTGATCTCAATCCTGCAAATGGCACTTATCCTTTTGGGGCTCTTAAGCAAAGACCTCATGGCGGCACAGATATGAAGGTACTGGGGGCAATGGGAAGGGGTTTGCTGAGTAAAGGCTATTGTGGATTTACTATAGTCATTCCCTTTTTTTGGTGGTGTTTTTTTTTTTTCTAAAAAAGTGTCCTTTTGTAAAACTGTTTAATGGTAGGGACTTTGTGATAGGGCAGTGTCATTTTATTTTGTATCTTAATTCATATTTGACTAACACAGGCCTGCATTGTTGGGTACATTATTCATAGTGCCAGCTGTATTTCGGTGACTTGGCTGGCACGTCTGTCTAGGCCTCCTAGTGGCTAATGCTTAATGGGTCAATGCCCATCTTTGACCCACTGATTGAGTCACTTAGTCCGCCTCTTCTCCAGCTGGAGTACAATGGAGTACTTGTAATGGACGTTGGGCTGGTATTCGCAATAGGAGGCGCTATATAAAGCTTGATTTCTGCCTCCCATGATCCATTATGAAATTATGACCAAGTCACATAACCAGTTTAATAGAACACGAGGAAATCATTTTCCAGTGGTTGGGGTTCGATAGCGAATGACACTGTGATTGAAAGTGTACATTTTAATAGTCCTGTCCAAGGGGTGTGAAGCCAGGAATTAATTTCAAGGGGAAATGGGAAATTGCATGAATCAATTTTCAAATTTGTAGTCAATCTTTTGGAATTGTCATACAGTATAATGTATTTCTTGGCCAGAATCTGCCTGGCTACGCCAATACTCCTGTTTTTACCGTTTAATGACTGAGTTATCATCAAACAATGAGAGGACCACTAGGGGGTGCTCTATAACCTTTAATAAAAGTGTCACAGGAACTGAAAAGACTAGAAAATGCATCACTTATATAAAAATAAATGAATAAATAAAGTGAGGGATGTATAGCCAAACATGTTTGACTGTAACCCATTTTATTTTAACATCTTGTTGATATCCATGAGCTGTTTACCTCCTACTAAAATATTAAGACAAATATCAAATAAAAAAGAGCAAGACTAAATAAAATCCCACTACCTTCCTGACAGCATGCTGTTCAGTGGAGGTTTGTTTCTGTCATCCTAGTGGTATGAGACTCTCTTGTCCACCATCTCCAAATCGGACCACTTAGACTCAAAGTGGAGTACCAGATGCTCCTCTAGGGTTTACTTTAAGGCCAAGCTGCTCAGTCACTTCTGGAAGCTGCTGGTGTGTAATGTCAGGGAGCCATTAGGCCTCCATTCTGTCTGGTGGCCATTGGGGTCAGTTACACCTCTGGCACCCTGATCTACTTTGTAAGTCCAGGCCTCCAGACTTCTGGGCGTCCTGTTCTTATTTTAGGGCATCAGGTTTCCTCTTGTTTCATTCAGGTTGGTCACCCTTGCTGCCAGCCACTGTCTGACCTGCCTTGAGTTTTCAGTTTCTCCTGAGTTCCCCAATAAGCATCTCTCACTCTGGTCCCTTTTGGGCTGCCTGCTCTTCATATGGTACACATACCGTGGCAGTTCCTACCAATCTACACATAGACCCTGTTGAGATAGATGGGTGTGGATGGCCTTCTCATAAACATGGCACCATATTCATCCCCTGCATGTTGTATTATGTTGTGCAAGACTGCTTAGTGTGAAGTTCTTTAGCTCAAAATGGTCAAATTCACTAAAGGATTGTGGTGTCATTGACACCAGCATCAGTTGTGGACAGATGTGTCGCCTAATGGCTAAACGGTTCTGTTCGCAATCCCTGTTCTCAGTAAAGAGCAGTGTGGGCAAACCTTTTGCTTTCTTCCATCATGGCCCCCACACTCTTTGTGTTTTTTGAGTTATCACATGTTTTTTTTTTTTGGTGGTCTCATTATTTAGGCAATGTTGGTTCCATGCACTGTTAGTTTATTACTGTACCTGATGAGTGCTATTAGTTGGGGGGGGGACCCTGACATTACATGTCTAACCCCAAACAGCCCCTCCACACCCTCAGTGTAAGATGAATACATAAACGTTAGAAAGCTACACAGATTGCCACCCATATAAAGGTATTTCTTATATTTTACACCTTCATTTGCTGCTGTTCTCCTGCCGATTGTCTCTTTGTCCTTTTATGTCCCCCTCAGGTAACCTCATTCACACTCTATCAGAACTATGAGCTAATCGCCATCAGTGGGCCAACGTGGGACCAGGTGCCTGTCTTCCAGTGGAGTCAGTCCCCCTACAGTGACCTGCTGCATATGGGTCAACCTGACCGCTGGGGTTTTCCTCCAGTGAGGGTCAGTTGGGGGTGAATGCTGACCTTCAAGTGCTCCTTTGTCTGGTACCGAACGCTCAACTGTTACTCTTAGCATATGGAATGGGAAGCGGTTCAACTTCTAACACTTCTACTGATTGCTTGTGAAATCAAAGGAATGAGCAAGCTTCTTTAACAGAATGCAATAATTTTAAATTGTTTTAGATTTGGGGAGTGGGGGGGGGGTTTCCAAAGAAATTCCAGAATTTTCTTTCTAGCAGAGCAGACAAACTGTTTGTGTTCTGTAGCACCGGCTGCATGCTGGGAACCGAGAGTTCAAGAAATGCTGCTGATCAGTCAGTCCATTTGGGGTGAGTCTGCCTGACTGTTGACCCCTACTTAAGCTGGTGATTTCTACGAGATCACTTTAATTGTTGTATGAGGTTTAGGTGACATTGGTCACCAGGGAAGGAAGAAAGGACAACTCTGAGGCAGTGACTGACCAGTCACACCATTTCAAACCCACCACCCTTGTTTTATCAAGCAGTCCACATTTACAAATGTGGTCCTTGTCAGGCTGAGCCACACCCTGTGTACTGCCCAGGACTTGGTGAGCTGCATTTTGGGAGTGTCAGGTTCATGGAACTTCTGGCACTTTGCCTAATTTTTAATGTTTTAAGCCATCACGCATAAAATGACTTGCTCCTGCCAACTGGTCTGTCCGTAGTCTGAAGAGCTGCTTGAAGGAGATCCATGAGTACATTTTTAACCTACACAAGTCAATTTTTGTGGTGGGCTGCCCGGGGTTTGTTCCTGCCATGTTCCCTGTGCTGTCTTGGATTGGCTTCAGCAGACCCTCGTGACCCTGTGTTTAGGATATAGTGGGTTGGACAATAACTGACTGATTGACTGACAGACAAGTCCATTTTTTTGGGCTTTACAAATGCTGAGAAAAAAATGCATGTCGTTCATTATTTTACCCGTCAAGAATTTCACACAAACTCTCATCCATAGTGGCTCCGGATCTCCGAATCCTTCAATACAAATCAGAATAAAGCAGATCCGCAGGTTGAACACGCTAGCCATCGTGTTGTTTCCTGTAGGCTGCCCCCCTGGTGGGCACAGCAGCCGACTGTTAATTTCTCTATTTCTAGAGCTCACACACCTCCGCTTCAAACTATTTGAAAAATGTTTTCATTATGTTGAATTGTAAAAGGTATTGATTTTATGCAAGCACTGTTGCAAATGACTGAATTCTACAATGTTGTTTTTGTTTTGCATGACACATCAATGGAACACTGATTTTCATTTTATTTTGCTTTTGTATTAGGGGAAAAAATTGTGCAATAAAGTAACTTTTTTGGATCTTTTGGTTTGGTTATATCGTGATGGAGTGACATTGATTGTTACAGTACCTTTGTGGATTTTGTCCGTTTTTGTTTCCACTCATGGCGTCCAGCTTTATTTGCAGAACTGTTGTTTATGAGAGATGGTCCCCTTGACCAGCACTGTATCCTGTCTAGTTAAGGTACGGTCATCCTGCAAATCCAGTAACACCAGTTCAACCACCACATTGGTTGTTAACAACCAGGATGTGCCGTCTTTAGGTCATGCGGATCAAATTGCATGAGAGGAAGACTATGGAGGGCATTCTGTGGTGTGTTATGTGAGAATGGAGAGCCAGCCTTGCGGTATGGTCCGACTGCGCTGTCTGGGGCCACTTCTCTCAGCTGGTGAGTGTTATTTTTTTTTCCTTCTCTGTCATATTTATAGTGCCTTGTGTGAATAAAGGGCAGCTCCTTGTTGCTCACTATTGGGGATGAAAATATAAATTATGAGGGTAAAGGATCACAAAGCTTCATGTTATGTCTGCATTTCCAAAGTGTTCAGACCCCTTCAGTGTGTTCACATTTTGCTAATATCGTTTAAATTCATTTTTTCTCACATCAACCAACACTCGCTACACCAGAATGACAAACAGAAGGTGTGACTCTGGGAACTTTAGATATATAACGTAATATGACATTGACACAAGCCCTTTCTTATTTGCAGTGGTGATGGAGAGGTTGACACACGAGATTAGACAGGAGTCCCCGTGGACTGTGATGTTTGCTGATGACATTGTGATCTGTAGTGATAGCAGGGAGCAGGTTGAGGAGACCCTGGACAGGTGGAGATATGAGAGGAGAGGAATGAAGGTCAGTAGGAACATCAAGACAGAATACATGTGTGTGAATGAGAGGGAGGTCAGAGGAATGGTGAGGATGAGGGAGTAGAGTTGGCGAAGGTGGAGGAGTTTAAATACTTGGGATCAACAGTACAGAGTAATGGGGAGTGTGGAAGAGAAGTGAAGAAGAGAGTGCAATGATGGATGGATCAAAAGCCAGAAGTCTACGTGACCATCATCATCAAGCCCTTCCGTGAGAATCCTAAATCCAAAGAGGACTGTTTCATTTATGTGAGGTAGAATGCCCAGAGGGGACTGGTCAGGCGGTCTCATGGTCTGGAATCCCTACAGATTTTATTTTTTCTCCAGCCGTCTGGAGTTTTTGTTTTTCTGTCCCCTGGCCATTGAACCTTACTCTTATTCGATGTTAATTAATGTTGATTTATTTTGTTTTCTTATTGTGTCTTTCATTTTTCTATTCTTTAATATGTAAAGCACTTTGAGCTACTGTTTGTATGAAAATGTGCTATAGAAATAAATGTTGTGGTGGCAGGCAGGGTGGAGTGGGTGGATAAGAGTGTCAGGAGTGATTTGTGACAGACGGGTATCAGTGAGAATGACAGGGAAGGTCTACAGGGTGGTAGTGACACCAGCTATGTTATATGGGCTGGACACGGTGGCACAGGAGACAGAGCTGGAGGTGGCAGAGTTAAAGATTCTAAAATTTGAATTGGGTGTGAGGAGGATGGACAGGATGAGAAATGAGGACATTAGAGGGTCAGCTCAAGTTGGACAGTTGGGAGACAAAGTCAGAGAGGCGAGATTGCGATGGTTTGGACATGTGCAGAGGAGAGATGATGAGTATATTGGGAGAAGGATGCTAAGGATAGAGCTCTCAGGGAAGAGGAGAAGAGGAAGGCCCAAGAGAAGGTTTATGAATGTGCTGAGAGAGGACATGCAGGTGACGGGTGTAACAGAACAAGATGGAGAGGACAGAAATATATGGAAGAAAATGATCCGCTGTGGCGACACCTAACGGGAGCAGCCAGAAGAAGAAGAATGACATTGACACAAGATTTCAGACCCTTTGGTATGACAATTGGAAATTTGGTTTGGGTGCGCCCCCCTGCTGTTGATCATCCGTGAGGTGACTGGAGGCCACTTGTGGTTAGTTCTGTTGATTACACAAGCCTTTCGATAGAAAGTCCGACAGTTAAGCAAAAATCAAACTTGGCAAATGCCTGCATAGCTTAGAGATGGGCTTGCATCGATACACAGATACAGGAAAACTGCAGTGGCCTCCATAATTGGGTGGAAGACGTTTGGAACAACCATAACTCTTCCTAGAGTGCTTGTGTTATTTGAAAGACTGTCCTTGTAACATTGACTAATGGACTGTGGGCTCTGCTTGCAGTCATAAACTAACATGATGTTTCCCATTACGGCCCACAGAGCTTCAGTCAGATTCCGTTTATGTCCGGTTCATTATTTTTGTGACTTTTAGTTCCATTACAGGATTGTGAGTCTGTGTGTCTCAGTTTATTTGATTGGACTGATTAGGAAAGACACACACAGTTGTCTACAGAAGGCCACACGATTCAGCAAAAAGCAAACTCTGCATTTGGCTGCGAAACTTAGAGACAGGGTTTTGTTTTTGAGGTGCAAATCTAAGAAGACCACCGTGGCCTCCATAAGAAACTTGAAACAACCACAACATTTTCCTAAAGCTGGCTGCCTGGCAAAACTGAGCAATCTGGGAAGAAAAGCCTTAGTAAGAGAGATGACCAAGAACCTGATGGTCATTTTGGCTGAGCTCCAAAAGTGCCTGTGTGGCGAAGGGAGAAACTTCCAGAAGGATAGCATCACTGCAACACTCCTTGTGGGCGAGTTCAGATTGACTTGCCCTTGTGGGCATGATGGTGCTCATACATTACTGTGCCATCTTGAGGCACTGGATTTGTGTTCATGGTCTCCACACCTGCGTCCCAGTTCTGTCCGAATGAGTGATCCACATATGGCACCCATGTTAAAGCAACCGTTGATGCTCGTTTTTCCAGTCCCTGCTGTCCAACAGCTGGCTTTGCATATGAGTTGAGGCGTGACCAGTCGTGTTCAGGCAGCAGCGGGTACATACCGTCCTAGACACTCTTCCCCTGCCAGGATGCCCTCGAGAAGTGTATTAGAAGTTGCTAAAGTTAATGAGGTCAGTTTTGTTTTGAATATTGCAAGGCAAGGAGGCCTGTTGTGTTCCACCTCTCGACCGCGTGTCCTGCTCGCCACCCCCTGAGTTTCCATTGTGCTCTGTTACTAATGCAGTGCCTTTCACTATGCAGTAGAACTGTGGACATTTGTGTAACAAGTCAGGCAACGTGGCTCGCTCAGGATGACACAGACAGTGATTGGTCAAGATTGAAGTCAGTGATTTTTGTATTTAACAGACTACAGCCTTCAGCCGCCGTGTCCGCCTGTTAATTCAGGGTCACGCTGATCCAACACACAAAGCAGTGGAAGGTATGCCAACTATTTCAGGGCACTCTGACACTGTGCCAGTTTTAAATGGCTGACGAGTTGTCTTGGATAGGACACTGTGGCCAAGCTAGTGAATGTGGACTTATTTGGAAAACTTTACTCATAACATTGACTAATTAGCTGTAGGCTCTGATTGCAGTTCTAGATAGATAGATAGATAGATACTTTATTAATCTCAAGGTGAAATTCCCATACTCCAGCAGCAGCATACTGATAAAGAACAATATTAAATTAAAGAGTGATAACAATGCAGGTATAACAAACAGTAACTTTGTATAATGTTAACGTTTACCCCACCGGGTGGAGTTGAAGAGTCGCATAGTGTGGGGTCTCCTCAGTCTGTCAGTGGAGCAGGATGGTGACAGCAGTCTGTCACTTAAGCTGCTCCTCTGTCTGGAGATGATCCTGTTCAGTGGATACAGTGGATTCTCCATGATTGACAGGAGTCTGCTCAGCGCCCGTCGCTCTGCCACGGATGTCAAACTGTCCAGCTCCGTGCCTACAATAGAGCCTGCCTTCCTCACCAGTTTGTCCAGGTGTGAGGCGTCCCTTCTTCTTTATGCTGCCTCCCAGCACACCACCGCGTAGAAGAGGGCGCTCACCACAACCGTCTGATAGAACATCTGCAGCATCTTATTGCAGATGTTGAAGGATGTCAGCCTTCTAATGAAGTATAGTCGGCTCTGTCCTCTCTTACACAGAGCATCAGTATTGGCAGTCCAGTCCAATTTATCATCCAGCTGCACTCCCAGGTATTTATAGTTCTGTACCCTCTGCACAGTCACCTCTGATGATCACGGGGTCCATGAGGGGCCTGGGTCTCCTAAAATCTCTATCACCAGCTCCTTGGTTTTGTTGGTGTTCAGTTGTAGGTGGTTTGAGTCACATCATTTAACAAAGTCCTTGGTTAGCTTCCTATACTCCTCCTCTTGCTCACTCCTGATGCAGCCCAGGATAGCAGTGTCGTCAGCGAACTTTTGCACGTGGCAGGACTCCGAGTTGTATTGGAAGTCCGATGTATGTTGGCTGAACAGGACCGGAGAAAGTCCAGTCTCCTGCGGCACTCCTGTGCTGCTGACCACAATGTCAGACCTGCAGTTCCCGAGACGCACATACTGAGGTCTGTCTGTAAGATGGTCCACGATCCATGGCACCAGGTATGAATCTACTCCCATCTCTGTCAGCTTGTCCCTAAAGAGCAGAGGTTGGATGGTGCTGAAGGATCTAGTGAAGTCCACAAACATAATTCTAATAGCACCACTGCCTCTGTCCAAGTGGGAGAGGGATCGGTTTAGCATGTAGATGATGGCATCCTCGGCTCCCACCTTCTCCTGGTATGCAAACTGCAGAGGGTCGAGGGCATGGCGGGCCTGTGGCCTCAGGTCTCTAAGCCGACATGATGACTCCCATTACAGCCCACGGGGCTTCAGTCAAATTCCATTTAGGTCCAGTTAATTTGTGTGGCTTTTACTTTACAGTAAAGGTTTGTGTGTGTGTTCCATTTATCTTGCCTACTTGTACCTCTTATGTCACAGCTCCTCCATTACATCCTAGAGAAGTGCAGTGGCTGCAGATTTTCTCTTTCACCAGCTTCTTAATTTGAACGTGTTTATTAACTTTTTAAACAATGTGGGCTTTAATTTGGGCTTTGTTTCAGTAGACTCACTTGTTATGATTCAGGACCCTGTATGACTGGGTGGTAAGGAGGCAGGTGGGGAGTAAAGAGAAATGTCGGGGTACCACCCTTGTAACCCTGATTAATTGGATCTTAAAGGCTCAAAAAATAAAGCAAAGAAATTTAGTGTATAAGGCACAGCAGTAAAGTCTGCTCTCTGTCTTTCGTTTGGCTCCTGATTGGTACTCGGACACCTTTCTGGATCAACACTTTTATGGTAAAATGACCTTAAGGGGCGAGACTTGTTCCAGACATCACAGCCAGAGGTGTGTGTGTGTGCCACACCGGGCATCTTCTCCAGGCTGTGGAAAAAGGAGAGGATACCGGTATCAATAGCGTCCCCTCTTGCCATGGTGTGGCAGTGCTTACTCCAGCTGAGCTTGTCCAAGGACCACCATGCTCGCATGTCTGACACGTGCTGCCTGATTTCTTACCCAGCCATCAGTTAATAATGAGGTGCAGTTGACAAAGGAATCCCCAACCCATGCATTTGCATCATGAAGTTCCTTTCTTGAGAAAATGTTTAGAAATAAATCGGAGAGAAAAGAGCAGGCCTGAAAAGTACAAACCAGTTGCTGTTCACAAAACAACTGGATAGTGTTTTCAGAAAATGAGGAAAAAAGAATCTACACTGTGATAAAGATTTGTCTTGGCAGAAGGAAAGCGCTAACAAGCCACAGAATTAAATACCAAGTTTCATTGTCTGCTAGGCCTGGCTTCTCATTATGAAACTGTTTGGAATGACAACCTGTAGCCACTGCAGACCTCCAGGACTGTAACTGAAGACCGTGGTGTTACTGTCACTTGAAAAAGTGAGACGGGTTCAGCTAGAGACCTCCGCTGGACAGCCGATTGGATTACGGGTTTCTGTCACATGGTTTACTTGACTCTTGTCAGATAACCCTCTTTTAACCACAGTGTATCATCGCTGACACGTATAATATAAAGCAACGGCCTCCTCAGTGAAGTGGACCTCTGGAGGTCCACAGCTGGAGTCTGTCGGACAAGTAAGTACACCCCACAGAAACTGCTGACTTGTCCACCTTAAGGGTATTTAGCCGTGTGTCTGTCTGGTTGCTATGTCTCTGTCAGAAACTGTCTCTGTCTTCTAACAGAAGGCGCATCACAAAGATTAACGCTGCTTTAATGAATCCCATACCAAATGACATATTTCAGAGACATATGCATTGCATGTGTCATTCCAAAAGATGGCACATCACAAAAATTTGTAGTAACATGCATGACAATGCAGCGGGCATAACAGTGGGGGCAATGCAACAGGTGAGACTTGAATGTCTTCCACATCTCCCTTATACCCCTCGCTCTAGCAACATGTGACTATTGGATCTTCGGCCCACTCTCTCTATGCGCTCACAGCTTCATCGTGGATGATGAGGTTAAGGATGCGGTGCACACCAGGATTCAGGGGCAGCCTAAAAGCTGAAGAACTTGGCAGTGCCTCGACGTGCAGGGAGACAATGTGGCAGAGCTGTTGTGTTCATCTGCTCACAGTTATTGCCTTTAAACAGTAAGTTGTCTTTACTTTTTAGTTCTATCTTTTTATGTGTGCAGTATGTATATAAAAATAATTAGGATTTGTTAAATATTTAGTTTTTAGAAACTGATAAGCTGATACCAAGGACAGGCAGTAAATCAATTAATCAAATGTCACTTTTTTCTATAAATCATCAAAGCAGGGTGGCTTGTGGCTGCATAGCCAATATGTTTTAAAAGACCCATACAGGCAGTTTAATTCATTGAATGATTTTTGCAGCTGATTTTTATTTGTTTTATATTTATGTATCCTTCTATTAATCGTTTGGGGCAATCTATAACAGTATATGATATTTTGTATAAGATAAATATTGATAAAAAGGTGAATTGTAGCTTGTAATTGTAAGAAAGTTACTGTGGCTCCTTGATAAGATGATATGTGTGAACTGCGTGGTGTAAAATAAAGAAATCTGTTTATAATTCTGTCGTTGCGCTTGATGTTGGTAGCTCAGGAGATCAAGGTGGTCACGTCTTATAAATCGTTGTGAGTGTATAACGCTAGGAATAAGAATAATGTCCACATATGTGTGTGCTTTCAGTAGTACAAAAAAAACACCACACGCACACAGCTGAATAAATGACTAAAGCAGAGACGACTGGCTTGTGTGGACCCATGCCGGGGGGCCAACACTTTTGCGTTAGGGTGGGAACAGTTTATTCAGTTGTAAATGGCCTGTCTCCTCTATACCTCTTAAAACAACACTCAAGATCAGTGATGGTCTCGTTTTGGATGAGGTCTTTGTGGAGAGGTTGGTGCTAATCCCCTCCGTGATGGTGTGGTTGTAAAGCCACTCCAGGACATCTGGTCTGCTATGCCCTCAGGATTACTTTTTAATGCCCTTGTTTGTAGGTTACTCCTCTTCTGTTTTTTCAGCTCCAGACTCTATGGTGACTCTTCCGCCCAACTCATAATGAGGTTAAAGGTAATCAGCTTTAAATAGCTTGTAGGCCCACCTGAGTATTTACAACCACCACCCGCACCTCGTGATGTGTCTCGTCCAATCGGAAGACACCACTCGATACGCCCACTTGAGCTGTTTATGAACAGGATGTTCTCCAGGTGATTACAGTATGGCGAGTACAGTACATCCCATTCCCTAAGCCTTTCCCACTACAGCCCTCTTGAAAACCAGTTTGGCCATTTCTGCTCACTCTGAGAAAGCCAGATTAACCCTTCTGTTGTTCTCCGCCTTCAGGTGGCCACTGCTTGTGCACCCTGAGACATCCCCAGGACATGCAAACCCCCTGATACCATTGTGGATCTGTACCGGGTTGAACTACATTATTACGCCTATGTGGGTTGTCCTGGTCCAGCTGTTTAATAAGATCAATATCGAGATGGCAATGATAACTAATAAGGTTTAGTCTTGTGGCCTCTCAAGAGTATGAAGAATGGAAAGTAGATACTGAAAGGGAGGGTCACAAAAACTATCTACAGTGAATGCAGGAAGCATTGAGACCCCCTCACTTTGTATTTACTTTAATGTGTTGTAGGTATGATTAGAATGGAGTAAATTTGCCGTTTTTGCCCATCAGTCAAGCCCTAACCCCGAATGACAAAGTGAAGACATGTTTTCAGGGTGGTCTGCAAATTAACTTCCATCTTGGAATGTTCCAAGTCTTTATAAGCTTTGCACACTTGGATTAGGACGGTTTACGTCATTCTTTCTGGCAGATACACTCAAGCTAAGCGTCTGTAAACGGCCATCTTCAGGTCTCTCCACACATGTTCTCTGGGATTTAACTCTGGGCCATTCATGGACACTCGGAGGACTTGTTCTGAAGCCACGCTAGCATTGTCTTTGCTGTATGCTTTGGGTCACCCCAGTCTGAGGTGGAGTGCACACTGGAGCAGGTTTTCTTTAAGGACCTCTCAACATTCATCCTTTCCTCAGTTCTGACCAGTCTCCCTGTCCCCCTAGCATGATGGCTTCACCACAGATATGATATTAGACAGGTGATGAGCAGTGTCTGGTCTTCACCTGATTTAGTGCTTGGAGCTCTGCCTAAAGAGTTCTGATTTTGTTTCATCAGTCCGGAGAATCTTTTCCCTCCTGCTGTCACAGTCCAGTAAGTGCTGTTGGCTAACTACAACCTAATTGAAGGAGTACTGCTGAGATGTTCATACTTCCAGTATGTTCTCCCATCTCAGCAGAGGACTTCTGAAGTTCTGTTAGAGTGACCATTGGGTTCCTGGTCACCTTCTTGACCAAGCCATTCTTTCCTGAATACTTGGTTTGGTCTGTTCTGGAGATTCCACACTACTAACATAATGAAAATTCTCGAGGGGACACACAAACCTTTAGAAATAGTTTGATCACCAGGCCTTAATCTGTGCCTCACCTCAATTTGATCACTGAGGTCTACAGAGAGTTCCTTAAACTTCTTGGCTTGGTTGTTGTCCTGACATGCAGTGTGAACTGTGGAACCTTCTATACACCGGTCCACATGTGTGTTTCTAAATGAGGTCCAGTCCAGTCAGTTCTGTTTGCCACAGGTGGACTCCAATCAGGTTCTAGAAACAGCAGACAGGATGAGACCTGACCACAAGGAAATGGTCATACAACTTCTTTAAATGAGAGATTTCAGTTTGTGACTTTATTTTAAATAAATTTCCTCCCATTTCTGAAATGTTGTTCTCACTTTGTCACTTTGAGTGATGCTTGATGGGCAAAAATAGCATTTCAGTTAGCTGTGAGCAAAAGAAACGGGCTTGGTGGACCGAATGGTCTCATCTTGTCAGATTTCTTATGTTCTTATGAAACATGACAACAAGGGTCATGAAAATCAGTCATCGGGAAGAGAAGACTAAAGTAATGATAAACATAATGCAAAGTCCGATTGACAAAATAAACACGCGTAGAAATGGTCAAAAATGAATCACATAGTAAGGAAACCCACAATCATGACAGACCTAGAGAAAAAAAGTGTACTTTTTATTTATCTTTTAATAACAAAGTATTTTAAACTTCAGAGGAACAACTTTAACATAATAACATGAAGATCAACATTTAATTTGCCGACAGCTATAAATTAACAGGCTACTTTACAAAACTTTATATACACACGAAGAACAAATAAGTCAAACTCCAGTCGACTGGCCAGGAGACACCACTGTGTTTGCAAGGTCAGTGGCCATTTGTAATGGTGACCTTCGTCAAGAGCACATTTCCCTTTATCACCAAGCTAAGAAAGTAGGCTTCACTCAGTTGAACATGTCATTTTTTTTTAAATACATAAAAATAAAACAGCAGGCAATTTCGAGTACATTTTGTAAATTAAAAATTTGAATTGGTCGGATTTGAAATTTTAGGTATCTTGGGTCCTACTTGAGTAGGGGATTACCACAAAGAATTGACGGAAGACTTTCGGAATGATGTGGGCAGCTTGGAATGTGGTTCTTGTGGTACAGTCTCCGCATAATGAATTCTTACCACCTGTGAAATTATAACAAGGTTGCTTGCTGTTTTTTTATTTTTTATCTAGAAATTGATGTATAATCCACCTCACGATTGCAAGATGGGTTTAAGTACATTGAGATTTGTCATTTATTTTAGTTATATCTTTGCATAGAAGTGTAGTGCTGATGGTCCGTCCCAATGAGCCAGATAAACGTATAAAGAGAATGCTCGCCATTTGGACCTTCCCTGGTGGGGTAGGGCCTTTACAGAAGGTTTAAATGTCTACATTACTTCAGCAAACCCCACATCCGCTAAACTAAAAACAAAAAACAGAGAAAAGCAACACAATTTGAAACTGAACTGAACGACTAAAGCTAATGGGTTAAAATAGTAAAGTTAGTACTATCTCTCAATGAATCGACTAACTGTCATGCACTACAGACATCATGTTCTCCTTGCGATGTGTTATTTTTCTATATTACAAATGTTCTACCTTGGGGCAGTCTCCAAAATGACAGGAATCTCTTTTGAAGAAGCAAAGGAAGTAGGTAGAGGCCAATTTCTCTTTTGCATTCATATTTTAAAATTTATGTAGTTTTTATCTGTTAGTTCAAGTTTTTGCTTAATTCTTGGTCAAATAGATTTGCTTACAGAACTTTTAAGGTTGTACTGTATGTGTGTTACATGTTGATATTCATCCGAAAAGGAAAACGGGTAAATTGATTGTTTAAAAATATTTGTGTGTGCTTCCTGTTTGAGTGGAATTCAGCAGTTCTTGAACACCCTGTTGTCCTCTGCGGAGTGCATGATGATATTGTGTCTTGCCGTATTTTCCTCAGGACTCTGAATTTCAGCATTTATTTTAACAAACCTCGGCCACTATGGCGCCTCACAGTTTCCTTGTGTCACTAAGTTTCTTTGTTAGTTTTTACCCCTCATCTTGTATTTGGTGTGAATTGTAATTGTAGATTTGGTTCTCCTGAATTCTTTCCGCTATGGCCACACACAGTGTCCGTTTTGTGAGTTAGGCGGCAATGGTGTTAGGAAGTCCCAGCTGCTCCTTCAGTCTCTGCAGTTGACCCAGGGTGATGTTGTTGCCCCCACACACCACAATGACGACAGATGAAAGGTCCCGACTAAGCTTGCCTTCTTCCTGCAGCTTATGGACCACATTATTGTAGACGGCTGCCAGCGCAGCGCCACATGCTGGTTCCACTAAAATCTTCTCGTCATCTGTGGAATGAATGAGAAAGAATGATAAGATGACATGAAAGTCTTGGTTTTACAAGAACTTGAACCAACCAATCAACAAAGCTCAGAAACACAAATTCAGCCGGGGGGGTTTGGGTAATGAAAGCTACTGTTAATTGCCAAGCAATTTGGCACCCATTTTACTTGACACTTACCAACAAACCGTTCAATGGCCATCACAGCATCCTGATCTGTCACCACCTCAGAAAAAACTGGGTGCTCCTTAGCCACTTTAAGTGTCTGTGCACCCACCCGTTTAGCTCCCAGGGTCTTGGCAACGCTGTAGGAGAAAGCAGGCATCAAGATCAAAATGGGAAGCCATGAACACAATGTTGTGATTCAGCAACACAAAAAGAAGCAAAAAAGGGTGAGCAGGCCTCACAATAACAAACACAAGACCAGGACATTGCTAGGTCTGGTCCTAAAGATCAGGCCTCACCCCAAGCAGCCTAGCAGCAACCTCTAATAGCAGACTTTCTGGTGTGCACAAGCCTAAAACAGGGTTCAGGGCCAGCTTTTCAAATTCATAATACTCAAGCATGTCCTTTAGGTAAAAGAGTGACCATAAACCAGTGACCTAAAGTGTAAAAGCTAACACATCTTCTTTATATGAAGAATTCATTTAAGTAATCAAGAAAGGGTAAGGCAGGCAAAAATGAGACAAAAGAGATTACCTAAAAAAGGAAACACAGAAATCCACAATACCAGAAAGTCCAAATGTCCTGACTGCACAGAGCAAGCAGCAGTCATTTTGAATAGAGACAGAATCAGGCGATGAAATGTAAAAATGAAAGTGCCAAGGCTAAAACTGGCAAGACTTTATAAACACAACCCAGGTGAGCGAGACAAGAATCTTTAGCAGAACATCGTAGCAAGGAAGTCGTAAACCTTAAATTGTGTACATTTTGGTTGATGAGAATGATAGTCCATTGTAGCCACAGCTGCCATTTTGAGTTTTTGACCCCAGAACTGTTGATAGTCTTGAACTGAGAAAAGTGCAAAGTGCAATTGGGCTTTTATTCAACCAACAATTATTCCAAACAATGTGCACGTCGTCTTTAATATATAAATAAATAATGCATGATAAAAACAGTGCTCTTTAGGTGGGAGTAAAATCATCCACCCATCCATCCATTATCCAACCTGCGATATCCTAACTACAGGGTCACAGGGGTCTGCTGGAGCGAATCCCAGCCAACACAGGGCACAAGGCAGGAAACAAACCCTGGGCAGAGCACCAGCCCACTGCAGACATATATACATGTGACACATTAATACTAAGTAAGAAAACAACAAAAACATGTCCAATAATAATTCATAAAATGACAGAGAATGGAGAAAGACACTTCAGCCAGCGATCAGACCCCATCTGAAACATCATGGAGACGCAGCGCACAGTCATTCAAATATGAGAAAAGCCAGACTTTGTTGCTCTAGTGAATACATTTCATATGTCATGATGTGTAGGTTTTTCATTTATCACAAAATGCTCTTTGAGCCTGAAAGGGTGTTCAGACTGTCATAAGTCAAGGCCAACTGGCTTACAAGGCACAGTCTGTATGTGCTACACATTGCCAGGCTTAGCGAAGGCTCATCGTCACTTCAGCCATCTTTTCCAGCTCCTGACAGTGAGTTTCAAAAACGACTCAAAACATTACGGTCCCAAGTTTATCTGCCAAGCTCGATGACTCTGTGTACTCAGCGGATTTGTCAACACATGCGAGTGGCATTGCTAAACGCTGAACTGCCCATGTTGACCGCCTGCGAGCGGCAAAGTGCCTGATAACAAGGTGGACTTTAGGATGAGTTGAACGAGGGTTTGGTGACTCGCTTGAACTTACCTGGTGATCTCGGGAAGAGTGACGAGTTCTCCGGCCTGCACGGCTGCGTTGAGGCTGTGGGCACCCTTTGTTTCCATGGCGATGATGGGCACCTCATGCCAGCCGACTTCTCTTAAGCCCTGCACGACCCCGCAGAGCATGCCGCCGCCTCCCACGGACAGGATGATGGCCCCTGGCTTGGCCTCCATCAATTCCTTCAGTTCTTTGACAATTGTGGTGTGGCCTTCCCTTTTTAAATCAGAAGAGGAAGAACAAAATTAAGAAAAATGTAAACCCCAGCCTTTTCTGTTTGTGAATTTGGCAGACATTTTCAGCAGGGCTCCCTTGTGTAATCCATCGATTAACGGTATGTGTCGATAAATTATTCTAAGTTGGATTAGTACAGAAGATATGAAAGGTGCTATATAGGAGATCTGGAGTAAAAGTCTTTGTATTTACTTAGTTGTCTATGTAAGGG
Source organism: Polypterus senegalus (assembly GCF_016835505.1). Classification (NCBI taxonomy): domain Eukaryota; kingdom Metazoa; phylum Chordata; class Cladistia; order Polypteriformes; family Polypteridae; genus Polypterus; species Polypterus senegalus. The sequence goes on from NC_053165.1 coordinate 73,433,771, forward strand.
ATCTCATATTTTTTGATAATTTTATGCACTGTGTTTTTTCTGCACATGCACTATACCAGGGTTCGCCAACTCCGGTCCTGGAGGACGACTGTGGCTGCAGGTTTTCATTCTAACCCTTTTTTTTGCCCTGTTTGTACTGTTAATTAACTTCTTGTGAATTCATTTTAATTCACTTGCTTTATAAGATTTGTTCCCCTGAGTTTCTTCATCGTTCCTCTGAATTGCTTCATTTCTTTCCTTAAATGGCACCAAAAGAGAAATGAAATGTAAAGTGAGTGAGCCAACAGAAGACCACCCAACTCTGGGCCTCAAACTCCAACCAGTTTCACTCCAACCAGCTGCTTAATGAGGTACCAGTTCTTGTTGTTAAATAAACTCGTTCTTTAATTCCATGGTGTGTTGCTGCTCTCGTGCTGCATTAGCAGACATTCCTGAAATTCTTGATTTTCTCTTAAGATCTCGCTTTCTAAGAGATCAACATTCCTGAGACCTTCATCTTTCTTTATTTTCAGATGTTGTATGATGGACACCAGTTGTTTTGGCTTATTTTGTATCTCATTATTGTTTGGCTGCTAATTAAAGAAAACTAAACAGTGAAGCGGTCTGAGTCTTCAAATCAATTAAAATCAGTTAATTAGCAGCAAAAACAGGCCACTCATTAAAAAAAGGGTTAGAATGAAAACCTGCAGCCATGGTGGTCCTCCAGGACCGGAGTTGGCAACCCCTGCACTATCCATCCATCCATCATCCAACCTGCTATATCCTAACTACAGGGTCACAGGGGCTGCTGGAGCCAACCCCGGACAACACAGGACACAAGGTAGGAACCAATCCCTGGCAGGGCGCCAGCCCACCACACACACACACACACACACACACACACACTGGGGACAATGTAGAATCACCAATGCACCTGACCTGCATGTCTTTGGACTGTGGGAATAAACCCACGCAGACACAGGGAGAACATGCAAACTCCAAGCAGGGAGGACCCGGGAAGCGAACCCAGATGGGTCTCCTTACTGCGAGGCAGCAGCGCCACCCACTGCGCCACCATGCTGCCCCCACACACTATACAAGTGAAAAATCTATAGTAAAGGATTACAGAAGTCCCTGTTTGAGAAATAAAGACACTCTATGACATACCTATGATATCTTTGTAAAGTGTCACGTTATTTTCTGGCTGAACCTATCCCAGCTAGCACAGGGCACAAAGCAGGAACCAACCCTGGACTGGGTACCAGTTCATCGCAGAGCAAACGCAAACACACAGCAAGCACACACTAATGCCAATTTAACATCCCCAGTTCACCTACCCTGCATGACTTTTTGGACATTGGCAGGAAACGCACATGGACACGGGGGAGAGGCTAAGCAATTGGCAGTGCTTTATTAACTGGTGTGTTTAGATGGGCTGCCTGGTGTGGTGGTGTTTTCTAACAGCCATATCTTACCCCACTGAAAACAAAACAACGTGCGTAGGCACTCACCAGATGAGAGGGTCATCAAAAGGTGGGATGTACACCCAGCCGGGGTTGTTCTCCGCCATTCTCATGGCATGCTCAATAGTCTCATCCAGGATCTGTGAACAATTAAGAAAGTGAACCACAAATGCAGACCTGCTCTGATTCATCTGGTTGATGTACTTCTCATTCTAGATCCCGTGGAGCGTCTGTTCCTGCATGTCTATTAAGACCACCACACAAGAGTGCAGGCTTATCAGGTAAGCGCCTTTATCTGATCGACAATGTGGACCATCAAGTCCAAATAATATTTTTGGTAACTCCCTGTCTTTTTTTTTACGTCCGTAACTCTGCGCCCATAAATGTAAATTAGACCGTTGGCACTTGTTTCTATCAGTTCATGTTCAAGTTTCAGACTAATCGGATTTATTTTTGGGTGACATTTTAGTTTATCCCCTCGAATCATAGTGCAGTGCTTCTATTTGAGATGTGGCCGGTGAGCTTTGACCCTGGTGAGGTATGCAGGCAAATGAGCCAAGCTGTTCCCCTCTGACCTCCATAACATTTTGTACATTATGGCCACTTGGGGCGCTAGTGAGCTCACCCTTCACTCAGAATAAAGCCAGCGAGGACATCATTTAGCTCTAGATTGGCGTTCGTCTTCTGGCTATTCCACACCATCCCAGTCTTCCCCCATCATCGACAGACTGTACATCCTGCTGCTATTCACTTTGTTATTCTATATTCTGCTCATGACGCTGTAGATGATGTAACTCGTTTGGAGAAAGTCTATTTGAGGAGCCATCCAAGGTTGTTTCCTGCCTCTCTGCATAACATTGTCCGGATAGCCATTGGCCTTCCATGACCTTTAGATTAAATTGTGGAAACGGTTTGGTTTGTGAAAACAACATGACAGTCATGAAGTTACAGAGCAGTTACATAATGGGAGCTCCTAATTTAATTTGAGTTGTACACAGGTATGTTTCTACAGTATGTATTAATATTGTGATATGACTATAAGGCAACGGCCATTACACTCGTACCTCAACCATCACCCTGCTGCTCTGTGCCACTTACTTAGCTAGATGGGTTAACCCAGCGACTGGGTGCTTGCTGGTACGCACCAATTCCAGGCCTGGCTCCACTACTGCATTCCCAGTATCTGTGTCCTGGGTGTTTTGCTTCTCCTCTTTAATGGGAACTTTATGGATGATCATTTACAGTTTGAAGTTTCTTTCCTCATACTCTTCGCCAATCGATCAGTTCCCCTTCTCTTCTATTTGAATGGTTTAATAAAGCTTGGAAAACCATGGGAGTGTGTGGGAATTCCCCAGGAGGAGCTGGAAGATGTTGCTGGGGAAGCCTGATGACCTGGTCTGGTGTAGCTCGCCATGATGAAGAAGTGGATTGAAACTGGTGGTGATGCCGATAAGACCAGGGTATCGGTAGAACTGCTCCCTTGTGCCCACGTCTGATTTACCTAGCCCCACCATACGGGTCATTTTAAAGATCTAAATTACAATTGATTTGGATCGTGATGAGGGGTGAATTTGAAAAGCAGAATTTAGAAACAAGCCTTTCTGTTGTGTGGCCTCAATGGCAGAAGTGAAAATGCAACTCTTTTGATGACACCAAAACTCAAAAAGAAAAGCAGTGCCAGCATCAAGCTAAACTTCTTACAGGTTGATGGGTTTATGCCACCTCTTGGGGGGATAGCACCTGAGCGTCGACACCACTAAGGACTTGACGGACAGTAAACAGGTAGGACTCACCTCTCCCACCACAGAAACCGTGGCTCCCTCGTCTCTCAGGCGTTGAACGGTGAAGGATGGAGTGCTGGTGGGAACGAGGATGGTTGCCGGTATCCCCAGTTTCCTCGCAGAGTATGCTGCTGCCAACCCGGCATTGCCTCCTGTGAAGAAATGCCAAAGAGGTGAGGCTGGACGCAGACGGACTCCCAACACTGCAAGTTATGCATTTTGATCTTTAATAGAACAAGGCCAGAATTGGCAAGTCGCTCTGTCTGTGATTTATCGACCCGAAAGTAATCACATCTCCATGACACCCCCACAATTTGAATTACGGGAGGACCAGGCATGTTCAGTGCATCAGTGGTGGGTTTGTGGCCTCCTGTTTTGGCTGCGTTAACACATCCAGGGGCCACTGAGGGACTGTGACCTTTATGACTTTTGTGTTAGTTTGGTACATGAAGCCGTCGCCATGTGCTGCTCGGGGTGACTCTGTCTGTCCGAGTCTGTGAAGCTCACCTATTGCAATTTGAGGTGAGACAAAAGGTGCTATAAGAGAAATGTCACAAATACTCTGGTGGGCACAGATAAGCCCATAAATTACACCAAAACATTGCAAACTTAAAGAAAGACCTCTGCACGTCTCGTTGTCAAACTATTGGCTGAAGAGCAAGAACATCAATCAGTCACCAGGTCTCAATTTAGAAAATATTTCCTTACGAAATCACATATACCAGGGCACCGATTTCAAATGCAGGGGTGGGACACACAAACTTGAGTTAGTGTAGAAGGTAAGAGGTGATATACATGTGTGTATCAATGATTTTTTTGTAGATGCGACTACACAACCGATTTCCATAAAAGTTTGGACGGCATGGAAATTACTAATAAAAAAAAAAATCAAACTTCTAAGGTACAACTTATGACATATACCATACATATCATTATGCCGCCTATGCCAGATTTGTTGGTGTATCTTTAGAGGATTGTAACGGCATTTCTCTGTGTGAATTTATACAGGTGATGTACATACCTTGCCTATTATATATATATATATATATATATATATATATATATATATATATATATATAAAAATAAATATACATACACACACACACACAGTAGAACCTCTGGTCACAAACGTTTCGGAAACACGTAGAAATTGGGTTACAACCAAAGTATGACAAAATTTAGCATCTGTTCATGACCACACGCTCTGATGGCAAATAAATTCATGGCAGCCATTTTCCCTACCCCCATTTCTTTCACGCCTATGATTTCCCATTCTCCGTTTCCCATTTTGTTTTGTTTGCGTATTCAGGGCCTAATGAAGCAGCTGATGTTATAATGTTAACCAAGAAGAGCCCTCAAGTGTTGGAAAAACTGCTGCTAGTGTGGCTGAACGAGAAGTACCTTGTAGGGGACAGCGTAAGTGAGGTGATCACATGCAAGAAAGCCAGGAAGGTTCATGGCAATTTGCTGGGGGAAAAGAAAAAAAAAAATCCTTCTTCGGGTGGCAAAGCTGAGGAATTCAAAACCAGTAGAGGACGGTTTGAAAGGTTTCATAAGAGAAGTAGCATTTCATTTTTTTTCCCTTGTGCTTAAAACTCTTTAAGTGTTTACAGCGAGCGGTTCGTAAGAGTCATGCACGAATTCTTACAATGTTAGTTTTCTCTGTTGTTCAATGTTTTTACATTTAATTTACTATTACACCATGCATTCTACGATATAATTAACTAGTGCTTAAAAAAAAAAATATATATATATATTTACATACAGTTTGTATGGTCTGGAATGGATTAATTTTATTTACGTACAATCTTATGGGGAAATTACATTGGGGTTGTGACCAGAATTTTGGAACAAATTACAGTCGTGACCAGAGGTACCACTATATCTGGGTCTAAAGAGTGTTCATACATCAATCAGAGTGTGCAGCATAGTTTGTATACCTCCTGCTTTTGTTAATATATCTTTAAAAGATTGTAAGAGTGCCTCATGTGGATTTGCTGTATCGCACAGTTTTATATATATAAGGGGTTTGCCCATGAGTATGAGTCTGTACCGTCTATCTCTATCTCCCTTAGGTTTTTAAGTGTGTCTATGAGGGTTTCGTCTCGGACAACGAGAATCTAAGCAGCCCAAAGGCACAAGTTGTTTACTTACCTGATGAGCACACAAAGTGTTTGCATCCTCTCATCGCCCACTGCCAAGACACACAAAAACAGAGAGAACATTTTAGTCATTGTTAATTTGTTCTGAACACTGTCTGCCTGTCACTGCAATAAAGGGGCCATACAGGAATAGACAAGGCCCTTTCAGCACTGGCAGACTTGGTGGTCTCCATGCCAACCTCCTTTGAGCCAAAGAGACGTTCCCAAAATGTGAATGTCCACTCTTGACCCTTAGCGTCTAGTGCCAGCCTCAACACTCCAAGCCCGCAGACATGGTACCCCCATTCCTCCTGTATCTAATTCTGAATGACCCAAAAAGTATGGCAGACAGGTGTGGCATCCCTACACCTCCTCATGCAGTAATCAAATCCCTTTTTGAATGTGCCCTTCTCGCACACACACACACCCCCATGGCATAGACATCACTGAGTGCCCAGCTGCTAATGCTAATATGATGTTGACCTTCTTTTCAGGATTGGTTACTCACGGTCTTGCACAGGTGCCCAATGCCCCGAATCTTGAATGAGCCCGTCGGCTGGGAGTTGTCCAGCTTGAGGAACACTCTGGTCTTGGCTAACTTGGACAAGGGGACGCTGTCTCTCAAAGGAGAGATGATGTGCAGGCTATCGTCGCAGTTCATTGCACCCTAGAAATCCCATAAAGGGCACAGATTAACAAAGAAATGTTCAAGACTGGCACTAAATAATGCAGGCAACACACAGCCAAATCGGTAAAGACTGAGGGGTGGCCTCCCAGCTGCAAACATCTTGTTTTAATTCCTAGTCCACCCATTGTTCTTGTAGGTTTTCATGGGGGCTTTATTCTCTTCCTACATCCTAAAGACATTAATGTAAGATGAGTGATAACACAGCCTGAGTTCTTGTGGCACCCCTCCTATTTTTTTGGAGCTTTTAAGGGTTCAGAAAATTTATGCAGACAATAAAAGTAAGACAGAAAGTGCCCATGTACAGGGTGCCAGCCTATCCCGGGGCACACGTGTGCATGCAGTGGCTCAGTTTAGAGTTGCCATTGTGCTTTGCACAAGTCACGACTGATGGGACACTCTGCTGCCTGTTTACCACTTCATGTCATGTCATTTACTAAACTGCTTCATCCAGACCAGGGTGGTTAGGGTGGTAGCCCATCCCAGCTAGCATAGGGTGCATGGCAGGAACAGACCCCGGATATGACGCCACACACCAGACACACAGCATGGCCAGTTCAGTGTCAGTGTATGTCTTTGGACAGCGGGAGGTAACTCGGGTCACCATACGGGGCGATCATTCAAACTCCACACGGGTAGGACCCTGAACGGCGAAACTTGTTCTCCTTACTGCGAGGCAGCAGCGCCACCACTGTACCACCGTGCCTGCCTTTCCGATTTTTAATATTAAAAAATGGCCAAAAGAGAACTTTATTATGAACCATTACTGTTTTCATACACAATCTACTTATCTAACCAAACAAATTGTATCAGTAATGAGATGTTTAGAGATGTTAATAAAACACAGAGATGGTGCTTTAAAACAAAAACCCATAAATTGATGTCAAATGAGTGTTCCCCCTCTGCTTCAGGGGCACCAATGTGTCCCTGTCTTTGTTCTCGAATCTGGCTAAAAATATTTAATGGAAAAAACTGCATGAAAACCTTGTATTTTTAGTACATTGCATGACGCTATAAATGTACTCCGCTTTCGCCGGGCTGAGAAGTGGAGTGACATGTAAACCCTAACTTGGGTTATAGCTAAATGACCCTGCTGAAGCCGGACACCTTGGTTAACTATAGCGACTCTACATTGGCCCGTATGACTGACAGAGTGGCCAGGCGACGCACTGGTGTCCTGTCCTGGTTCTACGCGCTACCCCTGGATCTGCTGGAGTATAATGAGCCCCCTTGACCCCGAATAGAATTATCATATTATCATGAATGGAAACTAAAGTGCTTACATACAGTAACAATTAATTTTGTTAAACGAAAAAAAAAAAACTGTCTCGTATCTGTCAGGTTGCATTACGACGGCTACTGAAATAATCGAATTTACAGAACAGATACACAGAAATTAATGTTTTTGTGCCGCTTTTAATGCTTTCATTTGCGCTTAAAATAAGATTCAAGAAAGGAGTTTAACGATAAATGTAATTAGTTGCGCAGAGAACACAACCGAAGAGCTGTTCTGGAGAATTTGCCAAGTTTTGGACTGGCTGTGCCGCCCCGTCCAGTGATTGTTCCTGCCTTGCGCCCGATGCTTGTAGAGAATGGCTCAAGCTTCCATGCGACCCTGATTTGGATAGGCGTGTTTAAAAACGGATAGGTTTTCAAGCTTTTTGCCAGGTAAATTAACAGAGGTATACGATGCTATAGTAGAAATCCAAGTAAACCGAGAGGTATACATTATTTAAGTTATAAAATTTGATTTTATTCACGGCCAGTGGATAGTACAGTCATCGCATCCTTACCTGTTAGTCGAGTCGCGGATCCAACAATTACGGCCGACTTGATCTCGTCTTTCTTTTTCTCCTTCCTCTGTTTTTCTGTGTTTTATTTTATCCCTCCAAACCGGTGCAACTCCAGTTATATGACGGGAAAGCCCGGCGCGTCAACCAATCGCCGCACAGAGTCGTGGCACACCTCCGACACGCCCACACAGGGAGGCGAGAAGCGCAGTCCGGTTTGCGCCCTGGACGTGTAGGTCTTCTCGGACTTTTATAAAGGTACACTCGTTTTGAAATGGCAAGCTGAAGTGACAGAATGTGGACCGTGGAACGCGTTATTAATCAAAGTAACCGCGAGTTGCCATTGCTGATTTGTTTTGCTATGCGCTAAGACTAACGAAAGTCATTCGCGCGGACTTTGCAGCTGCATTTTAGGACGGTGTGTACATTGGGCTGCATTATATATTTAATGTTGGATTTTGATTACTTGATAGGTAACTCAATTAATATTACGGTGCATATATTCGAGACAGACATGCATCGTTTTATGATGGTTTCATACGAATCCGCTTTAACTATGTTTCCATCATAACTTGAATGGACGCGATTTTTCACTGAAGTGATCTTATTTTCTGTATGCTTTCCATACCATTGCGCACCTGGTTGCTTTACAGCGCTTTTCCACTTTGTCCCTAAAGCACACTCTACGGATTTAAAACGCGTTATTATCTTTTTTATTCTGGCCGCTTCTCAGTGTGACGTTGCGTTTAAAACACTCTTGCGCGCTCCCGTAGGCCTCTCCGTACTGAACCCTTTGACCAGCGGCGTGGACGCGCGTCTCCTTCCCGACGAGATGTTTTTGTGACTGTCAGGAACACGCGAATGGAATTTGGTGTGTTGCGGTAAAACGAGCGGGGCTCCCACCCCCCCACCACCTTTAGCTGTGAACGACGACTACCAAAAGGGGCCAGTTTCTATTTCTGGTCGTTAGTGGAGGCGCCTGCGGGGTGCAATGCTCGCAGCGGCGCTGCAGTTGTCCTGGCGACTTTTCCTTTTTCTTTCCTTATTTTGGTTCACTCGCCGCAAACCGGACGAATCCAGTCGACACAAAATAGCCCGAGCGCTGCTTAGTAATCAAGTTCCGTAGAATTTATTATGTAGAGAGAAAAAAAGGCGAGCTCGTTCAAAGAACTGACAAGCAACCACCCTAAACTGGTTTTGCGGACCACTTCTGTGGCAAGAGCGGAACAGCTCAGTAATGACTACTTGGTGATGTAAGCCGGGGTGGAGGGTTGCAGTTTTGCAACTTCTGAGAAATTAAATAACTCTCAATTAACACGAATAAACGGCGAACGTGGTCGGAAGCGCACCCATTGCGGAGCTTTCCACTAAATGCGTTGGGTGACGACAGTCTGTTCATTTTTTTTTTTAACTTATCGGGTTGCAATTGTTGCATCAACAGAATTTTTATGATGATGTCATATCATACATCAAGCGATTCTTCTGCTATATACGTTTATCGTACCTGTTTACTTCTATGTATAATTCTCTTTCACCGCTTATCACGAAAGGTAACACACGAGTTTCACTATGCCGTGTATACGCCAATAGTCGAATCGACCCCAAATGAGATATTGCTCTGGGCTTACATTGCATTTACTAATTAGGCTGAGCCTTCATCCAAGGCCACTAAAAAAACTGAGAGATGATGGCTCCATTTCTTACTTTTTTTAAATTGGAGCACACACAGGTGAAGTGACCTACTCAGGGTCACACAGGCGTCAGTAGCAGGATTTGAGCCCACGAGCTCAGGGTTTGAAGTTCAACAACAATAATAAGTAGCCTAATAACAGCAGTAACAACTGACAGAGCCAGCATGACTTTGGACTATGGGAGGAAACCGGAATGAAGTCACGCAGAGGCCACCCACACTCTGATGACATAGGGGAACCATTGTTGGTTCCCAAAAGACTCATTCACATGAAATTTCCAGAAACAACACTACAATACAACCTATTTGTTTGCTTAGGGCTCTTCACTTCTCAGTTAAAATACAAGTACAGATCATACTACTTACTAAATACAGAACTGGTGCGCATGTAAATACAGATTTGTGAAAGGGCACAAAGGACAAGGTAAAAAAATGATTAAACAGAAATGGAAACCACAATATCTATCCATTAATGAATTGATGGGCTGTAGCCAGTTGACATCATCAAGATTAAAAGTGTAAAGGAGAAAGTGGAAAATAAAAAGTGCCAGTCCTGGAGATCGCCACTAACTTCCTGCCCGCTTCTGGGCCTTTTTTCTAATGGGGTCTGTGTTGGCTGTCCAATCAAATGAGGGAATCTTTCCATCTGATGATTTTAAGACTCCTTTATCTGAGCAGCCTGGCAGAAGAGCAGTGGCACCGAGTGCCACATTGAAATATCGAGACGAGAAGCAGAATAGAGGAAGGTTAGTATTGGTTTAAAATATTTTGATACTTGTATTTTTGTACAAATGAGTAACAAACAGAAATGTCGTAGGCACAGCTAATCAGCAGCTCTAGTCAGGGTATGCCAGACTAAAGTCATGTGTCTGAGGCTGAAGGGGCAGATGTAGAAATACTTAACAAATGATAAGAGTAGTGTCCACTCTGGGGACAGCTTAGTGTTTGGGCTGCCTCATGTGAAGCTGTAATTCTCCTCCTCTTGAATAAATCTAGCAGTTACAAGTATTAGCTAAATGAATATAAAGTTTGACGTGTGTAAAGTCAAATAATACATATAAATAGACTGCTCAAAAAAATTAAAGGAACACTTTGGAAACGCGTTAGATCTCAATGGGGGAAAAGAATCCTGCTGGATATCTGTACTGATATAACCTTGGTAATGTGATCAACCTACAGAGGGCAGAATTCAAAGACACCCCAAAAAACAAAGTGAAAAAATGATGCGGCAGGCAGGCTAGTCCATTTTGCCGAAATTTCATTGCAGCAACTCCAAATTGTACTCAGTAGTTTGTACGGCCCCCACATGCTTATGTGCATGCCTAACAACGTTTTGGGGGGCATGCTTCTAATGAGATGATGGATAGTGTCCTGGGGGATCTCCTCCCAGGTCTGAACCAAGCCATCACTGAGCTCCTGGACAGTCTGAGGTGCATCCTGGCGGTGTCGGATGTACTGAAACATAATGTCCCAGAGGTGTTCTATTGGGTTGAGGTCAGGCGAATGAGTGTGGGGGCCAGTCAATGGTATCAATTCCATCATCATCCAGAAATTGACTGGTTATTCTTGCCACGTGAGGCATTGTCGTGCAGCAGGAGGAACCCAGGACCCATTGTGCCAGCATAGGATCTGACAGTGTGTCCATGGATTTCATCCCGATACCTAATGCAGTCAAGATGCCATTGTCTAGCCTGTAGAGGTGTTTGCGTCCATTGATATGCCTCCCCAGACCATCACTGACCCACCACCAAACTGGTCATGCTGAACAATGTTACAGGCAGCATAACATTCTCCACAGCTTCTCCAGACTCTTTCTGTCACATGTGCTCAGTGTGAACCTGCTCTCATCTGTGAAAAGCATAGGGTGCCAGTGGTGGACCTGCCAATTCTGGTATCCTATGGAAAATGCAAGTTGAGCTCCATGGTGCTGAGCAGTGAGCACAGGGCCCACTAGAGGACTTCGGGCCCTCAGGCCACCCTCGTGAAGTCTGTTTATGATTGTTTGGTCAGAAGGAGACATTCACAGCAGTAGCCTTCCTGCCTGCCTGCCTGCCTGCCTGACTGATGGAGGCCATTTTGTAGGCTCTGCCAGTGTTCCCCTTTGCCCAAAGGAGCACATACTGGTCAGTCCTGCTGATGGGTTAAGGATCTTCTACAAGGGGCTCTGTCCAGCTCTCCTAGAGGAACTGCCTGTCTGTCTGTCTCCTGGAATCTCCTCCATGCCTTTGACACTGTGCTGGGAGACACAGCAAACCTTCTGGCAATGCCACGTATTGATGTGCCTGCCATCCAGGAGAAGTTGGACTACTTGTGCCAGCTCTGTAGGGTCCAGGTATGGCCTCATGCTACCAGTAGTGACACAAAAATGTCTGTGGCCTCCCTCCACTTGTTAAGCCATTCATTCCTGTTTTGGGGGTCATCTCATTGTGCCCCTCTAGTGCACCAAAGCAGCTGAAGCTGATGAACGAGCCCTTCTGCTACTTCACTGAGCAGATCAACAGCCCACAAGTGTCACTGACTCGATGCTACACTCTCATTACAAAGTGTTTCTTTACCTTTTTCGAGGAGTGCATATATAACATCCTGGGTAGATTGATTGAAGGATGACCTCGTTAAAAAGCGATTGTACTGTAAATGGGCCGGTGACACAGAACACGCACCACATTCAGAGTTGATCTGATTACCTTTAACGCAAGCGGGAATGCAAATGCATTTTAAATCCACAATAAACAATCCCAGAATTGTGTAGAGCGACAGTAGCTGTCAGGTAAGCAGCGGAAGGACTGGCAGCCATCGACTCCTGTGCTGCTTTAAACAGTGATTGCAGTGGTGTGTGTGAAATCGAGTGATCATCTCCTTCATGAGACCATCATTTATTTTTTTTGTTTTAATGGCAGTGTGGCGTCTCACCTTCTTTTCACTTTTTTTTTTTTTGATTGGGTCATTCTCAGCAGCCCAATTTCATTTTAACTTGAGCTCAGTGGCTGCAGTGCCTTTATCTGCGCATAAACGTAATGGCCACCAGAGGCACTAAATGTCACATACTGTATGGAGTGTATCCAAACATTGGAAAGGCGTTGTTTGAGAAAATGTAACAGTCATCGCGGTTATGTAACACGTTTTAAATTCTGATGATATGTGGTCGCCTTAAAAAGGTCCAAGTGCCTTTGAATTTGACACCCTTGGCCGCAGTGCTGATGGAGCCCCATATGGTGCTCTAGGTTGAAGGGGTCCCTCTCAGCCTCTATAGTGTGAATGGGAGGCGGTTATTGAAAGGTTCAGGGTGCACTCCGCTTGCGTTAGAGAAACTGCAACCCTAGGTGTCCATAGTGCACATTTTGAGAACGTGGGTCCCCTCAAGTGTCTTGAGCGAGTGCTGATTGAGTTACATAGACAGCGACCCTGATATCCATAGCATGCATTCTGTATTATTAGACTTGGGGGAGGGGTGTCCCCCACTTGGTGTCTGGACTTCTTGGTCTTTGAGTTACATACACAGTGACCCCTTGGTGTTCATATTCTGTACAGGAGTTTGTAAGGTCAGGAGCACCCCTATCATATTTAAATAAAATCATTTATCGGTGATGCTTTTTACAAAATTAGCTGTATTGGCACTACTAAATTGGCCCCTTGTGTGAGTGTGTTTTCACTTTGCAATGGTCTGCGGACCCGTCCGGGTGGTGTTCCTGCCTCGTGGCATTTTTAAGTGTTGAGTAAGTTTAAGTGTTGTACAAACAAAGAGCCGGTGGTTGATGGGGTCCTCATTTGGGTTTCGTTAAGAGGTTACAACATGGCAGTTTTGATTTTTTTTAAAAAATGAAAGACTGAAGAGATCAGAGGCTGAGCTTCCAAAATCTTACCTCATACCCCCACCACTGTTCCTGCCTTGCGCCATATGCTGTAGGAATTGGCTCCAGCTGCCCAGTAACCATGCCCTGGATAAAGCGGGTTTAGAAGCCCAGATGTAGATATGGATGGACACCATGAAGCTGGCGTTAACCCACGCATGTGGCGGACTGAAAGAGCCAGTTCCTATAGCATTGGCCAACATCCTTTGTCAGGGATGACACGTAACACATATATACCCTGGAATGACCACTGCACAAACAGAATGTGGCGGAGGGAAGCCTCTTTAATACGTCGAGCACATGCTGACAACTCCTATTGATGTCGATCTCTGCGTCTCCATGCTTATTACAAGTAAAATGCTACGAAGTAGCAGAGCACTTCCTAGGCCTTTTTTTTCTTTTCTACAGGCTCATCCCGTAGCCTGCAGGACCCGAATTGGATTGAATGGGTTAATACATAAATACAGTATGCACTAAATTAAGGCTCGCGGGATTAAAGTCTATTAAATTTGGCAAAGCTTACGAGCCCAACCGCCATAAAAACCCAGAAGCGGTAGAGCCCGCCAGTTTATACTGTAACTAAGACCCGCAGTTAGTCCGATCAGCGTGATATAACCCTGAAGGAACTGAAGCTTTGCTGATCCCGAGCGCACGCCGTTTATCATTAATCTATTAGTCGTCCCGCGGCACTAAACTTTGTACCTTCTCCTTTCGCAGAAACCTCCGCGCCGTGTCCGAGCAGCCAAGTGACTCTGTGTAAGTATAGCGCCTGCGCCTTAACGGACGTACGGGGTTTGGAAGCCCAAATGGAAACAAAAAATCGTTGAGCACATTCGTAACGGTGGGTCAGCGGATTGGCGTTTTAGGTTTAGAAAGTGGTAGCTCACCGGTGGACTCCGCCTCACCTGCACTTGCATGTCTGCCTCTGGCTGTATCCGTCTTGAGTGTAAACGGCGGGGGAGTTCAGACGGACAGCCAGGGGTAATCGACACACCGTGTCGGCTTTGCGCCTCAGTTTGCCACATCTCCAGTCATCTGATCAGTTTTAGGCGCCCCCTTCAGACTCGACCACTCAGTCGCTGGGATCTTTCAGATAACGTGCGAAATACGAGGTAATAAAAGACTGTTTCTGTGTGTCGGGCATTGGAACATTCGGTTCATAATTCACCCTAATGTAATACAAACGACAGTCTGTTCGACCTCTTGTTTCGCTGTGGACAATGAAGACCTGTCATAGCGACGTGCGCTAACGGATCTGTTCATACAGTCTCGGCAGAGCCCAAGTGACATTAAAGGTGACGCTGTTCTGGTCCTCCTCCTTTCTAATTCTGATCTTTATTTTTTTTTACAGTTGCCTCCATAATGTATTGGTTCGCAGTGTCTTAATTTTTGCTGTACGTTTTCGAGTTACTTTGTATGATGGCCTTCAAACGCTGTGAAAGACACCACATGAGAACTTATTAATATCCAGGACCTCGTTGTTCGGTGAGCCAGAGACTTATCAAGAGATGTCAGCATCCAGCTTAAGTTGAAGGGGGCTTGCATCACCGCAGCACTCTGGTGGGAGATGTGCAATTTGTCTACTTGAGGTCATTTTAACGATTTTCAGCCGTAGAGTTCATTTATATTATCTTAGCAAGTCAGAGGCAGTCATGTATTACCCTGCGACTCAGTCCGGCAAGCCTTTTGTCTTTCCCCAACTAAATGAAGCAGATAAATTTTTTTTTTCATTAGACAGAGGAGTCTATGGTGGGCTGACGCCATGCCCGAGGTTTGTTTCCTGCCTTGCACCCTGTGTTGGCTGGGATTGGCTCCAGCAGACCCCTGTGATTCTGTGGTTAGGATATAGCAGGTTGGATAATGGATAATGGATAGACAGAGGGGTGGGCTCAGTGCGTACGAGAGTTGATAACCAAGGAGAGTCCACTCAGGAGTTGAATCCATCACAAGAAAAGGCCAAGCAGCTCTGTATCTGTGTGTCAGTCTGGTTGTTATATCTCAGTCATTCCAACAGATGGTGCATCACAAACATTTGTAATAATAAAGTGCATTGTATTTTTCATTCCAATAAATGGCACATCACAAATTGCTTTTACAAATCCCATACCAAATGGCATACAACAGAGAACATGTTCAATGCATTTGTCATTCCAACAGAAGATGCATCAGATACATTTGTAGTGATGCGTTCTAGTAGTACAAATGTTTGTGATGCGCTGTCTGTTAGAATGACAAATGTAATGCAGTTTGTTACTAGATTAAATAAACTTGATTAGTTTTATGGGGAAATTCAAATGCATTTCCAAGTCCTTGGCAACATATCATGTTCTGGAAATGTTAAAGCTGAGGTCTACATTCATTACTTTCATGATTTCAACCCATCAGGCAGCACAGCTAGTGCATATAATATAGCGACAAGGAATAAAGAATGGGGGAATTTTGCACATTGCAGCTAGAAGAGAGGCTCTATTGTCTGTAGTGCTGTGTTTTACGTCGTGCGATAGAATGGAAAAAAGGGCAAACGAGGGCTGAGACGACGTCAGAGCTCGCTTTGCATGGGCACTGGCTCTGTCAGGCAGCACATTATATTGGCTGTGAGAAAAGGGGCAATTGGAAATGTGAAACTGTGCTGGAAAGGTTTTCACGCAATGGGTTAACGTGGCACACCCTGCAAAGGGTAGTCGTGTAATCTGGCATCCTTAGGTGACAAGGTAACCATCGGCAGTGTAATCAAGTTGTGTAACGTGATGTCAGCCTTACCGGTGCTATGCCAGTGCTGGTAGGAGCCTGTTTGGGATCTCTAGGTGGTGTGGATGGACCTCATTGTCCATAGCGGGTGCCCGGTATTATTAGACTTCAATGACCTGTAGAACCCTCTCAGTGCCCGTAGTGTGCACTTTGTTCTTTGTGTGTGTACCATGGATTTGCTTGGATGGGCTCTGCAGTCAACTGACGCCCCACTTAATGTCACCCCTTGCTGTGTTGCCTTGTCCAGTTGGCACTGTTGGCTTTGGCAATGTTAAGTTGGATGCAGCATTTTAAAGATATCTTTCTTTTGTGTTTTAATGCAGGAATCGGTGAGCCATGTCCTCCCCCAGTCAGCCATTCCACCTGGTGTCTCCTTTGCTGGAGAGTCTGTCACTGTCCAAGATTGTTGGAGCTCCGGTGTTCATCAAGATGGACAACACCCAACCCTCTGGCTCTTTTAAAATTCGAGGGATTGGTCACTACTGTCAGCAGGTGGGCTTGCGGCTTTGATGCGACGTAAAGTCTTGTGTTGGGGATGTGGGTTGAGGTGGCAGCCACGTCCAGAGCTACATTAGTCATCGGAATGGCACCTGGGCATCACGGTGTAGTCTTCATTTGAAAGTGGCTGCCTTGCTAAATGGAGTTTCTTAAGAGTGTTCAGGGAGTTTACAGCCATTCACACCCACCCGTGTTATCCAAGGGTGACATACGGAATAACATTCAGTCAGTTGGAAGAATGTAACCAAATGCGAAACCTGAGATAGTGGGGTGCCAGTTTAGTGCCCGACCCTAGGAAACGCATGTAGACACAAGTGGGCCGCGGGCAACCGAAGAAGCTGGATAATGGCCTCTAAGCTGGTAGACTGAACAATAATAAAAATAACACCTCTAACTGATATAGCGCCTTACCTTTCCTCAAAGCACTTGACAAGTCTCTTATGTTCAGGGGTCTCCCTGTTGTCTCTCTAGCCACTTTCTGAATTAGTGACCAGGTGCCACTGCTGATGGACCACACGTCCTTTGGCTCGCTCTGCATCTCATTATTCTAATTGAGGAATAAATCAAAGAATTGAGAGCTCCGAGTCTTAAAAGCAATTCAGCTAAAATGAAAGTATTTTAAAGTTTTGTTTTAAGGGGTATTAATTGCTGCAGAACCAAAAGAATGTGAATTTGGCTCCCTTGTTTTAAATAAGTACTCCTGGGAACAAAACAAAAAAAAGTGCTTCCAAAATGGGGCGAAGTCATTCAAAATGTATACACCGAAAAATCAGTTCACTTCTGTCCATCTTTGGATTCTCTGTCATGCATGTTGGTGGGCCGGGGTGCGAGGTGGGCCGCACTCCCTTCAGTCATCAGTTCAGTGCAGACTTCTCACTCTGCTTCCCCGTATAATGTCAGAATAGTCAAAACGGAATGAAAATCTGAAAATACACAGACAGACAGTTGGTGTTATTTAAATGATGGCGGCAGGAAGGAGGTCGAGGGCAGTCGAGGTGTGATGTCATCAGCAATGAGCCGGAAATGACGCCATCATGGCTGGCCCGAAAAGATAGTGCTACGTGGGACGGGGGCATTAAAGCATGGTTAATCATCTGTCGTTGTGTGAAAAGAGGGAGAAGGGCATTAGCGCTCCAGTCTAACTCTTTATCTTTTATTATTTCACGCTTACTTGGACCCTTTGACTGCCCCCAAAGTGCACATGTGTGACAACAGACTAGACCCTAATACACAAATGGTGAAGGCTACAGCGGAATATTTAATAATTAACTGAAGACTGGCATTCTGGGGGTGTCTGTCCACGTCCGTCATGAAACTCCTGAGCATACCCCTCTCCTTCCTCCTCAAAGACTCGGGCCACTCTTCCTCAGGTCGGTCTACCACTACTCACTGGCTCTTCTGCCTGTCACTCTGAAGTCATTTCCAGTCTCCTCTCGTCAAAACAATCCCCAGGGTCATCTACTCAGAGCTCCCTCTGGTGGCACCCAGGTATCGTTGCCAGTCTGCTGCCAGTGAGAATAGCAGATTAATAATAATAGACGGCACGGTGGCGCAGTGGGTAGCGCTGCTGCCTCACAGTTAGGAGACCCTTAAGGGTTTGCTTCCCAGGTCCTCCCTGTGTGGAGTTTGCACGTTCTCTCTGTGTCGGCGTGGGTTTCCTCCCACAGTCCAAAGACATGCAGGTTAGGTGGGTTGGCGATCCTAAATTGTCCCTAGTGTGTGCTTGGTGTGTGGGTGTGTGAGCCCTGCGGTGCGCTGGCACCCTGCCCAGGGTTGTTCCTGTCTTGCGCCCTGTGCTGGCTGGGATTGGCTCCAGCAGACCCCCGTGACCCTGTGTTCGGATTCAGCGGGTTGCAAGATGGATGGATAATAATAATAATGATAATGATAATGCATTTTATTTATAGGACACTTTACATTTGTAGTAAATCTCAAAATGCTACATAAAAAGTTTAAACAAAGGCAAAACAAGACAAAAACGGAGATAAAACAACAATAATTAGTGTCATTCTTGTTAATATGCTTTTCTAAATAGAAAGTCTTTAGCCTTTTTTAAAACAGCCCACCATCCGCTGTATCCTCAGGTAGGACCTTAAAGAGCCGTGGAGCAGCGACCACAAGGGCTCGGTCACCCATTAATAATTCAAATTATAATACATTTTATTTGTATAGCGCCTCTCCCGTGCTCAAGGCACTTCACTGAGTTTAAGAAAAAAGAAGAGTAAGACAGTAAATTCAGAGAAAAAGCCTAACAGACAACATCATTGATGGTTTAGCGCACACACACACACACACAGGTGGCATGACATCTTGACATAAGCTCATTGTACCCATTGTATGACGTTTGGTCACAGGGGGGCGAAGGCGGTGGGTATTTGCAGAATTGAAGTTTCTTGTAGTGGATTGTAATATACGGAGTTCCTTCCATGGATACACTGATGAGTTTGTGTTCAATACGGAGGTGAATGGGGAGCCAGTGAAGTGACCGAAGGATTGGCGAGATGTGTTTGTATTTCCGCACCCTCACCAGGATCCTTCTGCACTATTTTGAATTTGTTGGAGCTTTTGAAGGCTCTTGCTGGGGATCCCGATGAGGAGAGCATTACAATAGTCCAGCCCGGAGGAGACAGAGGCATGAAGCAGCTTTTCAGCATCACCAAGGGAGAGGTAGGGTTGGAGTTTGGGTTTGTTTCGGAGATGAAGGAATGCAATTTTACTGAGGCGGTGGACACGTGTATCAAATGACAAATGGGACTCTAACTTGACTCCCAGATTAGTGAGTGAAGGAGAGAGGGCAGTGGTACGGTCAGAAAAGGAAATACAATTTACAGAAGAATGAAGTTGATGGGGGTGCCAATTAAAACAGCTTCAGTTTTAGTGCTGTTCAGCTCGAGGAAGTTCT
This sequence comes from Polypterus senegalus, assembly GCF_016835505.1. Classification (NCBI taxonomy): domain Eukaryota; kingdom Metazoa; phylum Chordata; class Cladistia; order Polypteriformes; family Polypteridae; genus Polypterus; species Polypterus senegalus. Next base: position 73,453,297 of record NC_053165.1, read on the forward strand.
TGGACCTGCAAGGCTGAATCTCATCCAAGCAGGAGGAAAGGATTGATGGAGGTGTAAGAGAAGTCGAATCCAGTCTCCCGTAGAGCTGCGTATCATCTGCATAACAGTGGAATGAAACTCCATGCCTGCCGATGAGTATAATCTCACTGCCAGCCACCATTACTTGGGTGGAGAACAACTTTACAATACAAGTAGTCGTCGACTTACAGCCACGTTCGGATCTGACAGACTGGTCGTAAGTCAATCTGGACACAAGATATGTGAATTCAGACCTGACCATATGTATAGTACTGCATGATGAGTCCTTCAGTCCATCCATCCATTATACAACCTGCTATATCCTAACACAGAGTCACGGTGGTCTGTTGGAGCCAATGCCAGCAAACACAGGGCACAAGGCAGGAACAAATCCCGGGCAGGGCACCAGCCCACCGCACACACCAAGCACACGTCTTTGGCCTGTGGGAGGAAACCCACGCAGACACGGGGAGAACATGCAGACTCCATGCAGAGAGGACCCGGGAAGTGAACCGTTAAGGGTCTCCTAACTGCGAGGCAGCAGCGCTACCCACTGCGCCACCGTGCTACCCATTCCTTAATTCATATTGTTTTATATACGTTTTTATGATCATTCTTAATACATTGTGTAGGTTTTTTGATCATTTTTTTCCTAAATTATTTTTTATTCTATTGTTTTGTTTCACTGTTTCTGTTGCTCGTATGAGTGCTGAACCTTTAACACCTTCGCCATTCTTTACGTCGTCAGCGTGAGGCTCTCTCAGCGTTCATGTGACAGCAGGAGTTGAACCAGCCAGTCGGATTATCGTATGTTTTCTTTGTTAACATTTCAGCCTGCTCATAATAAACATTAACCGATAAAGGAGTGCAGTGTGGTTTCATTACCCCTTCATGGCGGGTCGCACGTAGCGAGTGGCGCATTGTGAGTCACAGTGCAGAAGCTCCAGAGGTTAACTGGGTCAAAGCCAGGGTGCAGCAGTACAGCGCGGGCCGTGAACTTTGCTTGCAGTGGGATAACTTGAAGTCGCATCCGATCTCACATTCGCTTTCTTTCCTTCCTCGTACTGCTTGATCACCTTCGTTTTTGTGTCACGGTCACGCGCCTTTATTTTCCTGTAGTTGTAAAATGTAAGTGAATGCTGCAGATAATAAACTGAGACTGAGATGAATGAGTCATGGCATTCGGGGCTGGTATGTAGTTTGCCCGTGAGACGCATAATTTTAAGTTGCCCACTACCTGTACTGTACACTCCCCCACTGTCCTTTCGTTATATCCTCATCCCTGGAATAGAAATTCTGTTGAACCCCCCTGGCATCCTTCACTGGACAAGATGGCATTGGACTCCATTCTTGGACGTTATTTATGCCCGTACCCCAATTACAAGGGTGCAGAATTTCTAACATTTCCTCTACAGCCCCTTTCTGATCCATTTTCGTCCCTTGAGTTGCCCTCTTTATGTGGTCCGATTCTGTTATCCCTGCTAGGACCAAAAAGCATTGGCCTCCTATCTAGGATGCCATCCAGCAGCTGCCAATGCAGACCTGGTCACAGATCTCTTGTATGGATTGCCATCCATCCATCCATCCATTATCCAACCCACTACAGGGTCATGGGGGTCTGCTGGAGCCAATGCCAGCCAACACAGGGCACAAGGCAGGAAACAAACCCCGGGCAGTGCGCCAGCCCACCGCAGGGCACACACTAGGGACAATTTCGGATCCCCTAACCTGCATGTCTTTGGACTGTGGGAGGAAACCCACGCAGACACGGGGAGAATGAGAACGAGAATGCCTTTTTATTGTCACTATACACATGTACACTGAGATTAAATACAGCTCCTTCAGTGCAGACATATACGTAGAACACAACAAGTAAATAAACAAATGGTGCAAAAAAGTTTGTGATGCTATACACATATGGAAAGAATAATAACTTCTGCACTGTTGGACTATTGCACATTATTTAAATAGTTCACAATAATGATGATCATGTGCAGTGAGTAGTGGATGTTGGACCCTGAGAGTAATGATATTGGACAGTTATTGTCAAACATGCAAACCCAGGTCTCCTTATTGCGAGGCAGCAGCGCTACCCACTGCGTCACCATGCTGCCCAGGAATAGCCATCCATCCATCCATCCATTTTTTAACCTGCTGAATCCAAACTCAGGGTCCCGGTGGTCTGCTGGAGCCAATCCCAGCCAACACAGGGCACAAGGCAGGAACCAGTCCCGGGCAGGGTGCCAACCCACCGCAGATGGATAGCCATGCTAAATTAATATTAATAAAAACAGTAGGGTCACACGTCCAGAGTAAAGTGAAATTCCTACTTGGTTATTAGCAAGGCTTCTTTTCTGAAGGCGGTTATCATGAAGAAGAAACATTTGGGCAAAGGGACAAGTTTTTACACCAAATTATTAGTAATCGACTGTGTCTAAACGAGACTGGCACCGGGAAAGCCAAGTCATGACAGTGAGCACATACCCTCGGTGACACGCCGATGACTTTGATTTTAAGGTTGCTCTCCTTCCCCTCTGTGGTTAGCGCTGATTTCTCAAGTAATGCAGAGTCCATGGCGTGACGTCAGCTGATACGTGCCTTTCCGCGGTGAAGCAACTAGAGGGTGTCTGGCTCTGACCTTTGTGTGTTTTTTCTGATCTGCAGGCTGCCACTCACGACTGTCAAGGCTTCATCTGCTCTTCAGGTGAGTGCCCCTCATTTACGGGAGAATCGGGTCAGACGAAGCTGCCCTGCCTCCTAATCATATCTTCAGGCTTGCCAGCCTGTGGGTGTCTGGGCATGTGAGAGGGCATGATGGCCTTTTTTCCTCTAATACGATCGTCCCAGTTGCTGCCCAAACTGGATATCCAGGTCTTTATTTGCTGAGCATATCTGAGATTCTAAGAAGAGGTTTGTGCCAGGCTGGAGAAGTCTGAAGGGCTTCACCACACTTGGTGACCCACCAGTTCAACAGGGCCGTCTGTTCCCTCCTTCCCATAGCCCTCTGTGTGTCGTTGGACGTGCTCTACATGTCCTCCCTCCTTTACCGATTAAAGATATGGCCTCCAACATTAAAGAGTGGCTCAGCGATTGGCCAGCAGATAAGGGCCCGAGTGCCAGTGAAGTCAGTGAAGGGGTGTCCCGCCTCATGGCACACAGAGAGAGACGTGACACGTCCTGCTTCCTCATCGGGGTGTCCTGTTTGATTTGGGGGCCGTGGTGGTCCCTTTCCTAGTCTGGTTTTTGTCTTGCCATTCAGACTAAGTGAATCTCATGTCGTGACTCTCTTCTCACAGTTTCACTTCTGTATTGCAGGGGGTAATGCAGGCTTAGCCACTGCCTATGTGGCCAGGAAGCTGAACATCCCAGTCACTGTCATTGTCCCCTCGTCAACTCCAGATTTGACAGTTCAGAAGCTGCGGGAATATGGAGCCTCTGTGCAGGTGTTTGGACAGGTAGGAGGAAAGGTCACGTGATTACACATTGAAATAAATGGTGGCAGCCGGGCAAAGAGAAGCCTGACCGAATTCATGAGTTGGTGACGGGTGGCCGAGTGATCGGTAGGGGCTACTACTGTGTGAAATGCACCCAGGTGGTCTTCTTTTAGCTCCACTGGCCTAAAGTCCAAAAGCTCCACATTCACCGCCCCCCTTAAAATTGCTGTCTGGAGGAGGGCAAGCAGCTGAGAGGGTGCTGCTGTCCCCCTGAGTGAACCCACGAGCGGACACATCTCCCCCTTGCGTTTCTTTCATTTCAGGTCTGGGACGACGCGGACAGGGAAGCTCACAGGCTGGCTGAAAGTCGAGGCTGGAAGTACGTCCCACCATTTGACCACCCGCTCATCTGGTAAGATGTGAATGGAGGCGTAACAAAGAACCGTAATTTCAGTGATGGGTTGAACTTTAAAAGTCGGGCAGCGCCACTCTATGCCACTTTAGAGGCCTTTATCCCATGGAACTGGTGGCCTATCCATGCTTGAATACCGTCCTGAACCCTAAACCGGGCGGTGCCAGTGGCACGATGCCCAGGACATTAACGTGTACTCTGTGGATCCCTCTTGGACGTGAGTGTTCACTTGACATTTTTTTGGTCCACCAACATTCGGCGAGATCCATGATGCGCTCGCATGGAGAGGTGGGTCTCTTTGAGTTTGTACCATGAAGTCTCATTCATTCCTAAGTCGGTCAATTGCGGGGAATTCTGCTTTCTGAAATGGCAAGGCTTGTGTGGTGCTCATGGTCAGCCATGGTGAGTGCCACCAATAGTGTATGGAGGAGGGAGAAGCCATGAACAACTGACAGGCTGTTGTGCGGCGCAGACTCGTCCAATGCAAGGGGTGGTGAACTCCATCTGGTACAACCAGCAGAAGGCCTACGGTGGTACAAATCACGGGGATGGCGTTACAGGGGCACCGTGTCATTGATCCCTGCTGTGTATGGCACTGCATATGGGATGCGTGTCCATGCTAAACCCTGTGCACCTTCAAATGTATCAGAACTGGACCTTGGATTGATGGAAGAAAGTCACCTGGTCCACTGTGAGTACAAGGCACTGTGGGAAGGTGAGCAGCTGGTTGGAGGCAATACCCTCAATGTTTATTTGGATGTGTACCACCAACCTAAACCTTGTTGTAGACCAGATACACCCCTTCATGGCAACAGGTATTCCCAGATGGAAGTGGCATCTTTGGGCAGGATAACGTGCCCTGCCACATTTCACAGATTGTTCTGGATTGGTTTGAGGAGTATGATGAAGAGTTCCAGGTGTTGCGTTGACTTCCATGTTTCCCTGATGTCAGTCCAATGGAGTATCTGTGTGATGTGCCACAGAAGGCCCACCTCGCAACTTAACGTCATGGTGTCAGATAGCACAGGACACCGATCCAGTTGACCGTCTGTGGGATGAAATCGAACAACGAGTCTAAAATGCACGCCTTGCCCACTTGGATTAGTTAGAGGATCTGCTGGTAACGTTCAGTCGCCACACACAGGTTCTGTAGAGTACCTGCCTCGGCTGGTTGGCACAGAGAGGAGCAACATCATGTTAGGCAGATGGTCCGCGTGTTTTAGTTCATCAGTGTATTTAACAAATGTGCAGATACCCCACCAGAGCTGTTCCATCTAAAGTTTGAGCGTTGGTATCTCCAATATGATGAGAAGCCTGTGAGCACAGCTACTGGCCCCTAAATGTGTGGTATGGAGAGTTGGAATAATTGGTGCTTGTTGGAGACTCAGATCATCCACTGCTTGACTTGCATGCCATCTTTTATTAAATCCTTTGTCCCTCTCCACACTCAGGCAGGGCCATTCGACAATCGTGAAGGAGCTCCGGGACCACCTTCCCTCAAGACCTGGAGCCATAGTAGTCGCAGTGGGCGGAGGTGGGCTGCTGTGTGGAGTGGCTGAGGGCGTGAAGGAAGTGGGCTGGGAGGATGTGCCCATCATCGCCATGGAAACCATTGGGGCCGACAGTCTGAATGCGGCAGTGAAGGCCGGCAAGCTGGTGACGCTCCCGGACATCACAAGGTATGGTGGAGTTGGCATCTTTCTACACGTGGCTGTCATTATTGATGCTGGCACGGCTGTGAGGGTCCACTTTGGTTTTGGTACCTTCTGTGTGATGATTGTACACAGTGGGAGTTCTCTAAGCGTGTAGGAAGCATTAGCATTGTGGAAGACACTACACTGTGTGCACAATTATTAGGCAAGTGAGTATTTTGACCATATCATCATTTTTAATGCGTATATTCCAACTCCAAGCTGTATTAACTTGAATGCTTATTGGATTTAAGCATGTCAGGTGATGTGTATTTGTGTAATGAGGGAGGGTGTGGCCTAAGGAGATCAACACCCTATATCAAGGTGTGCAGAATTATTAGGCAGCTAGTTTTTCTCAGGCAAAATGGGCCAAAAAAGAGATTTAACTGACTCTGAAAAGTCAAAAATTGTAAAAAGTCTTTCAGAGGGATGCAGCACTTTTGGAATTGCTAAGATATTGGTGTGTGATCACAGAACCATCAAACATTTTGTTGCAAATAGTCAACAGGGTTGCAAGAAACGTGTTGAGAACAAAAGACGCAAATTAGCTGCCAAAGATTTGAGAAGAATCAAACGTGAAGCTACCAGGAACCCATTATCCTCCAGTACTTTCATATTCCAGAGCTGCAACCTACCTGGAGTGCCCAGAAGTACAAGGTGTTCAGTGCTCAAGGTAAGGAGGGCTGAAACCCAACCACCACTGAACAAGAAACAGAAGTTGAAACGTCAAAACTGGGCCAAGAAATATCTGAAGACAGATTTTTTTCAAAGGTTTTATGGACCGATGAGATGAGAGTGACTCTTGATGGACCAGATGGATGGACCTGTGGATCAGTAATGGGCACAGAGCTCCACTCCAACGTGGAGGTGGGGTACTGGTATGAGCTGGTATTTTTAAAGATGAGCTAGTTGGACCTTTTGCATTGAAGATGAACTCAAAATCAACTCCCAAACCTACTGCCAGTTTTTCAAGACACTTTCTTCAAACAGTGATACAGGAAAAGACCATGATTTTATGCAGGCCAATGCTCCATCACTTGCATCGAAGTTCTCCACTGCGTGGCCAGCCAGTAAAGGCCTTAAAGATGAAGGAATAATGACATGGCCCCCCTTCCTCATCTGACCTAAACCCTATCGAGAACTTGTGGGCACTTCTTAAACGCTAGATTTACAGGGGAGAAAAACAATCCACCTCTCTGAAGAGTGTCTGGGAAGCTCTCTGGGAGGCTGTAGTCACTGCTCCACAAAAAGCTGATCGTCAACAGATCAAGAAACTGACAGACTCCATGAATGGAAAGGCTTATGACTGTTATTGGAAAGAAGGGTGGCTATATTGGTCATTGATTGATTGATTGATTTGTTTTGAAATGTCAGAGATGTTTATTTGTAAATTTTGAGGTGTTTGTTTATTATTCTCACTATAACAGATGAAAATAAACAAGCGAGATGGGAAAATTTTCATTTTTCCTTTAGTTGCATAATAAATCTGCACACTAATAGTTGCCTAATAATTGTGCGCACATATGTATTCCCTCATGATGTTCACACTCACATTTCCGTTGTGAAACATTCAGGTTTCAGGTTTATTAACATTTTGGATTGACTGATAGCACTGTGTTTGTTCCATATTAAAATTAATCCTCAAAAATACAACTTGCCTAATAATTCTGCACACAGTGTATATTAATTAACACGTGCTTGGAAAATTAGGCTTTGGTAGGACTTGCAATGTTATAAACTTTGCTTCTTTCTGTCAGTCTTTTTTTCCTCCTTGACCTCATCTATCTATCTGGATTCCTGCTGCTTTCTCGTAGTGAAGCCAAGTGCCTCGGAGCCAAGACGGTGTGCCCAAGGGCACTGGAGGTCACCCAGCAATTGCCGATTCTGTCGCACGTTGTCACCGACCAGCAGGCTTTGCAGGCCATAAAGAGCTTCTTGGGTGAGGCTTGAATACAAAATATTATGCTGTTCATGCAAATAGTTAAAGGGTGGGCCTTTAAATGCGGGCATTGTGTTACGTGCTTGAGGTCATGTCAAATGCCAGCGGGTTAGGTGGGGGCATCAGGCAGGATTTTGCGGCAGCGCCGTACAGTCCTACTGGTTTTGTCAGTCAGTCATTGTCCTAACACAGGGTCATGGGGGTCTGCTGGAGCCAATCCCAGCCAGCACAGGGTGCAAGGCAGGAACAAAAAACGGGCAGGGCGCCAGCCCACCACATACTGCTTTTGTGACCCTTCATTTTCAGTGCGTTGGGTCCACAGCGGGTATTGAGACCATCTGGGATGCCAGCCAGTTGGAGGGCACGAGTACAAATAGCAGACCAGTTCATTTAACTGAAATAACATGCCATGTCAGTTTAATTAAGTGTCACAGGGGCCACCGTCAGTTACAGTTACTCGAGGCAGAGTGCCAGCTCGGCACAGGGCCCAGTCCCACCCTCACACCAGCACAGAGTGCCAGTTAAATCACCAGTTTATCAAACATGAATACCTGTAAGGGAGGTGGGAGAACATTCAGCCTCCACTTTATAGTATGGCGTTTGAAGCAGTAGCGCTAACCCCTGTGCCACCATGTCATTCAGTGCCCATTCAAATTTTGAAACTTGTGTCCCCTGACAGATGACGAGCGCGTGCTGGTCGAGCTTGCCTGCGGGGCATCACTAGGGGCCATCTACAGCGGACTGGTCACGAGACTCCAGACACAAGGACAGCTCCCGGCCCAGCTGGGCCCCCTAGTGGTCATTGTGTGCGGCGGCAGCGGCATCAACCTGGACCAACTTCTGAAGTACCAGGAAAAAATAATGCAAGGTTAAAATGCAACAAGGTGGGGACGAGGATTGGGAAATGGTGTTGATTTTTATGTGATTTGGGTTGGGGTCTGGTTCAGTAGTTACATCCAAGGGGTATTTGTGGTGTCATTTCACGAATGAAGTGGGGGCAACCTTCCGGTTTGTAATTGGACTTTAGAATAGCACTGGGACTTGTGAGCCTTGAGAGTTAGTGATGACCAATCAGAATGGGGGCTGAAGCTCATAAAGAAGTGGGGCAGTCAAGAATCACTCACTGGGAGCAGTAACTGGGACATTCAAAGTAGACGTAGAAGGCCAGGAGAGACTTATGGATGAAGTCGGGAATCTGGGATCACGTGGAAGGCTGGAAAGTGAATACTGAATGAGCAGGAGAAAGCAGTGGCACAGAATGTGACAGAACAGACCTGATGAGGCCTCCTTGGTGACAGCTGTGCCATTGTTTGGGTGGTGGGATTAGAGATGTCCAGGTAGGAGCAGCCTTCACAGCCCATATCGTTTCGTGACTAAGATAAGCCGCCTTCCGTTCACAAAGTCCCCGTGGTGGTGGTCGGCCCTCCAGTCAGGGTCAGGTTCGGTTTCGGGCTCGGGCTCCAGTTTCCAACAACAGATTCCCTGCCCAAACCATCCACATTCAAAGTCCCCTCCCTTTTTTTTTTCATTTTTTTTTTTTTTTTTTATTATTTTCTGAGTCAGTGTTCTTGCATTTCAGTGAGTGAAATCTAGCAAATTAGCACTTTAATTTACCCCTAATCTAAGAATAAGCCGCTTAAACTACATGCCAACCGGGCACACCCCCAACCCTTAACTTCGGTAGGGAAGCTGACGTGTGGCGCTGTGGCTCGTGCTGCGGGATATCAGGGATGTGAAATCTCCGGCGTCCTCTACAGGCCACAGCTGGAAATGCAGTTCAGCAAGAGTTGCAATAAGCCCGAAGATAGATAATTTGACAAAAAGGAAAAATTCGTTAAATTCGATCACCAGCACCTCTGCAATGTGCAGGGCAATTAGTCTGAACAAGCCAGTGGGCATAGATAGTGCCTGTGCACTTATGGCGCCTTGCCTTTCATTATTCCTGCCTTGCGCCCTGTGTTGGCTGGGATTGGCTCCAGCAGAACCCCGTGACCCTGTGGTTGGGATATAGCGGGTTGTATTATGGATGGATGGAGGGATTATTATTATTGTTTAACGACGCGGCTTTGTGAAGTCCCGTCTCCGCTTGGCTTTTATATGTATGCGTATTTGGGCATTGTACACTGTTATTAGAAGAAATCCGACGATCATGTGGTCGTTAATGTACTCCAGTGTGTCTGCAAAATAAACATCAAAGTAAACACGAGACTAATAACGGTTAGCGCGACTCTAATTACGACAGCATGCTATTACTTACAAATACGCTAGGCGGCACCCTTGCACTTCATGTAAGTATGTGCTATCATCGAGCGCGCTTTAAATTGAAAATGTCCACGGCGTGATCCTTTTAAGAGTAGTATGTGACTTATCATGGTGTGTTTAATATAGCGCCTTTTGCGACGGGTGCTGATGAAATTCAAGGTCGTCCACCAAACCAACCAAACCGGAGTGCGTCGGAATTGGGAGAACACTATGGGGTGACCAGTAATGCTGCAGTTGGACAGCTGTTAAATATGATTAAAAGTAACCGGTCAATCAGCTGGCACGATCTCACGGGTACGAGTGCCTTTTGCTCGTGCGTGACAGAATTCCTTTTTCACTCCGGGTGTTTGCACCCGCATGGTGTTCACAGTCCAGAGTGGAAGCACACCTCCAATCTAATAAACAAATGCAGACAGACGCCTGGCCGCTGATGTGTGACTGGCTATATTTATAAGTTCAGTTCTTGTATAGCACAGCCGGACTTTTATCGCGATCCGCGTGCAATGCTGCCATCTGGCGGTCCATGGCTACACTGCACCACACTGCACTGTCTGTCTTGACCCACTTGTTTGCCAACCTGATGTCCTTGCTGCACAGTTTTCCGTAATGGGTTCTAAAATGAACCCCACTAATAATTCATTCATTATGTATTGGTCTGGTCTTACAGGGGAAGCTACCAATTCTGTATTTTTGTCAACGACTCTGAGAAGACATGCAGCCTGACACGTCTAACGGGAATCTGCTGTCTTCCGGTTAGACACGGAGCCCCTCAAGCCCTTCCTATTTGTGCCCCCGTGGTGCGATTTATTACCTTCAGCATAAAAAAAGGATTAGCTAAGCAGCCAACGGTAACCTTAAAAAAAGAAAAGTGCGTTGCCCGAGCTGGCTGTTTATAAAATCGGATTGAAACGCCTGTTGAAAAGCTTTGTCTGGGAATGTGGCGAAATCTAATCTGCGCCTCTAATCATTTTGTAAACTTGCTCGTTTCTGTCGGCTCCAATTCTTCTCCCTTTAATTGCCTTGAAGAGTTCATTTATTATACAATAAATGGGATTTTGTTTTGTAACTATTGTGGATCCAACCTACCTGTGCAATTTGAAATAAAAACTCCACATCCTCATCAAAATGCCGTTTGCGCACATTGAGAGCAACTTGTCTTTTATTATTTTTTTCGTGTTTTAGAGGAGAGGAATGTTTTACTGGAGGGGTTGTGGTGCAGTGCTGCCCTCTCCTGGTCTACAGCGGGATTTACATCATATGTCACTTAGGTCTCCATTCGCGTGTTCACAAGACACTCTGGATTGGAATGGAGGGTTAACGTTGACTTGACCTCATTGTCCTCTCGGTCCATTGATCTATATAGCGCCTGCATTGTATTGTTCAGTTTGTTCCAAAGCCCCTGCAAACAGCTGCATTATGCTCAGCTCAGTGAGGACACCTGGTTGATACCCCGGGTGCTCCGTGTGTAGAGTTTGCATGTTCTCCAGGGACATGGAGGCATGCTGGTTAGTCTTTTGTGTGTGTGTTCACCCTGTGATTGTTTCTGCCTTATGACTCATGACTGCTCGGATTGGCTCCAGCTGCCACCAAGGATGAACACTTGCACCACCAGTAGGGTTAGGGTTAGTTCAGCTCACTGCGCTCTACTGCTTGTACCCCATTAAGGACCCTCAGACTTCAACACACCCCCAATACATTGTTTTGTTCCTTGCTCACCTGCGCCACCTGTTGTATTTTCAGGAAAACTGCACCCGTTATTCTGTAGACAAAATAAAATTGGATTCCTTATTAGGTATGTAAATAACCCTTTGGATGGCTAACAACCAGAAAACCACTCATTGAAGCCCCCAACAGCCCCCTGAAATATACACACGCGAGCATGTGCGCCCTCCAGGACCCTCGGAGAAACTCAGCTGCGCCGTTCCCCTTCGCCACGGCAGCCTCATTGTGCTTTACCTACAGCCGTCACCCCCGGCCATTGTTACCAGTGAGAAAAAGCAGCGCTGGCACAGGTGCTCAAAGAGGGCCGACACCCACTCATCCATTCATCTGCGGGGCTGCCCGCCGTACCCCTCACCGCAGCCCCCTTTTGTTGGGACACGCAGGCCCACAGAGCGGCATTGTGGGCAGACAAAGAAGCGTCGCCTCCCGTTGAGTGGCGCGCAGCGAGACCCTCCGACACAAAGCGCGTCAGCTGTGTGCTGCGGGGGGCGCAGTGCGCGACCCACCCGCGAGTTTCACTGCCCCGTTCTGCCCTGGCCGAATCCCAGCTGTTCGGAAGAAAAGGAAAGGAAACGCCGGCGCGTGTATTGCATTACAGTGTCGGCGAGACCCTCAGTTATAAAGTGTCTTTAATCTATATTGAGTCGCGACCTTCAGGTCTATGTATTATATGGCGCCTTTCACATCTACTTTCACGTGCATCTCATAAAGTGTCACTCTGTTATCTGTTTATTATGTGGGGTTTAGCAACTTCCACATCTATCCTTTATTTAATGACTTACCTGCCTGTTTATTCCACTGCGCCCTTCATATCTGCATATCACGTATTATTTTTTTGTATTTGATACTCTGTATTAACCCTTGAGAGGACATTGTCTTGTGCCTTTTAGCTGTCTGTTTATTGCTGCCGTTTCCATCTATTATGGAGCATTAGAAGTGCCCATTAGTGCAGAGACCGATGTGAAAGGAGTTATATGAGAGGCGTGTTGTACCTGCCATCTTGTCCTGAGTGCAAATTCCAGTGAAATTCTTACTTTTGCATGCTTCTCAACATGCAGCATGATGTTACTTCTGGCGCCATGAGACTACCTGAGCTTCAAAGTCCTGTCTTCCTTACCTGAAAAATACGTTTGTTATAGCCTAGCAGATACACGTCCATCCATCTTCTTAACCGGCTTGTCCAGGGCAGAGTCGCAGTTACTCAATCAGATATGTGGCATCGCATCACCAGCACATTCATGTCAATGCCAGTCACTAAACCATCCCCCGGCCATGTCTCTAATGTAAATAAAGCAGCAGAATGGGACAGAAAAAGGTTTGGGGGTCCCATTGGTTGCCCCAGCTGATGTCCATGTGCTGCAAAATACAATGAAAACAAAAACTCCAAAAAGTTGTCATTTGTCAGAAGTCTAACACAATGTCGCGAGGGGTCTAAGAGGGGCCGCTCCTCCATAGAATCTGGTCCATTGTGGAACGTCGACTCCAGGTGCGAGGGTCACGGGTTTAAATGGGACTTGTGCCAGAAGAGAAGGCACTTGTTACAGTAGGGTGGAAGGCAAGCCACCGGTCACCAGAGTCCTTCTCCTCCATTCGAATGGTGGAAATGGTTAGGAACTGAGCGTCCCCCTTAATCTTCTCGTGATGTTCTGTTTCAGCATCACCTGTAAAAAATCCTCAAGTAGACATGTTTATCTATCTATCTATCTATCTATCTATCTATCTATCTATCTATCTATCTATCTATCTATCTATCTATCTATCTATCTATCTATCTATCTATCTATCTATCTATCTATCTAAAGTGCGGTCAAGTACAAAAAAAGAACTGGCGCCCATACAGGTTACAACACAGCAAAACCGTTTGACCAATAAGCCACTGCTGCTGTGGTGTCCTGTCCTGCTCCCTCACGTGATGTGGCTGTGATGCCCGAATCCCGGTGGCTGGTCTGTCCTGGACACAAAGGTGTGACTGGCAGCTCCCTGCCATGGACTGACTGATTGATGTCTTATTGTAGCACAGTCCAAAGTTGACATCAGAATGAAGTTCAGATTGCTGATGTTCGGGCAGGGGGCTCTGAACTGGTAACTCTTCACTGATTTTATTTGCGTGGTATCTTTGGTTGGCAGGTTTTTTTTTTTTTTAGGCAGACCTTCAGTCCAGCCATCGTTTGAATGAAAGCGAGTCAAGTGGCATGTGGTGCCATAATGATGGCCTCTACAAGGTGTGTGTGCTGAGATTTACTCCAGGAGACCCCCAGGTTCCATATTCTCCTGATGATACATTGGTTTCATCATGATGACCTCCTGAAGTGAAATTCATTCAGCTGGGTTGTCTTTGGTGTCCGCTGATCAGGGGGACATCTCCTTTTGGTGTTCTACTGTATGACTGAAGAGTTGCTAGCTAACTGGTTGACACCTTCTTTCATCCTGATCTTTCGTTACCCATCTGCTAAAATCAAACCCAGTCCAAGGTCTCCATTCGGTGTGGTCCCAGCTGAGGGGGTTCCCCCATGTTGGCCTCAAAGGAGGCACTTCTCACGTAGAGTAATCTCCTGTGGTCCAGATGCCTCCCTTCAGTTCAGCATCTTTTGCATGAAATTAGTTCTTTGGGTGGAATCTGACCGACATGGTGGGTTCTTTTATGCTGAGTTACAATGAAAATAACCATTCAGAGTGAATGTTGACTATAGGGGCACCATGTCCATCACACATGATGGACATGTTTCTTCACTCTCACCTTCAGCTGAAGGGTATTTAGCTGGGGGTCTCGTTTCCATTTGGTCTCCTCTTGACCTTTGCCTTCATGCCAACCTCTGCTCAGACTTTTCTAAACTGCCATTTGACGTGAGAGTCCGTAACATCACCACTCTACTTCATGGTGACCTACAGCAGGCGTTCTGCCATTCATCTTCTTCAGTGACTTCATCCCTGGCCAGATATCTCTGCACTAGAAGTTGACTCGGTGGGAGTCCCTAGCAGCCCCTCAGGGTGATGTGCACTGGGGACTCTGGAATTCACTGTGGGGCCACTGGTACCATCCTGCTGTATTTGCTGAACTGCTTTATGCAATTTGGTTTCTTTAATGACTTCTGTCTGGTGGTGTCACAGCGGGGGTCTTCAAATTTGAGATAGCTGTATATGAAAGGTTGACTTGTTGATGGGGGGAGAGAAGGTTCATAGCAGCCTCACGTGACACTTAAGGTGACATCTAGTGAGCCATTCTCCAATGACCACCATCTGATGTCGTCACGCCAAGGTGGGCCTTTTCCTGCGGACTTGGGGTCAGGTGTCTCTATACTGAAGGCTGACCAAGAGGACAGTCACCATGAGACTCCATTGGTGTGCAGCTTTCTTCAGGGGGCTTGTATAGTCTTACCAAGCTGGTGGGTTTATTTGTGACAACCTGCAATCAGATACATCTGTGCTAGAAGTTGACCAAGGCCGTCCCTGGCACCATCACCCTCTACAGTGACAGAGTTAGGCCTCCTCGAATTGTCATTCTTCATTGACTTCCTTCTTAGGTCGTCTGACCAGGGTGAGTTCTTTCAAGTCAAACCTCAGGTCTGGTGTGTGCGTGCTGAGCGGTGACTGAGGGGAGGGCCGCCTGGCACTGTTGGGGTCTGTTGGCGTGTAATAACATGGAGACATAAGACTTGAGCATTCTGGAGTTCCCTTTCTTCATTGACCTTCTTGTGTCTCCTCTGGCATTCCTTTTCTTCGTTTACCTCCATGTTATGTACACTAGAGGGTTCCTTCATGCCAACCTCAGCTCAGATAGTGTGGTTGGCACTGGCCCACTTCTTCACCACACTGAATATTCTTGAATTCCCTTTCTTCATTGACCTGTTCTGCGTAGTCTCACTAGGGTGGGTTCCTTCATGGCTCAGATATCATACCCTATTGTCGTGTTATTACATGGTGACCCTAAAGTTGGCATTCTAGAATTCACTCTCTCTAGAGTGACTTATTTCTTGTCCAGTCTTCACTGTTCAGGTTCCTTCATGCCAACCTCATCTCAAATAGATATAACTATACTGAAAGTTGGCACCATTACACTTCTTGGGCCCACTGCTTCATAGAGATGTAGAGTTGGGTATTCTGGAATTCTCTTTCTTCACTGACCTCTTCCACATAGTCTCACCAGAGAGGTTATACCATCCTCTGCTCAGATATACACTTCTATCCAGAGTCGATTAAAGGGTCACCAGCACCGTCATTATCTACTAGCACGCTGCTTCATGGTGACATAGTTAGGCATTCTAGAATTTGCTGCCTTCATTAAGCTCCTTCTGATGTTGTCTCCCCAAGGTGGGTTCCTTCGTGCCAGTCTTGGCTCAGATATCCGTACTGAACTTTGACTAAAAGGTCACCAGCAACTACTGCACACTACTTCATGGTGACTTTCTGGAATTCACTTTCTTCAATGACCCCCATCTCACCAAGGTAAGTTCATTCTTGCCCCCCTCAGATGAATTATTTATGCATGGCACCCTCATGCACTGGCACACTATTTCATGGTGACACTCATTGGAATTCACTGTACTTCATTTACCTCCCCTCCTGTGAAGTCTCCCCAGGGTGGGTTTCCTCAGGTCCACATTCGGGTAAAATGTCTGTACACTGAAAAGTTGTTCTAAGGGGTCGCGGGTGCCATCATGCTCTATTAGCGCTCTGCTTCATGGTGGCATACTGTAGCCTGGCATTCTGGAATTCATTTTCTTCAATGGTCTTCTTCTTGTGTCGTCTCACCAAGGTAAGTTCATTCATGCCCCCCCTCAGAGGTGATGTTTCTATGCTAAAAGTTTATAAAAAGGGCCACTGGCACACACGGCTGGCACACTATTTCATGGTGACACACATAGATAGACATACTGAAATTCACTGTTCTTCATTGACTTCCTTCCTGTGTCATCTTCCCCAGCCCCCTCATGTTAACCTCAGTTTGGACATATCTACATGTTGGAAGTTGACTTAGGGGTCTTGGCCTCCTCAGGGTGGGTTTCTTCCTGCTCAGATGTCGCCTTCTGTTGGCATTTTATTTCATGGCGATCTACAAGTCGTTATTCTGGCATTCTGATTCTTCAGTGACTTCTTCCTCGTGCAGTCCTCGCTTCTCGCTGGCCGGTGGTCCCCCTCGTCCCTCCTCGCGGCCCACTCTCCGCACGTCCGCCACGGCCGACCCCGATGAAGCATCTGACAGTCGAGATCGAGCGCCATCTGAATCGCTTTGCTGCTCTCAGCATTGGTATTGACAGTGCGGAGCCGGGATTGCCCCCCAGACTCCTGCGAGACCCCAGCGGCTTTCCATTATCTAAATTCCCCTTTTTATTTTCTCTCTAAAAGCCCATTACAGTGATTTCTGTTCTTCTAATGAATTTCCCTGGCCCTCATCTCCAGGGAGCAAGTGGCACAATGCAGGCCCCTATAAATCAACGAGCTCCACGACTCTCCCGGCAGCCCTATCTGCACCGCCACAGAGGTGCTTATGGCCTCCGCCGCAGGCTGGGAAATCCTATTATACTCCAAACAGGGAGAGAGAAAAAAGGTCAGATCATTAATTACAGCAAGTCCATAATACCGACTCCTCCACATTCTCTTCCTAGGATGACTGTTCGAGTCAACCCCCGGGCTTAACTCTTGCGAGGCCAGCGCCGACTCGTCCCCTCCTCTTGCTAATTGCCTGCCTTTCCTGCCGAGAGCCGCCGTGCGACGGCAGCCTCTTCATCAATCACGCTGCGTTAGCGATGGCACAAGTGGGTAAGCCGGCGAGTTCAAGTGACCGCCGCGCTGCGGATGAAGGATCGCTTATCGCGCCCCAAGTCCGCTGGCGGAGGGGATGATGAATAAGGACGCGGCGGCGGGGCCGCAAACCTGGGCAGGTGCGCTCGACTTTTTCAAGAGGGGCAACTAACGGGGAAAGGCTTTTAGGGGGGCGGCATTCACGTCTTCAAAGTGAATCGGTTCTGCGCGTGATGATTACTGTGCTGATACGGTGAGGGGCACAAGCGTTAGGGCATCAGTGTCGGGGCACCTGGGACCCCCGTTCGTTCAAGTCAGCGAGCGTCTGAAGTTTCACTCCCCCGGTCTGTTTCGCCGCGACTGTAAACCGACCGTGAACCCCAGCGTGGCCGCTGATGAAGCACATGAAAGTAAGAACTGCTGTGCTTATGTGACAGTAACGGCACTATAAACCTAAAAAATCTGTAATAATAGAACAACTTAATAATAATGTAGTAAAATACGTGACTCTGAACATGCCGTGAACCCAGTACTGCTGCTAATGAAGCACATGACAGTATGGGCACTGCAAACCCTAAAATCTATAATAACAACTTAATAGTAATCTGTAGCCAAATATGTGACCCTAAACTGGTCTTGAACCCAGTACTGCTGCTAATGAAGCACATGAAAGTAACAATTACACTGAATACATGATGGTAATGACACTATTAATTATATTAATTTTTATTATATTATTATATTAACCTTTAATAACATATTACCTAATAGTATATATTATTATATTAACCTTTAATAACATATTACCTAATAGTAATCTGTTAGATACATGACTGTAAAATAGCTTTGAACCCATTACCACTGCTTACGAGGCTCGTGTAAGCAATCATTCACCGTTCATGTGACAGTAAGGCCCCTATAATCCCTAATAATACCTTATAGTAACCTATAGTAACATATGACTCTAAACTGGTCTCGAACCCGGTGCCGCCACTCCTAAAACACATGAAAGTAAGAATTTCACTGCATACGTGACGGTACGGGCACTATAAACCCTATTAACTTATAACAACATAACTTATTTACATAACTCTAAACTGGCCTTGAACCCATTGCCGCTGCTGGTGAAGCACATTAAAGACTCTATTAACCCTAAAACGTATAATAATATAAGCTGATAGTAACCTATAATAACATACATGACTCTAAACTGCTCTTGAACCTAGTATTGCATTAAAGTATGTATTTCACTGTACACGTCACAATAAGGATTCTACGATATAACTTAACAGTACACCATAATAACACACGCGACTCTAAGCTGGCCTCAAACCCGGTACTGCTGCCAATATGAGCTCTGGCTCCCTAAAATGCTAAACTGCACTGGTGACAAAAGACAATGGCCACTGTGCCAATGCCTAGGGTAAGATTAAAGACAGGTGTGGGCTAATTTAGCAGTTTTCATTCTATATAGTGTTTTTCCTGGCGAAGCCCACCACCCAGACTTTACAACTCCATTGTCAAAATGCAATTAGATGCTTGCTCTCCCAAAGCGGCTGTGACCGGTCCTGACTTACTGGACGGTGGTAGATCACGAATAAAGAAACAGTCAACACAGACCATGTGACCAAGGGGCACATGCACCGGACCCTCGCACACAAGGCCACTCCTTCAGTCTTTGTTCCCTCAATAATCTCTTCATCAGCCTGGACCCCGATTGCAAACCATTTTATCACCCTGGATGAATAATGAACCTTGCAGTGTTGTTCACTAAAAAGGCGCTATATATGGGGGCATTGAGCCATTTCTGATCCCAGCAGTGCTTATAAAATGTCAGCAACTCGCTTCCCTTGCCTGTAAAAAAAACCCATAAATGATTCTGTAGCCCACCTTGGGTTACTTTTCACTATGAAAGGCACTATATGTGGTTTTGCATGTCCGATCCGCCACAGCATTCAAACCACTGGCAGGTTACGTGAATACCGCTGATGATCTCATCCCAATTGCACCTGTCACCGGGGGGCATAGGTTAGGCAGCAAGTGAACGGTGCCATGTTGGAAGAAGGAGAACCAGGCAAGCGTGAGGATCTGAGTGACTTTATCAAGCGCCAGTTTGGGATGGCGAGACGACGGGTCAGAGCATTTCCAAAAGAGCAGGTCTTGCACAGCAATTGGTCATTACCTACCAAAAATGGTCCTGAGGAAATGGTGACAAGGTCCTGGTCACCCAAGATTCATTGATGCCCGTCTGCTCCAATCCCACAGAAGGGCTACTGGAGCACATTTTGCTGACAAATGCCATGCTGGTCAGCAACGAAAGTTGTCAGAACCCACAGGGCATTGCAGACCAGTCAGAGTTCCCATGCTGACCCCTGTCCACCACTCAAAGTGCCATCAGGACTGGACCATGGAAGAGGGTGGTCTGGTCTGTTAGACTGTGTGAATGGCCAGGTGTGTGTGTGTTGTTTATCTAGGTAGGAGATGACAGCCAGGATGAACTGTGGGAAGAAGGCAAGCTGGCACTGTGATGCTCTGGGCAACGTCCTGCTGGAAATCCTTGGGTCCTGGCATTCATACAGATGCTTGTTTAACATGTGCCACTTACATCAAGATTGCTGCAGACCACATACCCCCCTTAACGACCACGGTATTCCCTGATGGCCAGGGTCTCTTTCACCAGGATAATGTGCCATGCCACACTGCAAAAGGTGTTCAGGAAGGGTTTGAGGAACCTGACAAAGAGGTCAAGGTGTGGACTTGGCATCCAAACTCCCCAATCAAGCATCTGTGGGATCATCTGGAGAAACCAGTTGGATGCATGGAGGTCTTGTGGGACGTCATGGTGACAGACATCACTGGACACCATCAGAGGTCTCGTGGAGACCATTCCTTGAAAGGTTGGCACGAGGGGGCACATTATTTGGCAGGTGCCTTTAATTGTGTGCCTGATGGCCGTATGTGGGTATTCTGTTTTTATTTAGCTATTGAGTCTCCCTTTGACTCTAAAGGGATACACTCAAAGACTGCTTGTTAAGTGAGCTCTCTTTATATAGCGCCTTTCACAGAGCACACCATGACAGGTATGGCTGACTACTCAAGTGTGATGTTCCCATACACCCAGTTCTGTTCTAGGCAGGGTGCAAATCCTGGGGGTCCTTAAAACACATGGGGTCATTCCAGGACCAGGGGAGGAGCACTGGCATCTTTAATATAGCGCCTTACACTTTGAGCGAGGTGCAGCACAGCCAGCATTAGATGATGAAGTCGAGACAGTTGGCCATCCCTTCCGGGCACCCGTTTGTGCAGTAAGTGCAAAGGGATGAAACCCATCCATCCATCCATTTTTTTTCGATCCCACCAGCACCCCAAGTGAGCCAGAGCTAATCCCACCAAAATGTCTGAACCCACAGGTGCCCCCCCCCCATCTCAAACACCGTATCCATCCATGAACAGATTTTATAATGTCAATGTAGGACTCCAAGGGGAGCACTAGGCCTGTGAAGACCCCCACTGGACCAGCTCCCACGTGGAAGACCACCTCACCAGTGTATGGCTGGGAAGTGGGAAGAAATGTAAACCACTGAGGCAGTGCACAGGGCGTGGGACAAGTGCGCGAGCCGCATTATTCACTGGACCACAGTGACTCCTCCATTATATAGCGCCTTTTGAGGCCCTGCCAGGTATAAGCATTATATTTCAAAATGGGAAGCCCGGGTCAACGCGATTTGTTCAGCAATTACCGTGAACTCTGCAGACAACGTGCATGTGTGGCACAGACTGTGTGCCCAGGAGCTCAATAGAAAACGGTTCCCTGCATCACTCGCTGGCACCAGGCTGAACTTTGTGGTGTCTGCCCAGTCGGTGGGGCGCTCCCTGCTGGCAGTTGTTGTGCCCATTTATCAAATGCTGGTGTGAGGTGTGACTTGCATATCATCTGTTTTGTGTTGTACCATGACAGTGCCCTCTATAAGTGAATGCTGGGAATGACACCCCTTGTTGAGTATTAAGGGGGCCGTTAAGACCACTCGTCTGAGAGTTTCACCCTTTAAAAATAAAGTCTGAGTTGACCCCGGGGGAGTCTTGGCAGCGTAGGGCAGCTGCTGGTCATTAACTGATTTCGAGGCGTGAGGGTCTCTTAATGGAGGCAGCAGCAGTGCTCTCTTCAATTTGCCCTCTTGGTCAGCCACAGGTGTCGCCACTCCACCCTAACGAGCTTCTTCTAAGGGGCCATCTTAACGAGCAGGTGAACGACCAGAACGAGGCTCTGCCCACTAGCCGGGACCCCTCAGTCTCCGTTTGGCCTTCACCTGAAGGTCTTTCACTTCTGTAAGTTCCACCAAGTGAGATTGCAAGGATTTGGCCTAATGAGCCCAATGGTGAAACTGGGACAACTGGGGGGCCACGTCCGAGACACGCTGATTGAGCCAAGTGCTGGCAGCCCACACGTGACCCTTTTTTTTTCCCCCCTGTCCGGCGGGATTTTGTGATGTTTTCTCTGCGTGGACCACAGACCCCCAGATTTTGGAGCTCTGGTTCCAGTTGTCACTTTTGAAGATCTTGGAAGCACTCAAGTGGAAGCCATGTAAGTAAGAATTAACTTTGGGACTTAAGGTGGAGCTTGGTCATGTGGGGGGGTCTTACGAAATGCTTCATCAGTGACAGAGGTTGGTGGATTGTTTTGAATTCCGTACTTCCATCCCTCTGCAAGGGTTCAAGGGTGACGAGAGCAGGGTGTCCCACCCACTACATGGACTCCTGCTAGGTGCCCCCACTCTGTTCTAGTCCTTGTGTATGTGGAGACCCTGGTGACATTTTGTGATCACACAGGTCTGGTGATGCCACCTCTGGTGTGAGTACCTTCTGGCTGGCACAATGAGTTGCCCACCTCCGTTTGAACTTCTCAATGTGGTTAAGGAGCATTTGAAGACCCTCTTGTTTGGTGAATATTTTTGGTAGGGTCTTGTAACTGAGCTTGCGTTTGGGTTCCGAGTTCTTCTCTTGCGGTGGTCCATTTTGTCACCTTGTCCTCAAACCAGACTGATGTTTATCTTGATGATGTTGATCTCTTTTGTGAGTCCCTTTGGATAAAAGTGTCTGCTAAGGTGCTACGCGTCAATGTTGTAATGAGCCAAATGCGGCAGAGGAGCACAGGGAGAACGTGCAAAGGCATCATCAAAGCGAGGGTCTTGAGAAGTCGTGGGTTAGTGCAACGCTGTGAATGGTTTGTGCCGTCGTTTAAATCTGAGAGAAACCAGGAGAGTCCCAGAGAAAGGGCGGCCAAAAAGTAAAACGAGGATGGCTCAGGTGGTGCCAACCTGCCAATTGTTAAAAAGTCGAGGGGTTACAGGCAGGTGAGCGGCACAGGCTGGCATTTTTCAAAACACAAAGCAAATTTGAAGTCAAATTCCCAAAAACGGGGGGTCAAACTCCAGGGATTAAGCCAAACATGTTGAATCCTGGCAGGCGCTAATGATGGCCACAACGTTGGTGCCAAAAATATTCTAATAAATTGAAAGGATAAGCGAAAGAAATGTGCTGAGTGTCGCCAGACGATGGCCTAGGGTGGGATCTTGGGGGCGCTCATTGGGTTGTGTAATGAGCTGCTGTGGCACACGAATGGATAACTGCAGTTGGGACCCCCGTCCTGCAACAGCAGGTGGCATGATGTGGGGGGTGCCTGTCCTCCATGGATTATTGGTCAAGTTTGATACAATGTGGATGACATCTTCAGGGATAATTTTGGGATGTCTGTAGTGGACCTGCCTGGCACTTGGCAGAATAGTTGGCAGCCTCTGGGGGTGGGGCATGGCGGGTGGCACCAAAGTGACCCCCACAGGTGTGTTTGTGTGAGAGACTAGTGACAATAGACCTGCATTAAGAAATGGAATTCATTGGCGCCATATGAAGTGTCCTCATTGTGTTAATGCATTTGTAAAATAAACAGCTCTGTGTCTTCTGTGACAGTTACAAATATGGCACACGACTTAGGGGGGCACCACGGGTCACACCTGCACACTCCACTTCAGGCTTGGAGGGGCCAGTGTCTTCTCTCTCTTCGAGCTTTTGGGTTATTTATAATTAAGTGTGAGTGTGTAGTTTATAAAGTGCATGGATGGACGTCTAAAAACAAATGTGTGAATATGGAAATTAATTAACTGCACATCTCATTCTGTCTCAGTTTAAGCAAATACTTACTGGGTTCAACCCAAAGGGGGCAATGGAGCAGTTTTTTGTTTTTTTTTTGTGTTTAAACACCAGATGCCCCTCTTGATGCCATCTTTCTTTACCTGGGCTTATTTTAGCCTCTGATCACGTGTGTGGTGAATACTTAGACACATGGAACATTTAAATGCATGAATTAAAAATAATTAATAGACAGCATGTATGGTGTATTTTAACAGCCGTCTCTCCGTCCATCCAGCGCTCAAACCTGCCTAATCCGGTTTAGAGATCCAGGAGTT
The DNA here is from genome assembly GCF_016835505.1 of Polypterus senegalus. Taxonomy (NCBI): domain Eukaryota; kingdom Metazoa; phylum Chordata; class Cladistia; order Polypteriformes; family Polypteridae; genus Polypterus; species Polypterus senegalus. The sequence goes on from NC_053165.1 coordinate 73,476,975, forward strand.
ACAGCCGGTCCTAGCAGCGTGACAGGCAGTGCAGGACGAGACTCTGAATAAGGCAGTCAATGGTGTGCGACACCGAAGGAAAATAAGAGAGAAACCTGAAGATCGTCAGGCAGACGTTTGGGGTCACCCAGAAATGTTTGTGTTTTTGATAGAAAATGAGACTCCTTTTGTCAGGAAACCATTAAATTAAATTAAACGTCCTGTCTATAACACACCAACACTGAGGACTTTCAACTAATAAAGCATTCAGCACAAGTGTGTCAAGAAACGAGACTGGGGGTCCTTTAAACCAATGGCAGTCGCCCTGTATAGTGCCTTACAGGAACTAACATGGCAAAAGTTTTTTATTCTTTTTAAATATTCCTTTTTAGACATGTATGTGTGTGTGTTTGTATGTCTATATCTACCTGGCATATAGTGCCTTTCACACACACCAATGTATCTATTATACAGTGCCTTATCTATCGTCTGTCTATTATATAGTGCCTTTCCTGTCTATCTATATACAGTATCTATCTAGTCTCTTTCATATCTATTAATCTTTTTATCATATTGTGCCTTGGATGACTCAGGCGCCGCCGCAAGTGGCAGCCATTCCAGTAGCTCCGTGTATGACTTTATCTTTCTACCTTTTTTCTCTGTTTCACTGATCACTTCTATCACTTTCTTTTATGTGGACTCGTTCCCTGGACACTTTTTACTACTTGTGAATTTCCCCTTGGGATTAATAAGCTATCTATCTATCTATCTATCTATCTATCTATCATATAGTGCCCTTCCTGTCTGTCTGTCTGTCTGTTATAGACAGTCGACCTTCCGTTTCGATTCTATCATTCGTTTCACTAACGCGCTGTTTCCACCCCCGGCTCGCGTTTTCCTGCTCCGCTCTATAAGTAATGATTAGACCGGTAGGCGGATTGGGTTGGCAGGATGCGCCGGATCTCCGGTTACTAATTAGTCCTAGCTGGAAGTCGAGTCCTTTCTCGGTCTCTGCTGTTCGGGGCGCTATATTACGTGTGAGTGAGCACCAGCGGCACTTTTTCTCCCACCGTCCCAATCCATCACCCCCTTCACCACCACCACCACCACCACCACCACCACCTCCTCCTCCTCCTCCTCCTCCAGGATAAGAGTACGGGAAGGCCAAGTTAAACCTGCGAGCTCCGAGAGCTCACCGGCGGCCGCGGCCAAGGCCACCTCCAGAATTCCGAAGAGGGATTGAAGAGGCTGCGCGCCGCGGACCCGGCAATCCGGAGGCATCCATGCTAACCACGTCTGTCTGGGTGGAATTACAAAAGCACAAAGCGCGAGTGTGCAGGGAGCCCCCAGGGAGGCAGCTGCGCGGGGCTCGTCGCGCGTTTTCATTACTTTTACATTAAAACTAGTCAAGAGGAAAATTGCTGCAGCCTCCTCTCGCAACGAGACCACCTGGATTAGTGGGAGGGGTGCGCGTGTGCGTGAGCCGGTGCGGGGGATGCAGATTGTCAGGGCGACGGTGAGATCTTCTCAATGCGCGTTTATTTATGCGTAGACATTCGCGATATTTACATTTTTTTTACAGAGGTGGTGGGCGCGGGGTGCCGGTGTGCCTTTCCCGCTTTCCGCTTATTTCAAGCATCCATTCGGAGGCGTGGCCTGTGCTGACGGGATGCAGAGCTGGACGGGACGCCACTCGAAGGGGCCCAAATGAAGTAAAAATGCGCAAAATATATAAATATATCATACAATATCATGTATAAAATATATAATGTGATATATGAGCATCAATTTATATATTCATTGGTTTATGAGTTTATTTCGTCATTTATTTCTGCCACTGACGAGGCGCGCAACCTAAAATACACCTCGAATGTACAACTGTCACTTTCACACGTCAAGGCAGAGAGGGCGGGCTCTAGCGAGTGTTGCGTTTTGATTGGTGAGTGCTCGTCACGCCGGACTTAGCCCGCGTTCGACTAAAACTCGGAACTTGGATGCCGTGGCGACTTCCAGGCTGTGCCGTGTGACGAATGCAGCAGGCGCTGTAGGCACGTACCCGGCCGCTAGTTGGCAGTGTTTGTCGGATACTGTACAAGAAAGGCGACTGAATCATTGAAGTGTAGTCCGTTTTCGCGCTTCCTGATCTTTTTTCTGTTGTTGAACGTATCAGTCCTTCCCATTTTTCCACTTTTTCATACACTGGCCGACTTCCAAGCTGATGTTAACTGATATTTTGCGCTACAAATTGGCCGCCATCTGATTGTCTCTGTATGTATTCGCGTAGATTTTTTTAACGTCTTTAACAAGTCTCTGCTCCACGTTTACTTTAGAAATTTAGCAAAAGACGAACGGAAGCGTGTTTCCAAAAATGCGTAGTTACTAGACTGGTCAATCTGAGTCTTAAGGGTCTGTCTCGACCCTACGTGTAGTCACATCTTTGACGATGTACGGCGTAAGCTTGACACAGATGTATAAAAAAACCTTCGGCCATCAAATGCCACGTATACTGCAGCCACTTAACATGCAGCTTCCTAATGATGAGCCTGGCGGTTCGCGCAGGAATTCTGGACATTTTGTCTCGCACTTGTAGTCGCAGCTTTGTGGTTAAACTGAGTACTCCGCTATTCACTTGTTTGATGTGTGCCACGCCGTATTGGTTGCCTTTGGGGTGGGGGTGGGGAATGGGTAGTACCGTCACGTGATGTGACATGTGACGTCATCAGTGTTATAACGTCATATACCGGCACTCAGCGCATTAGGATAACCACAGAAACATCCCTTGATTTGTATCACACTGCTTTATTCTTTTTTTTGGGTAAGAAATTTTCTGACGTGTCCCTTTGACGTCGAGTTCTGCTTTTCAGTCACTTTCTGTCCTCTCGGGAACGAATTGGCTTTCATTTTCTGACCTAATTAAATTTCCTAGTTTCATTTCCTGTTGTCTACGTCATAACAGCTCCAGAATTCACAATCAAGCAAAACCCTTACATCCACTCTGAGGACAATCCACCAATCAAGAAATGGCGCCTGCTAAAGCCTGCCCTCTCGGCTTTGACTACTTGAAAAAACACTTGAAAAATTTAAATAGTTTTAACACTTTAAAGCACATGCTGCGAGTATCTGTCTGGTTGTTATGGCTCTGTCATTCCAACGGATGGTGCAACACAAACATTGGCCTTTTTTTTTTTTGAAAGTGACAGCTTTACCTACAAGCCGTATTTCATGTTGCATCAGGAGGAATATTATGGATGCAATTCAATAAATAAGCAAAATTCATTTATTTGTGCTCACATTTTCTGCTCTTTTTTCTTTATTTATTGTCACGGTACTTTTATTTATTTTTGTTCAAAATGTTCTTCCATACACAACCTCAGATCTGCAATGAAATGAAAACTGTCACGTTCGTCCATCAAAGTTAACTTGAGGGGGCGGGCTCTAGTGAGAGCTGTGTTTTGATTGGTTAATCCTTGGCCCTCAAGGGTGCCATCCACATCTCCATCAGATTCTTCAGATGTGAACCATGTAACCACCCAAAAGAATGCTCTCTGCCAAAAATGCAGACAGGTTTGAGGATTTGGGCGCACTCGGCAAAATGCAATGAAGTCGGTGGGAAAGGAGACATTGAACTCGCTTCAGATGGTGCAGCGGCAGGGCTGTTTCAACGCATGGGCACACTGGGCAGTTGGCCAGGGGTCCCACGATAATCTTTGTGTGTTGTGACTTGCTGAGGGGTTGTGTAGGTAGGGGTCCCAGTGCACTGCTTTTCCCGGGGCCCTATAATCCTGTTCAGATGGCCCTGTGCAGTGGTCTCTGAAGTGTCCCTAGGGAAGAAACTGGCCACTCTGCTGGAGCAATTATTGTGGCCAGAAATGTGCTGACCACTACACCACTGTGCCACCCTAAGGCTGGGCGTACGTTAAATGGCATTTAATTTTGCATTTAATCTTGGGACCACTGACACTCCAGGGCCCCCTTTTAAGGAACCTTCCATGCCTGTCCTTGAACTTTTTGAGACCCCTTACATTGATTTATCTTGTCCAGTGCCCAGCAGATCATTTTAGGATTCCGGGCATGTGAGTGTATAAAGCTGGCGAGTCTTCCAAACTTTACAACTGCGATATAAACGGGCACAGCCAGAGACCTCGGACCTCATACACTACACACGTGAGTGGCAGACGTGATATGTAGTCCATTTAGAGGTGGGCAGCCCTATCAGATGTCTGTTGCATAAAAACAACTCACCACAAAAGAAGGTGGGCCCCCTCCCGAGGTCTCGGTAAATTTATGGTGTTAAATCCATTTTCTCGGGGAGATGATTGGAAGCAAAGCCCACTGTTGTAATTATTCACTAACTCCGAGTCTCTTAAGAACCCAACAAAGTGTAAAGAATGGACGAATGCGTGTCCGCGTCCCCCGTGGCCTGATGCCTTCATGTGCAAATGTGGCTGGAGAAAAGACAAACCCCAAAGCGGATTATTAGGGAACGGATCCCCCTGGGACTCCACAGTCTGTAAACTCTTATTTTATTATCTTTAACAGAGTCGCACGTTGGACAAAACTAGGCCTTTAGATTGGGCCACTCTTAGTCCTCCAAGAGGACGTTTGAAGGAGTGGAGTGGTCCTACCTGTTTGACGTGATGTTTGTCGTTTTCTAATCTCCTGCTCACGCTTGGCCAAGTTAAAGCCATGGACTGGCATTTAGGTGAAGCCCACAACGTGTAGGCGTGTGAGAGGCAGCACCTCCTCCTGAGGGCTTTCCTCGAGATTTGTATGTCTAAAATTGTGCTCCTCTCAGTTTAAATAGAAATCTTAGGACCAACAAACCTGTTTTACAGCTGAATAGGTCGAAGAGCAGTGGGGGTCCACCATGAAACTGCATTGGTGCACTTAAGAACACGTTCTGGTACTCTTGGTAGGCCCCCATAAGACTACAAACATGGCGATACAACAGCATTCAATCAAAGAGGTGCATCTGCCTTTTACAGTGAGAACGTCTACGCATTAAACCTGAGGTTTGACGCCTAATGAATTCAATTTTGGCCCTTGATTCCTGAAGGACTTGTCATTTTTTTCATACTATCTTCTAGTGACAGTGACGTCATGTTGGATTGGTCCATCACTTGTTTTAAACTACCTGTCAAAATGCATCCCTCGGAATGCCCAATTCCATATATGGAAGGGGGTGGCGCCAGGAGACATGACTCCAATGCAGGTAGACTTCTTTCCTCCCATAGAGGGCGGGGTTGTGTTGCAGGTGTGGGTGTGGCCTTCTGGACATTCAGAAATGACTTTTTCCATTTTTTCTTTCCCTTCATCTCCTGACTCACCAGTACGAGAAGAACCCCCCACATGTCTGACTCCTCCTGATGTCAACTTCTGCAAGACGTCACGCTGTTTGGGCTTTGCCCCTATTTCTTGTTCTCTGTACCAAAAAGCTTTTTTCAATTGTAGGCCGGTTTTGGACCATTTGCTGTGCAGGCAGTGACACTCTCTTATGATAAAGAGTAAACCAATAGGTGTTTTCAGCAGAAATGATGAGCAGCACTTGAAGTTGTTTGTACCATGTCATCAGACCCCTAATGGGTATTTGAGGGGTCAAAGTTACTCCTTTTCACAAAACATCCTGTATATGGGCGTGCAGAGTGTCGTATGCTGTCTTGAGGTTGCTGATCACGAATGTGATCATGTGTTTGGTATTTGATTCTTTACCACCGGTGGTCCTAGCCCACCAAGAGCCTCTCCCAGAAGGTTCAAACCTAAGCATGTGAGGAATCGTTTTAGACAATTTCAAGGTCACTGATTATGAATATGAGGTTATTTTTGACATTTGATCCTCTATGAGCTCTCTACTGAGCTCCATTAGAGGGTGACAAGTGACACATTTCTACTACAACTGAGGACATGTAGACCTGAAACAATGAAATTTGAGCCCCCAGTTGAATATTTCAAATATCTGCCACTACTCTTCTCCTTTGTTATGTAGGTCTACCTCATGGAGTGCATCATGACGTTTCTTATGACCGCCCTGAATTAGGGTGTCTTACGTAAGTTTTTACTTGTGGACTTCGTGTTCATGGTGGCAACACGAGTGCAGTGTGCTTTATTCTGAAAGGAGGTGGGGGGTGAAAAGCAAGTGCAGAATAAAGAGAGGGTCCGTTGCGCTTTAGCGAAAACAGTTTTGTTTTTATTCACAATGAAACAAGAGAAACAGTGACAGGTATTCCACCACTTTATTCGACCAGACCCTTTTTCATCCACCCCGCCATGGGGGCTACAATCCATACCCTCTAGATTAAGACAATAAATAAGAATTTAAAATAATAAAAAAAGCATATACTTTTATCTGTTCTTGTATAAAGTTGGAAATCTAGAAGCAACAGTTTTCCTGAAAAAAAAAAATCCTTTCAGTCCGTGTTGAAGCAGTTCAAACCGAAACGAAGGCTCCTACCTTAAAACAAACGAATGGAAGAGGCAGAGGGAGCCCAGAGACCTCGAGCGTTGACCGTCGAGATGAACCTAAAGAGTGTGTCTGAGTGGCGGTAAGTGGCACAACTGTGTGTGTTTCACACCTGCTGACCGATCAGAGGGCAATGTTTAAACTTGACGATTCCCTCTCCGAACCTCTTGACGCTTGCTGTGTCCTCTATATATCCGATTTTCGTTGAACTATTGACAAGTGGACACCCCACCCCTTGGCTGGTGAAAATGACTTCCCTCGTCACTCCTGTAAAGACGTGTGACAGCGGTGCATCGGTTTTGCGCATGTTATGGGAAGTAAAGCCGCAGCTCATTCCAAATAGTGCACACTGTTCCCGATGTCTGCCCGTGGATGTAAAGACCTGCCACAAACGAGGCGGCTCATTCAGTTCGCTTTGGTTTACCCTTGCATGGCAGGTTCCGAGCGCTGGTTTTTCTTAAATGAAATTTATGCTGTAGGGTAAGGGTGTCCTACTTGAGCTTTTGAGAATGAGAAACTGCAATGTTAGAGATATATGAATAAATAGTGGGAGGGGGGCTTCAACTTGTGGTTTTAAGCATAGAGATACTCATATATGAACGAAGATCAGGTTGAAGGGGTTCCCCCTGTGGTTTCGAGTGTGCCAATCTACGTATAGTTGATCAATGACCAGGGGCTCTGTGGTGCGTTTGTAGTGCAGTGACACATATATATGAACATGAGAAGTGGGGAGGTGTAAGTCCCCTTAGTGTTTCGATCGCAGAAAGATCTATTTATATTCGAACAAGTACCAGGGTCCTACTGTTGGGTCCAAATGTTTGTAAGTCAAGACAAGTAATGATCCGAACGTGATTCTCCTGAAAATTGTAGACTCAGGACCGCCTAGTGTTCCTGTATTGGCAGAGCCAACCCTGAACCTACAATAATGTAGCGGCACCTAAACAAGAAAGCATCCAACAAAATGGTGGGAAAACGACGCACAAAATGGCCGCCGTCACACATATCACAAAAATAGTAGTTTCTTAGAAAAAAAAATGTAAAAATCATGTAACTTTTTGGGATTGTCCAAAAGTTAAGCCATAAGAATAAGAACTAAAAGACTGAAAAAGGTAGTGGGATGAATGCAAAATAGTAAAATTAAGTTCTGCTTTATTCTTTTCTTTCAGGTTCCATGCCTCTGATTTTTTTGGCTTTGAAGAGCTATCTTGGTGGAGTTTGCAAGCCCCTCAGTTGTCGGATACCTCAAGTCACCGCAGGATCCACTCCCACGTCAAGGTGGCCGTCCTCCCCCCAAGTGACTATACGTGACCCCAACGTTCTCGGTAAGCTCCTACCTGGTGGCCATTTTTTTTTCCCCTTCTAGAGTATAATTTCCACAAATGGGGCAAAGTGGGTTTACAATAAGAGGTGAGGTCCATCGATCTGGACTAGGGCATAGGATATGGAATTTAATTTAGTACATCAGACAATGTTTTAGACATGGGATGCGAAAATCTCACATGTGGAATCTAAATCCCATAATACGAGAAACTGGGTCGGCTCTAATGCTTTTGAGGTGAAGATGTAAATGTCGCAGTCAAAGTTTTCAGATCTTCAGACGTGTATCGCACCTTGAAGTTTTTCAGACACGGCTACATGTTTATGACGTTCAGGAGAGGCTGGAGGGATTTTCAAGGTCTGCGGTTGGTGTTTTGGGTATGTTCATATTCGTAAAAATCATCAAAGAGCAGAGTGAGTCATTGGTGATTTTGAGTGCGGAGATACACGGTATGTCTAATCAATGAGTAGGAATGGGGTGGGCTAACCCCTTGGTGTATCCGGTGAGAAGACTTCTGGGCATTCGATTGATAAGTATGAGTGCAGAGTTACTCTTGGTGTTACTGAGCATGGAAAAGTTTGTACATCTGATCAACCGGTGGGAGTGGAGGGTTACCGTTGCTGTACCAAGTGTGGAGATTTATGAATATTCAGTCAAGAAGTGTGAATTCAGGGTTATCCCTGTTAGGTTGAACCAAGTGTGGAGATTTATGTATATTCAATTGAGAAATGGGAGTTGGGGTTTATTCTTGGTGTATCAAGCATGACAATTTATAAAAATTCAATTGAGAAGTGCGAGTAGTGGTTATCCTTGGTGTGTTGAACGTGGAGATTTATGGATATTCGATCGAAACACCAGAGTGAAGGGTTACCCTTGGTGTTATTGATTGTAGAGACTGATGTATAATAAACGGGAATTAACAAAATTATAATATTTAATTGACAAAATTAACAAACGGGAATGGTTGGTTACCATTAGTATATCAGGTCTGGAGATTTATGAATATTTAATTGGCAAGTGGGAGTGGAGGGTTACCATTGGTGCATCTAGCACAAAGATTTCTGTGTATTTGATCGAGAAGTGGAAGTGGCAAGTAGCCACTGGCGTATCAAGCATGGAGGTTTATGAGTATTCGATCAATAAGTGGGAGTAGGGGGTTATCCTTGGTAAGTCGAACGTGGAAATTTATGAATATTTGATCAAGAATTGGGAGACAGCGATTACCCTTGGTGTGTCGAATGTGAAGATTTATGAATATTCAGTTGAGAAATGGGAGTGGAGGGTTACCATCGGTAGATCAAGCATTGACATTTTATGAAAAGGACTGTCAGAAGATGGCGACTGAATGGCAGCCCACTAAAACAAGTGGTGTGTATCACCCATGAAGACAGCACGAAAGTTAACACGCCCCCTTTCCCTGGTGAAAGTGATTCAAAGCGGAAATCGTAAGGACGCTTTCGTGATCAGCCGAGTGGGTACTTAAGGCTCCCACCAGCTAGTACAGTTTACATATTTGATCGACAAGCAGGAGTAGAGGGATACTATTGGTGTATCGAGAATGGAGATTTATAAATATTCAATCAACACGTGGGAGTAGGGGGTTTTCCTTGTTGAGCTGAATGGGGATGTTTATGTATATTTGATTGACAAATGGAAGTGGAGGGTTACCCTTGGTGTATCAAGCACAGAGATTTTCTGAGGAGGACACCAAGGCCAGCCAGCCTGCCCTCTAGATTCAACAATTTGCCTGAAACAAATGGAGAACAAACAGTCAGCAGATGGCGACTAAATGGCAGCCCACTAAAACAAATGAGGTACACCACCCATTAACACACCCCCTTTCCTACCTGAAATTAATTCAAAACGGAAATCTTAACAACACTTTCGTGATCAGCTGAATGGGTAATTAAGGCTCCCACCAGCTAGTGCAGTTTACATATTTGATCGACAAGCAGGAGTGTGTAGAGTTACCATTGGTGTATTGAGCATGAAGATTTATGAATATTCAATCGAGAAGTGGGAGAGGAGAGTCACCATAGGCATATCGACCGTGGAGATTTATAAATATTCAATCGACAAGTGGGAGTAGGGGGTTATCCTTGGTGAGTTGCATGTGGATGTTTATGAAAATTTGATTGACAAATGGAAGTGGAGGGTTACTCTTGGTGTACCGAGCACAGAGATTTTGTGAGGAGGACACCAAGGCCAGCCAGCCTGCCCTCCGGATTCGACAATTTGCCTGAAACAAATGGAGACCAAACTGTCAGCAGATGGCAACTAAATGGCAGCCCACTAAAACAAGTGGGGAGCACCACCCATCAACACAGCCCCTTTCCTCCGTGAAATGAATTCAAAATAGAAATCGTTAAGAATGCTTTCATTATCAGATGAGTGGGTACTTGAGGTTCTGTCACACACGTGTGAGTAGGAGGCAGCTAAAGGGCCTGAGTAATTGTAATTCTACACATGACCAGGAGGTGGCGAGATGCACTGACTGTCTCTCTGTTCCTTACAGACCATTCTCAGGAAATCCCACCCACTCCCGTCGTCACCTATGATGACGTCACTTCTCCTTCTGGTGCCTATAAAGACGTCACTTTCAGTTCTGGCCCTGATGACGCCACTTCCTCCACCAGCCTTTAAAGCCACCATCTTGCCTCCACATAATCAGTGCTATTTTGGACTCTGTTCAAACAATTTTCAACCTTTTTGCAGCCAGGGAACATTATACAGGTGGCTGCCCCAAACTTTTATCATGTCTGTTAGTCGTTTTTCTGATGGCTCCCACCAGATAGTGCAGTTTACATATTTGAGCATGGAGAGTAACCATTGGAGATTTATGAATATTTGATCGACGAGCAGGAGCAGAGGGTTACTATTGGTGTGTTGAACGTGGTGATGTATGTGTTTTCAATCGAGAAATGGGAGACAGGGGTTACCCTTGGTGTCTCAAATGTGGAGATTTATGAAAATTCAGTCGATTAAATGGGAGTGGAGGGTTACCATTGGTGTATCAAGCGATGAGATTTTATCTGTATTCGATCGACAAGCAGGAGTGGGGTGTCAAACATGGAGATTTATGAATATTTGATCAACGAACTGTGTGGGGTTGTGTTTAGTCCTCTCTTGATGGTAGAATCTTGAAACTGAAGGGAGACTCACGGAAATAAGGCACTCGCTTGTACCGTCCAGACTGTCGATTTAGACGCCTACCCTCAGCCTGGGGTTAGGGAAAGCGATGTTGGGCTTATCTTTGAAAAGTTTTACCTTCAGAAGGTTTTCAGTAATAAAAGATTATTTCCTATATTACGTTAGGCCAGAAATTGCAGGTGGACATGATTGTTGCGTATCTGGAGTTTGACTACATGGAAACTGCTATTTAAAAAAAAATATATATATTAAAATCGGTTACTCAACACTTTCTAAATTAACGAGAGAGAAAAAAATCTTGCGAGAAATCGTGTTCACGTGAACAAGAGTCAGATTTGACGTCGTCTTAAAATGTTATCTAGGGTGTTGCTGTAATGCTGCATCAGCCCAGTAGGTGGCACTGTGGCACTTTAAGAAACACACACAGTTTTGCTGTTTTTTTTTTTTTTTTGTTTATTTTTTGATTGATTTTATGCAAGGAAGGAGAAAAAGATGGAGGTGGGTGAGGTGGGGATTGTAATAATGATCCTAAAGCCTGCCATCCATGAAACGGGCAGACCTGGAATGTTTCAGGCAATTTTATCGGAAACAAGTGTTGTGGCCCCTCTTTTAAAAAAAAAAAAAAAAGAAAGAAAGAGAAACCTAAAAATGAACAAAGGAGGTTGACCCTAGCCGTGAAAACAAACTTACATTCAGAACTTCAGAGCCTCCTGCCACAGTGCGCAATAGGCGACGGCTTCCTTGACTCGACGGTTTCTTCACAGTGCTACCCCAGGTTGGCACTCTGTCAACTAAAGGTCGATGCCCCAACTCTGACGGTCCCTCTTTCCCACTTGGCACCCACACAGCTTGTGACTCTCCGAGGTGACCATGAAGTAAAGGTTTGGCCCTTCAGACTGCTGAAAGTCATCCCGAGCCAAGCTGTGTGAGGAGACTGGCATGTCATTGTGTTGAGACCTATGGTGTGAAGCCTTGCCAGCCTGGAGGAATATAATGAGCGCCACGCGGGAGCCTGGAAGACGGCACCACCACCACCCTGTGTAAAGCACCTTCCCCTGTCCTTCACTGGGGCACAATGCCTACCGTAGAGAATGGGGTGAAGCTGGCAGTCGACAACAGGAGGGGGTCCTAATTACCAACTGCTTTTGTTTTATTTTTGTTTTTTAAATTGTATTTAATACCTCTGGTGCCATTTGAAGTACCCTCTATTGCCTGTGTGATCTCCAAAATCGGAGCCCCTCCTAGGGGGAGATGTCAGGATCTTCCTGGAGTACAGTTCTGGATCGGCGGTAGGGCCCAAACGGGAGTCCTGCATTGTTGTGTTGGTTTTGTTCTGGTGTCCTCTCTGCCGATGGTGGCATTCAGTCATCCAAAGGGTCCAAGTTCAGAAAGTCTCCACCGGTCAGGAGCACCAGGGTCCAGTGGCTGGACAAATGATAAATAGCGACCAGGCTGCAAGATCATCTTCTAATATTTTGTGGAGTTTTACCAAACCGCCGTTTCTCCCATTTCCTGTCCAGGGTGGGACAGGGGGGCACTGTAGCCCGAGTTGCTGGCCAGAGAGAAAGGCGGGCTAGGACCACCACTAAACACTTCCCCTGGGATAGGGTGCAGTGGACCAGTGAGGCCTGGCTCTGGACTAGGAGTGTCCGGGTGGGAGATCATGTCCGTGTACCTTTGGTTTTCGGAAGGGTGGTGACCTGAGATGGATCCCTCAAGCTGTCCAGGCCCCGAGCTGTTGAGGTAACTGGGGTCTGCCGGAGACTGTGCCTGCGAGGATGGAGGTCCATGCGGGAAAAAATCGTAATTTCCACTTGGTCCGTAGTACTCTCCTTGGTAGTCTGTGAAAAAGAGAAACAAGAAACGTGAGGAGGACACCAGGGCTGGCCGGACTTCCCTCTGGATTCGACGATTTGCCTGAAATAAATGTCAGGAGATGGCGACTAAATGGCAGCCCACTAAAACAAGTGGGGCACACCACCCATGAAGACCACATGAAAATTAGCACAAAGTGAAATGAATTCAAAATGGAAATCGCAAGAATGCTTTCGTGATCAACCCAGAGGGTACTTAAGGCTCCCACCAGCTTGGGAAGTCCTTGGAAATGTGACACTGTTTACATGATGCCAGTATGAGCTGCCACTTTTAAGTTGGATGCTTATACAGTGAAAGGCATCATATGAAATAAAGATTGCTTGTCATGCAATTAGATTTACAGCAAAAAAAAAGACACAAGGGGCTTATTCATTCCACATGCTGGAAAAAGTGCCACCTCTGAGTGCCCAATCTAATGGTAGACCCCACCAAACTAAGAGGTGGCATGGAGCAACTGCAGACTCGCCCATTAGAATCCCGTTCAGTTTTTAAGACCTCTCTCTGTGTCTGCTTGGGATTTTTGTCCCATGTTCCATTTGCTTTGGTGTGCCTTGGCACTGCACTGGCACCCCCGTCAGCACCCACAACCTTGAATTGAATAAAAAGGCTTGAAAATTGACCACAGGATAGACAGAGTCCCTAGTTGATGCCAGTTGTGAATCATTCATCTTGGTGAACTTAGGGCACAGCCCCCCCATCTCTTCACAATTGGCACCTCAGGACGGGCACATGAAATGCCCTTCTACAAGTGTAATGCATACATGTTGATTGCATTTTTAATTTTTTTGTTGATTTGAAGACTTGATCTTTTTAAGTACTAATTAAGGAACCCAATTCCGTTTAATTATTTATTCCCTTTCACTTATTAAACCTTTTGAAAAGGCTATCCCTTGGTGGTCCCATTATGAATTTATTCCCTCATCGTTCACCTGAGCTGATTTCCCTTGTAAGAAATGTTACCAGGCCAGGGGCTTTACTGGTTTGCTTTGGGTAAGAGCTTGATGGTGCCCTCCCATCCACCAATCAATATCCATGCATAAAGTTCAATTATTATATAGCGCCTTTTGCAGTAGAAGTGCTCTACTTGAATGGGTGGGTCCAAAAGGGCCTTTCAAAGTAAAATGCATTTTTGGATGCCTGCCAGTGTGGCCCTTTCTAGCTGGCAGAGGTTATTGGATGCAATACCACCATGGATGCCAAGGGGACATGCCACCTCTTAAAGATTAATGACAGGTTTATCAAATAACACTAACCTTAATTTTAAAAGGACAGTTGTTTGTCGGAGGGGGGCACCATGGTGCAGTGATTCGCACCAGCATCTCACACTACACAATATCCTTCAAGCTAGGTGTGTATGTTTTACACAAGAAGGGGTACCCAAGGGGTACCCAGGGTGGGGGCACCAATTCAATTTTGTAATGAAACATGCCCCGTGGCTTACAAAATTTGACACAGATAGACCTCAAGGTGTGGATTTACACTGAGGACTAACAGGTGGTTTTAAGAATTTGTAATAATATAAAAATGATGTATTTTTATATGGCACCTATCCCATTCTCAAAGCTCTCTGCTTTATATATTGGGTTGTGTGTTACTACTAAAATTTGTAAATTTCCCTGCTAGAATTCAAGTGCCCATTGCTCTACCCAAACTGACTTTGCCCATCCCAGCCTGTCACTCTTGTGCAGTTTGCATGTTCTCCCCGTGTCCATATAGCGCATGCAAAAAACACACAAGTTAAGTTGATTGAGTAGGTGAGTGTGTGTGTGTGTGTGCCCTGTGAAGGACTGGCACCCCCTACAGGGTCATATTGGAACCTTGTATTAGTATAAATTGTTTTTGAAAAGGAGTTGGCACACAAATCTGAGGAATCAATTTTGCCACAAATATGCTTCTACTCCTCAATATCTTCTGGTATGCATTCACCAGATCGCTGCCAGGCACAATAGTAGGATCAGCCCCCGAGTGTGCCAGGCTGATTTTGGATACTTTATGTTGATGTTTGTCATCTGATTTCATGAGACACTAGACTGGGTACTTGGGCAGCAACGGGCATAGCTCAGGAATTGCCGATGGGTGGGATGCCCATTCATTTCGTGGCAATCATCATTTGTTCATTCATTTTGAAATCTTCTTATTCCAATCTGAGAATTAGGTTGGGAGTGGGGTGTAACAGTCTGTTCTGGTAGTGCTGGGTGAAAGGTGCGAAACTACACTGGGTACTGTGCCATGCCAGCATAGGGCACACTCGCCCCACAGCCAATCACTGGTTCATCGATTGTGTTAATAAACTGAAATTGCAAGGTTCCATTTAAATGAGCTGTGCGTTTAAACAAATCTGGGGGCTCATTCTGTAATTTAGATATTTGTAAAGACACATTTCTTGTGAACTTGTTACAGCACTCCGAGTCTCACTGAAAGGTGCTACATAAAAGTAACCGGAAGTGTATCTAGAACAGAGAAATAACCCAACCAGCACGACTTTTAGGAAGTCCTTGAAGAAACTCCACTAAATTACAGGGAGAACATGTAATACCCTCCCAAGCAAGGGCCAGGGGGTCTCAGTAAATGCTGGGGCTTCCCTCTCCCAGTCCGAGGGCAATTTTCTCATCATTAGTGATAGGAGAGGAAAGCCCACACAGACACAAAGAGAACATGCAAACTCCATACGGACAGCGCCCAGGAGTAGTACTAAAAGCTACAGCTCCCCTCTCCCAAAGATAGTTGTCACGCCACTCATTTTCACCAACAAGACCCCCACGTCTGTTAGTTCAAGCTCATGAAATGGTGAGGTAGAGGCAGGGAATGAACCTGCATCCCAAAATGAATGGTCTTCAGCACACTGTAATCAACATGATTGAAAAGGAATGGGATTTGAATCCTGGATGCCGGATCCATACAGAGGCAGTACTACTCACTGTGCCACCATGCCACCCACAGAGATTCACGTTCTTTTATTCTGAGCCTTTTATATATATATATATATAATTTCCATCATTAAATGTAATACTATACAAATCAGAATAAAATGTACGCTTAGAAAATGAATATTGTCCACGTGTCACCGGGCTTGTGGAGAAGCGTTGAAATGTTTTACGCGGCCACCGCGCCATGCTCTCTCCTCCTCATCTCTCAGACACCTTGATGTTATTTTGTGCAATCCTCTGCACACTGCGCTTCCGAAAAGAGCTCCCACCGAGGAGACGACCCCCACCCGCTCAAAAGCACTGATGGCTTTCAAGCCTGTGGGGAGAGAAATGCTTTGTTGGAAAATGAACAAGTGCTCAGGTCTAAGACAAATCGGCCATCAAACGGTCACTGGAAGTGCAGGCGAAGTGCCGCAAATCCTGGGCGCTAGACGGCGGGGTAATGGGCTGCCACACACCGATACGATCAGCTCACTTTTACAAGGCTTCGATCAATCCCTCTGTCCATTAACGGTGACGCGGCAGATTGCCACTCCGGCTCTTCGGGAGGGAAAAGAAAGTGAAAACAACCATCCGAATCGGAGGCAAGAAAATGTCTAATGGGGAGGTAAGGACGGACTCGTCTAAAAGCCAAGAGCTCTGCGCCTTCACCGCCCGTCCGTTATCAGTCGTGGTTAGCGAAATTCAGACTATGGCCAGGAACTGAATTTAACTTGGTTATCTCCGGAATCTGACCTGCAGGGGGCGCTCGTCCATCGCATTCACCTTCTTCAAACCCCAATCGTACCGGTGTGTGGTTAGCGATTCACCTGTTAATATGCGGGGGGTGTGGCCAGTAATAAATAATGTAAATTTCAGCCAATTTCGGGTCCAGGATTCAGCCACTCAAGCACAATTATCATCATGGGCGACGTTTCTTCAATCGCGCAAAGGTTTATTGAGTTATCATGTCCAAGTACAGCCACGCGTGTTAATGACATATCCATATTTATTTTCTTTCTCTGGACCAATGCTGTTTATGTATCTCTTCAATATCGCATTTTTTTTCCAGGCAGTGTCATCGAGTTTATTGGGTGCTAGACTGTGCAGCTGGAGTACTGATTGGTCAGCCATTTCCTGAGTCCGAATTAACAGATGTGAGGACTTTTTTGTGAAAATAAGCGGTGTGCCTTCGTATTGTGTGGGGTGGGCTGGCACTCCGTACCATCAGTTTCAGTGGCAGGCTACTGGTGTTTAAGGACTGCATACTGGTGTGTACCGAGATTTTGTACTCCAAGCAGGACCACTCACGCCTCCTCTGAAGACCCCCAGTATTTAATACAGTGTCCTCGAGCATAATCTAACATTCAAGAGGGACCCCCTGCCTCTCTTGTATTCGATATTTAATACAAGATATGACTGTCTGAATGATCAAAATTTCAAAAGGGAAACTCCCATCCTCTGAAGACCCCCATATTTAGCATTTAACACAATATATGCCTCTTCCAATGACCCTCCAGTATTCAACATTTTATTCAATCCATGATACACAATATGATTGAAACTCCAAGGGGGGTGGGCACCCTGCCTCCTCCTTTTGACTCATTATTTAATACTTGATACAATAAATGATTATCTGTGAGGTCAAAACTGCAAGGAAGACCCCTTGCCTCCTCCAATGCCCCCAATATTCAATATTTAATTCAGTGTGACTCTCAGCGTGATCAAAACTGCAAGGGGGGACCTCTTCTCTGATGACCCCTACAACATTCAATATTATATTGAACTGTCAGTGTGATTGAAACTGCAAGGGGGAACCCCTGCCTCCTTCAACGACACCCCCATCCATATTCAGTATTTATTACAATATGCCACTCTGCATGGTTGAAACTCCAAGGGGACCCCCTTTCCCTTCTAAAGACCCCCATAATATCCAATATTTAATACATCCTAACATTCTCCGTGCAATCAAAATTGCAAAGGGGGGGGGGGACTACTGCCACCTCTGACTGTCCACCCAGTATTCAATATTTAATTTAACATATGACTCAATCCAGACTCCAATATTTAACATGACCATCTGAACACAACAAGAAGGACCCCCAGTTACTTTGCTTCAGTTCAAGCACTGGTTTGCATGTTCTCCCAGTGGCCGAGTGGGTTCTCCCCCGACATCCCTAAAGAGGTGAAGGTTGGGTTAACGGGAGATTCCAGATTGACCCCGTTTTGTGTGCTCGCGATTGGGAGGGTGGCGGTTATGCGCTGCTTCCTGGCTTGTGCCCGATGCTACTGGGATAGGCGGTGGTCTCCATGCCCCCGAATCGCATTAACCGGATCAGTGATGGTAACGTTGTGTTACGCGACTTCAGACAAACGCTTATCATTGCAGGCAACGTTGGTCAGCAGTTCACCACGACCACGGGTTAATTTACTGAGGAAGACCCCGTCAAATCCTTACCGTCCAAACTCTGTGGTTGCTTATTAAGAAACCCTGAATGCACGCTGTCATTCGACTTTCTAAGGTGAGGGGGATTTCAACATGTGGATGATTGTCTCATTTCACCGGTGAACAGGCCTTCCTTAGTTCGGTGTGACCATTCATTTGATTTGCATACGACGTTAATTAAGAAAATGCACCGGAAAGGAGCCTTTGGGTTTAGTGCGATACTACGCTGAAAATGAGTCATACAGGAACTTCTAAATAAACGGGACGCCTTTCGTGGTCTCACGGGCTTTGGATCCTGGGGAGCGGGTGGTGGTTGGGCTTTAAAGCGGGTGGTCATTTCTGGTAAAGTCAGCCATTGGAGGTCGCTGTACAAACCCATGGCTTCTTGGAAGGGAATGAATGAATGAAGCTTCCTCATTATAAGACCGCCTTAAATGTCCAACGATATACAACCATTGCCATTTTTCAACTTATCGAAATGCACGTTTTCACTGGAACTGCCTTCTTTGTTCCTGGAGCTGTGTGTTTCTCCCCGGGACCCCCTGTCAAAACCTTCTGTCGCCTCCCCTGCCCTCCCTTATAATAAAGCAATAAAGCGCGTTCTGATAGACAGATAGTAGTTAATTTGTCCCGGAGGGGAAATCGTTTAAAAGTGCCCGTCGGGTTCGAGGCATTTGTGGTTACGAGTCCCCCCGATCAATGTTTAGGATGGCTGTAAAAGAATCCATCTGCTCGCCTTTTTTTTTTTCTTTTTCTTGAAGCGCGTATTCCAGTTCAGGATCGCGAGCCGATGGAGCCGATCCATGCAGCAAAGTACGCAAAACCCGGATTAATACTGGACGGGACTGGGCGGCTGGTCAAAGTAGCGAAACGTGTACGTGTTTAAAATGTGAAGACAACATGCAGAGAACGTGCGCCCTCCACACAGATATACGTCAAATTCTAAGGCGATCCGGTGGAGTCGTCAGGGCAGCGGTGCCAACCCTGAATTATTAAGAAGGTCGCTAAGAGACGCTGCGTAGTTTCTCCCGTGCACTTCTTCGCCATTTTCTCATTATGTACTCCACAATTATTAATAGTCAACCGCCGACCTTGGAATTCCTCAATATGGAAATACAAGTATCGGGATTACGACAATATATTTGTATGGCCCTATGGTGGAATGGCGCCCCGTCCAGGTATTGTCCCTGCCTTGTGCCCGGGCCTTGCAGAGATGGACTGCCGTTACCCCGCGAGCCTCGTATGATGGATCGTGTAGGTGTCGCCAGTCAGATTTTGCTTTAAATGGAAATATTGTATTCTTTTATCTCAGTGGCAAACACGACACTGTGAAAGGTTCGCATGCATTAGCTGGATTAGGAAATACGCGTTATATTTATTCATTCATTTTTTTTGTCTTTAAATATAACGAACAAATGTACAGACTTGTTCTCTTGGTTTTAATCCGTCATTTGAAACCCACGCTGTCCCATAATTATACATATTGTGCGCTCATTTTGGCACGCCGGCTTGTGCGCGCCGCTCCTGCGCACCTTGCATTTTAATCTCCGCTACCGAGATGGCTCGTCGACTGATGCTGGCACTTCACCATCTTAATCACGTTTTTCAATTAACAAGTTTCTTTCTTCCAGTCCCCGTTTTCGTGTTTTCATTTCAGTGGATGGCCGAAGGGAACCTTGGATTTTGTGATTTTTTTTTTTTGTCTCCAGCATGTGTAGCAGACTAATGAGGACATGACAAATAAACGGCGCTCGCTTCTTGCGCACTTTTTTTTTTCTAACCGGGTATGCAAATCACTTCGGTGGAACGTTCGTTTCGGAGTGTGCTGACATTTGTATATGTGGTTAGTTTTTTTGAACGAATAGATTGATATACTCTTAAAAAATAAAGGACTAAAATAGCTCCTTTAACGGCTCGTGAGGTAAAACCACTGCCTGATAAAGAACCGCTTCATTCTGGGAAGGCGTCTATGATATGAAATTTGTGGTTTATGTGGAAAAAACGGATATCTTTAACGTGATGTCGACGCGATACCGAGAGAACGTTACTAAATACACTCAGAGTCCTTATTAAATCGTGAGGGATTTCACAAATCGGTAATCAATTGTACATAGTTAAAGGACCTGCTAGGGATCTAAATTTAAAGAAAAATCTTTCTCAAACTTTTCATGTCGATGCCTCTTTAGGGAATCAAAATTGTTCCGCTGTGACATCACTCAGAACAACCACCTTGGCACCCTAACATTAAAGAATTCAGCTGGGATAGACGATAGAAACGCCATTGCATTGTTTTTTCTGAATTCGCCTCCCCTACAGCATGTGTGTGTGTGTGTTCTTTACACAGTTTCACACTCTTAGTTCAAACTCAACAGAATGTGACCCATGCACATATCTCACTTTGTTAGGCCTCTTTAGAACGCTAAATTTTGTCCCTGGATGTTCCTTTTTTTGGGGGGTGGGGGGACCGGGTCCTTTTCAAGTGAATTTTAGGGACGGCACCTTTTCCGTGATTTTCAGCCCTGAAATTATTTTAATAAATTTAATTTGTCTCTGGGAAGGTATTATAAGAAACCCCATTAATAGAAGTTAGAGAGACATCTGCCATAAACCTACTTAAGTCGGCAACGCCGGGGGGCTGCTGCTAGTAAGAAATATTTGAAAATGTAGGCGTGCGGGTATGTATGTGAAGTGCATACATACTATAGGAGAGATATGTAACATTTATGTGCATGATTTGTATCTTTATACTAATATATATATATATATATATATATATATATATATATATATATATATATATATATATTATATGTGTGTGTAAGTATTAGAAGTGCGAGTGTGTGTACTATATATATTTTACTTATGCTTAATACACGGATAGGCGTGTTTTGTTGAATTTGTGTATGACATCAATGTTTATATGGAGTGTGTGTACATATATATAATATATGTGTGTGTGTGTGTGTGTATATATATATATGGAAAGATTGGAACGCATAAACAATTGTTCATTGTTAATGTAACTTTTATGATTTGATTTTACTGTGTATGTATAATATATGGATGGATGTGTTATGCATATATAATACATGTACACATATGTTTGTGTTTATGTATGTTTATTAATTCTGTATTTAGGTGTGTGTGTATGTATATATATGTGTGTGTGTGTATATACAAACATTATATATACATACACACTTCTCTCTCTCTCTCTTTCTTTTATATATATATATATATATATATATATATATATATATATATATATATAGGTGTGTATGTATATATAATATTTGTGTATGTAATTACTATATATACTTTCTGTGTGTGGTGGACGAAGGAACGAGCCCACCCGTCTCCTCCAAGCAGGATTGTCTCACTTTTCTCACTTCTTACCTCAATTACAAGTATAACATCGAGAGTATTCACAGCGAATTTTTAAAATAAATATATGCGTGATAAACATCTATTTGAACTTTTTTTTTATTATTTTTCTTCCATGTCAGCATAAAAAATAAGCCCCTGTTTTGTTTTGTTTTTTTTCCATACAGGCATCAGTTAAATGTTCGCGTTGTTTTAACGTGTAAGTGTTTGCTGCCGAGGCGTCATCCAGTTCTGCGGTGTTAGTATTATTTATGGAGAGAATTCCAAGGAGTTTGAAGATTCGCATTCTTGTTGTTATTCGTTTCTATATACTAGTAAATTAATAACAATGAATTAAACATAGACCATTTAGCTAATCAGACAGTTAGTCTGAAAAGTTAGTTGTGAAAAACAAAACCGTTTAATCCCCAACGCCTGCCATTTGTGTCCCGTTTGACGATCCGATCGCCGCTTTTTTATTTTACTATGAAATCGTTTCAGACTTCGGATGGGCCAAAAATAATTTTCATTTTTAAACTGAGCCTAAATGCACACTAATTGATGTTTCATTAAAAGCAGCACCGTTCAGTATTTATTTCTTTTTGGAGATGTAATGTAAATTGCAGTTTAATTTTAAGTATTGTTGGATGCGAATATACCGCTGAGTCCCTTCTTCTGATAACTTCTTTTTGTCGTATCTTTAGATGGTGATCATTTGCTGGCTTTTATATATATATATATGTATGTATATATATTTTGTCTTTTTGCCGATCTGCACAAGTAGACAAATCCACACACGGATGGAGGCCGGGGGTGTGTTCCAACAAATAGCAAACAGAAGAGCCCGTTCTCTGAAAGTGACCTTCCATATGCTGCTGGAGCTCGGAGGTAATTGGAACAAATGCTGCTTCAATGGGTTACAAAGGGCTGCAGCTGGATCTTTGTTCCCAGAAAACAGAGGAAGGCGGCACAGAAAGGGAGGGCGCGTTGGAAAGGAGCGCAGTATGTGTGCGTGTGAGTGTGTGTGTGTGTGTGTGTGTGTGTGTGTGAGAGAGAGAGACTGGGGGGGTCACAAGGCTTAGGCTCAGCAGAGACGGCTTTATCACAATGTCCTTTCTGGTTTGTTTTACAGCAGGGTGCTGCCTTTCGCAGGGGCTGGAGCGGAATCTCTGACGGAGGGGATTAAAGAAACCCCAACAGGGTGGGAGTGATTACGGAGCAAGAGGCTCAAGCAGATGCCGCCTAAAAGCTGGCAAAGTCATGGCAACCGATCGCAGCTTCCGTGGGCTAATCGGAGCCATCCAGAATACTAAGCGTGGATGAAGAGCGGCTAACTACCGCACGGGATACGCGCGTTTGCAAAGGTGGTCGCGGCGTTTGATTTCCTCTGTCCATGCCAGCGTCCGCATTCCGTTAAATGTGTGCACAATCGCAGAGAATAAAACTCCCTTCTGATCAAGTGCGGTTTACAGATGCGGGTTTTTAAGTTATAAACGACAACTGGCACTCAAGGCTCCGTTACGCGCCGTTTTCCCCGTCACGTCCAACACACTCGTGTTCCCACCTCACTCTCATTTGTGAGGGGGGTCTTTGTGCCAAGTCGCTTAACCTCTTCGGTGACTGTAAGCGTTTTAAGGGTAAAACCAAGCGCCCTCCAAGGCCGCCAACCTGAGTGGGTAATGATTTCAAACGATTGCAAGAAGATAATCGTTTGTTTATTATTATTATTATTATTATTATTATTATTATTATTATTATTTCTGAACCGTCAACGTGTTTCACCAAAGTTGATTTTATTAATAACTTAGGCCCACTCTAAACTGAATTGTGTACTTCTGTACAGTTTCAACACATCAAGTTTGGTTAAAGTCATTTATTTATTCAAATACACGAATAAACGACTCCACCATGAGGCTTTACTTGTGATATTTCAACAGTTATATTCGACTACATGTTTAGATTAAGCTGACCACTCAATACTTTGCTTTGTGTTCCTAGAAAGTTGCCCAGAAAGAGTTGGCACTCCAAAGCCCCATCGTCAATGCCACCTGAGAAGATCTTCACTCTTAAAATAAAGGTACCACAGCAGTTTTTCAGAGCAGTGTCATAGGTGGTTCAGAAAAGGTCCAGAAAGACCCTTTATTCGTTTAGACCCGTAACAGGTTTCAGAAAGGAACAGTCACATCTATGAAACACCAAGGGGTCCCTGATGTCCAAAAGGACTCTTGCCATATGATTATCAACTCTTGGCTCAGATTTTCCTCAGCATCTCTCAGAGCAGAGACGTTTCAGTTTTGTCCACTTGAACCCTTTTCAGAGCCCAAAGAGCCCCTTTCATATGTTAAGAACCCTTGTCAAGCAATGGGAGAACCACAGTAAACCAGAGCTTGTTAATCCCACTGCTGCCACCAATAGTTTGAGGCCTTCTGAGCCCCAACACAACCCGGACCACCTCCTCAGCTAACTGTCAGTCCTCCTCCACCAGCGCCATCCATTTATTTTAATTCTGTGTGAACATTGAATGTCAACTCGATCCAATCACTTTCTTATGGCAAAGGTGTGTTTCATTTTTTTAGTTCACATAAGAAAATGTTCAATTGAACTCATGAGATGTGCCTTCATAAATTCAACAGAAGCTCATTCTTGATTCTGTAGACATTTTGAAGCTTTACACCCTACCAGAACATCTAGAAATGACATCACCAATATCCTGTCACATCGATCAGGGCTTGTTAATCCCACTGCTGCCACCAATAGTTTGAGGCCTTCTGAACCCCAAAACACCCGGACCACCTCCTCAGCTAATTGTCAATTCTCCTCCACCAGGTGGCACCGAGTGACTTCCAGTTGTTTTTATTGAATGTCAACTTGATGACATCACTTTAAGGTGACGGCGCATTTCATTTTTTTAGTTCACATTTGAAACACAAATATGAAGATTTTCAATTGAAGCCTTGTGCCTCCGTATATTCAGCAGAGGCTCGTCCTTGTCAACGTTGCAGCAATCCTGAGGCCATCGAAACTTTCTAAAGCTTTATGCCCTACCAGACCTACCATAAACCAAATCACAAATATCCAAATTTTATTGTGTGACCAGCGGTGTTACTGGACTTTGCCTGGGAAATTCCCTAAGCCCCCCGACCGTCATAGTGCCAGGAGGAAAAGCTGTAACTGAAGGGTGATTCCAGATGGCGGAGGCCAGTGAGTGCCCACTTTAGAAACTGGCCTGGGATGTCAGGTTTAATCTGAGGTGCCTTCATAGACCATGTGGAACCGTACAGGCAAAACCCCATATGGCAGTCCACTGCCCCCTCTGTGGACCCCCGGGTCACATTGGTGGAATTTGGTGTGCTGTAACTTTGTAATTCATGTTAGGGTGACAGTGAGGAAGCAGGGTGGGCAACTGTGACCTCCACGCTGTTTTCTTGGTTTCTCAGTCATACCACCCCGAAGGTCTTTACAGATTCAGCGTAATTTCCACAGTGAAAAAATGGCATTTGTTGCTAATATTGAAAGCAGAGCCCACTCACAACACACACCAACCACACCCTTAAAGGATGCCATAGGGGAGCCATTTTTGGTTCCCAAAAGAACCTTTGACATGAAGGTTCCAGAAGGACCCTCTATCAGTCTGATCTGTAGCAAGCTCCATAAATAGCTATGGACAGATGATAACATGTCATGTCATTTATTTAATCTGCTTAATCCAGACCAGGGTTACGGGGATCTGCTGGAGCTTACCCCACCCATCATAGGACTCAAGGAAGGAACAAATCCTGGAGAGGGTGCCAGTCCATTGCAGGGAAAATATGCCAGCCACCCACGAAGGCCAATTTGGGAAATGCCAGCCCACCTCATCTGCACGTCTGTGGACTGTGGGAGGAAACCGAACGGGGCGCAGTTGATAAGAGATTTGTGAAAAAGCGTCTTGAAGTCGCATGATGAAGATGGCAGCTGACTTCATGGTTTCTTCATCTGTTAGTATCCAGCTAGGTAGCCTACTTTTATTTTTTGTGATGAATACTATTTTCAAAGCCCAAAGAGCCAGCTTCATATCAAAGACCCCTTCACTGAATGAAACGGTTCTTTGTCAAGCGAGGTTTCCACCACACAAACCAGTAAAGTGCCAGCAAAGAACCAGAATGGTTCCAAAGGCACGTACAGTCAGTTGCTTTAATTAGACTTGTCTCCTCCATTAAACATTTCTGAAAAGTGAGCAGGTCTCTTCAACCATCAATGCCCACACTGAAGAATTAACAAGATAGCTGAGTTCATGATGGAAGGAGTCAGGCAGCCTGGTGGTAGTTTACTTGCTAACTGTGTGGACTTTGCATGTTCTCCCTGTGCCCACATGGCTGTCCTTACGCAGCCTAAAGATATGCAGATTAGGCGGAGTGACAATGCTAAGTGGCTTCCCGTGTATTCATCCTGTGATGGACTGGCGCCCTGTCCAGGAATTGTTTTGGTCCAGAACCTGGTGCTTGTTAGGATCTGCTCCAGTAGTGCTGCTGCCTCACAGTAAGTAGACCACGCTTCACATCCCAGGTCCTCCCTGCATGTCCTCCCCACATTTGTGTGCCTTTCCTCCTGGTGCCGTGTATGTGGAGTTGGCATGTTCTCCCAATGTCTGCATGACTTTCCTCCTAAAATCTGAAGATGTGCAAAATAGATAGATTGGTGACGTAATTTGGCCAATGTGTGTGGTCACTCAATGATGAACTGGCACCCAGCTTTGGGCTTGTACATGCCTTGTGCTCAATGCTTGCTGGGATACACTCAAATTAAGCGGGTTTAGTAGATGTTGTGGCATTTTATTACTGTGACTGATTATTGGACTGATGCCTTTATCCAATGACGGCTTACAATATTTGACATACATTTGGGTTTCATTTTCTTTTTTTTTTGTTCAATTAGAGCTCAGGCAGGTGTAGAGACTTGCTTTTGGTCACACTGTGAGATTTGAACACCCAGCCTGTAGGGTTTGAAGCCCAAAATCCAAATTGTACCCGAGAACTTGTCACTGAGCGCTCCGTGAAGCTCACCACATTAAAATAAACTGGGATGATTTGTAGGGCGAACGGCCTACAAGTCCACATGGCGCTGCTCACTGCGTCACCCCGCCACCCCGGTTACACGTCGCTTAGCGAAGCGTCTATTGTTTTGTTTTTTTTTTATTAAAGAGGAGGGGCCGCTAAAACGCAGTTATTCGCTAATTAGCTGAATTACACGGGGCGAGTTTTCTAACGGATTAGCGTATACAGTTAAATGAGGAAGAAATGACATCTTTTAACGCGAGGAGCTGAAAGGACGATGAGCGCTGGCAATACTCCATTTAAAGCGAAATGCATACGGAAAAACAGCGTGACTGAATTAACATCAGTGTATATATGATAACTTTGACAATACCCGTTCTCAAATACACATTTGTAAGGGTTAACATTAAATGGTATTTGTGATTTTTATTATAGCGAAACGTAGTGTAACGGGTTAAATTCATTTCAAAAAATCCAAAATTATATCAATATGACCTGTTAATCAATCAGTCAATCAAAAATGGAAATACGTTGCCAAGTGACACAAAAGACGCGTGCACGCGCGTCTAACCCAGGGCAGGCAGGTAAACGCGCGTGCACAAATCCCCGTCTGCGCGCTCCCTAATTAGCTAAGGTGAGATGCGCGTCTGCCTTCCAACCCAAACTGCGCGTCTCACACGTCTGCCCCTGCTGCTCCACTGGAGTCAGTTGGGGAAAACCCAAATATAGCAGTACCTGCTGCAAACCGGTCATTAGCACCGCTTAAGAAAATGGCTTCTCCGCTCGAAGAAAACATCGATTCCCAGTATTATAAGCTGATAACCCTGGTGTTGTTATTAAGTACACTGATTTGCGAAAACATTACCTTTCAGGATATACCGCTGGGATTTTTTAATTGCTAAAGGTTAAAAACGGCATTTATTAGAACCGCGCTTTAAAAAAACTCGACTAAGACCGACTGGAGAAATGCGTTAGAAAATCGAGGTGCTGAGAGACTCCGCACGAGCCTCGATCAAAACACAAGGCAATGTGTCCACCCAGCGGCCCAATCTGTTTCTGAATGCACAAGAATCGGTGTGTGTGTGTATGTCTCTGTTTGTTCTATCCCGGACTGAAGGCCGCTCCTTTAACAAACCCCGGCATTACTTTCTCTCCCAATTCTAAATTCAAATCAGTATAATTCAGCCCATAAAGAAGCCAACACCAGGTAGTGCAGATAATATGTCGGTGCCTACGGTGTTAAATTAACACATAGGAAAAGTGCGACTTTGTCACAAAAGCATGGCGTTGCAGCTCCGCGCAAAGGAGTAACAGCACAAGTTATGGAAACGGGACGCCGCCGCGATCGTCTTACACAATTAAAACAGTAAGGGCGGGGCAGGGGGCGGGGTCAGATGTCGCCTGGCCTTTTCTATAGCTGCCTGGGAAGATCACCAGCCGTTACCGGTGACCGCTAATACT
The DNA here is from genome assembly GCF_016835505.1 of Polypterus senegalus. Lineage (NCBI taxonomy): Eukaryota > Metazoa > Chordata > Cladistia > Polypteriformes > Polypteridae > Polypterus > Polypterus senegalus. The sequence goes on from NC_053165.1 coordinate 73,504,963, forward strand.
CGTGAATCAAGCAGTGCATTCGATACCACACACTTTTTTTTGTAGCGTCTTTCACTTCGCTCAACTCAGGCCAAGTTTTGAATCTTATTTTGGGATCTCACAACCGATTTTGCACTTCCAGATAAACCACACAGTCTCTTAAAACACTCTTAAAAAATAACGGAAGTTCTTCAGAGCGATGTTACGGGGCATGCATTGTTGATCCACGTGAAGGTTCCACAAAGACCTTCTGTTTGTTTAGCTCCACAACAAGCCACTGACAGAAGATCACAGATCTGTGAAATCCCAATGGCGCTCAGATTTAAGGAGGACTCTGGCTGCACACAAAATTAGCACAGCTAAGTTCAGGCCACCTTCATATGTTAGTGCCTACTTTTTTTTGTATTTTCTTTATTATAATTTGTTAGGTAGTCTACTGTGCACTAGAAAAAGGTTTTGTTTTGTGCATATATTCAGAACCTCCTTAAAGCCCAAAGAAGCTTCCCAAAAATGAAATACTTCATCTGGCAAGGGTTCTACTTTTCTAGAGTTTGATGGCGTCGGGGGTCTTAACCCCTTTACGACTGCCTCCGAGCTTTTACACTCTCCTTTAGCATTCGTTTCATCGGTGCTTGAATTGGAGCCAAATCACTGCCGGTTCTTTCTGTTTCGTCGGCGTTGTTTTCATCATCCCGGTGCGCTTTAAATTGACACCTAAACTTCCGGAAACTTCTTAGCTGGGCACCTGCACATAACCCCCTCCCCGCACCCCTCCGAGTTTCAAATATAATATTTGTGTGTATGAGTGGTTGTTGCCCTTCTTGTGGTTTTAGAATTCGCTATGACGTAAGTGGTGGTGGGGCATAAAATAAGACAAGCGCTGTGAGTTCAGTGATATTCATAATGTTCTAAGGAGCGGGGGCGACGAATAAATAAATACATAAATATTCAAATAAATAAATAAAGATCAGGGGCGCCAGCTTGTGAAGCCCCTCCCTCCCGCCGCCACTCCGAGGAACCACACAGCCCAGCAGGGTGCCGTTAAAGAGCCAGCGTGAGTAGAGGTGTGCGCGTGTCTCTGTATAATTTCAGATTCTAGCGGCGTTGTTTTTCAGTCATTTCTAATATAAGCAAAATTTCATTTAATCATATGCTTTATTTTCTATATATAACGTGTGTGTATTATATATAAAATATGTAAATAGCACAGGATGCAAGTGAATGTGTGTGTTTATATTGTATCTGCACTCACACACACCTGTAATATATGTATAAAATATATTTCTGTATATAATATATATAAAATCTGTATGTTTCTTGGGTGTGGTGTGAATTAAAGCGTCAATGTGAGGTTACGGAGGACATTGAAGAGACGTAGTCTTCGTAATTCATTTGCTCTTTATCTTAATACTGTGGCCAAAATCTAAGGGTCCTCGACACGCAGTGGAGGTCGACAGACTCATCTCCGATAAAGGGACCCTTAGGTTCAATCTACCTGCCATTAAATGCATGACATTAGTACCGACAAAATATCAGTCAGTCATCAGTCAGTCATTCTCCAATCCTCTATATCCTAACACACAATATCAGGTTATTGGAAACTCGCGTGCCAAGCGTTCTGAAGCTGAGTCGGCAAAGACATTTTTTTTTTCCTAATTTGAATTCTTTATTAAATCAGTCCTGCCAATTATATGGTAAACAAGGGGGTATTCTAATTTGACATCATTTTATTAAATGCAACGGTTCAACGAGGACCCAGAGAGAACAGCAAAGTGTCATATTGGAGCCAGCATTGTCAACAGTCTATTGGTGACTTAATTCACTGCCCTCCATATACTTCAATTAACTCCACAAACCAAACAACCAGACCTTCAAAAACGCCAGACCGGTGGCCTCTGTTCGGCAGGAAAAGGGTGCAGCCATTCAACAGAAGCTCACGGCCGCCTCTCCGACTGCGGGACACTTGCGCTGTCAGCTCGTCTCCACACACAGACCCCGTCTGAAAGCCCCTCGTCAAATCCTTGATTATTGAAACTTGTGAACGCGTCGTCCAAAAACGCTGACAGAACTTGGACGGACTTCAAATGGAACGACTGGTGATTGCGGCTTCGTTAATTATTCCTGCCTGTCTCCCCTGCACACGGTGGGGGCCTGGCCCCCAGAAAAGACTTCTTACCTATTTATTGATAATTATTCTATTTGTAATTTGCCTAGCATGAATTTCTACATTGTAATTCTGTATCACTTAATCACACAAACACATATGCAGTATCTATAGTATGCATGTGTATGGAGACATCGATAAAATAGACAGATGTACTTTATTTGTCCACTAGGGGAATATATATATATATATAACGGTCCCCTAGTGGACAAATATATATATAATATATATAGAGAGAGATACTGTATATAATATGGATATAAATTTATATATTTATTTGTTCTTTATTTCGCCTTGTATTAGGAGTTTGTTAATTTTCACATACCCCTTGGGGTCAGAGTGCAGGGTCAGCCATTGCACAAGTGCAGGTTAAGGGTCTTGCACAAGGACCCAGCAGAGTAGGATCCCCTTTGGCAGTAATGGGGATTCAGCAGCATCCTGTGGATGCCAGCGCAGATCTTTCAACTCAGGGCCACCACTCCGCCCTTACAGAGATTATAGACTATATATGTATTAGCTATACAGTATGTACAAGTATAAAATGTATTACAGACTATGTGTGGGTGTGTATATATATATATATATATATATATATATATATATATATATATATATATATATATACATACACACACCTGTACCTACAGGGTGGTCCAGATCTAATTATGCAGACCCTGATCGTCTGGATGACTTTGATTTATGTGGGGACGATTCCAGTTTGGCACAAAGGCGATTCTTCATGTTGTCAGTTCGCACACTTTTCGATTGGCCGGGGTTTTTCGGGTGATTTTCTATGTAATAAACTTAATAAGTTATAGTGTAATGAAAATTGCATAATTAGATCTGGACCACCCTATGCATTTGCACAACATTTTTTTTTAATACAGTGCCAATACCTCCACTCTTAAAACTGCTGGTTCTTTAACAACACTTTATGGTCCTTCACTGGGCTGTGTGGTTCCTTTTTTGCTTGACCAAGCACCATTTCATTCAGGGACCATTCATATATGAATTTGGTTCTTTGTGCTTTGAAAAAAAGTCCTAATATGTAGCAAAAACAACCTGAAATCTTTAAGGTGTGGTGGGCTACCTAGCAGGACCCCAACAGGTAATGAAGGCCTGGCCTTAGTCCTTTTCAAATCACGAGCCGTTGGTGTTTCACAAGTCTCTGCTCATCTCTTTGTGGTTATTTATTATATGGAATCTGCTACGGATCTCGATGAAGAAAACATTCCTTCTGGAATCGTCATGTGGTTGGGTCTTTTGGGAGCTTTGTCTCCCCTGTGGCCACGCTCTGGTGGACCACTCTGGCACCTACACTTTTAAGAGTGTAATTGAAACTCTTTAGATGAAACTAACAAGAATGTGGCATAGAAATGTGCTGTGACTTAAAGTGATGCTGGCCATCACTTGGTGAATGAATGAATGGATTATTTTTATTATTTGTAAAATGATTATGGAGATCGGATGATGCCGCGTTCAGCAGGAATTAATTCTGTGGGGTGAGAGAGAACATGAATCCTAATTTTAGTCTATGATCAGTTGCAGTTGTCATTTACTTACTTGGATGACACAAATGGCCGTCCTGTGGCATTGCTCTGTTGAACCACTTTAGCACCGTTATTGTTGAGACTGTAGTTGTGTCTGTGTGTGCTACTTATTATTATTTGGTTTTCAACTTGTATCATTCAAGAAATGCAGTTGGTTCCGTTTCTTTTTGTTTTTTCCTTTTCGAATTCAGGCAGGTGAAGTGATTTGCTCGGGGTCACTCAGCGTCAGTAGTGGGATTTGAACCCACACCCTCAGGGTCCAACGTCCAAAGTCTTAACCACTGTGCCATGCTGCCCGACAAGATGCCCTTTCACATGCTGGTATGGAGTTCTGGGACCAAGGGGTTTACCTTGATGAACGCTGGCCCCAGGTAGGAGTCGACCTGGGGTGCATTGCACCAAACAAAATGGACTCCTCATTCTTACTTCTGTGTGAGAAACTGGAAATACCCAACACTAGTCCAGACGGGGCCTAGACAATGATTATTACTGTGATTACTTCTTATTTAGCAGACACATTTATCCAACATTGGAGACGCAGTTTTTCCCATTTCTTTTGTTTTTCCAATCGGAGTTCAAGCAGGTGACATGACCTATTTGGGGTCACACAGTGCCAGTACTGGGATTTGAGCCCACAACCGCAGGGTCTGAAGTACAAAGCCCTGACTACTCCGCCACACTGTGTTGTGAGGACCTTCAGGTAGCCTGATGGAGTCAAAAGGTGCAGTAAGGACAAGAACAGAAGTCGCCCAGCCTGCCAATCGACCCTCTTCACAGTTGCCCCTCATACCCGTGCAGTAAAGAAGACCACCTATGGGGCTGAGGAGGATCCCCTTTTTAAAGTTCAGGCTCCCACATTAGCAAAGCCTGTTTAGCGATGTTAACAATCTCGCTTCATTAGACTCCAGAATACGCCGAAAGCTTTGGAGCAAAATCAACAGGCAGCCGTGGCTGTCATCCACACCTTTAAAATCCCAGTAGCGCTTTACTGGCTTGGGCGGCTCCTCATAGACCCCTTGCTTGGCTCAGAAGCAAGTCATTCTGTGAAGGGGTCTTTGATGTGAAGCTGGCTCTTTTGAGCTTTGAAAAGTTTTCAAATACTGTAAGTGCACAGAACTGAAATCTTTTTTTTTTTTTTTTTTCTTTTTTAACGTGTAGTCGGCAGGATACGGAGAGATCGTTCACACCTGACCGTAACCCGTGTGATTGCATGGCGAGAGTGCTTTTGAAAATCTAAAAGAAAATCTTTCTGGAACCTTCATGTGGCCGGGTCTTCTGGGAACCCAAAACGGTTCTTGTATTGCATTGCTCTGGAGAACCAGCTTGGCCCCTATTATGGAGTGTACAACCTTACAAATGCTGGTTCTTTAATGGCACTTTTTTGTGTGGTCCCTAGCAGAACTTCAAAGCACCATGTCATTCTGGGAAGGGTTCAATGTCTATGAAGTTGGCTCTTTGTGCTTTCAAAAGCTTCCTAATATGTGGAACATAACAGAAATCTTTAATGTATGGCAGGCTACCCAGCAGGACAGAAGAGCTTAAGAAAACCTGAACTTAGGCTGTGTGTCTGTATGCAGAGAGAGTTCATTTAGAATCACAAACCCTCTGGTATTTCATAAATCTGTTACCATCTCTTCACGGCCATTTACTGTATGAAGAAACGACAGATTTCAATATATGATGGTTCCTTCTAGAAACCTTATGGATGAGTGTTTTGGGGACCAAAAATGGTTCTCCTGTGAAGAACCCCCCAGGCACCTTTATTTTTAAGAGTGTGTTATATATTTCTAAATGTGGGTTCTGTATTACTTCTACACACAAACTTAATTTATTATGGTTACTTATTGTTCAGCTGACACCTGATTCCAAGCTGACTTACTGTAAATAATTTGAGGCACAACTGGTTCCATTTCTCTTGCATTTCCATTAGGAGCACATGTAAGTGAAGTGACTGGCTCAGGGTCACACAGTGGTGTCAGCAGTGGGATTGGAAACCACAACCTCAGGGTTTGAAAGTCTTAACCACTATGCCAGCCTATTTGCCAATAATTATTTATCTGTATATGGTGTCTTTCACATCTACCTATCTATTTATAATATAGAGCCTTTCATATTTATCTATATGTATTATATGGTGCCTTTCATGTTTATCTGTCTGCCTTATAGTTTGTTTCTCTATGTATCCATCTATTATATAATGCCTTTCACTATATATCGATTATATACTGCCTTTCACATTTCTCCACTGTATAGTACCTTTCAAATTTATCTGTGTATTATATAGTGCCTTTCATATTTATCTAGCTGTCTTATCTTATAGTGTCTTTCACTATCTATCGCTCTATTATAATGTGCCATTCACTATCTATTATATAGTGCCTTTCACATCTATCTAATATATAGTGCCTCTCACATATCTATCAGTCTATCACATAGTGCCTTTCTTATTTATCAGTCTATCTATTATATAGTGCGTTTCCTATCTGTCAGTCTATCTATATGTAAACTATAAAATGCGTGTATTTCTTTGTATTATATAGAATTAGATAAGCACAACATTTTCATGCAGTGAGGTTACCTAATCGAAGTGAGACTCTCTGGAATAAAACTTAAGAGAGAGTGCAACATTTAAAAGCCTTAAGCTAAAGATGCTACCAGCCACCGACTGGCGGATGAAGTGAATGAATGGACGTCGCATTACTATGGCCTGAAAGTGACTCGACGGAGCCCAGAGGTTCGGCGATGACAGTAACAGAAATAGCCCCGCTCGCTAATCGACCCTCTTTGGTGCCGAACTAGAGCACCTAAGAGGTCGAGGGAGATCCCCGTTTATAACTTCCAGTACCCACATTGGCCATGGCTGCCCATCTTAACCTATGGTATCAGTGTCGGAGTCGCTCCATTGTATTGCAGAAGATGCTAAAGCTTTGGAGCAAATCGACAGCTTGCTGCGGTGATCCACAAACCCTGAGCAGATCCAACAAACAACTTCATACTATACAGACATCCACACTCATATTTTTTAAATATAGAAATGAAGTGTAAATCTAATCTTACTTCCACATTAAAAAAATATATTTTGGATTCTTATTGGCCGGATGCACCAAACACCCCCACCCCACGCTCTTGACGACACGCCACAATTCCATTTAGCATCCCCCGGGCAGGCCGTTATGGCTGAAGAAACTTGAAACATGCCTACCTCCATAATAGTTGTAAGGTCCGGACGCCATAATTTCTGTTTCGTCCAGCCGCGCGCCCAGGGGTCTCATGCGCCGGGGGCTCCGGAAGAACGCGTGCCGCCGCGCGCCCAGCGCGCTCAGCTGCTTCATCCTCCTCTCTTTGGAGCGCCGATTCTGGAACCACACCTGTCAAAAGGCGCCATGGACCACCGGTTAGGACGAAAACCACACTTGATTTTAAAAATGGACTCAAAGCCTAATAACATCATTTGGATAAAAAAAAATAATAATTCAGATGAATTATTTGATTGGCTTCTGCGCGGACTACTGCATTCCATAACGTTTTATATACAATATGGAAAAAGAACACAAATATTTTCAAATAAGTGGTCAATAAAATGAAAGTTAATTAATCTAAACCCCCTCGCTTAAACAAACAACTTCATAATCTTTATGTAAAAATGAAATAAAAACGCTTAGCTGTGTAGTGCATTCTACTAATTACACAAAATTTACCATGTCGCGGTAATGGGATAAGAAATCCAGCGATAGCGCATGAAGAATTAATTATTTGAACTCGTGGCACAATGATGCCAGAAAGTCAGGTCGGAATTAATTGTTAATTGACAGGAAAGATTAGAGGTATGGTTGAGGTGTTAAGCAAACAAACAAACAAAGCCATTTGCTGCGCATTTCTTATCATAATAATTGGCTTCGTTACGAACAAAGTTGCGCAGCCAAGGCGCGAGGTTTATTGGAACCTTCGAGACATGCCGTGGATCGACAAGACGAATTATTGCAATTTATAGATAGATGATAAAAAAATGTGCGGGCAGTCATAGCTTTAATTAGGGTATATGAAGTCTGGCTTGACAGTCCCCGTAAACTGGTGCGATTCGTGAAGCGTTGGGGGAATTTTAATGTATTACAAGTGAATTTAGCGCGCTGTTCAGTAGAAAAGGCTCGCCATAAAGTGCGGTAATGCAACGCAAACGGCGCTGACCATAATCGTGCGTTTCAATTATCGAAGCTTCCTTAATCAAATTAATTTCTGTTCTATTAAAGGCGTCTGCCTGTTTTAATGCATGCAGTGGACCTGGTAAGTGAAACTAGAAAACGAATCCTGGGATTTAGCATCCCGGTTTAGCTGCGTGTTTTTCTTTCATTCTATACGTTTGAGAAACGTGATCCGTTGCTTCTGCTTTGTGCAAAAATGAAATGCACGGTAAAAATATAAAAATAAAAACTTAATTAGCCAGAGTCAAGCCAACTTTAGTAAATCTAAAACGACGGAACATGTGCGTACTCCCGCGAGACGAGGTTTGAAATGTAATTAGAATAATATTTTATGCCGCTTAAACCGGGCAGTACATTACATATCGCACTCGCCTAACGGCTCCGGTTTAGTTTATTTGTATATTAGGCGTCACTGCGTTTAGTACAAACATTTGCATTTGAAAGGTTAAAGGAGCAAAGAAAAGTGCCTGCAGCTTTCTGAGTAGAATCTATTTAACCGAAAAAGTCAAAGACTGTCCCGTTATTACCTATCAAGAGCTTTTTGTATTTTAACGGTCTAAATAAAAACGCATTGTAAAACTATACAATCCGGGGAAAGATTCAAAAGAATTGCAATTAAACCGATTAAAAGAGTACATTTTGAGGAAGTGCCGCAGACAATAATTATGTCCGGACACACACACAATCCACCGAGCAAATAGGGAAAATAATAATAAAAAATAAAATAACGGAATTCCCTCTTTACAAAGGCGGTTATTCCAATTCGCGCTCGCCGGCTCTCCCTGAACCTGTCCCGGTAGGTGCCGGAGGTCAAAGTCGGAACCAAGCACGTGACCAGCCACACTTTCCCCAAAGAACAACCCCACCCCCCGGGTTAGCCGCGCGACTCCACAATGACCGGTACAGAATTTGAATCCGCAGCTCTAACCTCTACGCCATCCTACCACCCTGGATGTTAGGTTACCTAAAATTTCAGTTTAAAGAACTTTAGTGAGCAAAATTTGAATCCGCAGCTCTAACCTCTACGCCATCCTACCACCCTGGATGTTAGGTTACCTAAAATTTCAGTTTAAAGAACTTTAGTGAGCAGCATTTCCAGCGGTAAATATACACAACCGACATGTATATAACACGGTTTGCATGTAGTCGCTTTTAAGAGCTCTTTAAACGCCAATGAGTTTGCTGTGAAAGTACAAACAGGAATTACCTGTAAGGACTGATATTTAGTAAATATAGTATATATCAGTTGATTATTAGTTATCTTTTATTAAATAATATACCTATTATATTATATAGCGTCTTTTAAATGTATTTATAGTCTTCTGCCCAATAATAATAACGCGTGTCCAAAATGGCGTCCCGAGTGTTTTTGATTGTAAATGTGCACATGCTGTGCCACACTGACTATTACCTTAGACAAACAAACTCCTCTCAGATCCTCTTTGCCCATGACAAGGTGGCGAACATCCTAATAAGACCTGAAAGGACGACTCCGATTACAAGGAGCACGCGGCTCTATCGGCGGAGCTTCATGCCATAAAACGTTAATTACCCGAGCAAGTGCTTTTAACTTTGGATCGCTCCAACAACAAATCTGCTCGCAGCACGCGATCTCATTATAAGTCTTGTGTGGTGACATCAATAAGACACACCTCCTCGTCAACACCAACCTGCCAGGTCCCGTGCGACAGCCTGACTATTGACCAAATGAAGCCCTACCCACACGGCCCGTCCACCTCTCGTTAGTTATTAGCCGCCGCCGGGCGATTCGCAGGTTTTTCTTAACTGAAAGCTACTCGTCTGAACGGCCCATTAGAAATGCCACCTTCTCAGTACCTGGATGACTCTCATATTGAGGCCAGTTTCTTGTGCCAGCTGTTCCCTGATGTGCCTAGTTGGTTTGGGAGTTGCCGCAAACGCCGCTTTCAACGTTTCCAGCTGTTTGGCTTTAATCGTCGTTCGCGGGCCCCTCCGTTTGGTGCCCGAGTTCTGCTCCTCGTTCTCGATGTTGTTCGTCTCTTTGTCCGAAGACGTGGAGTTGTCCGTCTCCTTGTTATCGTCCTGTATCGGGTCCTGGAGGTCTGGAGATAAACTTCGGTCTGTACATGAAGACACTGCGAGGGGGAAAAGAGAAGAAACGAAAAGATGCGTGAACTCACCTGGGTCACCGTCTTATAATGGGGAGGTTGACACCAAGTTCGGCGACATAAAAGAGAATGAACACAATTCTGGAAAGTGCACTTAGAAATGTTCATTTGGTTGGATGCAACCTTGCGTGTCTCGACGGCTTTCAATCGGGCTTTGCTTTTAGAAGCATTTACAGAAAAGATGATGGTTATAATGTTAAAACTTGTCTATGTGAAAATGCGGGGTATTTAACAAAAAAATAAAAATAAAAACTGCACGAGTACAGGAGCTGTGGTGGTTGTTTTATCCCCCTGATATATTGATTCCTATAGCGTGCGCTATAGCAGGGTCTCTTGATGTCGGCATAAGCGCAGCCCACTCTTGATCATAATGGTCCTGTAATGGCACTCTACTGGGTTACGTGGTTCCTCACTACAGAACGATTTAATTCTGGGAAGAGTTCTTTGATATGAAATTGTTTTTTTTTGTACTTTAGCAAGGCCCCTAAAATGTGTACAGAAATTGCGTGTAGTTGGCAGGACAGACGCAGAACACCTGAACTGAGCTGGCGTTGTGTAGCAAAAGTCCTATAAAACTGTGGAACCCATGTGTGTTTTAGAAATCACTGCTATCTGTGGAATCTGTTCATAAATAAAGCATCTGGAACCTACACACGGGAACTAAAAATGGCCCCGTCTTGAAGAAGCACTTTTGATTCCAGTTGATTGATTGTTATTGAATGTAGACTGATGGGCGACACTAGCACAATTATTTATTTATAATTACATCTACAATAATGTTTTGGAAAATAATGGCTCGTTTTGAATCCACTATTACTATGTAAATTTCCATAAATGATAGTTCACAAATATTATTACAATAACAGGAAAACTGAACTCGGCATGTATTGCACGCAGAAAGAGAAGGAGCCCCCTGCATTGCTATTTTACACATCGGTTATCATCAATTCATGGCTATTTAGGGACCCGGTTATGAATCTAAATAAATACAGGGTCTTTCTGAAAAGTTCATTTGGATGGTTCTTTTGCGAGCCAAAAAGATGGCGTTGCCTTGAACACCCGCTTCGGCACTTAGATTTCTTTATTTAGGCTATTTTTGAAGAGTGGCGACAAGAAAAGTTACGCGAAGAATTATGAAGCAATAGAAAAGAAGAAATCGAATAAGTAAACCCACCGTGAACAAAGTTAAAAGGAAAAAAATATACATCTAAAAACAGATAAATAAGTAATTAAACATGAGATGGGGGCAAACACTAACGTGGTTGTTTTACACGAACTGAAGTTTGTTTGCGCATCCGCTTTATAAAGCCCGAATCCAGCCGCGTGATTATATAAAGCAAAGCATGTGAAGCCCTGAAAAGGAACCGAGACTGGAGTGTTGCACTGAAGATCACACGGCGCCAGTTTATGACACGGGACCCAGAAACGCACACGGACACACACGCACGCGCTCTCGCTCTCTCTCTCTCTTTGTAAACATTAAGCGACGTTAGTGTTAAAAAGATCAATGAATGAGTAATTTAACGGTGTTTTGTCTGCAAACATTATTGCCTTAAGCAGCAGCACTCGAGCTCGGGGAACTGTCACGTGTCTGGATATCGCCACATCTAAAATCCATTTGAGGAGCCGATCAATGCCGGCAAAAAAAATGACACAGCGACGTGTGTAGTCAGTGGGCTGTCTCGAGGGGTCGTAGGGATAGCCCGCTGAGATACACAGGCGGGCAGAAGATGCCAACTCCACCTGTGATTCAAACTGTCTGACCCACAGGCGAATAAAAAAATGATTAGAAGAGTTGTGGGAAAAAAAGAAACGGCAGCAAAAAATAAAATAATGCATGCGATATAATAAGTACGCTAATATAATACGGGAGACGAATTCGCGTGAAGTGACCGCTGGCCACAGCGCTGGGTAAACACGCGCAATCAGCAAATACCGCCGCCCCGCAGCCTTGAGAAAAAGCCTCGTACTGGGGGGGCCAAGGATTTATTAGCAGCTCTTCTTTATTTAGACACGTCTATCGTATTCAATGAATCAGTCCCACAATTCAAAGAAAATGTTTGTGTGCGTGTGTGTGTGTGTGTTACATATTTATAATGTGTGTGTGTATATACAGTATATTAAGTGTGCGTGTGTCTGTAGGTGTTGGCGAATGTTTTGTGTGTGTATATATATATATATATATATATATATATATATATATATATATATATATATTAAAAATAAAGGTTCCTTAATGGCACTTTACTGTGTTGTTCCTCGTGTAACCATTGCTTGATCAAAGAACCATTTTAATTCTGAGGAGGGCTTTCTGCATATGAAATTGGATCTTTGCGCAATGAAGAGGTTCCCAATTAGCCGACCAAACAGAAATCTTATTCTTCCTCACAGGATAACAATAGTTTAAGAAATCCTGAACTTAGCCTTATTGTATGTAGGAAGAGTATAAACCCATTGGCATTTCATAAATATGTTATAATCTATTTTATTAGCTAAGGTTCTTCCTGAAACCATATTTTTTTTCTTTTGATATTCAAAAATTCATTTTTTTATAAAAGGCAACATTTGTGAAACTATTGGTGCCATTTCTTCTGCAAGTATTTGTTTCTTCTGGCAACCGAAAATGGTTCTTCTATGGCACTGCTCTGCAGAACCACTATGGCACCTTTACTTTTAAAAATGGAGGTGTGTGTATTAATTATTATTATTATTACTTATTATTATTATTACTTATTATTTGGCTGACGCCTTTCAACTAATAAGATCTAAGACATGCAACTAGATACATTTCTTTCATTTTCTTCCTTTCCAATTAGAGCCCAGGCAGGTGAAGTGACTCGCTCAGGGTCACACTGTGTCAGTAGAGGATTTGTCCCCACAGCCTCAAGCATTGCGCCACGCTGTTTGATAAGGTTGATAAGGTCATTTTTTGTGCCGTGATTATAATATAAAGCAACTTTATTTTTGTTTCAGTTTCTAATTTTATATGATGGAATGTGTAGGTGTGCGAGTTTCTCTGTGATATGCTAATATTATATATGCTTCTATTACATATGCAAACGTTCATTTAATTTTTTTTCATTTTCCACTTTATATTAGTATGTGTATGTGTGTGTGTGTGTATATACATATATATATGTATGTGTGTGTGTGTGTATATATATATATATATATATATATATCAATGTCAAATTTATTTATATAGCACATTTAAAACAACATAGGAATGCTGTGGCCAAAATGCTTTACAAATAGAATAAAAGGAAAACATACAATTAACATGAATAACATAAATAGAAATAAAATAAATGAACATAAATAGAATAAATAATAAATAGAAGTAATGTTACATAATCGCAATGAGGAAACCATCAGTATTACTGAAGGTGACGGAAAGCAAGTGAATAGAAATGAGTCTTTAAACTCGTTTTGAATTGTTGATAACTCCGTTATGTGACAAGGTAAAGAGCTCCACAGGTGAAGAGCAGCAGCAGCACAAGTCCTGTCTGTCCCCCTTAGTTTGACACTCGGTACGAGGGACAACAAGAGACAACTGACCACAAGATCTAAGCACTCCAGATGGCTGGTGTAAAGCACACAATTCAGATAAATAGGCAGAAGCAAACCCATGTAAAGATTTAAAAACTAGCAACAAGATTTGAAAATCAATCAGAAAACTGACAGGCAGCAGCCAGTGTAAAGAAGCTAATATTGGAGAAACAGAATCAGACTTTCTTGCCCCAACCAGAAAGCGAGTTGCAGTTATCAAGGCGCGAAAAAATAAAAGCATGAGTAGCTTTCTCAAGATCCCTAGAAGATAATAAAAAGCTTGATCTTACCTAATAGACAAAGCTGAAAAATGCAACTCTTGACTATAGAATTAATCTGTTTCTCAAAAGAGAGGTTACTGTCAAAGATAACAGCAAGATTGCAGACTTAAGATTTGCACACACATGTATGTATGTATGTGTATGTGTGTGTGTATGTATGTGTGTGTATATATATATATATATATATATATATATATATATAATATATGTGTGTGTGTGTGTTATGTGTGCGTGTTATATAAAGTGTAAACAGTATGTGCAGTGTACCTATATATAATATATATATATATATATATATATATATATATATAGTGTGTGTATATTTTTATATATAGATAGAGTGGGAGTCCGTTTATTTCAAGCATTGACATGACGCTCAAGCAGACCCCGAGCGCACGAGTCCATGTCTCCTCTCTTTTATTATTTCGCTCTTTATCTTAATATTGTGGGCCATAAAAAAAAAAAAAAGGAAGAGGGACTCGGTGGTGGCCGGCCGACACATCTCGGATGAAAGGACCCCTCATGTTTCAATTCCCCTTGCCGATCCAGATTCCTGATTTTAATGTAAATAAAATGTCTATTTATTGACAAACTGTGTGCAAAGCGTTCTGAAGCCGATTTCACAGCTGATGTCTTTCCTGATGTGAATTTCTTATTAACTCAAGCCGGCCTTGCCTATTGTGAACATTGGGCTCCTGTACTTGGACAGAATTCTTGAAATGTCAGGTTGTAGATTTCATATTAGTAAATGGTGCTGTGCCATTATTGGCCAAATCGAAAACCGACTATGTAATGAGACTTAAATGTCTGATTTTATTTAAACCTCAATATTAGAACGAACGCGCGCTCAGGCTGCCTATCGCGTGGCAGGTAACCGTAAAGTCGCCGCGCCAGCCGCTGCAGCCCGCCACGAGGCCGACCCCTTACCTGAGTTTAAATTGACTTCTTTAATGGTGGTGGCGTTCAAGTAATCTTCTTTACACACGAACTTGTTCTCGTCGATGATGTAGAGCTCCTCGCCGGTGGACAGCTGCTTGTTGCACACCATGCAGGTGAAGCAGTTGAGGTGAAAGACTTTGCTGCGCGCCTTCCGCACCAGGTCACTCGGCGAGATACCCTGGGAACAGCCGGCGCATTTCGTACCAAATCGCCTAAAATGGAAAAGCGAGGGGGTGGAATCAACAAAACAAACACAAACAAAACAGAATAAGTAATCCTGCCAAATTATAGACATCATCCGCGGCTTAATTAACAAAATAATATGATTAAAACAATTATCTGAGCATGATAATTATAAAATGGTATTTTCTCTCTTCCACCAAAGAGCTCATATTAGCAACTGGCTGGCAGATTAGAGCTGTTATTTTCACTGGGCTGTCGAGCTAAAGAAGGCCTGGAGAGGTTTCGAATTTACATTTAAATTGTCTGCACCTCGCAAAATAGCCCGTTTAGTGTTTGCAGCGAAAAAAAAGAGAAAAAGAAAAATCCCGCTCCGCTTCTTTTGTGCGAGGCTTTGGAAAATAAATTCCTTTTCTTACACGCAGGTTTACAAAAATCGGCTGAGGAGTTTGTTTGGCGTTAATGTGACGCTTCACGTCTTCGGTTTCTCAGCGCAAAAAAAAAAAACCAAAACACTCGAATCGGCTTTAGTAACGAAAGGCTTTTTTTTCTTTTGCTTTTTTTTCCGAATGTTTTATTGTGTATTGAAAAATTGTCCTCTGTTTCTCATTGTTTTTTTTTTTAATGTTTAATTGCGTATTGACAAACTGTGAGCTTTCTTGGCTTTTTTCTTTTGATTGTTTTATAGTGTATTGAAAAAAATGTCACCTTTCTTAGTGTTTCTAATGTTTTATTGTGTATTGAAAGATTGTGAGCTTTCTTAGATTTATTTGTAAATGTGATAAATTAATATTTTATTGTGATTTAAAATATTGGGCCCATATCGACGTGAAAGTGAATTTGATAACCTGGATTAGAAAAGAAGAAGGAAGCATTCCGTATAGCAGCATTCCTGACGCCCATTGCAGATTTTATCGAATTGTGTAAATGAATGTCAATTTGGACATATCAGCACATCTTACGACTACGTTAATTTATTTAGCAGCCACTTTTATCCAAGGTGACTTACAAAACAAGTTCTATCTCAAATAAAAATGATTAGAAGGTGCGAGCATCCAAAGCTACCGAGAATAAGATGATGATGATAATAATAATTAATAAAACTCGAACGGGAGGGAACCGTATAACAACGACAGAACGACACCATAGTCCTACAGGACGAGTTCACATTCGCTCCGGATCAGAACGGCCACCACTGGGCTACAGACGTGTATCTATAAAATAGCAGAACTGATAAAAATGGTGTCAGAAGTAAAATCTTAAGACGATCGCTGGAATTATTCGCCAAATTGTAATATGAAAACGAGTCCCGCACAACGCATTAGATGCAATTTGACTTCACGAACCTTTTTGTTGGCTCCCCTAGTGAATTGATTTCATTTTTGCAATATTTTATTTTTGTGCTTTTAACGTATATTACTCCATTCAGCGTGTGTCATTAAAAATATTAAAATGCAAAATCCAACGGGGGGCATTTCAAGAGTTTTAAACAACAGAAAAGAGCAAGTATGGCCAGTGTCTTGAATACATTGGGGTCTTGTTTCCTTTCCTTAAACTAAAGAGTTGACTTTACCTTTGATAACAATTTATTTCTTTATATTTGATCAACTTGAACAGAAAACAACACCTTTTCTTCTACTGTCTGGAGGTGGAAGTGAATGACGTTGATTTAGTAAAGTCATTAGGGGTCATAAGTCATGTGTGTCTTAACCTGGGGGCATAATTGACTCATCTGCAGTTTAAAAAATCATTAGAGGTGTTTAAAAGAATCGCAGCTCCTCGAGTGAACGGAGTGGAGGCCAAGCCATCAACACCTTTTTTCTTTTTTTCTTTTCTTGCATTTACAAATCAGTGGCCTAACGCACCAGGCCCATTGACTGTACATATGCAGGCCTGTAAACACACATCAGCCGCACTTTTCATTGCGAATTCGCCCAAGGTGGGGGATTTGCATGTGAAACTCCCACAATGACAGGCCCTAAAGAACTGCGATCTGGAATCCCTTAACCCGGGTTTTAAAATTTGTCTTGTGCCGCTTGGATGTCACGAAATGGCGAGCAGTTAAGAAATGTGCGCACCCAATTCTTCGACGAGTCCTGTTTTTATTTATTTATTTTTTATTTTAGAGAAAAGCCAAGCAAAATGACCCCTTTTATTGGCTAACTAAAAAGATTACAATATGCAAGCTTTCGAGGCAACTCAGGCCCCTTCTTCAGGCAAGATCGCCAACACAAAATGCATTTTAACTCGTTATTTAGGGGATCCAAAACGGGGATACTGGAATGATTCAAACGACGGGTTTAATAGAAGACGTCTGGTGGCGTTAGAAATAAAATCAGATATGAATATCTTCCAAGTGCTTGCCATCTCGACATGTGTTAAAGCCAAACAAACAAGGCACACCACAATCGGCAGTGCGAAACGAGCACTTAAAGTAGAGAAACACTTTATTCATATCATTAGAGATCATTTAACGCTGGCAATTTTGCCTTTTAAAGATAAACACCGAAAACGGAATCAGAGCCTCGTTAAAGTGATTCCAGTATTGCTCCCATTTCATCATAATATGAACACAGAAATATAAAGGGACGGTTTTTGCACACTGGGATGGAGAAGGAAAGGCGCGCGTCCACTCCAAGCAGAAATGTGACAAACGAGAGGAGACCCTTCAGTCCATCAGGCGCACTTGTTTCGCTGCCCCAGATGCCATTACCTACAATGGTGAAACGGGTTCTTCTCCTTTGGCACAGCATAACAATCCCAACCTCCCCAAACCCCCCACTTTTTCCCAGCTCCGTTTCTCCAGGTAGCGCGGTCTCGTCAAGCCCTCCACCGACACTGCGTTTCACCGGTGGCATTTCCCCCCTCAATACCCCAAGGTCGCCCACTTCCGTGTCACCTGCACGATTTGCCCGCTCCCTTACCTGAAGAAGTCATTTTTACAGTACAGCTTGCCGTCTCTGGAGAAACATTTCTCGGTCAGATTGCACTTGCATTCACAGCACTGGACGCATTTCACGTGCCAGGCTCGGTCCAACACGTTCAATAAAAAGCGATCCAGGATGGGCCTCTCGCAGCCCGCACAGTGCACCATTATCCTGCTGTCCTGGAAGCAGACACGCGAAAAACAAAAACAGACACAAAAAAACAAAAACAAATAATCGGAGGGGCTGCCTGCTCCTTCCGCCACTAGCACTCCTCTGACAGCAGGAAACTGCCTGGAAGAAACGTGCCGGTTGCACCTGAACGGCCGAACACACCCGAGTGCCACCTCCCGGTTTCGGCCGTGCTGTTCCTCCTTTTTCTCTCTTCTCTCTCTAAGGAGGCGCAATCCTAAAAGGTCTGACGCAGAAAATGTGCAGGTTATTCCCTTCTTCTTAGTCCCGCATCCTTGTCCTCGTAGGTTATCTCAGAAAAGGCAGCGGAGATAACGTCTTCCCCTGAATGATGCGCTCAATGAAGATGGATCTCCTCAGCGTTCCCGTGTGCTGGCTGCTCGGGCGGATTGAAAGGTACTTTTTCGCCTCACCTCATGCCGTTCCCTTTCTCATCTTTGTGTACGCTGCCTTTGGTAATTCGCGCATCCTTATTCAGATTTAGTGACGTCCCCGGCTACGTCCTGGCCTGGTCGGCCAATGAAAACCAAGTCTCTATAGCAACCCTTTAATTTATAGTACATCTAAATTGGCCCCAACATAGCGCCTGGCACACTGGAAAACAACTCATCATAATGTTGAGGGGTTAAGAGTTTTAAACCTTGGCGCTGGTTAGAAAAAGGAGTAAGTATGGCCATTTCCTTTTACATTTTGGGGTGTTTCGACTGTCTTGTATTGTTTCCTTTCTATACAGGAGCAAGTTAAAAAAAAAAAAAAAGAACCAATGAAAAAACAAGTTAAAAAAAAGCCTGGGAGTTTCTTTCCCGGTTGACATACCTGGAGGTCAAGTCTATTTAGATTCAAGGCAAAACTGAATACTATTTAGAGGGATAATGGCTTTTCTGCATAAGTACAAAAGCCAAATCCCCCGCTCTTTGTAAAACGATATGCCTGCATCAGAAAAAAAAAAGTCAAAAGAAAAGCAGGAGCAACTCGAACAAGAAGAACAACAACAGGAGCAAACGGCCCTGGGCTGCCGCCCCGTCGGGGTGTTCGGTTGGATGCAGGCGGTCGGTGACGGACGGAATCGCGCAGTCGCGACCTCCACTTTCTAACGAGCGCTGCAGGGCGGCTTTGCCATACAGAAGAAAAAGAATGACTCGGCAGCTTTTTATTTTATCAGTATTATTACTATTTTTTTTTATAAAGTTAATCCAAAAAGAGCCGCGACATCAACGAAGAAAGAATATTTGCGATTTAAGGGCGAGTGCGCGTGTAGCTTGAGCGGAAAGTTCAGCCGAATTTGCAAACAAATATTTGAAATTTATCAACTCACTTTTCCATTTATATTATTAAATATGTAAAATATGTGTACGCGCGACGAATTATATTTTTGCAAACAAAATAATATATTTTATTTTGAAACCATAGTAATGTTATTATTATTATAATTACTATTATTACTATTTTTCTATTAGGTGAACATGTCGGAAATCACCAAACTTAAATCTCAAAACACACAAAAAAGGGGGTTGGGCGATTGGAGTGGGGAAAGGGGGCGGGGGGGATGGCGAAGGGAATAAGTTTTTATTTGGAAAAGGTTCACGCGGGTCCCTCCCCGTTTTTTGTTATGCATTATGTAGTTGCAGCTACATGCGCGGGATTAAGTTTTTTGGGAACTCCATTTCCAAATGGAAGGGGAGGTCTGACAAGCTCTCTGACAAAGTAGCTGCTAATAGAAGGGAATTCAAATGTTTGGTTAGTCATTTCATTAGGGGCGTTAATGAAGACGGCCGGGCAAACCCCGCGTCCGCTCTCTGCCTGCCCGTATCGCCTTTCAGAACTGATACCTGCTGTCACAACGAGCACTCGGCTTCCACGACACGAACGGGAAATAAAAGCCACCTTAAGAACAATGGCTTTTTAAACACTGAAATTACGGTAGTCGGGATTTACTCAGTCCGTCCGTTTGATGAGATTTGAATCGTAGCGTCGGGCAAAGATTGAAGAGAGAGGCAAACGTGATGATGGCGAAGTCGTGTAATTATTAGGCCGGCAGACATTCGACTGTGGACATAAAGCGGGACCTGTGTGGGGAAATTGAAAGTGGAAAGGTGATGTTCTGTTGGTAAAGAGGCGGAGGGTGCGCGGAATAGGGGGGTTTAACTAAATAACGAGACGGGGATGTAACCCATTTTTTTATTTAATGCCTGGAAAATGAGCTTGCATCCCGTCCAGGACTGGTACGTGCCTCACACTCGATCCTCTTCAGCTCGGAATGGACTCCGAGAATGATAAACCTGCACTCGTGAAATCCATCGTCTCCTCCTCCTTCTCCTTCTCCCTTGTCACGCCATTGTCTAGGGAGAGTTCCGATAATACAGCAAATAAAAAACCTGCGTTTTAAGTAAGTGAACGCTTTGAAATTCGCTGCCTTTTTAGCGGTTCTTTGAGTGCACGAAACGTTTTATTCCAGCAGACTCGTTAGTTTGCCGATTTTTTCGGACAAATTGATAAACGGCCGATTGCGCGTGCACTTTTCAGATTTGGATTGAAAGCAAAAGCCGGAATGGTTAAAAGATGGCGGAATTAGGGGAATTTTCAAAAAGACGCTATATCCTACTACTACTAAATAATAATAATAATAGTAATTATTATTATTTTTATTATTATTGTTATATGTTCATGTAATATTGTCATTATTTTTATTAAAATGATGATATTATAATTATCAATAATAATAAAATCATCATTGCTATTAATAATATTAATGATGATAACAATAATGGCAAAATTAGAGGGGCAGTATGAAAGGAGCCGACAATATGTTATTCCCAGAGTAGCAGAAAAGTAAAGACTTGACACCAAATATTCAATTCGAGTTCCAGAAATACACGATGTCTCGTGTCTGGCGCACGGATCGTCAAATATTTGTGTAGAAAGTAGAATATTAAACATGCGGTCGCCTTAAAAAAACGCAAACTTTGTAGCTTTAAAATATTTTCATTTACAAACTAATGTTTTGCACAGGCACAGACCCCGTTTAATAAATGAAATCGCCCCGTTGTGCTTCTTATTTTCAGCATGAATTAGAAAAGAATCTCTTCTGATGTAAAATATCCAAGAAATGGAGCCACAGCAGCGCTTCATATGTTGATGTCGTGGAATATTAGTTTGGCAATAATCATAAATGTTTGACACGTTTGTAGTTAACGCCACTTTTCAGGGGGAGTTCAAAACGCCGGTCATTTAATAGCTGAAAAACCCACAATTTACAACAAAGACCTGCAGCGTTATCTTAATTGTATGAGCCTAAAACGGCGCTATATAAATGTAATTGGTACTATTAAAGTTGGGTGAGGGGAAAAGATAACGGTTTCTGCAGTTTTACACCGAAATTGGCGATTCTTTCGTTCTAAAGTGGGCGCGGAGAACTCACCCCGACAAAATGAAGCCCTAGGTCCTCAGCTCCTGGTCATTTACATTTTCACGCACTGGGCATGTGAGATTTATTTTAATTTCACCCTGTAGACTTGCGACGTCTGTAAGAATTAATGCATTTTTAATTGCTCGCTCTTCTGCGCCTCTTCACACATTTGAAAGCATACGCCTACATGATATATAACGCTATTTTGCGCTTCGGAGCGCGCACCCGAGTCGCGGGACGTCAAAGGGGGGCAAACATTTGCGGCAGCGCCTGAAAATGGAAAAGAGTTCACCTCGCGAGCGACAAGCCCGACACCTTCGTTGGGACAGGAATCGAGGCAGAGGCCCCGACGGCTGTTTGTCGTGCAAATGCATTTTCAAAAAATCTGACGATCCACAAACCACATTCGAGTCGCGTGATGAGCAGACATTTGTCCAGGATGCATTAGCCGCCCCCCACTCACCCCCCACCCGCCAATAAAGGGTCAATTTTAATCTTAAACAAACCCAGCGTGTCACTCCGAGTTTTTACATGAGTGGCTGCATTGAAGATTGTATATTTAAATCGTTCACAGCATCCATTACAAGCCGAACCCCCCTTTGATTTCAACCAGGCGGAACAAACGCAACCAATAAAGCCTCCAAGTGTCGACAGTTACGGGCAAATCGGACGACTTTTTTCCATTTGTTGGACGAGATTGAATTGTGAGAGTGCATTCCGTATTATTTTAATTTCGCACATTCTTTTGCGGATTTTATAATCTAATTAATCAATCAAAATATTGAGGTTTGAAACGCACTTTATTGAAAGCGTAATTTATGACAACATGATGAAATTGGGCGCATAAATTCATCTTAATACATGGAGTGCAGGAAATGTTGCTGTTTAATTTTTGTTCGTGAAAGCCATTAGGAACAACTTAATTTATTTCGTGAAAGTAAATTTGTAAACATTTATTTTTCTGGAGCAAGTCCAGCAGCATCCTCACCTCACGAGAAAGCGCAGATCGGCTCGTAAAGGTTTCGTTACTTATGATAAACTCGCGGTTCAAACGGGCCACTAAGATCACAAAGCCAACTCTTCTGGAATCCCACACACAAAGAAGGCGTCCTTTCGGCCGTTAATGTTTGTGAAATATAAAACATTAAGATCAGTTTCAAAACATCAGGCTCCCCGTGCATTGCCATTGCGGTCCTCTCTCCTCCGAGGCGACCCCGATGTGCGGCGGAACCGCGACCGCGTTCAGCATCAGCAGACCACTCGACGATATTAGAATCAATTAATTAATGGCCTCATTAAGGAGGGCACTTAAAAGGGGCACCTCAGCCGAGAGGAGCTGCACACTGCCAAGGGCTCTTTACATACGCGAACGCCAAAGGTATCTGTTATTATCATTATCTATAACACGGGCGGGGAAACGGACCTGTGTGTGAGTGTGTGTGTGTGTGTTAACGTATCGTCAATGATTGAATTATCTACAGACTCTGTCTATCTATTATATAGTGCCTTTCACTCTATCTATCTATCTATCTATCTATCGATCGATCGATCTCTATTATATAGTGCCTTTCATATCTATCTTTTACATTATATAGTGTGTTTATGTTTTTACCATTCTTTTATTTAACCTATTAGATTGTTTTGTCTTTCACATGTACCTTTACTATTTATCATTTTTTATATAATCGATCTCTTAGATTACGTAGTGTTGTTCAAATATAAATTTAGATTAAAAACATTATTAATCCTGCAGAATATTTCAGGGTTACAGCTGTAGACACAAAGTCACAAATCTACATATAACAAGAATTATAACAATTTTAGGTATGCTAACAAGGTACAAATAAACATATAACATGAGTCATCTGTAAGTAGATTAACAAAAATGTGGGTATTTAGTAAATATAATATATATTAGCTGTTTATTAGGTTATATGTACCTTTATTAGCTGCCTGTATATTTGATTTTAAAGTGTCTTTTATATAAGTTATTCATCATTACAACAAAAGTGTCTATGTTACATTAACAAAGTGTGCACATGAAAACAAAGTAAACACTTTTAAAATGTTAACACCAAAAAATACAGCTTAACCCTGGAGAATCTGCTGTGATATTATCTATTAGATTACATTGTTTGTTTTTATAATGTACCTTTACTATTCATCATTCTTTTATATTATCTAACTTTGATCTATTACATTATAAAATGTCTTTCAAATGCATCGTAGTTATGTATTATTATTTTTTATTATCTATTTACCACTTTTTTTTGTGAATCCCTGTCAAATTGTGTGATATTGACTACTATAGGTTTTCGTAACTACCTGAATTTTGTTCCGAGCTCTTCTGAGCAAATGAATGTCTATTATTTATAGTGCCTTTATCTATCTATCTATCTATCTATCTATCTATCTATCTATCTATCTATCTATCTATCTATCTATCTATCTATCTATCATATAGCGCCTTTCTTTCTGTCTATCGCATATCGCATACAATACAAAATTGCGCACATGTTAGCTGTCTATCCGAGTAACGATCTTGATTTTGAACGTATACGTATGTGAAATGTTCAGAAACAAAACTAAAATATCGACATATTTAGGTTAGGAATTCATTTCTTTAAAAATAGGCTCTCAGATCTTCCGTCGACAATCTTTGGGTGTAATGAGGAAAAAAAAATATTTTCCTTTTCACAATTCATTTTGTAATTAGCGCATCATTAGCAATTGTACATTTGTCTGCTGGTCGATGGGTTTTTACCATCAGACGTGCCATAGCTCATTTGCACAAGTTAAAGACAAGAGAATGCGGTTTGGACGCCTTGATACCAACGTCCCGTCTAAAAGGCGCACGCCGAGTGAAACGGGCTGGGATTTCTGCTTGCGACGTAAACATTGAACCGGCGACTTCACTTTACGACTCCTCCTAATCAGAATACCGTCATGTTTGTTCTAAATTTCAACATAATATATTTTTATCTTCAGACTCTACATAAGTTCAAATTGTTTCACATTCAAAAATAACGGAAAACGGATCATGAAAGTTGTGTCCTAGCCGCACGTATTGTTACAAAGGTTCATATTATGAGAAATTCAATAATGATTCGTAACTAATAAAGTGGACGCTGCTCTGTGGGTTGACTTGTTATTTCTGTCTTATTGTACGTTTCTTCGTTTCAAACGACACCCTTCTCAGGTTGGAGCTGAGGTGACCGCAACAGTTGTAATGCTGCCCACCGTTTTAATGAACAGTACGCTTTTTTTGTCCAGTGTCTTTAATTTCAAAGGCTCTAAAAGAGACGAGGTTACCACTTTTATAAATGAGACTCGAGTAGATGCAGGCAGCCTTACTTCATAAACGTATTTTTCCCGATGCATCGGTGCCGTTAATGTTGTCAAAACGTGAGCAGCGGTGCCGAGTCAAATTTCTTTGGATCGGTCGACCAGTCGTTTGAGGTAAAGGTGCACATTTAAGAAGCGCGGCTACTCCTATTTAAAGACGCGCTGGCTGAAAAACCAAATAAACACAAATTAAGGAGACTCTTTAGAGAATTCCGACTTAAATAAAAGACAATTCTAGAAGAACCGAGGGCTGCTTGCCCGTGCGAGCGGAGATGACACGCGAGTGAAGGCGTCGGAACCGACACCGGACAGCCCAGACTTGTTCAGAAGAAGCCCGTCCACCATATGCTGACCCCTCTCCATGGCCCAGACATTTCTTCTTACCTTGGACGTTACTTTGTTTTTTTTTTTTTACATTTTCTTGAGGTGTATCAGTTTTAGTTAAATTCTGCATTTTAAACAGCGATGGTGACTATTTTTTTAATCAAAAAATATTTTCCTCAGAAAATAATTTCTGACGTGTTGTCGAGACCCACCGTTGCCCGCACCGTGCTTTGTACACGCATAACACCTAAAAGTGCGCACCCCCGTTTTCTAATGAAGAGTATGAAAGTCTCGGCGAGAGGGGTCACTGTGAATTCTCCGGCAGCGATTGTGTAGATTTTTTTGTACAGAATTGACAAGCGGGACTGAGCCTGTACAATTACACAAATGCGCCCACCCCCACCCCCAAACACACTGACACATCACGAATTCCTTCTGACCAAGAAGTGTCTAATCTTAAAGAGTCGATTTCCATGTAACCCGCCGGCTTCTGTTCTTTATTATGTGTATGTTGGAAATGCTAACATGTCACGTGCTCCAAAAATCGTGCGTGGCGGTGAATATTTGGGAAAGCAAGTGCGCATGTGCCTGTGTGTGTGTGCGCGCGCGCGTGTGTGTATTCATATATAAATGTGTGTGTCTGTTTAACTTATGCACGCCTTGAGCATGGGAAAGGCGCTATATAAATAAAATGTATTATTAGTATTATTATTAAATTACGAAAAGCGTGTCAGTGGGCTCTGTGTTGACCTTTTTGTTAATTATTGGAATTTGCAACGTGGCCGTTATTCTAGCTATAACGTTACGGAAGCTCATGATAAAAAAAAATAAGGTTAAGTCGTTTTTGTAACATCTGATCTCTGATTGGCTGCGCACTTAGAAACACATTCACTGGAGATGTACCCCTGGTTTCTTTTTTTATTCCCCCCCAAATCAGAGGCAGGTGAATTGACTTGCTCAGGGTCCCACAGTGTCACCACTAGGATTTGAGCTCACAACCTCGGGTCTGAAGTTCAAAGCCTTCACCACTCGTCCGCACGCTCCTTTTTAAAAGTCCTCATTCAGCACAAGTTGATCCTTCCATTAAATGCTTGGCACCCGCAATCGCAAAGCCATCGATCTTTTATAGCTCGACAAGCCTGTAAGTAATTTTTAAAAAAGTTTTCGAAGTTTGGAAGAAACAAAAGAAGACAGTAAAAGATTTTGAAATCTATTGTATGTATAAAAACACACCGTACAGTAGGTTAGTTCAATCAATTTTTCAATAAAGCTCCATCTTACAGCATCGACCTTCCATTAACAATACAAACAAACGAGAACAGCTTGTCAATTCAACGTATTCATAGCAGCGGGATAATTAGAAAAATTACGGTCGCCCCTATTTCGTTAATTACGGTATCCGTTTGATACAACAACCCCACAGGTATAGCGGGACCGTCCAGTTCGTACAATTTAAGTCGAGTCGAGCAGGTCAAATACTCCCCTAATGAAATAGAGACCCTTTAAACCAAGTGAACGAACAGCTGGAAAACAATACAATGGGGTGTTGGGGTTGGTCCTCGGCTTGACTGTGGTGTCAGCGGTTCGCACGTCAGTCACCATCCAGGGGTTTCTTCCTGCCTTACGCTATGCTAGCTGGTTTAGGCTGCAGCACCCCCAACCCGCGACCCTGTTCAGGGCTAAGCAGGTTAGAAAATGACAGACGGACATATAACGCAATCACTGCAGATGTATATATTTTTCATGCCCTCCCCCTTCTTAGTTTACAATGCAAAGTTTGTTTTCAACCGAAATAATACAGAAACTAACATTAAGTTTGGTGCGATCTGCGTTAGCGTAACTGTTAAGACAAGAGCGCGCGCGTGCGCACACGCACAAAAGCGAGCGTTTGGTCAAGAGACGACGGGACTATCGCGAGGAATCGGCTCATGAGTCCGGGAGTGGACTGGAGCGGCCCAGAGTCTGTGTGCACAATTAGGTGTTGAACCTTCAGACTCGTTTTGTGCTGCGCTCCTCACCGAGTACAGAATGTACAGTCTGTATTTATGTGGCACGACTGGTTCTTTGGAAAGGTCTTTAAAAATGAGCGTGTAGTAGGCAGGCTACTGGCAGAAAAGCTGAACTGACCCGGTGTTACTCTGTAACAGAAGTCCATTAAACTTAGGGTCAGGTCTTGTCGGTGGTTGTATTGGGAGCCAGTGGCATGGATCTAATGGACCACTTTGGCACTTTTGTTTTTAAGAGTGTGGATATAAATGGATATATCATTGTACTTAAATGTGCTCATTTTTGATGTTTAAAAGTTATACTGTATCACAGTAACTAAAGGAAATGTTACTATTATTCTTTGAAGAGTTGACTATAAACCCGGGACAAGAATTGACAAAAACTATAGGGTTAAAAATTACTCTTCACAGAATCTAATAATAATGCATTTCATTTATATAGTACCTTTCCTATTACTGCAAAAGAAAAGGGGAAACTGAGGGGTCTGCCAATCCCATAGATCAGAAGTCAATTAAAACGGAATAACAGAATTCTCAAATACATAAATTCATTCTTTTTTTTTTTTTTTTTTGCTCTTTAAAGAGACGAGACCCTCAAACTACAGCAGAATGTGGCTCAGTCATTTCTTGAGTGTCGACTCCATCCACAACTTTGGCTACCAAAATTAAAAAATAATAATAATAATAAACGGCCAGGCGCATGGAGGGAGTCTGCGTGATGGATGAGTCCTACTCCTTGATCAGTGGGCTTTAGTGAATAATTTGCCTGTCTTGCCCAGGTTTAAACGTGTCTGCCTTTATTCTTACGAGTCCGTACTTCTCAAGGTGGCCTCAAGGTGACTTTTTAGCAGGAGATTTTTGGAATGTTTGGAAATCTGATAATATTTTCACAAGCAATACTTTTTAAGGGCAGCACGGTGGCGCAGTGGTAGCGCAGCTGCCTCGCAGTTAGGAGACCTGGATTTGCTTCCCAGGTCCTCCCTGCGTGGAGTCTGCATGTTCTCCCCTTGTCTGCCTGGGTTTCCTCCCACAGGCCAAAGACATGCAGGTTAGGTACATTGGTGATCCTAAATTGTCCCTGGTGTGTGCCCTGTGGTGGGCTGGCACCCTGCCTGGGATTTGTTCCTGCCTTGCACCCTGTGCTGGCTGGGATTGGCTCCAACAGACCCCCGTGACCCTGTGTTAGGATACAGCGGGTTGGAAAATGACTGACTGATACTTTTTAAACATAGTGGTACAGATTGTGGGCATATGCCACCTCACTGCACTTTCCAACACTGTTTTACAATGATGAGCGACTATTTCAAACCTATCACTTTACAAACAAAAGTTTGCTATCAAAGATTACGTTTAAAAATTGTAATATTGCTTACAAAAGACTCTATGTGGGTAAGTGATGTTAATAGATATTAACAGCAAGAAGCAGCCCATTTGGGTGTAGCAGCCCAAGTATTGTTTCAGGGATGTTGAACCAAACTCTGTGGGGTTGCAGTGACAGCAGGTTCCATTAGGGGGAGCTCTGACCAGCTGACTGTTCATAGAGAAGATGCCTGCAAGTGTTTCAAGGTCAGCCTTGTAGTAATAGTAACAGTATTGTCATGCGTACAGTTGGTTTTATTAATATTTCTTGTGCATTTATTTAATCATTTTAGACTCATTTTTGGAGTTCTAGAATCCACTTCGAAAGGGTTTACTTTTTCCAGTTGTATAGTTTTTTGGATTGTTTCTGACACCATCTTGTACTTTAACGACTGCCACCATGTTTGTTCGTCACCTTTGGACGGCCTACTGGATTCCAAGGGGTGTGTCCTCTAAGGTTGTCAACCAAGTTTGTTAAATGAATTCGCTCCAGACACGTGGGAGTGCTGTGAACGATTTTGCTTTGTTTCATTTTCCTGGTGCCTCCCCGTAATGTCCGAGTCACTTATCAGGTGTTTAATACTCGAGGAATTCATTTTTGACCTTTCTTTGGTGTTTTAAATCTTCCCGTGCAAGTTACTTACTTCTGCTGTTATGCCACAAAGCCGTTTTGCTTTTTCTTGTGGACATCATTATATTCTGGCAATGGGGTTGATGGCTGTCAGGAAGGCGATGGCTCCCAGAATTATCTGTGGTTGTCCACTTGTGGTGATGTCACTGTTGTGTCCGAGACCAGAGAAGCTTCTTAGTGCTATTTTTTCTCAACTACGTTTCCCGCTTTAGGCTTTGTCTGTGGAGAAGTCAGTTTGATTCCTGGGTTTTGATCCTTACGTGTACCTGGCTTATGGCTTTCTCTCTATATTTTTAGACGGAACGGCTAGCTACAGATTCAAAGCCACTCTACTCTAACGTCCTTGTTAAAAACTTTCTTCATGATATTTCACGTTGGGACTTTTCTACACACCTCCTTGTGACATCGATTTTTGTCACTCCCGGTTGTGTTTCCATTTTCTTGGTTTAACGGTTTTACGTCCATTTCCAAGTTTTCCCATACAGTGTGTTCTCACTGGGAGAACATATGCAACGAATATCAGACTACCGTGTGGCTGTGCTACGCGAAAACAGGCAACAGGAGATGAAGAGATCGAGGAGAAAGATTCGGTCAGGAGGCCAGCAACTTTTGTAACTGCCGGGTGTCTAAAAGCAACAATCGAAGGCCGGGCGAAAGCTTTTAATATCAGGGGAACACAAATACGAGAGATCTTTTCAAAACGCACGTCAATGTTTTATGTATCCGCAGACTCTGATAAGTAAAGCTCGATTTTAAATCCTGATGACGTCACGCTGTATGGGTCACGGCTATGAATGCATAAAACAATGAAACGGTACAAAAATAAAGATTGAAATAGCGTCAAAATGAAACACAAATGTAATAAAAATCATCATCATGCTGGAAAAGTAAAAAAAATAAAACATTTCAAAGGTTCGCAAAAATTAAACAACATTGTAACACGTGTCCGACCAGCACGCGCAAAATCAACACATTTTTTTTATGTTTGTCATGATTTGACCCTCCGTTGGTCTTTTAAACTTTTTTCTTTGAACTTATCTTTTTTAGGGTCCCAAAGATCAAAGAATCCATTAATTATATCGATTATTTATTTTTAATTTTTTTTACATTTCACAGTTTTTAATGATGATCAACCTGGGATGCCATTTTATTTTCTTGTAGTCGGTCTGCTGCTATTCACCTATCAGACAAGTTGGTCAGGAGTCGGTGACGCGTGACATCATCAACGTGACTGTGTAAAGGTCGGCATGGCCATTTCCTTGATCATCTTAAGAAAATCCGTTGGTGATCGTTCTTATTAGTTTCTTCTGGTTATGAATTCTTCCTCTGTTCCTTGACTTTAGCGTCTGCACAATATGGCGCTGGTTACGGGCCCCCTTTCTGGTGAGGAAACCCCACCACTGTATCCCACCTTTTGATCTTCGGCTTACATCCTTAGCTTTGTTGATTCAGTTTCATGTTAGTTTGTTTTATTCGACTTTGTGACGTCTCTCGATCACCTTGTCATTTTAAAGTATTCCTACAAAGTATCCGGAACTTGGTTTGATTAAATAGAAAACAGAAATCCGCTTGCCTGACGTGGCTCTTGCCACTCTTGAAATGTCAGTACAAATGGCCGAGGGGATTCAAAGGGGCTCTGGGTGTTATGACCAGCAGGCACAAGACTTCAGAGGATGACTGGAACACAAAGATGGAGTCCAAAAAACAATAGGGACAACTCTCCGTAACCTTGAGCAAGAATCGCGAGACAAAATCGAAGTCTGAGCTTCTCACTACATCCATAACGGCCGTCTAACACGGTACAACACCCTAGTACTACAGAACGGTTTTGGAATCCATGTAGTCGAATGGGGATGCGTACCCATGGATGACCTTTCATCCAGTCGCATTGTGATTGACAGGCCATGACCGCTAAGGACACACCCACTCCTGGGCAGTCCTAGCAACAGGAATTGGCAATGACGGCGACACAACAACCCAAATCATAAATGTAAATGATAACTATGGTATATTTCACAAAGAAATGAGCCCAGTGGGTACCCAAGGGTATAAAATGCCTCAACAGAAGTGAACGATATTCAAGGTAGGCACCCCCGACACTGGGTGAGGAAGGCATTGTACTTGAAGTGAGGACACAGGTAGTGAAGGCCGAGAGTTTCCAGTGGGTAAGCGGAGTAGCCAACTAAAAAGATCTCTCCGGCAGGACCACTGAGCCGCAGGCATTGCTATTTTTCTCATGATTCTCGTATTTTTTCCTTGTACATATGTTCCTCCTTTGTTCATAGGTTAATTAATGCGCCATTTATTTTGTTCTGGTTGCCACCATTTTGTGTCACCATTTTGCATTGGGGAGCAGTCCTGGAAGTTACGTACATCACCTCATTTAGGCAACGGCTTAAAGATTATTGAGGCGCAACTATAATTACCGAGTTTGACAGATCACGATAGACGTGTTCTTATTATTGCTTCCTGACGTATTGCCTTTAATTTTCGATTATGGTCTTTGTGGAACAAATGGGCGGCTTTGACGATCTTCCTCTTATTCTACGGGTTACAGTCCATCTTCTGCTGGTCATTCCATCCAAATTTGGTTGCCTCCCAATCCCGTTTTGAAAGGCTTCTCCTGTTCTCACCTACCACTCATCCTTGTCACATACCCCGTGTGATGGGCTGGCGCCTTGTTCCAGGGGGTTCTTCCTGCCTTGTGCCCCTATGCTTGCTGGGATAGGCCCCGGCCCCCGCAGTGACCCTGCTTTGGATTATGCAGGCTTAGAAGATTTTGTACGGTAGGCCATTATTGTCGCATATTCAGAGTACCGTTACATTCTAACTTGCATTTCCTTATCAACATGTGATACGCCGCCACTCTCTGGCACAACGATAAGTTAGGAGAATACACTTTAGTCTCAGCCGTCCATGTTACGACCCCTCTATACTACAAGTGTATAAAAAGTAGGGGTAGGATTAAAGAGGTGGTACGGAGAGACCGCCACTGGAGAAGGGTACTGAGATTTATGCTGCATATTAATAAACATTTTCTTAATTATTCTGTCCTCTTATGGGGGCATCTGCGATGTCCCCTTCAGCCTACT
Organism: Polypterus senegalus; assembly: GCF_016835505.1. NCBI lineage: Eukaryota > Metazoa > Chordata > Cladistia > Polypteriformes > Polypteridae > Polypterus > Polypterus senegalus. The sequence continues at coordinate 73,537,230 of NC_053165.1, forward strand.
GTAATACCTTTGTCTCATTTACGTCTGGCTGAATTACCCAGGACACCTGAGTCACGTGGGACCCCCTCTTCATCAGGCTCTCCTTCACCTACCTGTGACTAGGTTGAGAGTAGGTGCTGATTTTACACCCAGATTGGGTGCAGCGGGTCACGCCTCAGCACCACACTAGTACAGTGGGAGGTTTTTTTATGGTGGCTGGAGTGCCAATCCTGCCACAGACCCCTGAGTTTTCCCAGTAAGTCGGAGGGCTGGATGGATGAATGGATCGTGTGCTGATCCTGTTCTGTTGTCTTACAAAATGCAATGTTGGAATAGGAGCAAAATACGGAAATCCCGACTGAGTCACATGACCTGCATTGTGAGGGAGCGTCACTTACGGCACTAAGGCCATGTGACGCCATTACCCGAGGGTGATCCTCTTTGTTGAGGACCGACTGGCTGGACCAGGATAAGGGGATGCCCACATAACACCAGGCTTCAGCAGATAGAGGGTGGGACTGGGCCACGTGTCTGCTTTGGGGGGTTGCCAACTAGGATCATGAGGTGTTCTGTTGTGTGGTGGGTGTGGCAATGTGTTGTACCAGTGCATGTCTAACCAACCTGACCTGACCTGATATGTAAAAAACCTAGGCACACTGCTGCCTCATGTGCCCAGTGTAGTTGAGAATCACTGCCAGGCCCACCTCTGTATACCCTTATGGCACTTGACTTGGAATCACTGGCTGCATGGTGGGTACCAACCACACAGTAGGCAGCAGTCCACCACAAGGATGCCCAGCTAACCTAATGGGAACAATTCCAGGATTTAGAGGGTATATTGAATTATGCATTAGTGGGGGGTTACTGTGATCCCAGTCTGTCACGACTGCACTGCCCCAGAATGGATACACGATAAGTTTAATTACATCAAGCCTATGGCTGGCCATGCAATGGTGACCATGTCCCACATTTATCGTCCAGTTTTACCTGAGGGTGGTGGTCATAATCGTGGGGAGAATATGATTTCTATCAAAATTGAAATGTGAGATCTTGAAATCTCGGGTGTGACTTACGCTAGAGTTGAATGTGCACTGTTGTTACAAATCGGTTATTTTAAGTGAAAGTATAACTCTTCATGGCACAAAGGTTTATTGGGTCGTGCACAGTTATTACACGAGTGGACTCATGAAGCAGCAGGGAGGAGGACCAGCACCTCCAACTCTCGCAGATGACTGCATTGTGCTGTCCATTAGAACAATCCGGACGAGAAGAGGCCATTGAGCCCAAGTGCTCTTTAGTCCTCTCCACCAAATTCTTCTAAAATAACATCACGCCCCTAAAGTCCTCCTGTTTCCCACACTCCTTGGTCACTTATTACAAGTATCTGTGGTTTCCTGTGTTTAGAAAACCAGCCTAATGTTTGTGTGGAATTTCTGTCTGTGTCCGCCATGTTCTCCAGACAAAGGAGCAACAACCGGCCTTAGTGGAGGAGGTCCAGTATCTCAAAATCTTGTTTCCCCAGTGATGGAAACAGAGAACGTGAGGTTGGTGAGCACATTGGATCAGCAGCAGCTCTTCTGTGGGTCCATGGTGGTGAAGCAGGAGACGAGTCCAAAGACAAAGTGCTCAGTTCACCAGGTGGCCATCTCACTCCTCTCACTTGTATTTGAAAGAACGAGGTCTCGAGTGTAAGCAGCAGAATTCAGGTTTCTGAGGACACTCCATGATAGGATGAGAAGCTCGGGGATTCAGGAGAGTTGTTGCCCCCTCCAGATCGAGAAGAACCAGCTGAGGTAGTTTAGGGCATTTTGTAAGGATACCCTCCTAGATGGGCCCCCTTGGAGCTACCCTGGGCACACCCTACTAGGTGGAGACCCTGCAGTAGGCTAAGCACACACTGGAGGGATTATAATCTCTCAACTGTTTTTGGAATGCCTAGGAATTCCCCCGGGGAGAAGCTGGAATGTGTGGCTGGGGGACAGGGAAGTCTGAGCTGACCTGCTTGGACTGCTGCAACTTGGGAGAGGCGCTTTGAGAAGATGACTTTAGATTAGGGATGTGGTCCCCACTGGCTAAAGTGTGAAACAGCATGGCACAAGTCCAGTTTTTCCCCTGACCACCTCATGGTGATCTCTGACTTTACAAAGTCATAGATTCGGTTTCCACCTCTGAGAACTCATTACATTGGAAGAGTGAATAGGTAATTGCACTCCATTGCTCAAGCTCTTGGAGAAGGTGTTTGCTGTTTAAGAGATTTGTATATCAAATGACACCATCATAGGTTCAATCACTACGTGACCTTGGGGACCTCGCATTCATGAGATATAAAAACCGTCTGTAAGGCGCTGTGAAAATAGACCACCTTAATCCATCTCATGAGATGGGCATCACCTGGTGTAAGGCAGAATACAACTCAGTCCAATGCAGAGCCCACTCACATACACCCGCACTCTTAAAAATGAAGGTCCCAGCATGCTTCTTCAGATCGATGCCATAAGGGAGCCATTTTTAATTCCCAAATGGGGACCACCCACATGAAGGTTCTAGAAAGACTCCTTATTTATTTGGGTCTGTAACAGGTACCATAAATCCCAACGATAACAGATTTGTGAAATCCCAATGGGTTCCTGACTTTAATGGCTCACCTGTCCATATCCTGTTAAGGTAGTCCACCATACAACTGAGGATTTCACGTAATGAACCCTCCAAAACGTGATGTGCTTGTCTGCCAAGCAAGGGTTCCCCCCCACCCAGAGCCAGTTCTGTTACAGGTGCAGCCAGTTTGGCACCACCAATCAAACCAACCTTCACATCTTTGTGGGGCTGGATGCCCATGAAGACCTACAGGAAGAATGTGCAGACAACAATGGAGTGGGAGGAGTAGTGGGTTTCTGAAGGGAGTGCAATACCCTCTGTGCCACCATGCCATCCCAGCAACATTATGCTTTGTATAGGAATGACCAACTCCTTTGCCAGCGTGAATCACTTTTCAGGACTGGTTTGACAGAAGTCGGTGTGTACCATTGAGTGTCATCGGTAGCTGATCTTGGAAGGAGCTATTGAGAAGAGTGAGGTTAAAATACCCATCACAAACTGCCACGTCACAATAGGCAAGAAATAAAAATGTAATGCGGTAAAATAAGAAAATGCTGACGTCTGACATTTCCTGTAAAAATTGGGTTCAATCCATTCACCTGTCTTCCAAACCCACTTACTCAGAGTAGGGATGCAGGGAAGATGGAGCTGATCCCCACAAGCCATCCAGTGCAAGTCAGGAAAGATTCCTGGACAGGGTGCCAGTCCACCACAGGTTAAACAAACACACACAGATATTCAGTGGAGCCCTTCGTGGTGGATGGCAGTTCTCTTCTTTGCCAATACTTTGGGACAGAAATGTCTGGAGTGGACACACTGCCCATGTTATATAAACACTCAGTCACTAAAGCACTCCACCCTTAACTTTATGAATGGGCACTCTAGGTCACCTAATGGATTGACTGGCTTAGCACACACACACCCACGGAGCATCACCAGTCCTCCCAACCTGCATGTCTTTGCACTGTGGGAAGCAGCCAGAGCACTTGAAGTAAGCCCATGCAGACACAGGGAGAACATACCAAGCCCATGCAGCTAGTGGCTACTTTGGAATGTGAATCCAGATCACTGGTACCCTAAAGCTGTCTATTATACCACTATATTACATTATCCATCCATCCACCAGTTTCTGTTCCCACTTATCCAGAGTAGGGTCACAGAGAAGCTGATGCCCATCCTGACCAGCAATGGGTGCAAGGCAGAATATCTGTGGCAGGGTGCCAGTCCATCACAATGTGAACACACACATTAGGGTCAATGTAGCATCACTAATTCACCTAACCCACCTGTTTGTGGACTGGGAGAGGCAACCCAAGTGCATGGAAAAGAGGGACACTGGGAGAAATGCCAAGCTCATGCAGACGGTGGCCACTTTGGGACATGAATCCAGATCGTTAGTGCCCTGTAGCTACCTCTTATACCATTTTATTATATTATCCAGATTCCAAAACCACTGTTAAAAACATGCAAACTCCACGCAAGGAAGTGAACTGGAAAAAAAATCTTTGACACAACAATTAAGTTTTTTATGTTAAATTCTCTAGAATGTAATTCCACTTTCTGCTTAGAGTTGCAGGTAAGGTCGGCTTTTTTTTTTTGTTGTTTTTTTTTTTGTCCCGGCGTGGGTCGCAGGGCAACTGGAGCCTTTCGCAGCAAGTAATGAGCGCAGGACAGGACCAACACCTGGAAAGGGCGCCAGTCCATCACTGCTACACACACATAGGAGGACCAATTGAACATCGCCAGTCCACACACCACGCATGTCTTCGGACTGTGAGAGGCAACCAGAGCATCAGGAGGAAACTCACGCGCACGCCGAGGGAACAGGGAATTAAATCCAAAAGATGAGAACTTGCCGAATCGCGAGATAAACGTGAGCATTGGGCTGGATTTCCTAGACATTTAAATAGCGTGACATACTGTCGACGTGCGCGTTCGCGTATACATGACGATTGCAATGGGGCCCCGTGAGAGCGGCTTTTGGCGTCTCCGCGAAAGGGACCCGCAGCGGACGAGCTATCCTTACTGGAGCTGTTTACGAATCTTTTATTTATTTCTCATTTTATAACCAGGGATGCGTCTACATAAGACGCCTACTCGAGTGCGGCTCACCCGCTCCTCCTCATGCTGCTCGCCTCATTTCGCGGCCCCTAATCTGCCTTCGCCTTCCTCGTCCTAATCTCCTTCTCTCCCTCGCGCGCTCTCCTTGTTGTTTTTGTTAACACGCGCTTTTTCCTTACGTGCGGCTGACAGCAAATGTAAGCCAACTGATCCCTTTTTCTGCTCGAAGGAAAACTTCACTTCTCCAGTCGTCTTCCTAAACTCCTACGCCTTTCGGGTATTTTTTTAAGATGCACGCGCTAAAGCCGCCCAATCAGAATGAAGACTGGCAAAACGGGTTACAAGGGATTAAAACATAAAAACGTTGGCCGAACTGAGCAAACATAACAGGCGACAGAGCAACAGCGTGCTAAAATGAGCGAGTGCTCGCGAACGACAAAGCGACATCCCTATAAAGAATCGCGACTGATTACAATTTAAGAATGAAGAATTAAATTTCGACTAAATAATAAAAACTAGCTGTGCTACCTAGGACAGGTTGAAATCTAACCAATCGTTGTAGACTTGAATGTAAATGTTTGCAGTGCACCATCTGTTGGAATGTATTTTGTAATGCTAAAATGTATTGCATTTGTCATTCCAACAGTCGGCGTGTCACAAACATTTGTAGTAATAAAATGGATTGGTACAAATGTTTCTGAAGCACCAGTGGGTTGAAATGGGAGAGACATGGCAACCTGACAGACACACAGCTACACAGACACTTTCCTGTTTATGAAGGTGAACCAGTTGGACTACACATGCAAGAGGGGTTGAAATCTAAGTAATCCACGTAGACATTGCAGTGAACCATCCTTTGGACTGTATTTAGTAATGGTTGTGATAATGCTTTGCATTTGTCATTCCAACAGATGGTGCATCACAAACATCCATCCATTATTCAACCCACTATATCCTAGCTACAGGGTCACGGAGGTCTGCTGGAGCCAGTCCCAGCCAACGCAGGGCACAAGGCAGGAAGCAAAACCCTGGGCAGGACGCCAGCCCACCACAGGGCGCACACCAGGGACAATTTAGAATCGCCAATACACCTAACCTGTATGTCTTTGGACTGTGGGAGGAAACCCACGCAGACACAGGGAGAACATGCAAACTCCACACAGGGAAGCGAACCCGGGTCTCCTAACTGTGAGGCAGCAGTGCTACCACTGTGCCGCCCATCACAAACATTTCTATAAATAAAATGAATTACTATGAATGTTTGTGATGTGCCATCTGTTGGAATGCAAAATCCAATGCATATGTCTCTGTTATACCAACTGGAATGGAAGTTGTAGTAATAAAATAAAATACTACAATGTTTGATGTGCCATCTGTTGGAATGTGAAATCCAATGTATATGTCTCTCTTATGCCAATTTGTATTGAATTTGTAAAAGCAGAGTTAATGTTTGTGATTCACCATCTGTTGGAATAAAAAAATCCAATACATATGTCTCTTTACACCAATTTTTATAGAATTCATAAAAGCAATGTTGATGATTGTGATGGGCCATTTGTTGGAATGACACATTCAATGCATTTTGTTACTACAAACGTTTGTGTTGCACCATCTGTTGGAATGCCTATCTCTGTTATGCCAACTGGTATGGAATTCATTGAAGTAGTGTTAATACTTGTGATGCATTATCTGTTGGAATGACAAATGAAATGGATTTTATTACTACAAATGTCTGTAATGCACCATCTGTTGGAAAGATAGAGATATAGCAACTGGACGGGCACTCCGATACACAGACACGCAGACGCTTACCTTTTTTCCTGGGTGGTTAAGAAATATAACAAATTAGAGACCATTCAGTAAATGGAGGGGTTTTGGTAAGCAGGAAGTCCTCTTTGTATTAGCAGAAGTGTCCAACAGGAAAAAGTTGTTCCAAATCATCATTAGGCCATTCAGCCCAAAAAATCTCACCAATTGTATTTACTTACTGTAATTCCTCCAAAATAACATCGTCGAGTTTTGAATGTCCCTAAAGTCCTACTGTACACCCAACTACTTAGTAACTTACTCCACATCCCTTTAGTTTGTTTTTCCTTCCTCCACTCCTTTCAGGTAAGATATGTCCACCTCCCACTTCAGAACGTAGCACCCAGGTAGCCCTTCCAGGTCTGGTGGAACCACCCTAAAGCAAGGGGGTCCTCTCCTGGCCGTACTCCTTAGCAGCCTTCAAGGAACCCAACATGGCCGCCCTTCAGAACTACTCTTCTCGTGCAGCCCTGAGGACATCCAAACTGGAGCCATGCCAGAAGGGCACTGGTGGGATGACCTCTTCTTGGCAGGTTGTCTCCCCGGGTCCATCCACTATAATAATAAGAATAAGAACCATTTTGTGTTGTCCTCCCATGTTGACTATCTTGATAGGTAAGGGACCACTCTCTAAGTCGGCTGGGATGCCAGTCCATCCGTTACGCCAGTCTCAGTATGTACATATGAGGTGACACTTCATTAGTAAGCAGCCGGGTGGCATGGTGGTGCAGCGGTATCATTAAACCTTGCAGTAAGGAGACCAAGTCCTGGGTGTTCCCCTGCATCAAGTCTCCCCGTGTCCATATGGGTTTCCTCCAATATGCCCAACCAGTGCCAGCTGTATAGTTGGAGAGGCCACTGAGTTAAATAAACCTTGGAGGTCCCTTGTTCAAAAGCTACACTGGAATTTGTCATGAAGGAAGGGGTGTCAGTAATGTGAACAATTACAGAGGTGGGGTGGGGGGACCCCATTTTAAGTTTTGAACACAATCTAAGAAAGGGCAGGGTGAGTTCTTAGGATGATCGGATGAGGAGAATCAAAAGCAGAGGACCCGAGACATCAGGGTGTTTCCCAAATCTGTTGCCATGGCTATTTATGGGACCCTGTTACAAATCTTCCGAAAGGATTCTTACTGGAACCTTCATGTGGAGAGGGCAAGGTGGCTCCAGTGGCATCACTGTGCAGAACCTCTCTGGCTCCCTTTGTTCCTGCCTTGCACCCGATGATTACTGGGTGGGGCTCCAGCTTCCTCATGCCTCCCCTGCCCTGGGTAACCAGGTTTGGAAATGAATGGATAGATGAATAGGTGGGTGGATGGATGGTAGATGACCCTTCCTACATGCAGCTCTGAATTGGTCTCAGCAGATTAGAAAGTAAAATTGCATTGCAAGGAATGGACCCCAAAATTCATTATTGTCGTGTCGGTGATATTTTTTCTCTTCTAATACTCGATACGTTCGGGGGGGGCGATGAATTCCAGCTTTCGCACAATATAAGGAGCCTCTGCTCTCCTTTGCATGTGAGGTGTTACTGCTGATTTCCATCTCCCTTGAGTCAAGATGGAGGGCTACGCTCCATAAGCGTGTGGCATTCATCGATTTTCTCGGTAATTAATCCCACTCTTTTTTTTTTTTTGCCATTTTGTGCGTCTCACATTAGAATTAATATTTCAGGCTTCTGTGCACATCTAAAATGTTACAGCTAAATGTTTTATGAAGGTGGGCACCGGGGTTGCAGTCCTCTGCGTAGGGCAGGGAAGACGACGGAGCATGCAGAACGTAACTCCGGTCAGTGCAGGATATTTTGCTGATCAATAACCAGGAGGGGGCTTCATCTGTCAAGTCTCATGGCCTCTCTCATGTTTAGTTTTTTGACAGACCATTGAGGTGATTTGCTCTACCAGTATGGGTGGGGAAATTTAGGGGGTGGAAATTCTTTCGAAAACAAAACAGACCCTGACTTAGGACCACTCAGGACCAGTACAACTGTCCGATTCCCATTAACCCCATTATGATGTTTTATATTATTTTCATGTACTAGCAATGTTTGTTCTCAATGTATGATGACCAACACAAGCCGTTTACCGGAGGGCTTCTAAATCCCCGAGTGCACTGTACTCCGGTTTTCTTTATGCAGAACATTCTGGTTTCCTTATTTCAACTTTGTAGTTTCAGTTTAATCATAAATTGGGTCAAATAGTCCAGGCTATAACAATGATACTAATAATAATCCTTGGTGAACACTAGAGGGCGCTACCGATCCCCAAACTCCAGATGCAACTCCATAGACAGCAGTCCTGGGTCCAAATCAGGTGCGTTTGTCTAACAGAGTTTCTTTAGCAGGCTTCTTTTCCTTTAGTTCAGCACATCAATACAATTCTTCCCTCTGGTTTTTTTTTTCCTCCGCTCCTCCCAAACAAGTGTTGTGGTGTTCAGAGTGGGCACCAGTTAAGTTTTATAAATGACTACCCTTAAGTTTCAGAAATGGCACCCTTCCGTATTTCTTGGTGTTGGTGCGCCATGTCACCCTGGTCGGGGTGCCCATTACACCCGCAGCTAAATCCGCCACTGGAGCAGGGTGGACGCCTATCCTTTCATTCCTTTGAAGCCATGTCTGTTGTTGGACCTTTCATCCCCTGACCTGGTTCACCAATGACACTTACTGATCAGACGATTAGGGACACCTGTCCACCTGCTTCTCCATGCCGTTATCTAATCAGCCAGCGCAATGCAGATACAGGTCAGGAGCTTCAGTTCGTGTTCACATCAAACACCAGAATGCGATGTGGCCGAGCACAGCCACACAGTACTGTCAAATAAACACCAATGCTGCTGATGCTGCTGTTTTAAAAATTCAGATTGATGATGACAAACAAAAGGAGTCGCGAGTGACAAGGTGATAAAGAGCCGTGCGCCGGCAACGGGTGTCCCATAGGCTTTAAGCGGACCCTTTTACACTTTTACCCCCATCCCCCATATCTTTTCAAGTGCTCCATTCTGTTGAGTGTAGAGATTTTACGCTCCATTCGGAGGCGTTTGCCTCTCTAGCGGATATTTGCTTTTTAGGCGACAATCAGAAAATGCAGCTTGTGCTACACTGCAGTAGAAAAGGTCAAGGTGGTCACTGATATATCAAGTGCAAATTGAAATATGAAAATGTGGCTTTGCACCCCCACGCTCATTACACTAGAGGTTTTTAATTACCATAAAATGATTGGTAAGGTTGTGCGGAGAAGAGTATAGGAGGCTGAAGCTTAAAATCACGCCGTCTCTGCGAAGTTGCAAGGCTCGACTTTGTCGGAGAGTTCGGCTGTCCAGGGTGCTGAAATCCTTGCGCTTCCTCGCCAGCCGCCTCTGCGCGCGCCCCGCCGGCCTGTATGTATGCTCGTTGACGGCCGCGCGCACGGCGGCCTCTGCCCGCACCTTTTTATTCTTGCGGCCTTTCATTGCTTTGAGATTACTACTATCTTTAAAATAAAGAGCACTAATAAAATAATAAAGCACTGGCTCAGGTCCGGATATGGCGGAGAACAAAACAAAAAGAAACTATAAGGGGGCGTCTAAAACTTCGTAGCTAAACGTAGCTGGCGCGGCTCCTCAAGTCAAACTTTATTTTAAATTTCATTGTCAATATAAGGAGAACTAACAACGAATCTTCACTGCTTTTTTAAAAGTAAAAGGTGCCAAAGGGCCTTTTTAGAGCGATGCCATAAGGAGGTCCATCTCCGGCTCCCAAAGCAACCATTTACGTTAGGGACCCAGAAAGATCCTTCATTTAGATCTGTGACAGGCTCCTAAAATAATCGTGAATTTAAAAAGGAGCAGATTCGTGAAACTCTCATAGCTTCCTGATTCTGGATTTCCTCATGGCATTATTAAAGTTAATCTAATTTTACAAGGACCCCCACTGCATGCCGTGATGCCGGCTATTTGGGTTATCTTGATCTGTTTTATCCCACTTCTGTAGACGTTCATGTAAATCACTTTAAGCCACTTTCATCTATGAAGATGTGCTACATGCCATGAAATCCACAAAGTCTTCAAACCCCCTCCACTTTCTGCACCCTGCTTTGTGTTGGAGGTTTAATCTGAAATGGACAAATACGCTACACACAAGCATAATGACTAAGTGAAGACCTGCTTTTAGAAAGGTTTATGAATTTATTAAAGATCAAAAACTGAAATCTCTCTCTCTCTATCTCTCTCATAGAACTATTCAGACCAGGGGTCTAGCACAGAACTCTGAGCCCCACACATAAGCATTTTCTGTGGCCCCCTTAGTCTCGATCCATGTTTGTCACACATCCTTTTCATTCCAGCCTTCAAAACCCCCCCTTCTTGGGCCCAGATAAATTATCACCGCCCCCCCAACTACAATGCCTATGATTCAGACCATTCATTTAGTACTTTTGACAGCAACCCCAGCTTCCAGTCGTCTTGGTGAATCTCTACAAGCTTTGCACTCCTGGATCTAGTATTTAGTTAGCTCATCCCATTGTTCCTGGCAGATCCTTTCAAGCTCCAGTAGACTGGATAAGAAACTGAAATCTCTCATTTCTGGAAGTATTCAGACCCCTCCCTTCAGTACTTTTTAGAAGCCCCTGCGGTAGCAATTCCAGGTTGGACTCTTTTTGGTAAGTCTCTATAAGCTTTGCACTCCTGGATTTGGTTAGCTTATCCCATTGTTCCTGGCAGATCTTCTCAAGCTCTGTTTGATTGAATGGGATGCGTCTGTGAACGATCGTCCTCAGGTCTCTCCATACACTTACTGTGGGCTTGGCTGCTCAAGGACACTCCGATACTTGTCCTGAAGCCACTCCACCGTTCTCTTGGCTGTATGCTTTAGGTCAAAAATATGCTATTTTTCCCACCAGTCCATACTCAAAATGAGAAAGTGAGCAGGTGTTTCCAGAAAGGTTTATTAAAAAAATCAAAAAGTGAAATCTCACACTTCAAGAAGTGCTTGGACCCTTTGCTGTGCCTCCCCATGTTGTGCTCAGTGGCCTCCTGTTTGCTTTGGTTCTCCTTGAGGTGTGTCAAGAAATTAGAGTCTACCTGTGGCAAACACAACTGAATGGACATCGTTTAAAAAGGCACACGTGGATGGGGGTGTGTAGAAGGACCCACAGCTCGCACTGCTGGACTAGACAAAAAAGTTTTTGTAGACCTCCGAGACCAAATTATGGGGAGCCATAGATTAGAGAAGGGGGATCAATCCTTTTGGTAAAACTTTGAGTGCTCCCCAGGGGCACCATGGCCTCAGGACCCCACCAATCTTCTAGATATTACTGGCACTTCTGTGTCTATGTCCCATAGATTAGATACGAGTGGATGCAGACATGTCATATTCTTCTCAATGCACTACACTCCTCCAGATCGGCCACTTTGGAGACCCGTAGGCTGTGTGTGTTTTTACATGATGAAGTTTGTACAGCCCATCAACCTTCTGACCTTCCTCCAACACCAACATTGAATAAAGCAGAATCAGGGGAAAATGGAAAGTGGTGGGAGTTTCTTTGGTTTTCGTGAAGATGGCCATCCTACAAAGCCTTGAAATGAGGAGTGCAAAGTAGAGCCACTGCTCCACCACACTAATAGGAGCCGGTTGAGGTGGGCCTGGCTTCTGATTTAGGAGATGTTTCAGGTGTGTCCTACCAGGAGGGAGAGATTATATCTGCCAGGTGTCTTGGGAATGCCTTGGTATCCTCCTGCAGTAGTTGGAGAAGGGGGCAGGGAGTTGGGGAGACAGCCATCTTGTCCTGGTCCAAGTCACGAGGACAACAGTCTAAGTGGCAGAAAATGGATGGATAGATGGATGGATGGGCTGTCTTGCATTCTTCAAACTTGGCCTCGCCTTCCAAAGTTCTAAAGGTGGTTGTAAAGTGTCTAGCCAAGGTGACCCAGGGGACTTCAGTCTGTCCAAAAAGCTGTGCTGCCTGTCTGAAATAGATGTCCTCCAGCGTTAAGGTGACGTGAGGCGTCTGTCCTGCTGCCAACTCTGTAAAGACAAACAGACAGGAGAGGCGCTATATTTGATCGACAATTCCAATGTATGCTCTCTAAACATTTAAAACACCACATTCCCAAAATCACTGCCCGCTTCTCATCCATCAGAAGTGCAGTGCCAGTGTCCACCCTACAGATGGCTTTTGCTACAACATGGGCCTGATTTTGTTCTTCTCTTTTCAGTTTAGGAAAAGACCATTTTGACTTGGGAGGAGAACTTTGGGGCTTCGTTGAAGAGCCTGTGGAGGCAACCATCAGCTCAACAGCATGTTCATCGTAGGTGGCTAGCAGGTGTCTTCATCCACTCCCTCACCCAGAGTTCCTCCAGAGAAGGACCTGAGCTTGAACATGCAGTACACGAACAATCAAATTTACAAGGAGGAGTAGGAGGAGGAAAAAGCAACGCAAGCCCCTGGGAGCCATAAGGGCAACCAAACAACGAGGAGATGAGGAAGAGGAGGAGTGTCAGAGACGAAATGAAAACTAGAAATAAAAGTTAGACTGCCGAGGCTTTGTAATTAAATGATTACGTAGGGGAACAGAAAACTGTGAAGCCCAACAAAAAAGGGGAGAGAAAAAATATGCATGAAAAAATGGTGCCTTTCATCATATGGGTTATATTGGATGGAAAAAAATGATATAGTGCCTTTCAGATTGGTTTATTGGCCTGAAAAAATGATATAGTGCCTTTCATATGGGTTATTGGAATTATGAAAAAACATTTACAGTGCCTTTGATCATATGGATTATGTGAAGTTGGCATCTCTTCACTTTAAAAAAAAAATGTACCACAAATCAAAGGGAAATAGAATAAAACTCAAGGCTCCGTCGTTCAGGCCTTGTATGCCACAGCCCAATGCAGTGGGCATTCCAAAAAGGGGGGCCAGGGGGCGGAAAGCCAAATATCCAACATCAATGTAATGTGGCAACGAGAAGTCAGATGTGACACTTTAAAGTCTGCACTGCGTATCCCACTGCTCGTCCAATGACCAAAGAGTTAGCTTAGCCTGCTGTGTATTGGACTCCAGCCTTCTTCCTGGTAGGCCCATCCCTGGACGTCCTCCTCCAGTCTCTGAGGCGTTTCCATCATTTGTCTCACGAGTGTAAGTGTCCCCTATGTGCCCTTCAGTTGATGTTATCAGAATGGGCTCCTACTACCCAGGCATGGATTGCACAAGTCTGAGAACGTTGAATTATAAGATGATGATGTGCCAGGGTAATGCACTGGCATTATCTGCCATGAAAGATCCACTTGAATGAAAGGACACGTGTCTGTGTGTCTGAGGGTCTAACTGCAGGCCACAGTATGCATGATGTAGGTCACGTAAAGCCCACAGCCTTACAGAGCACCCACCACGTTTGTCATGAAATGCCCTCAGAGTCAGATAGACCAACCACGGCCTTTATCTTAATGACAGTGTAACTGGGCATTTAATGGGCATTTCATAATCAACATCATGGGCGTTACGTGATGCTGGGGCTCAACACGATTGACCTCATAAGTACTGCGGGTGGTGACTACACACCATTGGTGTGTCTGTGTATCTGGCAGCAGAGCGTAAATGCAGACCACTGTATCAATGAGGTCAGTCACGTAATGCCCCGACATCATAAAAGTCCCACAACGTCTGTCACAAATTGCTTATTGCATGCCTGGTAACACTGTGGTTCAGATTAGCTTTGTCTGAAGGTTAACTGACTCAAAAGCATTTTGTGACCAACATCCCAAATATTGCAGGGTACAGTTAGACCCATCTTGCATCTGTGTGTCTGTCCAGTCACTATGTCTCTATCAATCCAACAGATGGCACATTACAAAATTTTGTGGTAATAAAATGCATTGCATCTGACATTCCAACAGATGACACATCCCAAATATCAACATTGCTTTTACAAACCCCCATCAAATGGTATATAACACAGACATATGCATTGCATTTGTCGGAAGGATTGGTGGCGCCAGTGTTCGGCAGCCTCACTTCTGTCAGTGTGCCCCAGGTCAGCTGTGGCTACATAGTAGCTTATCATCACCAGCGTATGAATGTGTGTGTGAATGGGTGAATGACTGTTGTGTTGTAAAGCGCCTAGGGGGGTTCTTGAACTCTAGTTAGGCGCTATATCAAATACAGGCCATTTACCATTTTATTTTTTTAATTGGAATGACAAATGCAATACTTTTCATGATTACATGCATTACAAAATACATTCCAACAGATGGTGCCCTGCCAAACATTAACGCTGAAGTCTATACGGATTGTTTGTTTTTCAGCCCGTCTTAGACGGGTGGCACAGCTAGCGTTGTATAAATTAGTTAGTTATAAAGTAAGTTTCTATGCTGAACAATTTTTAATAGATTTGTGATAGTTGTGACTATGCAAGGCGCTATACACAGCAGTTATTCCATGCCAAAGTTCATCATGAAAGGCTTTAAGGACTTTGTACGGTCTGAACATACACTGCTGCGTGTCAGGTTTGTGCTGTGATACTAAAATATTCAATAAAGTGTCATTTTAATAGACGCCCACTTGTCCCCTCTGCTGCTTGATTCATGCTTTACATCTTCACTCTCGTAAGTAAGTAAGCTTTGTCAAAAGGGGAGCCACTTACCTCACCTAGAAAAGTCCAGTGGGCACCACACACTCACCCTTTGAAAGAAATGAGGGGAAGAAGACAAGAAAAGTCTTGGCACAGAGTCTCTTGAAAACGACAATGACTGGGATTAACTTTAGTTGTTTTGATGTTTTATTTTGTGGTGTAAAATGAAAACGGAGGGCGAGGTGTTGGCATGCGTGTCTTTCTATCTGCACTTGCTCTTATTCTTCAACTGTTTTGAAAAAACCTCAAAAGGAATTTTGGGCATGAGATTTCAGAGGGTATGCCACATAATACTTTATAATGACGAAAAGAGAGACAACAGGTCACCTGGAGCACAACAAACGACAACAGAGGTGGCAGTGGTCACAGGTGTGTAAAGTGACTTGGCCCAAATGAACGCCAACTTCCAGTTTTCCAAGGTTGAGGGGTGGGGGGGTTGACATTCCCTCTTGGCGCTTGAACTCCTGAGGCTAGTCTGGCCTGAAGGTAAACTAGGAGGTGGGGTGTCGCCAACTGTGCCCTCTCATGCTCAGCGGTGGCATTACTGGTTTACGTGTGTGGCCTTGTGGTTGGCCTCCAAGTTGCACCACCATACATCTTTTTTTGTTATTTTTTTACCTGCGCACACGCACACACACACATACACATGGGCCAATTTATGTTAACTCAGAAACTTTGACAACCTTTAAGAAGTATCCGGATGAGATACTGGCACAGCGGATAGGTAAAAGGTTGGGCATCCCAGCCTGGCTGTTTGGTCTGTTCCTTTATCTGGGCCATTACAGTGGAGGCTGCTTCCCAGTACCAGGTGTTGCCCTAGTATGCTGAACCCCTGTTTGGATACCCGCAGGGCCACATGGGGGATTGCTAGGGGTCCTTGGTTGCCGGTGTTGTCTGGAGGAGAGGAAGTTGTGATGCTTCACTTGATACCAGAAATGCTTACTAGATACAATAATGTTGGCACCACAAGGGCACACGTGTCCAGTTTACTAGGAGTCTCTTGGCCATTGCCAGGTGAAGGGCACCCCCCTGTCTAGAGACAAGGACGGATGGAAGGCTTGGCATTGTGGTGAATATGGCATCTTTCTGAACTGTTTTGACCCATGGAAGACTTGTGCTGCTGAATAAAGGGGTCGTCTTTGGAATAGAAAGTGTCTCCCCTTAGTTGTATCCAGTGTTATGGGCCGCAGGATGCCCCCTACAGTCCACAGTCCATATTTACTGACAATCTTTTGCTGCGTATCTAATGTTTGCAAGGAACTTACAAGTTCGATAGTGGAGTTCAATCCTCTGGTAGTTTACAAGGTGGCAGGTTCTCGAGGGGCTTCTCTTTCTCCTTTGTCCTTCTCCTTCTTGACCTTTCATGGGCTGTTAACCACACCCTCGATAAGCTCGGAATCCTTCAAGTCCTAACCCTTCTGATCGACCCTCTTGTGTCTCCTTGTCTTCTCCACAGATTGTTGGATCTCCTTCTCTCTCCATGTTCGCTCCCTGGCCATCGTCCTTTCTTCTCGTGGTCCCTCCTTCCACTTCTATGCTGAGGTTGCCCACCTTGTTACAACCCACAGGTTCCCAGCCCCCTCTTGCTGGATGAACGCTCTTCACCGGAAAGCTGAACCTTTCAAAGTCAGATATCCCGCACTCCACCCTCACGTTTGTCTCTCCTCATTGCCCTTAGGAGATGTCGCCCTTCACCATCAGCGTAACCCTGTCCTCCTCACCTTCATTTATGGCAAGATGTTTCTTCAACGACCCAATCCTGTTGTTTCTTTCTTCATAATAATCCAATGATGCCCTCGCTAACAATGCCACACAAACTCCTTGCTTCTGGTTCTCTCTTGGCTGTATTATTACAACTCAGTTCCGCCAGGGCACCCTTCATGTGCTATGCGGCCTTTCCCAGAATGCGCCTGCTCGACTGGTGTCCTCCATTCCTCTTTTCCCCCCCTACAGCTCCACTCTCTGCTTTGGTCATTGCCTTCCTGTTCCGCTCCTCAGTATCTCCAGTCTTTGGTCCCGTCAAGACGTCTCCAAGACTGGACATTGCCTCTCCATTCTTGGTCCAAAGCTGAGGAGTGATCTCCCAGTTTACTCCTGTTTTAGACCTGCTTAGCTTCTCTTCTACATCACAGCTGCTGTTGGTACGGATGAAGGGGTTGCAGACTCTGATTTTGCATCTTTGTCTAGCTGTGCTATTAATTATGTAGTATGAGATAAAGACAGGACAAGTGAAGAGTCTTGGGGCACCTTGTGGCCAACCCCATGGAACAATCAAGAAATGAAAAACGAGTCATTCCACCTGCCGAATCAGGCAGACGGTTCAAAATGGCGGCTCTTCCATTGACCAGGAATTCTGGGAGGAAGTGGCGGGTCAGCCCCCGGGAAGTGATGTCATAGATGGAACGGTGCCAATCTTCCTGTCTGCAGAGAGAGGAGAGAGGAATCATTATCAGACAGCGCCACCTCATGTCTCGGTGGACAATTACACTTACTCAAGCCCTTAAGCGGGGCCATCTTAACAGCATTATAGCCCCCCGGGCAAAGCAGTGCACAACTAATTCAGCAAGTCACAACATACATAGATTAGCTTGGGGCCCCTGGGCAACTGCTCAGCGTGCCCATGCGTTAAGATGGCCCTGCCCTTAAGCTGTTCCCCCAGACTCGCGCATGTGACAGTAGCAGTAGGACGGCGACTCCCTCCTGTTCATTTTATTATCTTATTCTCTGTTGCTTTTGATGCTTGTGCCTTCCAGTCATTCTTTTATGTACTAAAACTTTGTGAGTTGCCTTGGAAAAAGGTGTCTGCTAAATAAATAATAATAATAATAAAGGGACAATGGAGGTCATCCTGACCTGTCAGGTTGGGTAAGACATGGGAAACCAGAACCCCAATACAGACCCTTACATGAACAGAATGTCCGGGCCAGTCTGCGGGGAGCTGTCACAGCAGGGACCCCCATTGGCAGGGGACCCCCGCCATGCGCACAGACACCTTTTTGCACGTCTTCTCTCATGCTGATCCTCGTTTTCAAGGCGATCCATCTTTGCTAAGCACTGCTTTTAGCTCACCTTAGGGTGGTTGGTTAAATGTGTGATGTGCTACCAAAACTACTTAGCAGTTTAAGAAAACAGTTTGCTGACTTTAGCGTAGCAGCGCCGGCTAAGTGTTAATTATGTGCTCAGTGCGCATTCTCGTTTCAAGACCACTCTTTTGATTGTAAAGATTCCCTAAATGGCTCATGATGCCTGGTGTCTAAACGGAAAGGTGGCAGGACAGTCGTGAACGTTCGCTTGTCTGTCTTTTCGTAATGATGAATCCACAGAGCCACATTGCATGGGCCAAAGAAAAAGGGGCCAATTATGTCCAAATTTTTGGCCACCTTTTCTATTTTTATTTTGTCCCGGCATCGACACTGCATACATAAGAGATAACCCCCTTAAGAATGTGAGGAAAACTGCTGTTCTCATCACACTGCTGTTGTGAAGTTCCCCACAAACAGCACACTGAAAGGGGTGATGGCTGTTATGATATGTTTTCATATTTTCATGTATTTGTTATGATGTATAGAATGTTCAGCGCCTTTAAATGTTCCCCCCAGAGATGGAGCCCCCCTGACATCCCAATTCTGGCTCCCCCCCTGACTATATGAGTCTGCTGGGAAGGCTCAGGAGTAGGAGGTCATTCATTTTTGGCTGAGTTTTGCCAGCATCCTGATTTTGTTGGAGCCATGCCACCTGTGCTTCAGAAGAGCACCTGACACTAAGTATGATCAGGCCCAGCCAGTACTTGAATGGGAGACCCTCTAAGAGAAGCTTGGGATGTTGCTGGAAGAGATGTTGGTGAGGCCAGCAGGGGGCCCTTACCCTGTTGTCTGTGTGTGGATCCCAGTGTAGTGATGGGGACACTGTGCTGTAACAATGGCTCTGCCCTTCAGATGATACATAAAGCCAAGGTCCTGACTGTCAAGTCAAGTTGGGGAGCATGCAGTGGTACAGTGCATTGCTGCATCCACCATGCAACGAAACAGCTCGGGATCCCAGTTACCAACCCCCCAGGCAGACACAGGGTCCAGTGCCACCCTCTAGAAATGACCCTCTTTCTGATGCAGCCAGGTGCTACGTGGGTGACCCCTTGGCCTGGTCCAGCCACTCGGGTCCCCAACAATGAGGATACTACTATCTGGAAACACGCCACATGGCCATAGTGTCATAACTCTGTCCTTCACATGAGACATAAAGCCAAGGTCCTGACTCTCTGTGGTCATTAAATATCCCTGGGTATCTATTGAAAGGATTATGGGGTATCTCAATTTCCAGGCTAAATTGTCCACCATGGATTTGTCTTTTCGGACCCCTTAATCATCCCCTGTCTCTAATTGTCTCTCTCTCTCTCACTCCGTCACCACCTAATAGCTCATGTGTGGTGAGTGTACTGGTGCAGTAATGGCTGCCATTGCTCAGTCAGGTGGGTGCTACACATCGGTGGTGGTTGAAGTGGCTCCCCTCTGTTCAAGCACTTTGAGCAGCAAGAAAAGCGCTACAAAAATGTACTTAATTATTTTTATGATGACTTTTTGGGATTTGTCAGCCTTTTTACGCAAATCCTTTTGCCTTTTTTATTTGCTCTGTTTAATATTTTGAACGTACCTAGTTTTTAAGTAAAGATTCATTGTTTTCCTTTAGGTTATACAAGCCAGGGGTTTACAGTCTTCCCTTCTCTTTTGGGGCTTTTGTTTTATTTTTAAGACATCTAAGATTATTTTTGAGGCTTAAACCTCTTTTGGGGGTGTGAAGCCTGGAGCATGCCAATGGAGCTGTGATTTAGTTGGGGTGAGGCCTATGCCCGGCCCTTTATAGGCCTCAAGGCTCCACTTTGTGGCCTAGGTCTTGAGAAAACCCAATACATACCTGGTGTGGAAACCAAAAACAGACCTGGTGCCTACAAGTCTAGCCCCAACTCAAAAAGCAGGCATTGGCCTTAACTTTGGAAAACTGACACATTCAGCCACAGACAATAAGAAACAATCAATGTCTGTTTACCTTCGGCATCTTCATTCTGCAAATTCAGTGCGCCGATCTGGGTCATCCTCGTTGAGATGCTGCAGTAGCTGGAGTTTGTAAGGGTGCCATTTGTGAGTAGCTAATTTCCGCCGAAGGGATGTTCGACTAATGCCACTCTCAAGTGACATGTGGCGAGTGCTACGCTGTGCGCTCTTGCTGAATGCTAGGACAGCCACTGATGTTTCTTCATTAGTGACAGTTTTCATGTGTCCACATTTTGGCAAATCCAACACTGAACCAGTTTCATGAAACTTAGCAAGCAGTTTGCTAACTGTAGCATGGGAGATGGGTGGTCTCGTAGGGTGTCTTGAATTGAAATCTGCTGCAATGACCCGGTTACTGTGTTCACCAGACATCAACACAATTTCTATCCGCTCCTCACGTGTTAACCTTTGCGACATGTCAATGGCTGTAAACAAAGAGAAACTTGTAAAAAACGCATGAAAGAATAAAGTTACGTTAAAACCAAGCACACCATTGTTTTTCTTGTGAAATTCCCAATAAGTTTGATGTGTCACATGACCCTCTTCCTATTGAAAAAACAAAAGTTGGATGCAAAATGGCCGACTTCCAAATGGCCACCATGGTCACCACCCATCTTGAAAAGTTTCCCCCCTCACATATACTAATGTGCCACAAACAGGAAGTTAATATCACCAACCATTCCCATTTTATTAAGGTGTATCCATATAAATGGCCCACCCTGTATAATGTTAAAAAAGAGCCTTCCGACATATTGCTAGTTGTGTGATTTGGATGTGTTATACACCTTTGTGCCTTTGTTTTGCTTCTTTTTACATTCATTTTATTTGTACTGGGAGTTTTATTACACATAAGATTAATTTCTGGGCTACATATTTTCATTTACAAAATGACTTTAGAATGTTATTTTTGTTTTGAGTCTTTGTTCCGTGCCGCCATAGTCGTCTTGCTGATCTAAATCACTAATGCAGCAGACACCAATGAGAAGATCTGTTTCTATCCATAATCTCGGATAACCTGGAGGCACACCGCATAGATTTTCATACAGACGCACCACTGGTGCCGCTCGCTCCCAGCTATCCATAATGATGCACTTACGAAAAACAACAACAGCATTGCTGTAAGGTGGTAAAATACAGAATTGATAACCTAAAGATAAACGTCATTGTCATGATTTGGTTTGGCTGCTGGCTCATTTGAATAAAAGGTATTGTCTTGGACTTAATTTGGGTAAGGGGATTAATGGCCAAGGATTCAGTTTCTGTCATCCATTACTCGAAATTCTGAATGGTTTAGGCGATTTGCTTTTTTTTTGCAACATGTTGGATGCCATTTTAGGTCTGTGATCGCCGCCATTTTGAGTCCCTGTCTTTAGGTCCTCAAGGTGCGTGGCCTTGGAGTGTGTAATCGGTGCGACAGGACTAAGGGACAGCTCGGGCTTCTTTTTCCTGTCTGATCTGTGGATACTGTCACAAATAATCTCACCAGACATCGGAAAGGTTTGGGGCAGCCACCCATATAATGTATCCTGGCTGCAAATACAGTAAATTTTCAAAGAGTTGTTCACAAGACTGAGTCCAAAACAGAACTGATTACATGAGACAAGGACAGGAAGTGACGTTATCAAAGGGGCCGGAACATTGCAGGATTTCCCGGGAAAGGTCTGTAGAAAACTGAGAAAGACGGTCAGTGCACTCCATCGCCCCCTGGTCAGAGGTTTTATTACAATTACTCGGGCTCTTTAGCTGCCTCCTACTTGCATGTATGTGACAATACAAAAAACAAAAAATAATCAAAGTCTTCACGCGTGTTTATTTCGGTTTTGACCTCTTTCTCATTCCTTCTGATCTTGTTTTTTTGATCTCCTGGTTTTGACCCTCTCCCTTTCAGGCAATGGTCTTTGTGTTGTTTCTGTAGTCTTTGGTCTCTCGGCACTCCTTCCGACTTCGGTTTTGTCCGTCAATTCCTGGCAAGTTTTTGTCCCGGTTCGGACCCTCGCAACGTGTTTTTTTTTTTCTTTTTTTTTCACTACGTCCTTGTCTTCCAGCTGCCCTCTGAATTCTTGCGCCTGCTGGGTGTAACAATACGTACGTATGTATGTATGCAGATATGTCTATGGTATGTCTGTGTGTGTGTATTCTGTAGATGCCACACAGGCTGGACGGGCATTCCGACCAGGAGAGGGAACAGACCTGGAAGGAAGGACCAGAAAGGGTGCACGCACAGCCCATTAAAAAGAGAAGTTACTGGAGATTTATTATTCCCCCAACACACTAGATGGCAGCAGCCCTGGAGGTTGGTGCACAGTAAGAAGCCACCAAGGCATGCTGGGATATGTAGTCTGGCAGAGCAGCCCCGCTGGGGTCACTGGGTGCTACGAGAGGGTGCTGTAAGGAGACAAACTCCCTATTATGGACTTCCATTCGACCCGGAAGTACTGTCATCGGACAGTCGCCCTGGCACCAGAAGTACTCCTGGGTCTGTGATAAAAGTGAGTCGGAGCTGGGAGGTAGTGGAGCAACGCTTGAGTGGAGGAGGAAAAGAGAGATATTGTGAGAAAGGTCTGCATTTGCTTGTGTCACATTTGGAGGGAGTTAAAATAAAAAATCTTTGATTATTTGAACCTGGGACTGGACAAGAGTCTTCGTGTTAGGGTTTGGGGCTCACTGACGCCCTTGTTTTATCACAACATATAATAAAATGTGCTGCACATCACACACACACACACACGTGTCCACAATGCCCGCACCCACAGCTGTTTTCACACCTCTCGCTGCCACTTCCTCTCCCCGTGTGTCTCCAAGATGGGCCTGTGTTTATACCCCGTGGCGTCTGCCTTATGAGGAGCGTGAGTTTTGAAACCCAGGGGTGTTTATTTGCATGGAAATGAAAAGAAGGTGTGAGGCAGCGCAAGGCTTCATAGCACGGCAACCAATGCTACAATTACCTGTAATGAATAGGAGGAAAGTTTTGAATATCAAAGTGATGAATGCTTCACTGGTCACGGATATATAAAAAAAAAAAAAAGCAGGCCAGATCCCGCTGCTCGCAGGCATGTGCCACTCTGTTGGCAGTGCAGAATTGGGCAGAGGGTGTCTGGCGTATTCTGTCAACCGACGGGTGGGTGAGTGACATCACACATGATAAACTGGGAAAAGCCTGGCACTTTGGAGCAGTCGTGACGAAGGCCGCAAATGAGATGTCTGAATGCTGAATTATGAACAGCAGTTTATAAACCAAAAAAGGCAAGTCAATGCCAATCGCACTGGATCCTTGTTGTAAACTGGTTTTGGCATCATTCGTGATGTTTTTTAATCTACATTATTACATATTACTGTTTTGATTTTATGTTGTACTAGCTGTCCCCACGCGCTCTGCCCACATAGTAGTGAAACAGGATAAACGTTAAAAATCAATCAACAAACCGCTATCGCTAGCTAAGTGGAGGTGAGGTGTGCTCCAACACGTGGCAACGGGTAGAGCAACTTAAACGCAGACTTGTGTGTGAGTGAAGAGGGGTCCCTGCCCTCTGATGTCACATGTCCCCCTCCCCTCGGTTCACCGCCTCTCTCTCGGATTAACACAAATAAATCACTCCTGTAAGTAAACTCTGATACTTGGCGCGATGAGAGAAGTCGCAAAATCAACCGGAATGTTCAAGCAAACTCTAGAAAAAAAACCTGATCTAAATCCATGAAGTAGTTCTCTCATGAAAATCGGACAGACAGACGGACAGATGTTGGATTTTATATATATATATATATATATAGAGAGAGAGATGTTGTGTTACGGCCATTTTGATGTTGTGGCCACATCCTCATCATTTATAGTGATGGCATGTATTGCCAGTCCCTTCCTGTGACATCACCGTGCATCACTGTATCTCAATGTGGCAATAAGTGGGTCTGGGCACGGCTCCGACCCGACCTCAAATTGTGATGTATCTTTTTTTTTCAAAAGCGTATCCTTGAGGTCAGATTTCCTCCTTCCTGAATCTTTCACTGTCAGTCTGTTTTTGTTGTGGTATTTGTACATAGGCACAACAAGGTAAGAAATGCCATCACTCCAAGCAGAGAGTTTTAGTTTGTCTCGGTATGCTTCTTGGAGAGGGATTATATTGTAGACACTGTTGACACCAAGGCGATAGACTTGACACCTCCCAGCCACTCTGTCGTGACATCGCCCCAAGTGGATGTCGACAAATCCTTCACTCTGTGCTCTCGACATTGTCTTAACTGTGTCTCATCACTCTTTCTGTATCTCGAAATTGTGGTTGATGACCATCTTCCAAGGCCTACTCTGTGACTTCTCATTTCCTCCTTTCATAGTTACTAAATTGTTTATTATCAATCTCTTTATCCTGTGACATTTTTGCATAAGTAGGAGAAGAAAAGAATTTCTACCACTCTCAAGAGATGTTTTTGGTTTGACTCCGAACACTTCTGCTTCTCCAGCTCCTTGAAGATTGATTATACTGTAGACATGTTTGATACTAACATGATACAGCGGCTCGGTGGATATTGGCCTCACTCGGTCTGGACATCATTCTAAGTCTACCTCAACATCGTCCTAACTGTATCTAGACATTGTCCCAATTGAATGTTGACATTGTCCCAAGTGTTTCTCAATATCATCCTCACTCTACCTCAACATCGTCCTAACTGGATCTCGACATGGCTCTCACTCTATCTTGACATCTACCTAACTGTCTTCCAACTTCACCCTAAGTGAATCTAGACATTGTCACAATTGAATGTTGACACTGTCCCAAGTGTTTCTCATTATCGCCCTCACTGTGTCTTGACATCACCCTAAATGTACCTTGACATCACTCTCGCTCTATTACGGTATCTCCCTAACCATATGTTGACATCCCCGTAACTGTATCTTGACATCGCCCTCACTCTACCTTGACGTCATCCTCACTCTATCTTGACATCGCCCTAAGTGTACCTTGACATGGCTCTCACTGTATATCAACATCATCCTAAGTCTATCTTGACATCACTCTCGCTCTATCACAGTATCTCCCTAACCGTATCTTCACATCCTCATAACTGTATCTTGACATTGCCCTCACACTGCCTTGAAATTGCCTTCACTCTACCTTGACATTGCCCTAAGTGTATCTTGACATCATTCTAACTCTATCTTGGTATCTCCCTAACTGTATCTCGACATCCCTGTAACTCTATCTTGACAAGTATATGTCGACATCGTCTCAAGTGTATCTCAATATTGTCCTCACTGTCTCTTGACATCACTCTTACTGTATCTCAAAATCATGACTGATGACCGTTTTCCAAGGCCTCCTCTTTGGTTTGCGATTTTCTCCTTTCACAGTTACTGAATCGTTTATTATCAGTCTGTTTTTCTTGTGACATTTTTGCATAGGCACGAGAAGCAAAGATCTGCTGCCACTCTAAGATGATGTTTTTAGTCCGACTTTGAATGCTTCCATTTATCAGGCTCGTTAAAGAGTGAGAAAGTCATGGATAGACCGCATCCCACCTAGCCATTAATTCCTGGCCAAGCTCAAGAGTGAGAAGGTGCCATACTGTCGGCCAGAATTAGTGTGGCAGAACCTGTGGTCATGGAGCGGATGGGCCTTTGTCCTCTGCATGTTATAGGTCCCCAAGGAGCTGGGTTCTTCCCTTCTTTGAGGTGGAATTTCTAAGATAAATAAGATCTTCCACTGCAGCACCACCTGCCCAGATCAACGGACAAGAGGCTGAATGTTTGCTGCAGCTTTAAGAGTCACAAAGGTTTATTGCCTCGCTTCATGGGCGGTGTGTTAAACCTGAGCGCCGCGCGTGCCGCAGTGCATTTTGTTCAGCTGTGTGTCTGCAGATGGCCTGCCCTGTCGGCGTCTTTTATAACCAGGCTGGGGCCAACATGGCACTCTCACGCACTCTCACTGCGGGTAGAATAGAGGAAGCAGCAAGCCCCCCACTTGGGTTTGCTGGCTGGCGTGACATAATGCACGGATTACACTGGGAAGGCAATGGCAAATATCGGGGTATCCCCGGATTAGAGGTCTTACCTAGAGCAGGTTGCCTAGGTAACGATTTTCACCCTTACCACCCTCAGCCAAAAACCAACCCCCAACCCCAGCACCCCCAACCCATTTTACTTGTAGGTCCTTCAAGAGATTAGCATATTTATGATCTGGTAATTTCACTGCGAGCTGTTCCTTCTCGCTCCCATTTATTACCAGCACTTGACAGGGCTGGCTGCGCTGCTCTCCGGATTCCTTTGAAACACCAACAGGCAATCCGGCCATTTTAATTTCCATGCAAAACAGAGTCTGGAGATGGGGAGATAAGGTCTGTGCAGGCCGCGCATTTCTTTACAGAAACGCTGAGTGTGCAATGCTGTATTATTTCAATTAAAAATGCTGCACATTTGATTGTTACGTGGTTAATTAATCAATCTGTGGTTCATATAGTGCCTTTCATGGCCAGCCTGAACAATATGATGGGCACCTGCTCTATATACATGTACAGTACACATGGCCAGGAGTTCTGAATTGGCTGCTATGGGCATTGAAACCTGGCAGGGCTTGAAGTCCAAACGTCTCTGTGGACCCAGCATGGTTTGTCGAGAACTCAACACTGTCCTGTTGAGTGTGTCTCATTGGGAGATTCTCAAGACCACTGCAGGGCCAATTTTTGGGTTGTAATTCCCCTTACTGGCGCTGTTGCAATCCACCATGGACTAAAAGAAGGGCACTCGATCATTCAGGATGGCAGCTTCTTTTCACGTCTCTTTGAGGTTTAAATTCTGTGAATTAATTGAGGGGTCCTGCTGCTTCCACAAACCCCCAAACATCTGACTGGTATGTTGTAAGGAGGTTTCTGGCTCCTCCTCCTCCGTTTTTGGTAGCCTTTCAAAACGGTATTCTGGAAATGAGGATGAAGATGATCAGCCTGAGTGGTGAATATTAAGTTACAGGCCATCTCTGTTGGCTATGGCATGTCATTCCTGGCTATGCAGACCACATGAAAAGTACCAGGGTCTCTGTCTGTACTCATGGGGTGCTCAAACTCTTTTTAAATGAACAGGGCGCAAAACCAAGAGTCAGACACTCAGTAGCACTTTGGACCTGGGGGTTACAGGGGTGTCATCAAGCTATTAGAGATTTGGAGGTCATCTGTGACCCCCCTGCCCTCATCTCAGAGGCAATACCAGAGCCTTGTGAGAGCGGTCAGCTGTTAATATAAGGCATCAACCACCTGACGTCATCTGGGAACGTTAAGGAGGTCTAAAACATCTAAAGTGGAAAACTGGAGTTCAACTTAAAACACCAGGGACAAAAAGGCACTGCAGGGGGCTTTAATGGCCATCAGTCTCTGAAACAACAGCTACAAGAACGCAGAGAATCGAGAAAGGGGCCCATGATGATGGAAGCAATAGGAGGCCGAGCGGGCACAGCAGGAGCCATCTGTCTGTCTGTTGTGTAAAGGTGACTGGGTGTTTGACTGGTATGCTATCTGTCATGCTGTATAGTGCCTTTCATATCTATCTATCTATCTATCTATCTATCTATCTATCTATCTATCTATCTATCTATCTATCATATAGTGCCTTTCACATCTACTATATGTGTCTATCGGTCAGAGTGCTTTTCATATTTGTCTCCGTTTCTATGAATCATATTTTGTCTTTCATGTCTGCTTGTCTATTTGTCATATAGTGCCTTTTATGTTAGTTATTCTGTCTATCACATAGCACCCATTGTGTTTGTCTGTCTGTCATATAGTGTCTTTTCTGTCAGTCAGCCTATCCCGTGCTGCATTTTATGCCAACCATTCTATCTAACATATATAGTATACAGTATATATACAGTGTCTGTCTGTCCATTCTGTAGTGCATGTTGATCGGCCTATCTGTCTCTCTATTATATAGTGCCTTTCATGTCAGTCTGCCTGTTTGCTTGTTTATCATATAGTGTTTGATCTGTTGTTCTGTCCATCTCATAGTGCTTTGTATGCCAGTCTTCCTGTCTGTCTATCATAGAGTGCATTTTATGTCTGTATGTCTGTTTATCACATGGAGCCTTTTATATCAGTCAGTCTGTCTATCATGTAGTGCCTTTCATGTCTGTCTCTCTGTCTGTTTTTGTCCTATAGTGCCTATCATGCTGATCTGCCTGTCTGTTGGTCTGTCTATCATATAGTGCCTTTAATGTCAGTCTGTTTGTCTGTCTGTCCCTTGGTCCCTATCATGTTGATCTGTCAGCCTGTCTATTACATAGTGACTATGATGTCTATCCTTGCAGTGCCTTTCATGTCTGTCAGTCTGTCTGTTATATACTATATTATCTATTTATCTATCTAACACAAAGTACAAAGTTCATATCTATTGCTTATATGCTGCCTTTAACACTTGTCTATGTGCCATATAGTGCCTTTTCTCTATCTATCTATCTATCTATCTATCTATCTATCTATCTATCTATCTATCTATCTATCTATCTATCTATCTATCTATCTATTTATTATATAGTGCTTTTCATGCCTCATTGTCAATGACTGGTTGATGGTCCTCGAGTTTTGGGGCCCACTCTCTGTGTAATATTACGGTGAGTGCTGCCCGCCCCATATAGCAGACATTGTTTTTTAAAGCCCAGATCCAGACCATCCGACTCCGTAGTTGCGATGGCAGTCTCCTCACGCTTTTTCTGTCGCCTCAGGGGTCTTTGCCAGCCTCACAGCCTGAACCTTGGTGCTCCCTCCCCCCCTCGCCCTACACGATCATGTCCCTCATCCTCTGACTTGATTGCTTTTCTGCCCAGCTATTTGTCGTGGGATCTCCCTCACAAGCCTCAGATTCGAATGCAAATAGCTTTATTGGCTTGACAAGATTATTCAGATGTGGCAAAGCCATTCCAATTAACAGCAACAAAACGTGTAATAGATACAGTGTAGAATGCTGCGTCTCGCTGGCGCTTGCTCTCGCCCGCTCGCACTCCTGGCCATTACCCCTCTCGTTTCCCCTCATTCTCTGTTTCCTTCCAAAGCATATTAAGTCTCCAAACAGGCCAGTTTTACAAGCCTTGACAAAAAGAAGTCATCAAAGCTCTTCTTGCCGTACAATAGCTGTAACCTAACAGCAGGATTAATCTGGCTTTGTGTGCACAGGCAACCCCCCCATGCCGGCCCCCCACCACCACCCACAAACCCTCTCTCCCTGAATTAAAGCTCCAATTTGTACTTGTTTAAGGAGAGAATCAGCACGTCTACTCATCGGCTGACCCCCAAACACCCCAGCGCTTGGCAACCACATCAAACAGCTCCCCTCATTTGGGCGTCTCCGTCCGAGGCAGACGTGTCGCCTGAAACGCTGGCACAGCCGAGTGCAGTTTATGCAAATTTAAACAATTAGGCCAGCATTTTTTCCTCTGTGCAGGTCTTTTGTGTTTCAAGAATAACGCGGTTGTCGGATATTGTGGGCAGCAATTGCAGTGGGAGTAATGTCCTTATATGAAATTATGAAGACGATGAGATGGGCCCGGGTTTGTGGTTCACTGCCACTTCCCTGATCCTTCCATGATGGAGTTGGTCCTCGCTGTATTCCTGTCATTTCACTCAGTGCTGCTGGTGCTCACGCCCAGATTTGCACCTCTCCTTAAGCCTCCTTATGTTTGTGAGGGGCTTTTGGCCACCGCATGCCTTCACAGCCAACATCCACGAGTTGACCTCAGCCGCACCAAGCAAGTTCAACTGCGCCGATGAGAAGGGCTCCACATTTCAACACAGGGACTTTCATCAGCTGGAGTGTAAAATGATGATTGACCTGACTGCATAAAGTGGCACCTTAACCAAGTGTTACGAAAACCAAAGCTACCTGCATTCACCTTAATAATCACCTGGCCAGTAGATAATTGAAACTATCGTTTAGAGGAGTGATACTGAAACCTAATTCTAGCTCTACGTATCTTGGGGTCACACCTGATAGATCCCTGACGTACTAGGGTCCCATCAGCAACACAGTGGCAAAGCTGCTGCTTCCTCTTTCTCTTCATTTTTCCCACCTCCATGTTGGGGTCGATGTTCCCGATCAACCTTCTCCACTCAGCTCGGTACTGCACCTCCTCTCCAGAAAGATGTCCTAATGAGCAGGACTCGCTCTACATTTTTGAAAAATTGTGTTTCCGTCACTTTCAAGAAACTGTGCACCGAAATGCAGAAACATGGCGAATGATTCTTAAAAGTCTCCGTTTTCAAGGGATAAAAATATTAGGGTAGTCTGGACGACAAGCCAAAAAAACAGACTGCAAACTGCATTTGTAGAGTAAAACATACACTGACTGTGTGCACAGAGCCTTCAGCTTCGACATGATGTAATTAGAGGCAAAAACCAATTAACAACCCGAGGGTCAATTTCTGACCAAGGTGGCATCAACAGTCTCCTGTCTAGTTCTCTGAAAATTGAAAACTCAGTAATTACAATTAGGAAAAGCCCACTGCAGCAACTTCCATTAGAAGAATTAAAACTCCTTCTTGTTCATCATTCTTCTCCTTCGTCGTCTTGTTCTCCATTTTTCTTGTTCTTCTTCTTGTTCTTCCTATTCTTTTTCATCTTCTTGCTCTTGTTCTTGTTCTTCTCCTTTTTCTTCTTCTTTTTCTTGTTTTTCCTCTCCTCTTTGATCTTCTTGTTATTCTCCTACCTCTTCTCCTTCTTCTTAGTCTTCTTGTTCTCATACTTCTCATTTTTCTTGTTCTTCTTCTTGTTCTTCCTCTCCTTCTTTCTTGTTCTTCCTGTTCTCATTCTTCTCCTTTTTCTTGTTCTTATTCTTGTTCTTCATCTTCTCCTCCTTCCTGTTGTTGTTCTTCTTCTGCTTCATCTTTCCTCACTTCTGTTGTGGAGTCAAATGTGCCTGATCCTTTTTCTTCTTCTTTTTCTTGTTCTTCCTCTCCTCTTTGATCTTCTTGTTATTCTCCTACCTCTTCTCCTTCTTCTTAGTCTTCTTGTTCTCATACTTCTCCTTTTTCTTGTTGTTCTTCTTGTTCTTCATCTACTCCTTCTTTTTCATCTTCTTGCTCTTGTTCTTCCTCGCATTTCCCTTGTTCTTCTTTTCCTTCTATTCTTCGTATTCTTGTTCTTGTTCTTCTCCTTCTTGTTCATTTTCTTACTCTTGTTCTTCCTCTCCTCCTCCTTCTTCTTCTGCTTCATCTTTCCTCACTTCTGTTGTGGAGTCAAATGTGCCTGATCAGCCTTCTCCATACAATTCGGATGTTGACCTCCTTCAGATCTTCCTTTACTTGATTCATTCGCTTCCTCTTCAGCTTCCCTCACTTTCCCTTCTCCTGGACTTCCATTCCCGTCACTCTTCCGCCCACATTCACATTGTCTCTCCTCATCACACGTCCATACCGTTTTGTTGCACCTCACGTCTTACTCTTTCCTTCTTGGTAACTCCACACATCCATTGCTGTTGTGTTTTAACTGATGTCATTCATCATCTGGCTCCTTCTCTTGTATTCTAGAGAAAAAATGGACACCATGCTGGTGAGGGTGCTTCAATCTTTCTCTTTCCCACCATGACTACCCAAACCATTATCCACAAGACACTCCCATCATCTTGGTGAACCATTGCTGGGAACGGGGCCAGTGCTATGAGTTGGGGGCCACCAAGGCATATCCAAGCCCTCTTCTGGTCTCTGCTCATTTGTCAGTGTATCACTTCATGTGTAACTTCAAAAGAACTCCACCCAGTCTTAGATTCCACTTAAAGCTAATGTTAATGCACTAATACCTTCAGGGGAAACCATCAACTCACCCACACGAAGATGCCATGATGCCATGTAATAATAATATCTATGTGCTGCTGTCTTCAAGGTGGGACCCTTTGATGCCTTTTAATATTAATATCAAAGCCCCCCTCCCCTTTTTTAGATGCCAAGTAATACTACTATCAACACTCTTGTACTTTTAAGGGGGACTTCCCCCCTTCTCGACTAATGAGTCACGTAAAAGTAGGAGGAGCCAAGAGGCCGTCTACACTGAGTACCTCCAGTGATTTGGTTCCACTGTAATATTTTTTTAGTGAAAGGAATGGCCTAGGGACGCCATATACCTGTCGTGTCTCAGTCCACCAGCCAGGGTTCAAATTCATGTTTTATATTTCTTTTGCTCATTTTTGATTCTTTGATTTATATTGATTATGTGCATCATTCTATTATTTTGTTTATGCACATAACCTGCCTGCGTTGCATTCCATGTGTTTTATTGGTGCACCAAATGACAGGGCCACCTGCCAGTCACCTCCAGGACCTT
Organism: Polypterus senegalus; assembly: GCF_016835505.1. NCBI lineage: Eukaryota > Metazoa > Chordata > Cladistia > Polypteriformes > Polypteridae > Polypterus > Polypterus senegalus. The sequence continues at coordinate 73,569,597 of NC_053165.1, forward strand.
CCCACTGACCTATAAATCCAGAGGTTCTCCCACATTTGCTGGTTTTTCATTTTGAATGCACCTGGGAGTTGGTGAGTGTTTTGCTTTTCATTTTGCGATATGCATTTTTTGACTCCTCCTTTGGATTGCGATTTTGGGACATTGTTTGCCTGGGATTTCCTTGTCGGCAACTCATTTTTGTGGTTTGTGTTAATTTTTGTGATGGTAATAATTCTTTTAATTTGTAAAGACTCTGTGTTTGCCCTTATTACTAGCCGGGGTTTGATGGTGATATCCCTCTCTATTGTGTATTTTTTTGAAGTGCTTTTGAAAATTTTGGGTCCATGACAGTACCCTTGAGCCATCCTTGCCTGTGATGCATCTATTGTCATTGGAGGGGGCCTGGTCCCTGAAGATGCACCACATTGGCACAACAGGATTTGAGTCCACATTACAATGTACTTCAGTGTCCAAGTTTACGGATACTCCCCAAACCTGTTTTCACAAGCGGTTCGTTCAGAATTTCTGGTGTCAAAGATGTACATATTGGCTTTGAAAGAAGATCTATTTGACTCTTCACTTTATTTGGTTTAAGTTTAGTTTCCTGCCCAGTTTCCTCGTTATGGCAGGTCTTTCACTCCTTGAGCCCACCAGCATCCCTCCTGCTGTATCACCTCAGCTTGCAGCAATGTTGTTCTGTGATAGGCTCTCCATTGTCCCTAAGCAGCGGGGTTGCGAATCGAATGGAGTGTCATTGAAACACACTCTCTGAATCGCCTTGGCCTGGGAACGCGTCTGGCTTCACAGTCGGTGGGATCCCATTCTACCTCGGCAGACCTGCCAGGTTGAAACCCTCGAGTAAACTACAAACCATCTGCACAATCCGACTCCTTCCTTGGCTGAACAAACCCGAGGAGCGGGGCTGCGTCACGAGTCGCCGCACTGTATTATCGGCCCCGCATGGCGGACTCAGATCAGCGTGACACGTCTCGAAGAGCTGGCAAATTTGTTTTCTCTTATTCGGCAGTGTAAGGGCTGATCTGATTTTTAAAACAGTCAGAGGGCTGGATGGCTCAGCTGCGGAGTGCTCTGTTAAGAGTGGCAGGGAGATTAAACCCTTCAGAGTGCTAATAAATATTTCATTGTGATTTTTCTGCTGTGTTAAGTGTCAGTGATTGAGGTCTCAACAAGCTGACTGATGGATTGGCAGGCCCAGACTGACGAGGGGGCTTGGACTCGACTGCTGTGCGCCGCTGCGACGAACAGCTGTCGCTCAGCATGACAGGGCAGAGCTGGCGTCTCCGTCATACCTGCATGCTGGCTGAGTCTTTAAACTAATCATATTATTGAACAGCACACATCCCTCCGTCAAGCCTGTTCTTCGGCGGCCATTGTGCTGTTCTGAGGCCGGAAGGCGAGGCAGGCCTGAATGGAGCTTCAGGGGTTGCTTATTGGTCATCGGAATGGATTAGGAAGGACCAAAACTGAGGAAGGCCTCTGCTCAGAAAGGGATATGAGAACATTTGGGGGCGAATGTCCAGTAACATTATGTCTCAAGTGCCCAGGTGGGGAGCGGTGGGACTTCTTCACATGTCTTGCTGGCAATTTGTGACCCTTGACTGAAACCCCATACATTTCGGTGGCATCCAGACTTCCTCTCTTGGGTCCACCTGAGGTGATCTGTTCAGAGGTCCTCCACGCTGGCCCTCTTTATGGTGGCAGGATTGTTCTTCCAGGGGACCACATTGCCTACCTTTGATGTGATTCCAAGTTGTGGCCCTTAGGCGTTCGGCCCACAAAGTAGGCCCAAGCTCTCCTTGATGTGCAGACTGCTCTTCACAAACATGTCCAGGGTGTGGCCGAGCTGCTCTCCTAATAGGAGAACATAGCCAGATCTCAGCTCTTGCTCATTTGTCTTTTCTTTATCATTCACTAGGGGCTTTGCCCCTTGCTCGCTTTGCTCGTGAACCCACAGGTCTGCGCTAAGTGCCAGTCACTTTGTGTCTCTGCCGCTTGTGTGTGTGGATTTCACTTTCACCAAACAACGAATCTTTTAATTCTCATGGATACGCCTCTACTTTTCCCTGATGGCAACACAAATTAGACGATCTACAAGTCTCTGACTTGAAGTTTAAATCCAAACAATATCTACATACTTTTGTCATATCATTTACGTCCATATATTCGATCTCTTTTCCCTGTTCTGTTATTTCACAGAGTAATAATTTCCATTTGTTTCCGCTAAGGTGATCTTTACTATCAGTTTTTTGAGACTTTCAAATTTTCATACTTCCATTATCTCTAACCCTGTGGTGGGCTGGCACCCTGCCCGGGGTTTGTTTCCTGCCTTGTGCCCTGTGTTGGCTGAGATTGGCTCCAATAATGTGGCACTAGCAGGACCCCCGACCATCCCCTCCACCTCAGGGTATTTGACATGCTGCTGTGCCTCTTGACCTCTTCCAGGGCAGGCTATGATGGTGGACCCAAGCAGAAATCCTTTAAGAATTCTTTTTAAATTCTGAACCTGCAGCTCATCCAGCCTTTCCTGTTCCATCTTTTTATGCTCATTTTAAGATGGCTGTGAAGAAACAAACACAGGGACAAGGTCGAGAGTTGGGGGGTTCCCCATATAATCCCTGCAAATGACAAGTCGTCACTAAGGACTGGTACTGAGGTCAAAATTTGCCATGAAGACATTTGATAATCATGAGCGTCGATGTGGATCTTTGCATATGGAGATGAAAGGAAATGATACAGAAAGGAGCTGGCAGTAAATGATGTCATCAGGAATGGAGTCATCACAGGGAGGCAGAAGTGGTATTTGTGCTTGAGATTGAGGTGAGAGCGATTTATTGTTCTTCTGACGGTCTTTTGAAGGGGGGGGGGAGCGTTAGCACTCTGTCCTGTCCTTCGTTCTGTCACGCTGCTTTAGCTGCCCCCTAAGCGCACGTGTATGATGGCTGGTATATAAAATGTAACATAATTGTTTTTTTGGGAATAATTTTCCGATTTCCTCCTTTCACTCACAAGGCACGTCGCCACCTGCACCTTTCAGAATGCCGTGCTGATTGTCACTTGACGCTGTTCCATGTATTGGGGTCTTCACCCAAGCTCTTCCTTATGTTCCTCAACCCCTCAGATGTTTTCCAGCCTTTGGCTTCGTCATTTTGGATTATTGAATTGACGTAAATTTTTGCATTTTGTTTTTCGACAGCTATTCTAGTTTTGTCTGTCGGCTTTCCTATTGCCCGCTCTGACCTTCTTCATTATGGTGGTCATCTGCACCTTTGCTCAGAGGTGCCCACGTCTGGCACGGAGACCCCATGGTGTGTGCACTCCCACCCTCATCACGCTAGGAAGCTAACTGGGTAAAGTAACAGGAAGGGGGAATTAGTACAGTTAAGAAAATAAAAATCATAATTAAATGAATACTTTCATCCTGGAATCCCTCTGGAAATAATGGAACCACAAAGATCGCTTACGGCAATTAGTCCAAATTAACAAAGCCAGAAAAAGCAATGGTGAAAGTAATGAATTAAGCCAAGGCAGCACATGCACTAAGTACAATTAAGTGAACAGAAAATGATGGCTAATTGGCAAAAATTAACAAAGAAGCGAAGAAGAATTTCACATTTTCTTTTTAAATGAATAGTTTCATATTGAGGTAGGTGAAAATAAAACAAAATGTAATTGGCTCAAATTCAAAACTCAGGAAAAACAAAAAAAAAAACCAAAGATGAACCTTTGAATTTTTACAATACGGGCTCGGAGACGACTTGCAATGTACGCTGCAGAATAAGGAGGCTGGCACTTTCGCTGCCAGAGGGATTTGGGGTTTGAACCCCCTAAATTCTGACAGGCAGGCAGGCAGCAGGATGGAGTAGAAGTTAAGGACCTGCAAACCCTGGAGTCGTACGTTCAAATCTCACCGCTTAAATGTTATAAATCTCCTTGGATAAAGGGCATCAGTCAAATAAGTAAAAGTAAATGACAATTCCATCTGATCAAAGACACAATTGGGATTCATTTACTTTGTCACTCCGCCCCCCCACCCCTTTCACTTGCTGGGTCCTGTATCATGCATTTGCCTGCTGAGCAAGTCACACTTCCCATTCTCCAGCACTAGTGTGTCCTGTGGGGGTCGCCCAAGTCAGTACCCTCCAGTCACTCCTCTGTTACGATTATGGAGGTTGCTAATTTTTTTGTTCACTTGTTTAGGATTTTTTGGAGGACTGAATATGAATGTTACAGTTTTTTTTTTCATAATACAAATTGTTTCCAGTTATCAGAAGTAATTTTGCACCCTTTTGCCAACATTTTGATTTTCTGCAGAGCACTAATTTTGTGTTGCCATTGTCATGATGCAATGACGGCTGCTCTGGAATGCAGTCCTGGAGGTTACAAGAGTGCTGATTTCTAAAAACATCTCACTAAGCCAATCTGTGTATATTCAAAGAAAAGCAACCTTCATGTGTATATTAGTTTTGCTATTTAGATATCCCGGTGCTTGACATTTTCTTTTTTGATGTAAATTTGGGTGCAGGCCCACTATTTCTTATCCCTCAGTGGATACACAATGTTTCTAAAGTTTCTTAGCAGCCGTAGAGGTAGGATTGTTTCTTCAGTTCTCAACTTCATTTCTTTATTCACTTGTGTCTCTTCGATTATCAGTTTTGTTTCATCTTTGACTCGTGTCTCTTCAGTTCTTCACTTTGCTTCATCTTTGACTTGTGTCTCTTTGGTTCTTTACTCAATTCGTCTTTGACTTGCATCTCTTTGGCTCTCGACTTTATCTCATCTTTGACTTGCGTCTCTTCGATTCTCAGCTTTGTTTCATTCTTTGATTCTTAACTTTGTTTCATCTTTGACTCGTGTCTCTTCTGCTCTCGATTTTGTTTCGTCTTTGACTCACGTCTCTTCGATTCTCAGCTTGGTTTCATTTGACTCATGTTTTTTAGGTTCTCGACTTTGTTTCATTTGACTTGTGTCTCTTTGGTTCTTTACTCGATTCGTCTTTGACTCGCATCTTTTTGGCTCTCAACTTTGTTTCATCTTTGACTCATGTCTCTTCTGCTCTCGACTTTGTTTCGTCTTTGACTTGCCTCTCTTCGATTCTTGACTTCGATTCTTAGCTTTGTTTCATCTTTGACTTGTGTCTCTTCAATTCGTGACTTTGTTTCGTCTTTGACTCACGTCTCTTCGATTTTCAGCTTTGCTTCATCCTTGACTCATGTCTCTTCGGTTCTTGACTTTGCTTCATGTTTGACTTGCATCTTTTTGGCTCTCAGCTTTGTTTTATTTGACTCGTGTTTCTTGGGTTCTTAATTTTGTTTCATTCTTCGATTCTTAGCTTTGTTTCATCTTTGACTTGTGTCTCTTCAATTCGTGACTTTATCTCATCTTTGACTCACGTCTCTTTGATTCTCAGCTTTGTTTCATTTGATTTGTGTTTCTTCGATTCTCGACTTTGTTTCTTCTTTGGCTTGCATCTTTTTGGCTTTCAACTTTGTTTCATCTTTGACTCGCATCTCTTTGATTCTCAGCTTGGTTTAGTTTGACTCATGTTTCTTATGTTCTCAACTATATCTCGTATTTGACTCACGTCTCTTTGATTCTCTGCTTTGTTTTATTTGACTCTTGTTTCTTTGGTTCTTTACTCGATTTGTCTTTGACTCGCTTATGTTGTGCTCAGACCTTTGATTCCTGGTTGCCTAGTTTGGCTTTGGCTTCTCTGTTTTTTGACTTTTGCCCACCTTTGAGTTCATCTTGTTCAGTGTTTATCAGTCGCTCACACAATAATCCGTCGGACAGCACGAGGTGTCCTTAAAAACAAAATGCCATTGTGGTAAAACACAAAACAGTAGTTAAATCTGACCAACCTCAAACATGAATCCAGGAAGAACATAGAAGTAACAAATGGCCTGGTGAACATTAAGTCGAGGAACAATTTACATTGACTCTGTAGTTATAACCCACCACATCACTCCCCCAGGACCTGAAGAGTCCCCCAGTGTGGAAATAAAAGGGGTCTCAAAGGCCGAAAAATGGCAGCCACAGTCCTGGAAAAAAGAAAAAATCAACAAACCAGGCAGAGAGATCAGGCACCCAGCATAAATGTAGTAAATTCAGAGCGAGCGGACGTGGGGTCCCGGTAGTCTGTCCCTGGGGCTCCTCTTCATCACCTGTCAGCGCTCACAATTAAAAGCCTATTTGTTTCCTTTGTGCGGTGCGGCGGCGGCAGCAGGGCCCTCAGGTGCAGCCGTGGGCCTAACAATTTAGTGCTGCGAGGACGAGTAGCGGAGAGGCCAGGCTGTCAGGATGGGACATGGGGGTCAGGGTGCACTGATTGCCTCAGCCCTTGAGCAGAAGTGCACAAGCGGGCTGCCATTGTGAGCTGCCAATGAGGCGTGTCCCTCGCCGTCACGCCGCGCGCCCCCACACAATGCCTTTGTCTGTCCTCGGGAACGTACGTGCCGGAATCATTTGGAGTGGTTAGGCCCTAAAGGTCTGTTGGGGAGCCATGTGGTGGGAAGAGTTTCAATCTGGTGCAGCCATATAGTGCCTTTCCTAATCCCAATGCCCTTTAAACATAGGCACTCCATTTTTTTAATTTTAATAACCTGGCAGTGGGCTGGTATGTGGGGGGGTTGGGAAGGAAATCTTTAAGGAAATCAAATCTACAACCCCACTCTCCTTGGTCACTAGGGGGCCACTATCTAGGGTGCAAAGCTGAAAATGAGACCCCCGGCCTTTCAGTGTGAATTTGGGTTCTCCCAAGAATTTAGAGCTAATAGGCACTAAGAGAAGTCCGCAACACCCAAGGGGCAACATTTGGTCCAGATCGGTGTTTCCCAACTGCTGGACTCACTGATGTACTATTAACAAATGTGGAAGATCGATACTCTGAGGAACCACTGGAAACTCCAAGAGGGGCCCAAAAAATTGAATGCCACTGAAAGTCCAAACTCTCTGGGGGTCCCACTTGCCCTCATACTAAGCTCTCTGATCCTAGGTTAATAATCTGGACTCTCGAAACTCCAGAAGGGACTCCCATTCTCCAATCTAATACTAATAAATATGGACTCTCAAAACTTCATGAAGGCAAGAGGGGCACCCCCAGCTCCCTGCTCAACAGTTTTCACCTAAATACTCCATGAAGGGTTTCTCATACTTCAGCTGGTCCACGAGTCAAGTCGAGATGACCTTTCCAGAACTTTCTCTGGTTCTCACTTTCCCTAAGCTGTGCCTTGTTGAATTCAACCGTAACAGGCTGTGGTCTGTGATGGAGACGTGCCATTGTGCCAATTCACACTGGCTGGTGACTCAAGAACAGTTTGACGCCATTTTCAAGCATCTTCTCTGATGTAGCCTTCTGATTGGAAGGAGAGGACGCTCGGATCGAAATGAACAGAGTGTTCCAGAATTGAGCAGTGAAGATAGAAGGGCTGTGCCAAAGACATGATAAGAGATGTGCCCTCAGTTGGGAGATCCACCTCTGGCAGGTGTCATCCCAGCCCACACCACGAGGGCCATCCAGCGTCCTGACTAACATGTGGCGAGTTCTCTGAGGGTGATTGATTATGATAAGCGCACGTGTGTGTGTGTGTGTGTGTGTGTGTGTGTGTGAGCGGCCGACTGAATTTAAATTTAAAGTTGCTCGCTGGCAGTTTTGGGCTCCTAATGCGGGGCACAGCAAGAGTGGCACGTGACCATCACCGAGGGCCTCGCTGGCAGCCCCCCGGGCTTATTTGCATTCCCATTTTCTGCTCTCTGAGCTCGGCGGAAGCCCTTAGCCTCACACTGAGGCTCCCGTGGGCAGCAAATTAGCTGTGAATTTGTGCCGCTTGCGCTTGAAGACTAAAGGCCAAGCGGTGCCCATTAAGGCAGAGGGGGTGATGTGGAACCTTCAGACTAAGGTGGACCTGCAGAAGGGTGACTGGACCATCCGGCGTATTGTATTATGGGATGCCAAAGTCTGAAACAGGGGGGCACTGTCATTTCTTTTTTGATTTTCTGTGCTGCATGGTTGTGTGAAAAAGTAAGTGCACCCCAAGATCTTTTTAACATCTGTGGACACCTTAAGATTTGCTCTTTATTGAAACAATATCTATAGATAGTGGTGATGTATTTGGAGGAAAAAAATTGATGTTGTAATATTTTATTCAATGAGAAATGAACAGGTATGGCATTTCGGTTGGTTGCAAGTCCACTCTTGGCTCTAAGAGCTGGCATTGCCCCCTCAAGTTGGCAGTTTCTCCACTCCGCTGGGAGTTTGAGGTTTCAGCCCATTTCAAACAGCAGCATCTCAGATTTGGGCTTTGACAAGGTCATTCCAGAACTTTCCATTTCATTCCTTTCAGCCTTTCCTTGGTGGGTTTACCGTAGTGTTGAGGCTCACTGTCACATTGCAAGGTCCACATTCAGTGGAGTGTCAATCTTCTGACAGCTGTTCTCCTAATTAATGGATATTGTGATGGTGAGCTGCTTGGGCTCTGAGGGCAGTAAAGCAACCCCAAACCCGAGTGTTTCTACCACCGGACTGTCAGCTTCTTCTGGTCAAATGGGGTCTCCATCTTTGCCTCATCAGTCCAGAGCACATTGTTCCAGAAGTCCTGCTGTCTACCTACACTTCTGTAACCATCGCCTGACAACGAAACCCTACATTCTGGGATGTGTTCTTTGCCTATGAAATTGTTGCTTTTGGGGACTTTGAAAAGGACAAAACTGAAATCTTTAAGGTATAGTGGGCTGCCTGGCAGGATACTCGCAGATCAAGAAAACCCGGACTTTAGATACATAGCCAGGGAGAGATAACAGATTGGAGAAACACTAGTGGCCTCCTGATTGTGAAAGAGCTCACCGTCATATTAAGTCAAGTCAAGTTGGGGAGCATGCACTGGTACAGTACATCCCGCACCCACTACACGACAAAACAACTCGGGATCCCGGTTTGGTCCAGTCCCACCCTCCGGAAGTGAACCTCTATCTGCTGCTGCTAGGTGTTACGTGGGCATCCCCTTGGTCTGGTCCAGCCACTCGGGTCCCCAACAATGAGGATCTTATGAGCCGGATCACCCTCTGGGAAACGCGCCACATGGCCGTAGTGCCATAACTGACGCTCCCTCCTGATGCAGGTCATGTGTCTCATTCAGGACTCCATGAGCAGCACAAAGTAAAACCAACGGTACCCAAGGATTTTCTGGAGAGACACAGTACCAAAGGAGTCCAGTCTTCGTCTCAGGTCACTGGATAGCGTCCATGTCTGGCAACCATATAGCAAGACAGGAAGCACCAGGACTCTAAAGACTTGGACCTTCATCCTTTCGCAAATATCGGGAGCGCCACACACCCCATGTGATTACCTCATGACCCCTCATGCTCTCCCAATCCGTCTACTGACTTCACAGGATGAGTCACCAGAGACCTCAATGTCACTGCTGAGGTAAGTAAATCTCTCAATGACAAGGTTGACACTCTCTCCACAGACAGACACACTGATGATGGCCATGCCCAAGAGGTCATTAAAGGCCTGGCTGTTGGTTTTTATCAGGACACAGACCCCTCACTCAGTCTCTCGAGACCCCCGATCAGAGCCTCATTGAAAAGAGTAGGAGGAGAACACACCCCTGACAAACCCCAGAACCAACTGGGAAAAACACAGAGGTTCACATTAAGAGTCCTTTTAAAATCAAGAAGCCACTGGTGTTTCCCCAATCTGTTATCTCTCCGTAGCTATGTATGGAATTTGTTGTGTATTGTGAAATGACACAAAAGATTCCACAAACAGGTTTGGAGCAGCCACCCCGTATACTTGGTCATGAAAAAAACAGGCAAAATAAGAGCAATAGCTTCTTTTTAGGACAACAAAATGGCAGGTATAAAGCTGGGCAGGAGAAGTGACGTCATCTGGCCCAGGCATAATTTCCCGTCGTTGAAAAAGAAAGGGTCAGTGCACCCTGCCCCCCCCCCTGGTCTGGCATGGAATGACCCTCTTTTGAGCCCTTTAGCTGCCTCCCATGCACACGTGTGTCACAATATCTAAATAAATGAAGCTTCTTTCTGCAACCTCCATGTAGATGGTTCTTTGTGGATTCAACATGGTTCCCTTAGGGCGTTGATCTGAAGAACTACTTGGGCACCTTTTAGATGTTCAGTGGCAAACGTTAGTCTTGCCGTGGTGTTCTTTCTGGTTTCCTCCCATGTTGATCTCATTTTTTTTGTTTATAGTAGACTCACATGCTTTGACAAAGAGCTACCTGGAGGTCCTGTGATGAAATTCTGGGCTCCTCTTTCAGCTTCTTCTGCCCTGCTAATGGGCTAAACTTGCTGGGCTACATTGGCCTGGACAGGTTGGAAGTTGTTGGGAATTTTCTCCACTCGTAGCTGATCTTCTGGATAGTGGAATGATTGATTTCCAATGGTTTGGAGATCTTCTGAAATCCATTTCCGGACTGTTCCTTTGTGAAGGTCCCAGACAGCTCCTTCCATCACCGCATGGTGATAATTCACAAAAAGTTTTGAGTTAGCATCGGATTCTAACTTGAGCTATGTGATGTGATGGAGGGGTGCTCCACCCTCATCAACATGTATAATTTGCATTTATGTTACTTTAAATTATACAGTGGAGTATGAGACCTCGGCGGGGTGCCACCAAGCCCCAAATGCAACTGCCACAAACACAATTCCAACTTAAACTAAACTTTCATTTCACAACAGGACCTTTACAAGCTTTTAAAGTTGACTCCACACAGTATGACACCACCGGAACGCTCCTCTCGTCTCCTTCCCCTTCAGTGAGTGTCATCCTCTTCCTTTCGACTCTGACCCACCGAGTGAGGTGAGATGCCTCCTTTCATGGTGGACTTGGGAGTACTTCCAGTGTTATGACATTGCATGCCAGAAGTTCCCTGAAATTCAGAGGTCCATTCTTTACAGCGCTTCCGCCCTCACCACCACCACCGTGGTACCCAAGGAACCCAATAGGGTTCTTTGCACAATGACATCTCCCAGGCAAACCCTGTCCAGAACTTGGGCTCCGACCACCTCTTGTTCAAAACCTCCATTTGTCCCTCGTCCATCCACTATCTCGTCATCCCCACCCAGAAAGGCTGTGTTGCACCTCCACTCTTGTGCTCCATCCATTCATTAATTACAACTCCCAGGCAACTGTCTCTAGATTGAGCTCCAACCCTTGGGGTGGGGGATGAATTGTTTAAAACCTCCATGTGTCCCTTGTTTATCCATTATCTGGTCATCCTTACTAGGGCAGAAATCAAGGACCACCCCAGCTGGGTTGCACCTTTATACTTCTGCTCAATTCATTACAGCCTTCCAGCCAGATAGGATGCCATCTGCAACCCTAGTCAGGGATGCCAGTCCATCCACTCGAGCATTTACAACTATAAAATGTAAATGTGCCCTGATGTTTGTTCTGCTGTATCACCTCAATTTAAAAATCTGGTGGAAATGAAGATCAAAATGTTAAAAAAACCATTTCATGGGGTGTACTTACTTTTTCACATTCCTGTCTAAAAGAAGTTTGGGTTTTACAGAAGTCCACATGATCTATTTCATGTCGATTCCCTATAGTGACTGTTATATAGCGCCTTGTATGTCCGTATTTTCTTACATCTTTCACATCTATTTCTGTGTCACGTTAACCACAAGTGAGAGGGAGTGCCACAGGACGCTGGAGACCCACATGTAAGAATATAAAGAAAATTAAAAGAAAAAAAATAATCAAACTTCTTTATCATTATCATTATTACTTTCAGAATTAACCGTCCGAAGTTTATAAGTCAAACTGTGATGAATCCCAGGTCAGATTGCTAAAGTTATTAAGGGCCCGTGAGATGAGAATATTGTCGTGCCGTCCGTGCGGCGTGGGTAAAAAACTGGTCCACGATAGAGATATCCGTCAGGAAGCCTTTAATAATTAACTAAACGTTATTCAGAATTATTCAGCAATGCATTTGCATTGAATTTAATGAAAAAGAAGCTGCTTAACAGTTCGCTGCTCTAGCTCAGAGTACGGAGCACCTTTAGTGTGCGTCCATACACCAAGCCTGTGAGCAACCAACCACCAAGGTAACTCACCACGTGACCAAGTCACCCTGAACATTAGAGGCGTTAAAACAACAGCCCTGAACTTTTTCTGGTCACTACACTATCATGAACTCCTTTGCCAGAAACTTTCAGGACTAATTTTCCTATAATGTGATCACTATATACCCAATATTTTTATATCCTTTACGCCACGATGGATTTAGAAAGCCAGATAGGCAAGCCAGCACGCTTTTTTGGAGACTTTGGGTGAAAGTCCACACAGACATGGGGAGAACATGCAGACTCCAGACAGATAATGATCCGATTTGAACAGTGGCGGCAGCGCCACCTGCAACTATAACATGCATTATTATTATTATTATTATTATTATTATTATTATTATTATTATAACATCAAGAGGAGATGTAACATTTAAAAAGCAAAAGGAGAGTCCATCCATCCATCTGTCTTATGGGTCGCGGGGAGGCTGGAGCCCATCCCAGCAGGCGCCTAGTCTTGAAATTAACTGCGTGTTCCCGAGTCCTCATTACGACATTCTAGACTCTCCATTGAAGTGCCAAGTGCCAGTTGTGCGCTTAAATCGTCCAGAAGGTCCGCCTGCAGCCCCTCAGCTCCGCGTTCGGATTACTCCGCCATGACAGCTGCGACTGCGCATTCTCCTGATTTTTACTTTTACATTCCTCCTTTGTAATGAGTGGCACTGTGTGATACCCCAGGAAATGCCGGAATGCCAGGCGGTCCCTTCAGGCTTTTGGTTCAGATTTCGGCGGGCACGTTTACCGTTCGCGTCATAACGCCGATCTCTGCGCACACCTGAAGATGCGCGTCGGCTTTCAAAAAAAAAAAAAAGGAACTGAAATCCATCGGCCGGCTGGCATTTTGTAGTCCCGCTGATCTCTTTGAATGGTTTCAGTCATCGTGACGGAGCGGCGGCGCGAGGGAGCCCTGCAGGGGGCGCACCTGTTTCTCAGGTGTGCGATGCAGGTGGGAGAGAGCGGCTCGTTAGTGCGTGACGTGACACTTCTCCTTCTTTCTGCCGAATACTTCTAACGAGTCGGCATCTTCAATGTCACGTTAACTTCGGATTTCTAACGCTAATTAGGCGTCGCGCTGTATACTTGAACATATTGCGGTACATCTGAAATAAAACACGCGACGGCACGCGCTAAAGCCCGTTATGTAAATTCAGAAACAGAACAGCCGCACTGCGCAGGCGCAAACCGGAGAAAGCCTTCGCAGAGAAGAACCTGGTTAAAGTGACAAGCGTGCTATAAACGTGCACGTTAGTGGGACTGGCGATGCTAAATTGACCTCGCTCGATTTGTGTGTGTGACTGTGTGTGATTGAACAACACAGAAGGCGATAGCCTGGCATTACCAGGGTCACTTATCTGGCCAGTGTAATGCATCCCAGCACCCACTCCTGCCTTATGTTCTGTGGTGTCTGGAGTTGGCCCCAGCTGCCTTACAACCCTGCCCTGAATACGTGAGTTGAGAAGATGGATGGAATGAATTTTCAAAGACATGCACGTTAAATTACCTGGTAGTTTCATAATTTCTCTTGTGGGTATGTGCTTAAGGGAATCCAGGGTTGATCCCCTCCTTGGCCCTGGTGCTATTGGAATAGGCTGGTCATCCAATCTGGTGGATTTAGGACCAGGATGAATGCATAAATGTATGCAGCAGATGCCCCTTTGTTAGCAGAGCATATGTGTCATGCATAACATTATATGTGTCGTTGTCAAACTGCATTGCTGGGATCCCTGAACACAAGGTGGGACAAGGCAATAGACCACCACAGTGCCCACTCACTGGGCTCAACTGGAGAAGTGCCAGAATCCGAAAGGAGTCTCATCTCTATGGCGGATGGGCGTCATTTATAAAACGTGAATAGACTGATGTGCACACTGGCACTGGTGGCAAAACAGGCTGTCGAAAGCAGGCAAAGGTAAAAAGCTGAACTTAAGCGGTGATTTGAGAGTGGGGCACACTTATGAACGGGGCACAAACTTGGAGCACGGAGCCCCAATGTGTCTGTCCATACCCAACCTCTCGCCCTCTACCATCTTCTAACTTGCTTGTCCACTTTGTGGCCATGGGGGTGGCACCTTCGCCTACGAGTTCATGTTAGTATTTTGAAAAACCGCAGAGTAAGAGGAGTCACTCTGACATCTAACGGATGTTCCACAACGCCGATATCCCATCCCATAAGAGACTGCAGATCTCCTGGGCCTGAGCTTCCATCTCAGCAGTTCACTCTCCACCAAGGTTGTCCAAGCACGCCGTCTACCTGCATGGCTGCACACCTCGATGAGCCTTCGGCTTCGGCGGAGCCTGCAGAGATGTGCAGCTCTTGGTCTTAATTAAGCCACACGAATGGGATAATGAGCGAAATTACCTGGAGCTGACAATCAAGTCCCGTCTCTAATAGCCGGGGAAGGGGGCAAGTCGATATGAAGTGTGTGTGTGTGATCGCGCCTGTCATTTATTCCATTAACCATATTAGGGGAAGATACGGCGACATGGAGGAGAAGGTGTTTTTAGTTTAAGGGTCTCCTGCAGCTTTTAATGAACTGATTGAAATGCGTTTAGAGAAGTGGCTGGCATGCATGGCTTGGACTGGTGCCAGGACTGCCCGACAGCGCCACTGGGAATGGGAGGCCAGTCTGGAGCTTGAAGAGCCTGTCCGGTCCAGCCTTGGGTTCAAGTCTCTGTCTGTCCTGGGCCTCGGCTACTGGCTACAAGGGGGAAACTTTTAGATTCCCCCATTGAGATCTTCTTAAATAAAAATTAAAAAAAGTGCATGGCAGGTTTAATCTTTCTTTTCTTCTTGGAAATGGTACAGGAGCATTGGCACTGCCACCAGTAGATTCAGAGACAGCTTCCTCCCCCCAAGATGTTGCAGCAAACCGTAATTCCAAATGCTCTGTGTATGTGTTGTGACCAACATAACATGATAGTATATAACAGAGACACATGTATTGAGTTTGTCATTTCAACAAATGGCGCAGAACAAACATTTGTAGCAATGCATTTTATTATTACAAATGTTTGGGGTGCGCCGTTTGTTGGAATGACAAATGCTATGCATTTTATTACAATATGCATTACAAAATACATTCTGTGTGTCTATCGACAAAGTGTAATTGCAGACCGCAGTACTTATGAGGCTTGTCACATATCACCCCGACATAATGAAACTCCCACAATGCCAGTCGCAAATCTTCCATCACATGCCTGGTTGCACTGTGGGTAAGATTAGGCTTGTGCAAGTGTTATCTGACTTAAACGGCGTTTTGTGACTGGTGATGTGGGCTTTACATGACAAAGATCCAAGTTTTTACAGGCTGCAGTTAGACCCATCTCACATCTGTGTGTCTATGTGGTTGCTATGTCTCTATCACTCCAACAGATGGTGCTTTAGAAACACTTTTAGTAATAAAATGCTTTTTATTTGTTTTTCCAACAGATGATACATCCCAAACATTAACACTGCTTCTACAAATCCTCTACCAAATGGTATATAACAAAGCCATATGAATTTTGTTTGCCATTCCAACAGATGGCGCATCAAAAACGTGTTATAGTAACAAAATACTTTGCATTTATTCCAATAGACGGCATATCTCAAACATTATCACTGCTTTTACCAATTCCATATGCATTGTGTATGTCATTCCAACAGATTGTACAAGAATTTGTAGTGATGAATTTTATTACTACAAATGTTTATGATGCGCCATCTGTTGGAATGACAAAAGCAATGCATTTCATTAATACATGCATTACAAAATATATTCCAACAGATAGTGCACCACAAATGTTAACAATGATGTTTAAGTTGATCACTTAGACGTCAAGCCATTTAAGACAGGTAGCTCGGCTAACTGTCATGTTTCAGCCTGAGTTTCTTCCCCTGCCTGGGGTTCAAAGTCACATTTCTTGTCTCTTTTGTCCGTTTTCTATACTAATGTTACTTTTGTTTATTAACTGCTTTGTTGTCAGTGCCTGTTTCATGTTTCTTGTATTTTGTGGACGGTTCTCCAAGAGATGGGACCTCCGGCCAATCACCGCCAAGAGCTGCCCGCAGCTCTATAAATATGGAGGGTCTCCCATAGTTCCTGGCAGTTTATTTTGAATGCGCTACAGAGTTGGGGCGAGTTTTGTCTGTAAATCCCCCTCTAGTGGGCAATTATGGAAGTGTTTACAGGATTGATGCGCTATCAGGACTCCCAGTTCATGACACTAGTATGCGTATAAACATCCATGACAGTCAAAGCCTTTTGTGTTTCTTTTTATTTTTGGCTGGAGATTAACATTCCCTTAGTTTAGTTTTGCAGTAGAATATTAATGTAGTGCTCACTAACTTCTTGTAACAAAACAAGAAGTGTTGGGGTGCAGGCGTGACCCCAGTTTAATAGCAGGAGTCTGCAAATAAAACTAACAAAAAAAATGTATTTAACCAGTGAGTCCCATTATAGGACTGCAAGTTCCCCCAAATTAGCGATGAAGTGAGTGAGGTCTGTCCGCGCCTGAATCTGGCAGACCAATGGATGTCGACGTTGGTGACTGGGTCGTTTAAATAGTGGAAAGGGCAGATGAGACTACCGGTAGTTGGGCAGAAATGACATCCAGTGTGAGTCATCGGCATCCTCCTCCATTCTAAAAAGATGGGTCTGGCTACAGACCATCGCAGCCAATCAGATTATGCCTTTATGTCACATGGTATAGACAGTAGAAACTCCAAGAAGTGTCTCAACCATATCGCTACTTTAGAGAGTTCAAGACACGTCCACTCAACACTCACCATTACTTCTGATAAGAAAACAGATGTTTTAGGAGACTGGAGTGGAAGGTACGCCTTGTAGTGGGCCTGTTTAGAAAAACCCACATAATATCAAGGCTGGCAAATGTGTGCACATATGATATACCGTCCAGGTCGTTGTCATGTCTAGTTATGCAAGACATCAAACTTTTTGGGCTCTCACCCTATTTTTGGGACATCTAGATCAGAAACAAAACCTCACATATTAGGCTGTTTTGGACCATAGTTTGTGCAGGAAATTACATCCTTATGATGAAGAGTAAACCAATAGGCGTAGTCAGGAAAAATGATGAGAAGGACTTGAAGTTGTGCTGCCATGTTAACTGACCCCCCACCCCCAACTTTGAAAAAAGGGGATCGGTAAACTAAGAATGTGGACTGTCATCTTATTGTGTTTTGATTTTGTTGATCACATATGTGGTCATATTTTTGATATTTAATTTTGCACTGGTGGTCCTGGCCCCTTAAGATCCACTCCCAGAGGGTTAAAAATGACCAATGTTAAAGCTAAGCATGTGGGGTCTTGTTTTTGGCTATTTCAAGGACAGCATTACAAACATTAATGGGGGTGTCACAAAGGCCCAGAACCCCAGATACAACTACTGAGGACAGGCCAGGGTTCCAACAAAGGTTATTTTTTGATTCAAACAATTACCTTGACAGGTTTCTCTTACTCAGACCAACACCGTACAGCACCATCCCACTCAATACAATGCAAGTCTTGTCCACCTCCTCCTGACTTTAATGACAGACCCCTTGGGGGTTTCCTGGTGCCACAGCCCTGCACCCCTGAAGCACTTTTGGATCAGGCAGAGCAACCATGAAGTAGGGGAGACTTTACCTGGTAGCACCCACTGGCATCTCCTGGGGCACCAGCAGGTCTGTCCTCTCAGAACCTTGTTGGAAGCTCAAACTGGGGGTACACCAGTGCAATACCACCATCTAGTCCCCTGGGGGACTTTTTGCCCCCCATGAAGTAGTTTCCAATTGTCCTTCCATTGTCCGTACTTCACACCTTTAGCACGGAGCGGCACTCATCCTGTCCGGAATGCCCATCTATCTAGCAGTACCCTCCGGCTTAGTGTCCTTCTAGGAGGGCACGGTATGACCTCCCATCTCAGCAGGAGGGTCAGTCCACCCATGTATATTACACTCTCTAATCGGATGGTTCTACAGTAGGTGGCATGTGCTGTGAGTGAGTGTGTGCATTGTGGCCACTAGGGGGCATCTCATGGACTATATATTGTGTCCATACCCTCATGACCCCCTGCTCTGAAATGAGAACATTGAGCATTTTAGTCAGGAGGCCCATCCGTCCCGTCTGACTGTCTATCATAATGCCCTCCCAGTCAAAGAAGGGCATAAGGTCTATCCATGCTAAGATGCCAGTCCATGCATGACAGTTTCTATGTGTATACTGGTGATGAGGTCAGAATGTGCCCTGGCGAGTGCCATATCCCCACCTCCCTTGCCTATCATGCCACTTGATTTTAAGGCTCGTGCCCCATCCAAGTAGGTGTGCACACTGTATGCCCCACATTCCAGCACAGAGCTGAATGCAATGCCCCACTTGACTTTATGGCCACACCATCAGTCCTGTATGTGTGTTCACTGTGACCTGAGGCCGGTGCCCGCCAGTGGTCATTGTGGACCGGGACCTCCAGCCCACTACCCCTCTGAAGGCACGTGCATGACGAGCGTGGCCAGCCTCTCGATTTATCAGTTGAAGTGCACCATTGCACAGCTCATTAAAATTCACCTCCGATCGGCGGCGGGCGGCTGGCGGCGTGCCAGCGAGTGTTTTTGAAGGGGGGAGCAGAGATTTGTGGGCCCTCACTCTGCATGCGCACAGCTATTGACTGAACGTTCCGGTTGACTAGGCCCCTCAAAGTCACTATAAATCTGGGAAACGGCGTTCATTGCCACCAGTGCAGCGGTGACAAATATTTCATGACGGGGGTGAGATGCAGAGGACTGTACCAACTGGAAAACTGGTCAAGGGGTTGTGATTCCATGCTGGAGGCAAGGTTGTTAAAACAGCAAGGGGTGGGTGATGGCATCCTGGAGCAGCATAGTGATGGTACAAGGCAAAAGAAGGAAAGCTTGGTAGTTTGCCACCTTTCTGCTAAGAAGAATAAAGGACGCCCCCCCATACTCTGTAATGGCCTCAGTAAGTGCCAGTTTACCAGCCTCATCCGCCTCAATGCACCGCTTGTGTGAAAACAAATTATGAGCTCTGCCCAGCGCTTTGTACATAAACCTATCCCCTGAGTCCTAAGAGCCTGTCCCACGTCCTCGCTTTAGGTGACGGTCACCACTCCCTGCCCTCAAACCTTCCTTGACCCTCGCCTGACACGGTCAGCCTCTCATCTGTATCACTCAGGGCTGGAGGAAGCCATGACAGCTCTCCATGAATCACGGCGGCGCATTGACAGCGGGCCCTGTCATTTCCATCCATCTTCCGTGGCTTTTTCTTTGCTTTTTTTTTTTTTCCTCCTTACTTGATACCAACTGGAGTGCCAGGAGGGGGTGGGGGAGTGGGAGTCTCCTATAGGATCTATGAAAGAGAAAAGGGAAAGGAGGAGGAAAAGAAATAACTGGAATCATTAACCCCTCTTTATAATGACATCAGGCTGGTCAGTCCACGCTCCTCGCATGGCATCTCCATACCCCCCAGCCCACTCCTCTTTCTTTTGATTTCTGCTTATGTTATGCTCAGTGGCTGTTATGATCTTTGCAACACAAAGGGCACTGTGAGTTGTTCATTGTCTAAACAGTAAAGTGGCCCAAGTGCAGTGCGCAATCTTCTTCAAGAAATAAATAAATCCGTAAAATCCTGTGCCCACTAAGGAAGTTGAACTCACAATAAATGAAGTCAACATATAAGCAATAAAACCAAGGATAAAATCAAAAGTCAGAATCACCATCAAAGTCTTGGCCCAGTGTGCTCCCTCTATCTCACTTTAGTCTCCCCCCGCTCACCAATCTCTCTGGTTGATGCTCTACAAGTTCAAGACCCTGGCACAAGTGGTCCTCCTTCTCCTGTCCCAGCCACCGTCCTCCAGGTGACACTGAACCAGCTCTGCCCTCCCTATTGCCTTAGCTTCTGCAGGATTCCTAGGAGCCCCTCCTCGACTCTCGTCCCTAGACCACCATTCCTCATAGTCTTCCAGGACATGCTGAGTTTCGCTCCATCTTTCCTATCACTTCGGTGCCTGTAGGACCCCTAGGAGCCCCTCATTAACTCCCACCCCGACCACCATCACTCGCTATCACCCAGGGCACACTGAATCCAGCTCCATCTTCCCTATTGCCTTGGCATCCACTGGATCTCTAGGAGACCCTCCTCAACTCCCATCCCGCAGACCACCATCCCTCATTGTCACATGGAACACTCTGAGCCTGACTCCATCTTACTGTTCGGTGTTCTGTGACCCTTGTCTGTGAAGGGCACTATATAAATAAACTACTACTACACTTGGGCATCTGCAGGATTCCTAGAAGCACCTCTCCTTGACTCTAGTTTTGGCCACCATCCTGTGGTGTCACCCAGGACACATTGAGCTTTGCTCCATCTTCCCTATTGCCTTGGCATCTGTGGGACCCCTAGGAGCCCCTCCTTGAGTCACACCCGAACACCATTCGTCAATATCATCCAGGACACACTGAATCCGGGTCTGTGTTTTCTAACGTCTCAGCGTCCACTGGATCCCTAGGAGCCCCTCCTTAGACTGTCATCCTGACCACCATTCCTCGACGTAACCCAGCATATGCTAAGCGTGACTCCACCTTCCCATATTCATCATAACAACTATTCATGGTGGCTCTAAAATCGGTACTGACCCCTACTCTCTTTTCTGTTTCTTTTTCCGGTTTCTTTGTGGTGGTGGCCTGCGCCACCTCCACCTACTCAAAGCTTCATGATGCTCCAACAATGATGGACGGATTAAAAGGAAGAAGTCTACGTGACCATCATCATCATCAAGCCCTTCCGTGAGAATCCAAAGAGGACTGTTTCATTTATGTTAGGTAGAATGCCCAGAGGGGACTGGTCAGGTGGTCTCATCGCCTGGAATCCCTACAGATTTTATTTTTTCTCCAGCCGTCTGGAGTTTTTTTGTTTTTCTGTCCCCCCTGGCCATTGAACCTTACTCTTATTCGATGTTAATGTTGATTTATTTTTTTATAATTATGTCTTTCATTTTTCTATTCTTTAATATGTAAAGCACTTTGAGCTACTGTTTGTATGAAAATGTGCTATAGAAATAAATGTTGTTGTTGTTGTTGTTGTTCCCTACACCTTAGTGTCTGCAGGATTCCTAGGAGCCCCAATCTCTCCAGCAGGAGCAATGTGGTCTACACCTGTTGTGCCCCTCACACCGCTCCACCGCTGAGAGCATTCTGTGACCGCCTTGCCATTTTCTCTGCCCCCAACCCATTTTGAGTTTCATTCTCTTGTTCTGTTTTTGGGTTTTTGACTCCTGCACCATCCCGTTTCTTCAGTCCAGGAATAGCACAGTTAACTGTGTTATAAATCAATTACGCTCTCAAATTTCGCCATTTTGTTTTACTTGTGGGCGCCACCATTTCAAGAGATATTTGTTGAAGGCTGCTGTTCGATTGCCAGGTAAGCTCAACCTGCCTGTATTTCAGTAGAAGTGCTTTGCGTTTATTCGCCTCTGTAATCGAATTCCTGGTAATGAAATTTTTGCCCTACTCCTTTTTGATTTAGCTCGTGTTCCCATGCCGTTTCCTGACTACAATTCTTGATTCACGTCCCTAAACGCTGCTTTCTAAGCTTTTCGTCTTTCTGGTTCTGACCGCTGGCTTTGAGATTTTTGAACTTTGTGACATCTCCTGATCCCCATTTCCACTGGAAGCTGCTGCCATCTTGTGCCGTGCCTAAGACCTCTGCTCACGTGTCTTGTTGGCCACATTATCTGTCTCTGCCCAGTCTTGATAGCACCCAATGAGAATTTGAGCTGCGTATCGTTGGGGCGTATTGTCTTCCTTGCTGTTGGAATTATTATTGTCATAACAATTACTGTGGCTTGTCATCATGCTGTAATGAAGCAGTGCTCATGTCATTAGTACTGTCAGAAACAGAATCATTTAACATTTACCCAAAAACACCTTTTTTTGTGGAAGTTTCTTTTTTTCCCAAGGCATCAGGTGAATAATTGCACGAGGCTGATTTATTGCATGCCCACTTTGGGGGCATTGTCGCAGTCTGAATGGGCCAGAATGAGAAAAAAAATAACATCAATTTGCTACCACCAGCCTCACAAAGTAGTTACTGTCACTTAATTGCAGGGGAATGCCGCACATCTTCAGGTTTTGCTTCCCGGCAGGAATGCTTAATTTGGGCAATGAAAGCAAATGAAATTGGGGAACATCAGCTTTGTCAGAAATTGGGACGCCTTGTAATGTGGCACGCTGGTAAATTAAAGATTGATTGTCTTTTTTAAATGCCACTTGATGAGGACTGTAAAAGCAGTGTTGTTTGTCCATCCATCCATCCATTCTCTTCCGCTTATCCGAGGTTGGGTCGCGGGGGCAGCAGCTTAAGCAGAGAGGCCCAGACTTCCCTCTCCCTGGCCACTTCTTCCAGCTCTTCCGGAGAATCCCATGCTCCCAGGCCAGCCGGGAGACATAGTCCCTCCAGCGTGTCCTGGGTCTTCCCCGGGCCTCCTCCCGTTGGACGTGCCCGGAACACCTCACCAGGGAGGCGTCCAGGAGGCATCCTGATCAGATGCCCGAGCCACCTCATCTGACTCCTCTCGATGCGGAGGAGCAGTGGCTCTACTCTGAGCTTCTCACCCTATCTTTAAGGGAAAGCCCAGACACCCTGCGGAGGAAACTCATTTCAGCCGCTTGTATTCGCGATCTCGTTCTTTCGGTCACTACCCATAGCTCATGACCATAGGTGAGGGTAGGAGCGTAGATCGACTGGTAAATTGAGAGCTTTGCCTTATGGCTCAGCTCCTTTTCACCACGACAGACCGATGCAGAGCCCGCATCACTGCGGATGCCGCACCGATCCGCCTGTCGATCTCATGCTCCATTCTTCCCTCACTCGTGAACAAGACCCCGAGATACTTGAACTCCTCCACTTGGGGCAGGATCTCTCCCCCAACCCTGAGAGGGCACTCCACCCTTTTCCGGCTGAGGACCATGCTCTCGGATTTGGAGGTGCTGATTCTCATCCCAGCCGCTTCACACTCAGCTGCGAACCGATCCAGAGAGAGCTGAAGATCACGGCCTGATGAAGCAAACAGGACAACATCATCTGCAAAAGCAGTGACCCAATCCTGAGTCCACCAAACCGACCCCTTCAACACCCTGGTTGCGCTTAGAAATTCTGTCCATAAAAGTTATGAACAGAATCGGTGACAAAGGGCAGCCCTGGCGGAGTCCAACTCTCACTGGAAACGGGCTCGACTTACTGCCGCAATGCGGACCAAGCTCTGACACCGTTGTACAGAGACCGAACAGCTCTTATCAGGGGTCCGTACCCCATACTCCCGAGCACCCCCACAGGATTCCCGAGGGACACGGTCGAATGCCTTTCCAAGTCCACAAAACACATGTAGACCGGTCGGGCAAACTCCCATGCACCCTCCAGGACTCTGCTAAGGGTGAAGAGCTGGTCCACTGTTCCGACCAGGACTAAAACCACACTGTTCCTCCTGAATCCGAGGTTCACTATCCGACGGACCCTCCTCTCCAGAACCCCGAATAGACTTTTCCAGGGAGGCTGAGGAGTGTGATCCCTCTATAGTTGGAACACACCCTCCGTCCCCTTTTAAAGAGGGGACCACCACCCCGGTCTGCCAATCCAGAGGCACTGTCCCGATGTCCATGCGATGTTGCAGAGACGTGTCAACCAAGACAGTCCTACAACATCCAGAGCCTTAAGGAACTCGGCGATCTCATCCACCCCGGGCCCTGCCACCAAGGAGTTTTTGACCACCTCGGTGACTTCAGTCCCAGAGATGGGAGAGCCCACCTCAGAGTCCCCAGGCTCTGCTTCCTCATTGGAAGGCATGTTAGTGGGATTGAGGAGGTCTTCAAGTACTCCTCCCACCACCCACAACCCGAAGTCGAGGTCAGCAGCGCACCATCCCCACCATATACGGTGTTGACACTGCACTGCTTCCCTCCTGAGACGCCGGACGGTGGACCAGAATCTCCTCGGCCGTCCAAAGTCGTTCTCCATGGCCTCTCCAAACTCCTCCCATGCCCGAAGTTTTGCCTCAGCAACAACCGGCCGCTTCCGCTTGGCCTGCCGGTACCTATCAGCTGCCTCCAGAGACCCACAGGACAAAAAGTCCTATAGGACTCCTTCTTCAGCTTGACGGCATCCCTCACCGCGGTGTCCACCAACGGGTTCGGGATTGCCGCCACGACAGGCACCACCACCTTGCGGCCACAGCTCCGTCAGCCGCCTCAACAATAGAGGCACGGAACATGGCCCATTCGACTCAATGTCCCCACCTCCCTCGGGGCGGGTTGAAGTTCTGCCGGAGGTGGGAGTTGAAGCTACTTCTGACAGGGGACTCTGCCAGCCGCTCCCAGCAGACCCTCACAACACGCTTGGGCCTACCAGGTCTGACCGCATCTTCCCCACCATCGGCCAACTCACCACCAGGTGGTGATCAGTTGACAGCTCCGCCCCTCTCTTCACCCGAGTGTCCAAGACATATGGCCGCAAGTCCGACGACACGACCACAAAGTCGATCATCGACCTGAGGCCTAGGGTGTCCTGGTGCCAAGTGCACATATGAACACCCTTATGCTTGAACATGGTGTTCGTTATGGACAATCCGTGACGAGCACAGGAGTCCAGTAACAAAACACCGCCGGGTTCAGATCGGGGCCATTCCTCCCAATCACGCCTTCCAGGTCTCACTGTCATTGCCCACGGAGCATTGAAGTCTCCCAGCAAAACGAGGGAATCCCCAGAAGGTATGCCCTCTAGCAACCCCTCCAGAGACTCCAAAAAGGGTGGATACTCCAAACTGCTGTTCGCATACGCACAAACAACAGTCAGGACCCTTCCTCCCACCCGGGGGAGGGAGGCCACCCTCTCGCCCACCGGGTAAACCCCAATGCACAGGCTCCAGTCGGGGCAATAAGTATGCCCACACCTGCTCGGCGCCTCTCACCGGGGCAACTCCAGTGTGGTAGAGAGTCCAGCCCCTCTCAAGGAGATTGGTTCCAGAGTCCAAGCTGTGCGCCGAGGTGAGTCCGACTATATCTAGCCGAACCTCTCACCTCGCGCACTAGCTCAGGCTCCTTCCCCTTCAGAGAGGTGACATTCCACGTCCCAAGAGCCAGTTTCTGTATCCGAGGATCAGACCGCCAAGGTCCCCGCCTCCGGCCACCACCCAACTCACACTGCACCCAACCTCCTTGGCCCCTCCCATAGGTGGTGAGCCCAAAGAGCGGTTCAATAAACCTCCAATGAAAAAAAAAATAATAAAAAAGTGTTGTTTGTGATGTACCATTTGTTGCAATGTTAACTGTGATGCTCATGTCTCTGTTATATGCTATTTTGTATGGGATTTGTGAAAGCAGTGTTAATGTCTATGATGCACCACCTGTTGCTGTTATATGCTAGTGGGTACGTGATTTGTAAAAGCAGTGTTAATGTTTGTGATGCACCATCTGTTGGAATGCCACATGCAATGCATTTTATTACACAGATGTCTGTGCTATTTTGTATGAGATTTGTGAAAGCACTGTTAATGTCTATAATGCACCAACTGTTGGAAAGACAAATCCAATACATATGTCTTTGTTATACTGTATGTTGGTGTGGGTTTTGTAAAAGTAGTGTTAATGTTTATGGTGCACAACTTGTTGAGTGACAAATGTAAAACTTACGTCTTTGTTATTTCGCCATTTTCTATGCAGTGCCCCATATGTTGCAATATAATGAAATACATTGCACTTGTCATTCCAACTGACATCACCAATATTTGTAGTAATAAAATGCATTGCTACAAATGTTTGCAATGCACCATCTGTTGGAATGGCAAATGCAATGCATATGGGATTCGTAAAAGCAGAGTTAATGTTTATGATGTGCCATCTGTTGGAATGACAAATGCAATGCATATGTCTCTGTTACATCCCATTTGGTAGGGGATTCGTAAAAGCAGTGTTAATGTTCGTGATGCACCATCTGTTGAAATTAGAGAAACAAATCAACCAGATGAACCCCCAGGCACTTACCCTTTTATTAAAGTGGATAGATATTGTCTGAAACAAGTGAGGAAAGTGTACACAGTGTTGTCTTTTTGATTTATTAAATATCTTAAAGGGTTACGTCTGGTGCATTCATCACAAACATTAACTTTCCAAACTCTATTCTGGCCCACCACCCCCCCGTGCAGACCTGATTCCTGGACCTATTCAGTCAGTCAGCACATTATATTATGTGGAGTGTTTGGTGGAGTGGTGACCAGAACAGAAGTGCTTTCTGTGGCTGGGTCACCACTGAACATGATATGGCCAGCTGAACTCTAGTTACAAAACGGACACTGGAAATTTGCTGTGTTTTCTCAGCTATTAATGCAAGAAGAAACAGTGTTTATTGTGAAGAAGGTCGTTTTGTAACAGACGACAGAATTTGCAGTGGAGCACAGAGAAGACAGAATTAAGTGGTGCTGGTTGGGGGCCTCCCATCATCTGGCACTTGAGAAATGTCACAGAGGCACTCCGGTAGCGCCATCCTCCACTTTTGGCAGGACTCACAGACACGTTTGAACTTCATCGGCATTAAACGCAAATCACAAAGCGTCCCCCCGCTTCTCTAGCGACTGTCATTCTACATTTGGTGGGCGGAATGACAAAAAGCGAGCTCCCCTCACAAGCACTAGAGCATGATCGGCCTTTTCTCTTGAATTAAGTGCCAGTCTAAGTGATGTGGCCCCGCCGCTCGACGAGCACAAGGGAAATGCTGTCCGAACCAAAGGCAAAACAAATAAAGCGAGAAGTAATCTTGGCCTTGTATGTATCCCAACATCTCTGCTTCCCTCCAGGTCCCTGCCAGCAGCCACTTGAATTAGCAGGATGGGATTACGGGACTGGCTCTCATTAATCCAGGTGACAAATAGTGGCCAGTGTGAATATTTGCACCCAGAAATTGAAAAGATTAGGCGCTATTTGATGAGGATTGGCAGGCTTACAGCTACACGAGGAGCAACTGTTAAATATTCATGTGCTGCCTCAATGAGGAGAGGAACAGAAGTAAGAAAAGGCAGTAGTGGGGGGGGCTGGGAAACTGGGGGGGGGTTTGAAACCCACTTCGCGAAGTGTTAAAAGCCGCGAAGAGTTGTGAAGACAGAATAGAGCAGAGTGGGCTGACAGAGGTAGTATAGCGCCTTTCATTGAGATCTGGGTAACACAGTAAAATCAGACTTGGGTGCAATGTCAAAAAGTGTGCAGGAATTGGAAAAGAGGTGGGCCGAGGGAGCGGCAAGGATAGAAGCAGGGGGGCGCTGTGGAGATGAGCAAATGCTGCCTGAGAGCTCTGGAGGCAAAATCGATGGAGTCTGAGGACTGTCAGCTGAGACGAGCTTTGCCGTTGAGTGACAGAATCTTATATGAGGAGCCCCGGGTCAGAGTGAAGAGTCCGAGAGCTGCATCTCATAACTGCTACATGTGTGTGTTTTTGATGTTAGGACTGAGTTCTGTTTCCTGAGTTTAGGAATAGTCAGGACCGAGATGAGCCAGGCAATGAGGACACCTTCACGCAGAAAGAGTATGGTGTAAAAGTGCAAAAGGGCTGTTATTTTCAAAACATAATACACATCTTCAGTAAATAGATAAACTCTGTGAAAGCACTGCCTTCCCTTCAGTCCATGAACAAGTTCAATAAATGGAATCCATTAAACCCATAGCAAGATTAGCAGTCCCATCCATACAGTGTGGTCCAGATCTAATTATGCAATTATGAAAAAGCGAACACATTGCACCCGCTGTTAGACTGTCAACCATCTCCCCACCATTTTGGAATGCAGGGCAGGTGCTGCCATCTATTGGCAACAAAAATAATTTTTTGTGAATTCTCTATGTAATAAACTTAATAAATTATAGCATAATGCATAATTAGATCTGGACCACCCTATAGGAACTCAGCGTATCCCAGCACTCCATCTCCTCACACAGCCACATTGCATACCTCGTCCCTTTACCAAGGAGGCAT